>NC_137285.1:145719423-146360192 GCF_054371585.1 Giraffa tippelskirchi
GGGCTCTGAGCACCAGAAGAGCTGGGAATGTCCTTGAAGGGATGGGGATGCCCTAGATAACTTGCTCCAAAAGGCCACAAGACTGCAATTCTGTCATCAAAGACATTCTCTCTGGCAGCTGAGGAGGGATGCATGACGAACAACCCGACAAGAATGACATACTTCCTTCACCTATGGAGTATGATGGACAATTGTAAGATTCTGTTGCTAACCTTACACTTCAAGCCAAAAACTTCAATTCTGGAGCAATGACTTCAATTTAATACACGTAATGGGCTTCCCTTGTGGCTCAGCTGGTAAAGAATCCGCCTGCAATACAGGAGACCAGGGTTCGATTCCAGGGCTGGGAAGATGCCCTGGAGAAGGGAAAGCATCCACACTCCAGTATTCTGGCCTGGAGAATTCCATGGACTGTATAGTCCATGGGGTTGCAAAGAGTTGGACACGACTGAGCGACTTTCACTAATGGATATTGGTAACATGTATGTGCGTGCGTGCTAAGTTGCTTCAGTTGTGTCCAACTCTTTGCAACCCTATGAACCACAGCTCGCCAGGCTCCTTTGTCTGTGGGTTTTTCCAGGCAAAAATACTGGAGTAGGTTGCTGTGCCTTCTGCCAGGGGATCTTCCAAACCCAGGGATTGAACCTGCGTCTCTTACATTTCCTGCATTGGTAGATGGGTTCTTTAACCACTAGTGCCACCTGTGAAGCTTGGCAACATAGATACTGGGTAAAACACTGGGTTCCAGAATTTAAGGGAGTAAATCACAGCAAACTTTACACACCAGCCACTAGTATCAAGCTAGATTTAAAATTTTTATTCACTAACAGATTTATCCTACTGCCATTTAAACTATACAACTATTTTGCTTTTAAAATAAAGCACAAATGATCAAAATCCATATGCAAAGGGGCTGGAGAAATAACATTATAAACCAAACAGAGAGGTTTTCAAATCAGCCTCCCTGCTTTCAGAGCTGCAAGGAAGCCTGGCCACCCCTCCTCCACCCGCCATGCAAGACCAGGGCTCAGTCAATAAGACTGCTGTGCAAGTGACAGAGCCATCACTTCTGCTTAGTCTCCACAGGCCTAATGGGTGTGATGCTGAATTTACTTATCTCAGTAGGCAGCACAGCCGCGCCAGGAGTGGTTATGTTTTAGACTCGGTAAGAACAAGATGTCAGGGGTTTTGTTGTTGTGGCATCATTCTGCAACACCTTATTTCAACTCTGTGCTGAGCTGGCAAAAGCACTCAATCAACCCGGCTCTATAATCCAGCTCTGCTTACCCTTCAGATGTTCCAGTAGCAGGACGGATTCGCTATATTCACTGGCAACGTGACATACGAGTAACACAGATTTGTCCATTAATCACACCCTTTGAATGTCTCCTTGGTCCTTTTCTGTCCTTGTACCTCCCAGGTGTCATTTTCCTTTCTAAATATTTCCTGTGATATTCTCATCCAAAGGACCTAAGGATCTAACTCCATTGCAAGCCCACAGAAATGTGTGTAACAATCACTGCTATACGGACCTCCCGGGAGAAAGACCCATCAGACAGCACCCGGGCTTCCTACAGCCTCCTCTGCTCAGATGCTGAGAATGAGAGGAGACGGTTGTCTCCATTCCCTTTAGAAGGACGCAGCTGATTTAAGGACAGCTGTGAGGCGAGCACGACAGACCTGCCCGGAGAAAGCAAGGATATCTGTCGTCTGATGGATACAGTGGAATGGACCTACTCGTGTGCAGGCTGTCAGCCTTGCCACTAATCAGAAGGGGGAAAGCATCTTCAAGAAAAGAAAATGGAACAAACTGAGTGGAAAAGAAGAAGTGACACGAAAGTACAATGTTTAACAAGCAGCTTTTCTTGGTGGTTGAAGGTGCTCCTTTCCTGAGACTTCCTGTACCAGGAAGGAATCATTCCTACACAGGGGTGCGTACCTATACGTCATGGGGTGTTTGTTTGTGTGACAGTTATACTGTCATAATTGTAGATGGTTAAACCTCTGCTCCAGGGTTTATAAAAGATCAGAGCGCTTGTCACTCTTGGTGCAGGTACAGTGAGATAGAGTAGTTGAGCAGTTCATTTTTCTTTATAATTACACTCCATTAACCTTCCACATGAGAGCTCCCCTGTGCTTTCATACCAGCAGCACCAACTGGCTGCATTTGATAAGGCTCTACAGAGTCTGCAAGACCAGCACAGGCAACAAAAGGAACACTTGAATACTGCAGACTTAAGCAGAAGCTGAACGTGGGTCTACAGCTCCTCTCCTTACTGGCACACACATTCAGCTCAATTATACATGTGTAGCAAAAACAAACCAAAATCGTGAAGTCTTGGAACCAGCAAACAGATGATGGGAGCTCATTCAAACCAAAAGTGATTCAAAATCTTCTGATAATCTTTACAATATTAAAGACCCAAATTTATTACTATTTTTCTAATCTTTGATAATGTGGCACCCTATAAGAAATGGGCTCAATAAACTAAAGCTTGCAGGGTGACACAATTACTGGGTGATCTCTCTTACAATTAGATCACATTGGTGACTACAAGCTGCATGTTGTGACTGTAATTTACTCACTTAAGTATTTCTCCTTAGGTATCTCTCAGTAACTCATTAATAAAATTCATTAAGAACTAGCACTAAGTCAATCTTTATCCTTCTTGACAATGCACACATAAGTGATTTCCCTTTTTCCTTTTTTGAAGACAGAGAGAGAGAGACCGAGACCTATCCCATTAATAATGCATTCTCCTGCAGTTTTTAATGCAGTGCCCTGAATGCTTCTTTCAATACATACAAAGGTAGATTAGTGCTCTTCCTACCCTAGCAGAGACGAGATGTTACATGCTTGAGCCAGTTTGGGAAATAGGAGCTGGCACAATTAATCGTAAATCGTCATTTAGTCACTCAGTCATGTCCAACTCTTTGAGACTCCATGGATGGTAAGTAGCCTCTGTACATGGAATTCTCCAGGCAAGAATACTGGAGTGGGTTGCCATTTCCTTCTCTAGGGATTTTCCTGATGCAGGAATCGAACCCAGGTCTCCTGCATTGCAGGCAGATTCTTCACTGACTGAGCTATGAGGGAAGCTCCCAATTACTGGGGAAACAAAAGAAGCCAAAATTTATACCTTTGCCCTAACCAATGGCATCCACAGCCCTCACAACATTTCAGAATAAAGTTTCCATCATTGTAGCTTGTGTGTCTGGGTATATTCCCTAACCACAGTGACCTAAAGAGGGGCACAGGTACCCTGACAATGCTGCTCACTACTAACTCTCTTTCTTTGGCAAACTTATGCACTAAGGGTATTGGTATATGGTAAGTGTAATCTGACAATCAAGAGATTAAAGTATAAGAATTCAGAGGTACAGCATTTTCTTCATCAAATGTTACATTTAAAACACTTTGTTCTAGAGGTATAAACTACAGCAAGACCTTGTTTTTGAAAATTAATGAGATTCTTAGTACTTCTGAAAGTATCTGGCAGAGAAATGATTGTTTGCATTTATAGTCTGAAGATGGATGGTTGGGTCTGGGCATTCCGCTACACTTTTTTTCTATGCCTTACATTTGAAACTGAAGGATTTTTCCATTAATATTTTTCTTTTGCTTAATACCATTACAAACACATTACTTCTATAATTGCAGGACACTTACCACCATGGTATCCTTTTTAAAAAATGCTTTTCTTAGCTCAAATATCAGACTTGTGCTTGCAACTAAATAGTTCATAATTCTTTGAAACCCAGTATCAAAGACATCATTTTAAGATATTCTTGCTGCATATTACATGCTGAAGTATTCAGCACACTGATGCTGAAAGACCAAATGCCAAAAGATAAAGCCAGCCCATGCCTATAGGAACCAGTTCCTGAAAATGTTGGGTTTCAATGTCCAGATCCAGTGACAGTCAGGTTTCTCTTCTGCCTAATATGCATGTTTTTCATTTCCTAATGAGTAGGATTTCCTTCCCTCAGTACTTATTTTTCAGTTTTAAAAGTGGCAGACATCAACCACTCTTTGTAACCACGTCAAGAATTAGGCAAAAGCCAATCTACCTGCTCAGACGGCTGCTCCGACTCACTGCTGGGCCACCTGTGTATGAGCGCTGCCGGGCAGACCTGCTCCACGCTGCAGACTCGTTCTGCAATGTCAACCGCCCTCACCAGCAACCGGTCCTCTTATCGGAACCTAAAACTACCACTTCAATCAACTAGAGTCAGACCTTATTCCACGGCTCTTGTACCAAAAAATGATACACCACAGGCCCATGTGCAAACAGGTCATCTCTGAACACTGGGCTCATGAGGAAGGTGGCAGCACAGGTCTGCTCCTATCAAAACATTTTAGTACCATCAGCAGCAATCAGCCTGCTACCCAGAAATATACATGTACGACTGTGAAGAGGCTAAAAAGATTACTGAATCTCAGAGGACAAGAGCATGAAATACAAATACAAACCATTCTGGGTCTTGTTTTAAAGATTGGCAACTTATCCAGAGATGGGTTTCCATCTGTGCGATTAACACACAAATTTAAAGCAGCATTAGAAAAGGTTCTCAGAACATCCTCTGAAATCCACAACTACCAATTTGCTTGCTATTTTGCATGTACTTTGCTAATCATTCTTTCATCTTAGATTTAAAAGGATGTTAGGACCATAATAGATGGTCAAGGTTTGATGACATTATTTATTGAATATACTTACAAAGTATGTAGTACAGTATTAGATTTTGTGGCATAATATTAAAAAGTTAAATTCTTTAAGAAATTTATATAGCTATTTCAGAAAATAGAAGATGTGTATGTAAAACAGCTATAACATTTCTTATAGACTAACAAGTAAAATTATTGGAAGATTTTTAAAAATATGCAAACGAAGCAGAGGGAAAATGGAGTCAATACAAGTAAGAAAGTCAAACCTGGGAGTGTACATTTTGAGCAGTGACAATCCAAAAGGCTTTCTTGAGACAAAAACAATTAAACATGGGCTATCAATAACAATTAAAAATTTTACTTTGGAGAAATACAATACTGCAAGTTTAGATGCTAGTGTTTGATTTATGTAAAGAATTTGAAGACTGTTCTTTGAGAATAAAACGGAGAATTCATCTACCTTGTTTCTAACAAATGCACTTGGGAACGCATGTCTATTTTTAGAAAGGAAATTTTTTAAATGTGTATGTAGAGGACCAAAACATGTATAATTTTGAAGGAGCTGAAAAGTTATTAGACTGGTGGTTAGAGGACATGAAACTCTATCAGTGATGTGTAGAAACAGACCTGAAAACACAGACTTGAGAGAACCAAATATTATGTTGCTTATTAGCAAGATATCTGGGAATGACAAAGCACAGGAGACACTGATACTTTCCTGAGAATTTCTGTGTCCTTAATGGGTGAGAAATTCATCGCGTTTCATTTTGTTCAAGGTACTACTGTCTCCAATGTACACAAACATCTTAACTTTTCTCCTAAGGATGAGTTACAGCAGTGGTGAAGAGAAATACCTAACCCATTCTTCCGTGCAAAGGCAAAGTCACAGCTTCCTACAAGACTGGCAGCAATATGACTTCTACTAAACAACTACCAACATTCTTAGTCTTTTTTTTTTAAGGCACTGATAAATAGAAATAATCTAGAGAGGATTCTAATTTTCACATTGACTGGAGTGTTGAGGCCAGTATGTCAACCCTTTCAACTGCATGATACTTGCAAAACAAAACAAAACAGTACCAATCAAATTATAGGTGAAGACAGCAAACTAAAGAAGAAAGCAACATGTCCAGCATGGAGAACTGCTACATCATTCCCTGCGCTATGCTATGAAAACAAACTATTCGCTTCTGTAATATACACCAAGGAATACAGTATTATTGGGAAACTATATCCTCCTACCTTTAGATTTAATAGCAGATAAACCCTACCTCTTACTTATACTCCACCGGGAGTTGCAGGTTCTTCCTTCACCAAGATATGAAAATATTCATAATCCTTCTGAACTCACTGCTGAAAATGACTATAGTTGAAATGTGGGACTAAAGAAAATACTCAATTACCTTAACTAGCTAACAGTCAAATTGTAGATGTTAAAGACTTTCTACTATAGAAAAACAGTAGATTTAAAACAGACCAAAAACTCAGCAACTATAACAGTCTAATGATTTTAACCCATCCCTTCTGGAACACTTCTATTAGAATATAAACTTACAGGTCAGTTTTTCATTATTTCTTTCATAGTCAGAGGTCACTATTTGTGTCATTTTCTAAATAAAAAATCTATGTTAAAACAAGAATTTAACACTCTAAACTTTGAGTAATGCCACATCAATAGTTCAGCAAATCTTAACCATCAAACCCAGACATTTTGCTAACACAAATGAAATAACACACTGGAACTTATTAATAACTTAGCTACTTTAAAAGGCAGAAACTTCATAGAAGTCACGTATTGCCCTGGGAGGGAACCTGAGGGGGGACGTGGAAGTTGAAAAATCATTAAAGTCAAGGATTCTGTAACTACCAGGGTGGTGGAAATGGGGCAGTGTTTTAGAATTAAGATTTTAGAATCAGGTCTCTACAATGTTTTAGAATGCCTAATGATATGGCCATTCAAACTTCCATATCAATGAACTTCTATTCCAATGAATTACTGCCATGTACTTAACCAATGGGCTTGTAGGTTCTAATGAGATAAAACCACATTCACCTGGCCTGAAAAATAAATAATACGACCAAATAATGAAAGCCACAGTTGTGGTGATTAATCAGTGCTTCCGCCACGTGTCCCACAGCTTCAACAGAGCAGCTAAGAACACGGGGAAGAAAACAAAAACACTGCTAGCTAACACTGCATTTCTGTGTAAGAAAAGAGCAGGAAGGGGATCAGCTGTATTCTTTCTTTCCCCTGATGCTTACATTTTAAAAATTCCATTAGTATCTTGCCAGATTTTCAAGAGAGAAACTGCATGCATCAGAGTTAACTGGTGAGATAGGCCACGGGAGAATAAAACCAATAAGAAGCCTTTCTGTTCTGCACTTCACAGGGCTGTCACTCGCACTAGAAAAACGTCACTTTGAAGCCCTGTTTGCATTCCATTTTTAACCAGAGGGAAGAGGATGGAGGTCTTTGGTTTCTATGACAACCCAGATGGGCCATAATACAAGATACTTACAAATGTTCAATCGCAGGGATGCCAAATCAAATTAAGGCAGAGTTAGCACTACTTCATAAAAACTAGATGGGGGAGAAAACAAAATACTTATGGCAAAATGATGCCATTTCTAGATGTGGTTCTGAAAGATTTCATGGAGAAATATAAGAGAAAGAGTGGCTATTTTTAGTAAAAACAAATAAAGTGGCAAAACTAATATACAAAAATAAAGCTTCAATTTACATGAGTAAATGTTTTCATTAAATTTGACTACTGGAAAATTACTACCTCACTTAATGTTTAAAAAAATTCCTCTCAAACAACATGAATTTCATTAGTGATTTAAATCATTACAGGCTGGCACACTGGCTGGGCTTTAATGGTAAGCTGAGCTCCTTGGAGCAACTTTTTCCTTTCCTTCATCCTCAAGATTTGTTTCTATATTTGGCTTTCATAACTAGCTTACTTAGACCTCAAAATAATTGTGGAATGGCTAATGTTTTTCAGAAAGGAACTACTTTGTAACTTGTACTTACTATAATCTGTGAAATTTAACTTTCCAGTAGAATGTGAGAGTAATCTATTGGATTTCTTTCCATTTATAAACTATGATTCCTCAGCAAACACTTCTAGCTTTTGAAAGTACTGTTCTAAAAAAAAAAAAGGTATTCACATGTGGCTGTCTTCATTTCAGGAGAAAAAGGAAATGCTTTATATTCAATCCTGGTAAGTGATCTGATTTAGATCATGTCTCTCACCAGTGGGGTAACATTTTTAATACCTTTAATATCATAATGAAGAATTATGGACCTCACCTCCAAAAATGTCCTAAGTACAAGAATATATACACACACATACTTTGCACATATTTCAGGGTGTTGAGTCCCACCTCACTCCAAACAGCTTCCAAGGGCTAGTTAAAATCCTTATTCAGGTACCTTCCTTCCCAAAGCCAAAATCACACACTTGTGATAACAGAAGTCTCCCCGCAAAAAAACTTATTTTCAACAATAAGTAGACTGATGGTACATCTCTACCTAAAACACAGGTCAAATAAAGTGGATTTAAACAAAATGCATTAGTTTAGTAAATATGCATCTGCTGTAAACATTATACTAAAGTTTGAAAACTGTTGTTTCAACACTTTTGGACTTGCAATATCAGGTAAGTTTGTTTCTGGGCTTTTTTCTTCTCTCTCAAATGGCACAGACCCATTTAAAATTATTTTTAAAAATTTTGAGCTAAAAGAAGTTTGTAAAACCAGAACCAGAACAAGTCCCTCAGTAGAATCTTTTAAAAACTAAGATGCTTATTGTTTTGAAAAGAAAAATCTGTATACAAAGAGTTCCATTTAAACAAAAACAGCCCTGAGAACTTTGTACCTGTACTGTACAAGGGAAGAGCTTGGGTTGAAGGCTAAAACACTTAACCAGCCAGGATGCTGGCTTCCCTTTCACCCCATCTATATGACTCTGGTGAGTACTCCACTTTAATCTTCAGTTCAGTTCAGTCGCTCAGTCATGTCAGACTCTTTGCAACCCCATGAACTGCAGCATACCAGGCCTCCCTGTCCATCACCAACTCCCAGAGTCCACCCAAACCCATGTCCATTGAGTCGGTGATGCCATCCAACCATCTCATCCTCTGTCATCCCCTTCTCCTCCTCCTTCAATTTTTCCCAGTGTCAGGGTCTTTTCCAATGAGTCCATTTTTTGCATCAGGTGGCCAAAGTATTGGAGTTGCAGCTTAAGCATCGGTCCTTCCAATGAATATTCAGGACAGATTTCCTTTAGGATGGACTGGTTGGATCTCCTTGCAGTCCAAGTGACTCTCAAGAGTCTTCTCCAGCACCACAGTTCAAAAGCATCAATTCTTCGGCGCTCAGCTTTCTTTATAGTCCAACTCTCACATCCATACATGACTACTGGAAAAACCGTAGCCTTGACTAGATGGACCTTTGTTGGCAAAGTAATGTCTCTGCTTTTTAATATGCTGTCTAGGTGGGTCATAGCTTTTCTTCCAAGGAGCAAGCATCTTTTAATTTCATGGCTGCAAGCACCACCTGCAGTGATTTTGGAGCCCAGAAAAATAAAGTCTGTCATTATATCCATTGTTTCCCCATCTATTTGCCATGAAGTGATGGGACAGACGCCATGATCTTAGTTTTCTGAATGTTGAGCTTTAAGCCAACTTTTTCACTCTCCTCTTTCACTTTCATCAAAAGGCTCTTTAGTTCTTCTTCACTTTCTGCCATAAGGGTGGTATCATCTGCATTATCTGAGGTTATTGATATTTCTCCCAGCAATCTTGATTCCAGTTTGTGATTCATCCAGCCCAGCGTTTCTCATGATGTACACTGCATGTAAGTTAAATAAGCAGGGTGACAACATACAGCCTTGATGTACTCCTTTCCCGATATGGAACCAGTCTGTTGTTCCATGTCCAGTTCTAACTGTTGTTAAACTTTAATATTAGTTTCCTCTATAAAATTAGGATAAAATTAGGATGATAACTATCTATAAAATTAGGATAACACCTATCTGTCCCCTACCTTACTCAAAGAAAAAAACTTGTTTTTATAAAATTAGAGTTATAAAATACTCAGAATTCCTAGTACTAATAATGACATTAAATAATAAACAGAGTCTAAAAATGCTGATGAACTTGATTTTTAAAACACCATAAAGCCGCCCTACTGCCCATTATTATGATGATATTTTCACAAAGGGCAATGAGAAAAGGCTGCAATTCTCACTAGGATGATGACTAGTACTTACAGAAGATTAAAAATAAGAATGATATATTGTGTATAACAGTAGCAAAGATGGAAATATAAGCATGGCTCAGTACACTATGGAAAACATGGTATTTACTTTGAAAGCTACCGACACAACACTGTAAATCAACTATACCCCAATAACAATTAAAGAAAAAGAAAGAAAGGTACTGGCGAGGCCTTGCATAGAGGTCCATACAAGTGCCTTGAAAAGTTTCATTACACTCTGTGGATGTGTGCCCTTCATCAGCTGCTTCCTAGGTTAGGATTTCCTTTTTGAGTGTTGCAGCCTAATAGTCTTCACCCAGGCAACCACAAGCCTGTTTGGAAAGGTTCCCTATTTCAGAAGCCTCAGTGCTATTTCCATTTGGAAACACATCTTTATGAAAATATGTATCATCCCCAGAACTAAAATGCTTAGATACATTAAGTTTCAGCTGTAAGTGGTATTTTTAGAAAAGTGGTAATTTCAGAACCTCTACTTTAAAATTACAGAGTTGGTTCTTTTCTTTTTAATGGAGTCACAAAGTACAAAATTAAAAAGATGCATCAATGATTAAAGGCCTCTCCTCTCTTTCTAGTACCATTTACTTAAACTTTAAAAATTTTTATTTCCCTTAAATTAAAAAAAATTTGTCAAATTATGCATACTAGTAAAAAATTTAATCAGATATTCATCTTCGTAAAGCGAAATAACTCAATGAGAAAGAGCTCTTAACAACAATGTTCTCAGAAATGATCTGAAATTATGGATGGTGTTGCTGTACAACAAAGTGAGTCATCCTGAGATGGCTTGCCTTGCATAAGGCAAAAAAAATTGTACCTTTAATCAAAGGAAAAGAATTTCACTTTTAATAAATAAGAAATTAAAAAACTAGTATCACTTCAGTTCAATTCGGTCGCTCAGTCGTGTCTGACTCTTTGCAATCCCATGGACTCCAGCACACCAGGCCTCCCTATCCATCACCAATTCCCGGAGTTTACTCAAACTCATGTCCATTGAGTCAGTGATGCCATCCAACTACCTCATCCTCTGTCATCCCCTTCTCCTCCAGCCTTCAATCTTTCCCAGCATCAGGGTCTTTTCAAATGAGTCAGTTCTTCACAACAGATAGCCAAAGTATTGGAGTTTCAGCTTCAACATCAGTCCTTCCAATGAATATTCAGGACTGATTTCCTTTAGGATGGACTTGTTGGATCTCCTTGCAGTCCAAGGGACTCTCAAGAGTCTTCTCCAACACCACCGTTCAAAAGCATCAATTCTTTGGCGCTCAGCTTTCTTTATAGTCCAAATCTCACGTCCATACATGACCACTGGAAAAACCATAGCCTTCACTAGATGGATATTTGTTGGCAAAGTAATGTCTCTGCTTTTTAATATACTGTCTAGGTTAGTCACAATTTTCCTTCCAAGGAGTAAGTGTCTTTTAACTTCACGGCTGCAGTCACAATCTGCAGTGATTTTCAAGCCCCCCAAAAATAAAGTCTGTCATTATTTCCATTGTTTCCCCATCTATTTGCCATGAAGTGATGGGATTGGATGTCATGATCTTCGTTTTCTGAATGTTGAGCTTTAGGGCCAACTTTTTGCCTCTCCTCTTTCACTTTCATCAAGAGGCTCTTTAGTTCTTCTTCACTTTCTGCCATAAGGGTGATATCATCTGCACATGTGAGGTTATTGATATTTCTCTTGATTGCAGCTTGTGCTTCATCCAGCCTGGCATATCTCATGATATACTCTGCATATAAGTTAAATAAGCAGGGTGACAATATACAGCCTTGACGCACTCCTTTTCCGATTTGGAACCAGTCTGTTGCTCCATGTCCAGTTCTAATTGTTGCCTCCTGACCTGCATAAAGATTTCTCAAGAGGCAGGTCAGGTGGTCTGTTATTCCTATCTCTTTCAGAATTTTTCACAGTTTGTGGTGATCTACACAGTCGAAGGCTTTGGCGTGGTCAATAGAGCAGAAGTAGATGTTCTTCTGGAACTCACTTGCTTTTTCTATGATCCAGCAGATGTTGACATTTGATCTTTGGTTCCTCTGCCTTTTCTAAATCCAGCTTGAACATCTGGAAGTTCACGGTTCATGTACTGTTGAAGCCTGGCTTGGAGAATTTTAAGCATTACTTTGCTAGCCTGTGCGATGAGTGCAATTGTGCAGTAGTTTGAGCATTCTTTGGCATTGCCTTCTTTTGGGATTGGAATGAAAACTGACCTTTTCCAATTCTGTGGCCACTGCTGAGTTTTCCAAATTTGCTGGCATATTGAGTGCAATTCTTTCACAGCATCTCTTTTAGGATTTGAAATAGCTCAACTGGAATTCCATCACCTCCGCTAGCTTTGTTCATAGTGATGCTTCCTAAGGCCCACTTGACTTCACATTCCAGGATGTCTGGCCCTAGGTGAGTGATCATACCACTGTGATTATTGGGTCATGAAGATCTTTTTTGTATAGTTCTTCTGTGTATTCTTGCCACCTCTTCTTAATATGTTCTGCTTCTATTAGGTCCATACCATTTCTGTCCTTTATTGAGCCCATCTTTGCATGACATGTTCCCTTGGTATCTCTAATTTTCTTGAAGAGATCTCTAGTCTTCCCCATTCTATTGTTTTCTTCTGTTTCTTTGCACTGATCACTGAGGAAGGCTTTCTTATCTCTCCTTGCTATTCTTTGGAACTCTGCATTCAAATGGTTATGTCTTTCTTTCTCTCCTTTGCTTTTGCTTCTCTTCTTTTCACAGCTATGTAAGGCCTCCCCAGGCAGCCATTTGGCCTTTTTGCATTTCTTTTTCTTGGGGATGGTCTTGATCCCTGTCTCTTGTACAGTGTCACGAACCTCCGTCCATAGTTCATCAGGCACTCTGTCGATTAGATCTAATCCCTTGAATCTATTTTTCACTTCTACTGTACAATCATACAGGATTTGATTTAGGTCATACCTGAATGGTCTAGTGGTTTTCCCTACTTTCTTCAATTTAAGTCTGAATTTGGCAATGAGGAGTTCATCATCTGAGCCACAGTCAGCTCCCAATCTTGTTTTTGCTGACTGTATAGAGCTTCTCCATCTTTGGCTGCAGAGAACATATTCAATCTGATCGTGGTATTGACCATCTGGTGATGTCCATGTGTACAGTCTTCTCTTGTGTTGTTGGAAGAGGGTGTTTGCTATGACCAATGCATTCTCTTGGCATAACTCTGTTAGTTTTTGCCCTGCTTCATTCTCTACTCCAAGGCCAAATTTGCCTGTTACACCAGGTGTTTCCTGATTTCCTACTTCTGCATTCCAGTCCTCTATAATGAAAAGGACATCTTTTTTGGGGGTTAGTTCTAGAAGGTTTTGTAGGTCTTCATGGAACCATTCAACTTCAGCTTCTTCAGCATTACTGGTCAGGGCATAGACTTGGATTACCATGATATCGAATGGTTTGCCTTGGAAACAAACAGAGATCATTCTGTCATTTTTGTGATTGCATCCAAATAGTGCATTTCAGACTCTTTTGTTGACTACGATGGCTACTCCATTTCTTCTAAGGGATTCTTGCCCACAGCAGTAGATAAAATGGTCATCTGAGTTAAATTCACCCATTCCAGTCCATTTTAGTTCGCTGATCCCTAAAATGTTGACGTTCACTCTTGCCATCTCCTGTTTGACCACTTCCAATTTGCCTTGATTCGTGGACCTAACATTCCAGGTTCCTATGCAATATTGCTCTTTACAGCAATCATACCTTGTCACCAGTCACATCCACAACTGGGTGCTGTTTCTGTTTTGGCTTCGTCTCTTCATTCTTTCTGGAGTTATTTCTCCACTGATCTCAGTAGCACATTGGGCACCTACCGACCTGGGGGGTTCATCTTTCAGTGTCCTATCTTTTTGCGTTTTCATACTGTTCATGGGGTTCTCAAGGCAAGAATACTGAAGTGGTTTGCCATTCCCTTCTCCAGTGGACCACATTTTGTCAGAACTCTCCACCATGACCCATCTGTCTTGGGTGGCCCTTCGTGGCATAGCTCATAGTTTCTTTGAGTTAGACAAGGCTGCGGTCCATGTGATCAGATTGGTTAGTTTTCTGTGATTGTATATTATATGCCAATTATACTTCAATAAAAAACTATACCAGTGCCAAATCATTATGTCATACACCTGAAATACTGTTATATATAAATTATATTTCAATGAAAATAAAGAAGAGAAAGAAAGAAGAGACATCAGGGTGGGGGGACAGAGAAGAGAGGGAAAATTCTTAAGAAGAAGACATAGGCAGAACACTCTGACATAAATCTCAGCAATATCTTCTTGGATCCACCTTCTAGAGTTAACGAGAAAAAAGAAAACACACACACATGAGACCTAATCAAACTTAAAAGCTTTTGCACAGCAAATGAAACTATAAACAAAACAAAAAGAACTCACAAAATGAGAGAAAATATTTGTAAATGATGCAACTGACAAGAGATTGATCTCCAAAATATATGAACAGCTCACACAGCTCAACATCAAAAAACAAACAACCCAATCAAAACAATGGGCAAAAGATCTAAACAGGCATTTCTCCAAAGAAGACATACAGATGGCCAAAAACACATGAAAGGATGCACAACCTCACTAATTATTACAGAAATGCAGATCAAAACTACACTGAGGTATCATCTCACACCAACCAGAATGGCCATTATCAAAAAGTCTACAAACAATACATCTGGGGAGGGGGGGAGGGTGTGGAAAAAAGGGAACCCTCCTATGCTCTTGGTGGGGATGTAAACTGGTGCAATCATAATGGATAAAAGTATGGAAGTTCCTTAAAAAACTAAAAATAGAGCTACCATATGATCTAGCAACTCCACTCCTGGGCACATATCCAGAGAAAACCATACTTTGAAAAGATACCTGTACTCATGTTCACTGCAGCACTATTTACAACAGCCAATTCATGGAAGCAACCTAAATGTCCATCAAAAGATGAATGAATAAAGAAGATGTGGTACATATATACAACAGAGTATTACTCAAAAGAATGAAATAATGCCACGTGCAGCAACATGAACGGACCTAGAGATTATCATACTAAGTGAAGTAAGTCAGAGAAAGGCAAATATCATATGATATCACTTATATGTAGAATTTAAAAATGAACTTATTTACAAAACAGAAACAGACTCACAGACTTAGAATGCAACTTATAGTTACCAAAGGGGAAAGGTGTGGGGGGGATAAATTAGGAAGTTGCGATTAACATATACACACTACTACATATAAAACAGATAATCAACAAGGACCCACCATATAGTACAGGAACTCTACTCAATACTCTATAATAACCTATATGTGAAAAGAACCTAATTAACAAAGCTGTGGTTTTTCCAGTAGTCATGTATGGATGTGAGAGTTGGACCATAAAGAAGGCTGAGCACCGAAGAATCAATGCTTTCAAACTGTAATGCTGGAGAAGACTCTTGAGAGTCCCTTGGACTGCAAGGAGATCAAGCCAGTCAATCCTAAAGGAAATCAACCCTGAATATTCATTGGAAGGCCTGATGCTGAAGCTGAAGCTCCAATAACTTTGGCCATCTGATGCAACAGCCAACTCACTGGAAAAGACACTGATGCTGGGAAAGATTGAAGGCAAAAGGAGAGGAGGACAGCAGAGGATGAGATGATTATATGGCATCACCAACTCAACGGACATGAACTTGCGCAAAATCCAGGAAGCCTGGTATGCTGCAGTCCATGGCGCTGCAAAGAGTTGGACATGACTTAGCAACTGAACAACAAAAACATAACTAGATCAATTTGCTATACACCTGAAACTAATGCAATACTGTATACTCCAATATAACATAAAAAAATTTTTAAAGATGTAGTATATATAGACAATGGACTACTACTCAGCCATAAAAAAGAAAGAAGTAATGCCATTTGTGGCAACATAAATGGGCCTAAGGATTATCATACTAAGCAAATTAAGTCAGAAAGAGAAAGACAAATATCATATGATATCACTTATATGTGGGATCTAAAATATGACATGAATGAACGTATCTATGAACAGAAATAAATGCAGATACGGAGAACAGGGAAGGAGGGAGGAGAAGGGAAGAACTGGGAGTTTGGGATTAGCAGATGCAAACTATTATATGCAGGACGGATAAACAATGAGATCCTACTGTACAGCACAGGGAACTATGCGCACTATCCCTGATAAACCATAATGGAAAAGGACATGAAACAGAATATGTATCTGTATAACCGAATCACTTTCCTGCATAGAAGACATTAAAATAACACTCTAAGTCAACTATATTTCAATAAAATTTTGAAAAACCACATTATTTTGACTCTACTGGCAAAAGTCTTTGATTTTTCTACACTTTTAAAAATTGTAACCAGTGAATAAAACTATCGGCAATCTTCCTACTAAGAAATTTGAACTACCTTACATTGGAACAGTTAAATAAACATTATGGAACCCATCACCACCAACCACTTACTCCCCATGAGCAATGAATAAAAGAATAATATTTGTAGCACAATTAAGCCTCTATGGCTCAAGATGGATCATCCCATCAATTCTGAAACAATTTTATTCTAGCTGCATGAATATGATCATGAAAAAAATCACTTCTAATGAAATGTGGAAGGACTTTATTCCCCCACTGAAACATATTCATCATTTCTTTAAAAAATTTAATGTCAGAACTCTTAAGAACAGAAAATAAAATGTATATGGAAAATAGCTTAGTTAATTATTTAGAGCCTACAAACGACTGTGGAAAAGCACAATTTTAAACCCTGAGATGGACGAATCTGTAATATAAAATGGTCATTGTAGATAGTAAGTACTTCACATACACACAAGAGAGAATTAAAGAATTGTGATTTTTTTTTTATTTTACATTTATGACTAAAGAACCATAATAACCCACAACGGACCCCTGTTGATCTCATCCTTACAAATAAGAACCAAATGATTTAAAATTAAATCCGTCATAAGCTATATGCTTTAAGAAGTATCTCTTACACATTTTTCAACTGTTTTCCAGCATTTCCAGAAGCCCAAACAAGAATTACAGTAAGGGCAAAAAATATGAGGAAACAGTAAGTTCTGAATCTTTTAGCTGGATATACAATTAGGGCAAAGGCTAAGTCACAAAATTAACTAGAATCTAACAAAATACTGTATTTTATTATAGTTTTTTAGTTTGAATAAATCTGCCCTTAGCCTTCTGATTTCCCTAGTGTTTCCAAATAATTTCCACAAATCACTATATAAATAGCAAGGAGTTCAAGAATATACCGCTACACTCAGCTTCTAAGGATACTCAAATCAGTTCAACTACATAGGAGGCTGTCTAAGTTAGAGGATAAAGCTATCACTTAATGAGTTGACGCCATCTAGTGGGATCAGTGAGATTTCAGCTGAATCTGGTTTGCTCCAAGTTACTACAATCTATTCAACTGGTCAAATATCTTGTTTTAAAATACACATTTGCAGAACTTCCCTGGTGGTCCAGTGGCTAAGACTCCATGCTCCCAATGCAGAGGGCCAGGGTTTGATACTTGATCAGGGAACTAAATCCCACATGCTGCAACTAAGATCCAAGGCAGTCAAAAAACAAAAAAAAAATACACACACACAGTTGTACTAATAAGTGAACTACTCTGAATGTCTATCATAAGAATATGGCAAAGTTGCCTACAATAATAATAGCACAAAAATATTTTAAGACCAGCAACCCTTATTTAGAAGGGAATAATTTTCTATTCTTTCCTTCAAAGGCACAAAATACAAATCAACATGTACTAACAGTATGTATTTTCAAAGATCAGAAAAAAGTGAAGTCAAAATCAAAACAACATTTGGTCATAAAAATGTTTAAATAACAACAACAACAACTATTATTATTAAGTGCCTAGCATACACTAGCATGCCACAGTTTTAACTATCTCACAATGTAGTTCTATAGCCAATTCCCTGTTACGAAAACACTTACACCCTAAGTGACTAATCAAAAAGTGATCCTTCTTCCCTCTAACCATGTTGTGAATGTCCCATCTATCGACATTACCTCACTGCATACCTACTAGTACTAGACCTTCTAGAACTAACACCCAAAAAAGATGTCCTTTTCATTATAGGGGACTGGAATGCAAAAGTAGGAAGTCAAGAAACACCTGGCGTAACAGGCAAGTTTGGCCTTGGGGTACAGAATGAAGCAGGGCAAAGGCTAATAGAGTTTTGCCACGAGAACGCACTGGTAATAGCAAACACCCTATTCCAACAACACAAGAGAAGATTCTACACGTGGACATCACCAGATGGTCAACACCGAAATCAGATTGATTATATTCTTCGCAGCCAAAGATGGAGAAGCTCTATACAGTCAGCAAAAACAAGACCGGGAGCAGACTGTGGCTCAGATCATGAACTCCTTATTGCCAAATTCAGACTTAAATTGAAGAAAGTAGGGAAAACCACTAGACTATTCAGGTATGACCTAGATCAAATCCCTTATGAGTATACAGTGGAAGTGACAAATAGATTTAAGGGACTAGACCTGATAGACAGAGTGCCTGATGAACTATGGACAGAGGTTCGTGACATTGTACAGGAGACAGGGATCAAGAAAATCCCCATGGAAAAGAAATGCAAAAAAGCAAAATGGCTGTCTGAGGAGGCCTTACAGATAGCTGGGAAGAGAAGAGAAGCGAAAAGCAAAGGAGAAAAGGAAAGATATTCTCATCTGAATGCAGAGTTCCAAAGAATAGCAAGGAGAGATAAGAAAGCCTTCCTCAGCGATCAGTGCAAACAAATAAGAGGAAAACAACAGATTGGGAAAGACTAGAGACCTCTTCGAGAAAATTAGAGATACCAAAGGAACATTTCATGCAAAGATAGGCTCGATAAAGGACAGAAATGGTATGGACCTAACAGAAGCAGAAGATATTAAGAAGAGGTGGCAAGAATACACAGAAGAACCGTACAAAAAAGATCTTCACGACCCAGATAATCACGATGGTGTGATCACTCACCTAGAGTCAGACATCCTGGAAAGTGAAGTCAAGTGGGCCTTAGAAAGCATCACTACGAACAAAGCTAGTGGAGGTGATGGAATTCCAGTTGAGGTATTTCAAATCCTCAAAGGTGATGCTGTGAAAGTGCTGCACTCGATATGCCAGCAAATATGGAAAACTAAGCAGTGGCCACAGGACTGGAAAAGGTCAGTTTTCGTTCCAATCCCAAAGAAAGGCAATGCCAAAGAATGCTCAACCTACCGCACAATTGCACTCATCTCACATGCTAGTAAAGTAATGCTCAAAATTCTCCAAGCCAGGCTTCAGCAATACGTGAACCGTGAACTTCCAGATGTTCAAGCTGGTTTTAGAAAAGGCAGAGGAACCAGAGATCAAATTGCCAATATCCGCTGGATCATCGAAAAAGCAAGAGAGTTCCAGAAAAACATCTATTTCTGCTTTATTGACTATGCCAAAGCCTTTGACTGTGTGGATCACAATAAACTGTGGAAAATGCTGAAAGAGATGGGAATACCAGACCATCTGACCTGTCTCTTGAGAAACCTGTATGCAGGTCAGGAAGCAACAGTTAGAACTGGACATGGAACAACAGACTGGTTCCAAATAGGAAAAGGAGTACGTCAAGGCTGTATATTGTCACCCTGCTTATTTAACTTATATGCGGAGTACATCATGAGAAACGCTGGGCTGGAAGAAACACAAGCTGGAATCAAGATTACCGGGAGAAATATCAATAACCTCAGATATGCGGATGACACCACCCTTATGGCAGAAAGTGAAGAAGAACTAAAGAGCCTCTTGATGAAGGTGAAGGAAGAGAGTGAAAAAGTTGGCTTAAAGCTCAACGTTCAGAAAACTAAGATCATGGCATCTGGTCCCATCACTTCATGGGAAATAGATGGGGAAACAGTGGAAACAGTGTCAGACTTTACTTTTTTGGGCTCCAGAATCACTGCTGATGGTGACCACAGCCATGAAATTAAAAGACGCTTACTCCTTGGAAGGAAGGTTGTGGCCAACCTAGATAGCATGTTTAAAAGCAGAGACATTACTTTGCCAACAAAAGTCCGTCTAGTCAAGGCTATGGTTTTTCCAGTGGCCATGTATGGATGTGAGAGTTGGACGGTGAAGAAAGCTGAGCGCCGCAGAATTGATGCTTTTGAACTGTGGTGTTGGAGAAGACTCTTGAGAGTCCCTTGCACTGCAAGGAGATCCAATCAATCCATCCTAAAAGAGATCAATCCTGGGTGTTCATTGGAAGGTCTGATGTTGAAGCTGAAGCTCCAATACTTTGGCCACCTCATGCGAAGGGTTGACTCATTGGAAAAGACCCTAATGCTGGGTAGGATTGGGGGCAGGAGGAGAAGGGGACGACAGAGGATGAGATGGTTGGATGGCATCACCGACTCGATGAACATGGGTTTGGGTAGACTCCGGGAGTTGGTGATGGACAGAGAGGCCTGGCGTGCTGCAATTCATAGGGTCGCAGAGAGTCGGACACGACTGAGCGACTGAACTGAACTGAACTGAAAAGAGGAAAAAGAGTCCTGGTCTTTGAAGGTGCCCAGGCTTGGCTGATTCCAAACATCAGTGGTACTTTACAGAAGGTGCTTACAATTGCCTTTTATCATAGTTTTACTGTTAATTTTCTTCACACTGAAATAAACTATTAGTGCGAATGGGCTTCCCCAGTGGCTCAAGCAATAAAGAATCTGCCTGCAATGCAGGAGACACAGGATCCATCCCTGGGTTGGGAAGATCCCCTGGAGGAGGAAATGGCAACCCACTCCAGTATTCTTGCCTGGAAAAGCCTATGGACTGAGAAGCCTGGTGGGCTGCAGTCCACAGGGTTTCAAAGAGTCAAACACAACCGAAGCAGCTGAGCATGCATGCACACACACACTAGCGTGAATATTAAATCCATCATGATTTTGATTCAGTGACATAATTTAAACCAAAAATCACTGAGAAAAAGATGTGCATCCTTCATATTACCTAACAAAAAAAATATCTGTACTTTCACTTCCAAAAATATGATTTATCATTTGAAAGTCTTAGGATAATGCAAGACTTCCCCCTAAGGTACAGGATCTATCGCAACAATCAGCATTATTCAAGTTATTTACATTCCTAACAGCATATCTGCTTCTACTTCTCTTTGCTCTTCTTGGGATTACCATATTCCAGGTAAGAAGAGAAAAGAACTTCAAGTAAAATGTGTTCGTTGCTTTTCTGCTCACCAGTAGGTAGGAAATTACACAGAGTGAAGTTCATGTCAGTAATCTGTAAACTATTCCATTTTCTAAGTGGGAATGTTATCTTAACATTTCACCATCTTCCCCTAAACTGTGTATCTGTTTACAACACTCATTCCTCACTCTGCCATGTCAAACATTAGATTAATATATAATAATGTCCAGATGATAATTCAATTTAATTTAGCAAGTTTTGTACAATCTTTAAGGCTATCAAGATTTTCCTGTGTGTGTGTTCTTATTAAAGTACAGAGCAGAGTTCCATACTATAAAGCATATCCGGGGCACCACGAACCATACACGGCCTCAGTTCTGAAAAGAACAGCTAAGTTTAATCAAACTCCTCTCTTTTCCCAAAAGAGTCAGGAATTGGGTGACATATAGCTCATCTTGACCCCATTTGCTTCACTAGAGAAGTGCCAATGGTCTGAAGACCACTCCATGGGTCAAAGGTAGACGATGGGAAAAGGGCCTATCTGACTGGCTGAGTTGACTTTAAATCTACCTGTACATCAAGCAAAGAGAAATAGCAAGGTAGGGAGGAACAGGGCTGGGTTTGGAATATGAATACCTGATGCTGCTGGACAAGCTAAATGTGAATGTAAACTGCAAAATGCTCTTTTCAACCGAATAATCTTATCTACCCTATCCACTCTCATCCCACCACTTATCTGAGCAAAATTCACCCTCCATCTCATCCAGATCCTTTGATAAGACTAGTCTCTTCCCTGCTAAGTGAACTTAACAAATTCAGTCCCATTTTAAAGCTTCTGTTGATGACATTCCCTGGACCCAATTTACCTTTCTTTCTCTCCTCTGCCTTTGTCCATCTACCCTTGAAGGTTCTGGTAAGTACCATCTCCTCTATTAAACTTTCTTTGACTCTACCTGCCTAGAATGATCCGTGAAACACTATTACACCAAGTGTCTGAATCATACATAATGTAACATCTAAACATATAATAATAACAGCAGCTGAAAACACATAAGTCCTTACAATATGGCAGGCATTTCTAAGCACCTTAAGGTGAAAGGTGAAATCACTCAGTCGTGTCCGACTCTTTGCGACCCCATGGACTATAGCCTACCAGGCTCCTCCGTTCACGGGGTTTTCCAGGCAAGAATACTGGAGTGGGTTGCCATTTCCTTCTCCAGGGGATCTTCCCCACCCAGGGATCGAACCTGGGTCTCCCACATTGTAGGCAGACGCTTTACCATCTGAGCCATCAGATAAGTCCATGTATTATATTATTTAATCTTCAAAGCAATCCTATGAGATAGGTTTATTAGTATCCCATTTTACAGATGGGGAAACACGTTTCCAAAGGTAGTAAGTGGCAAAGCCAGAGAAAGATTCTAACTCAGGCAGTCTGGTTCCAGAGTCCATGCTCTTCTCCATCATACAGTATGGATTCAGCTTCCTCAATGTTTTACATGATTTTGTCTTTTGACTCAGAATGTATGATCCCTAAGGATAAGGGCATTTCATTTAGTGTAACCTTTCCATATCCTTGTATTTGTCTAGGCTGTACAATTACATGCTCAGTGTTACCTTGAAAGTAGAGATGGACTATCAGTCACTTTATATTCTGGGGAAGGGAGTTCAACCTTACAATGAATCATTCCAAACTTCAGTGTTTTCACTAAATAAATATACTAATTTGTTAACCTTTTGACAAAAAATTATTCCTGCTGCTAGTCCAGAACCAAAAAATTTAGGGATGTCTGAGGAAAATTAATTTAGTCACTTAACAATAAATGACTTTAAAATGGTAAAAAACATGCCTAGTTTGAGAGTCAGGAATAAGGATAATCTTCTAAAGATAAAAACTAAAGCTCTCTCCTGATTTATACTCACGAAGCAGTCTCTTGAGCATTTGTAAGGAAAATTAATGATGGAGATTTAATAGTTCAATGATTAAGTCACCTGAGACCAGGTATAGTACAAGTCTAAGATACACAACTATTTTAAAAATGTCAGCATTCTGTAACTGATATTATGGTTTACAAAGGCTTTTCTTTTAAATATATTGTTATTTATACCTCACAACAATCCTGTGAAGATACTTATTTTAAAGAAGAGTAAAGCAAAGCTCAAGCAGATTTAGTGATCCATCTATAAAATTACACAATTACATGACAGAACCATAATCCAAATCTTTGCTTTCTGATTCTAATGCCTAAATACCTTTCTGCTTTACAAAGTTGTTGGGAAAACCGGTGTGAATCAACTCAAAATTAAATTAAATTTGGAGTATGGTTTTTTTGGGCCTCATCTTTTGGTAATTCATAATGCTGCAAGTCAACAACAATCATAAAGCAAAAATAAAAACAGTCTTGACTCTGGAAGAAACAGCAGGTTTCCTAAGCCACTGTGCAAAGCCCTGGCCCAGAGAAGTTAGAGAACAAGAGGTCAAAATACTTATCTGTCTCAGAGGACAGACAGAATGAAAACCACGATCACAGAAAACTAATCAAACTGACCACGTGGACCACAGCCTTGTCTAACTCAATGAAACTATAAGCCATGCCGTGTGGGGCCACCCAAGACAGATGGGTCATGGTGGAGAGGTATGACAAAATGTGGTCCACTGGAGAAGGGAATGGCAAACCACTTCAGTATTCTTGCCTTTAGAACCCTATGAACAGTATGAAAAGGCAAAAAGATAGGACACTGAAAGATGAACTCCTCAGGTCAGTAGGTGCCCAATATGCTACTGGAGAAGAGTGGAGAAATAGCTCCAGGAGGAATGAAGAGACGGAGCCAAAGAAAAAACAACACCCAGCTGTGGATGTGACTAGTGATGGAAGTAAAGTCCAATGCTGTAAACAATATTGCATAGGAATATGGAATGTTAGATTCATGAATCAAGGTAAACTGCAAGTAGTCAAACAGGAGATGGCAAGCATGAACATTAACATTTTAGGAATCAGTGAACTAAAATGGACTGGAATGGGCGAATTTAACTCAGATGACCATTATATCTACTACTGTGGGCAAGAATCCCTTAGAAGAAACGGAGTAGCCATCACAGTCAACAAAAGAGTCTGAAATGTAGTACTTGGGTGCAACCTCAAAAACGACAGAATGAACTCTGTTCGTTTCCAAGGCAAACCATTCAATGTCACAGTAATGCAAGTCTATGCCCCGACCAGTAATGCTGAAGAAGCTGAAGTTGAATGGTTCTATGAAGACCTACAAAAGCTTCTAGAACTGACACCCAAAAAAGATGTCCTTTTCATCATAAGGGACTGGAATGCAAAAGCAGGATGTCAAGAATCACCTGGAATAACAGGCAAATTTGGCCTGGGAGTAGAGAATGAAGCAGGGTAAAGACTAACAGAGTTTTGCCAAGAGAACGCACTGGTCATAGCAAACACCCTCTTTCAACAATACAAGAGAAGACTCTACACATGGATGTAACCAGATGGTCAATACTGCAATCAGATTGGTTATATTCTCTGCAGTCAAAGATGGAGAAGCTCTATACAGTCAGCAAAAACAAGACCGGGAGCTGACTGTGGCTCAGATCATGAACTCCTTATTGCCAAATTCAGACTTAAATTGAAAAGTCAGGAAAACCACTAGACCATTCAGGTATGACCTAAATCAAATCCCTTACAATTATACAGTGGAAGTCAGAAACAGATTCAAGGGATTAGATCTAATCAACAGAGTGCCTGAAGAACTACTGGACACAGGTTTGTGACATTGTACAGGAGGCAGTGATCAAGACCATCCCCAAGAAAAAGAAATGCAAAAAGGCCAAAATGGTTGTCTGAGGAGGCCTTACAAATAGCTGAAAAAAGAAGAGAAGCTAAAGGCAAAGGAGAAAAGGAAAGATATACCCATCTGAACACAGAGTTCCAAAGAACAGCAAGGAGAGATAAGAAAACCTTCCTCAGTGATTGATGCAAAGAAATAGAGAATAACAATAGAATGGGAAAGACTAGAGATTTCAAGAAAGTTACAGATACCAGGGGAACATTTCATTCAAAGATGGGAGAGAAATGGTATGGACCTAACAGAAGCAGAAGATATTAAGAAGAGGTGGCAAGAATACACAGAAGAACTATACAAAAAAGATCTTCATGACCCAGATAACCATGATGGTGTGATCTCTCACCTAGAGCCAGACATCCTGGAATGTGAGGTTAAGTGGGCCTTAGGAAGCATCAGTACGAACAAAGCTAGTGGAGGTGATGCAATTCCAGTTGAGCTAATTCAAATCCTGAAAGATGATGTTGTGAAAGTGCTGCACTCAATACGCCAGCAAGTTTGGAAAACTCAGCAGTGGCCACAGAACTGGAAAAGGTCAGTCTTCATTCCAATCCCAAAGAAAGGCAATGCCAAAGAATGCTCAAACTAGTGCACAATTGCACTCATTGCACAGGCTAGCAAAATAATGCTCAAAATTCTCCAAGCCAGGCTTCAACAGTACGTGAACCGTGAATTTGCAGATGTTCAAGCTGGATTTAGAAAAGGCAGAGAGGAACCAAAGATCAAATTGTCAACATCTGCTGGATCATAGAAAAAGCAAGCGAGTTCCAGAAGAACATCTACTTCTGCTTTATTGACTATGCCAAAGCCTCTGACTGTGTGAATCGCAACAAACTGTGGAAAATTCTTAAAGAAATGGGAATGCCAGACCACCTGATCTGCCTCTTGAGAAATCTATATGCAGGACAAGAAGCAACAATTAGAACTGGACATGGAGCAACAGTCTGGATCCAAATCAGAAAAGGAGTGTGTCAAGGGTGTATATTGTCACCCTGCTTATTTAACTTATATCCTGAGTACATCATGAGTAATGCCGGGCTGGATGAAGCACAAGCTGCAATCAAGACTGCCAGGAGAAATATCAATAACCTCAGATATGCAGATAACACCACCCACGGCAGAAAGCGAAGAACTAAAGAGCCTCTTGATAAAAGTGAAAGAGGAGAGTGAAAAGGTTGGCTTAAAACTCAACATTCAGAAAACTAAGATCATGGCATCCGGTCCCATCATTTCATGGCAAATGATGGGGAAACAATGGAAACAGTGACAGATTTTATTTTGGGGGGCTTGAAAATCACTGCAGATGGTGACTGCAGCCATGAAATTAAAAGATGCTTGCTCCTTGGAAGAAAAGCTATGACCAACCTAGACAGCATATTAAAAAGCAGACATTACTTTGCCAACAAATATCCATCTAGTCAAAGCTGTGGTTTTTCCAGTAGTCATGTACGGATGTTAGAGTTGGACCATAAAGAAAGCTGAGCACCGTAAAATTGTTGCTTTTGAACTGTGGTGTTGGAGAAGACTCTTGAGAGTCCCTTGGACAGCAAGGAGATCAAACCAATCCATCCTAAAGGAAATCAGTCCTGAATATTCATTGGAAGGGCTGATGATGAAGCTGAAACTCCAATACGCTGGCCACCTGATGCAACGAACAGACTCATTGCAAAATACTCTCATGCTGGGAAAGATTGAAGGAGGAGGAGAACGGGACAACAGAGGATGAGATGGTTGAATGGCATCAGCAACTCGATGGATATGAGTTTGAGTAAGCTCCGGGAGTTGGTGATGGACAGGGAAGCCCGGCGTGCTGCAATCCATGGGGTCACAAACAGTTGGACATGACTGAGCGCCTGAACTGAACTGACCTCTGGTTCACCTTTATTTTGGAAGTTTATGGTTCCCCTCCCCTAACAACCCCCACTCCCAACCCAGAGGACGGGGGTAATACAGTTGACTGGTTGATTCTTAAGACTGGGTTGCTAGGTACACTGGAGCAATAGACTTAACCAGACAGTGAACAGTATCTCCCTCTTCACTGGCTCCTTTCTCCAACTATCAACAAGCACACTCTGGTCTCTTCTATAAAAAAACGAACACACTCTCTCTGCCCCCAAGGCTGCTGTCCTCTCTCTTCGCCTTCCCTGAGAGGTGACAATGAAATGTGTGACAAGCAGAGGCCCAAAGAAAATGGGCGCCCACTAAATCACATTTCTCATCCCCTTATCACTACATCCTTCGTTGCTGTTGTTATTTTGAAATACTGATTTTATTAGAAAAGCATTTGGTAGCTGTATTGGATTATATTGATATAATCAGTCACTTAGTTTTAAAACTATGTGGCCTGAGGATATCAATTAAAATATGGGTTTTTTCATTCATTCAACAAATATTTGAGCGTTTTTACTAAATTTCTTCATGGAGTTACTGGGGTCTTTGACCTTCCCACTAGACTGTGAACTCCTTGAAGGCAAGAATAAATTATTTCAACTGGTAACTTAACTTCTTAGCTGACCGGTAGTAGGGTGTTTAAGTTAAGTCAATGAATCACCTACTGAAATAAGACCCCAATTCTTAAGACACTTTCTGGCTCACGAAGGCTAGGATTTCAAGACATCTCCCACTTGGTACTAAGCATTGCTTTTCATATCTAAAGTCATGAAAGCTTTGGCTGAGATCCTTTTTCTTTTCTGACTTCTACAGAATAGAGATGTTATTTCAGGCAATGTCTTCAGCTAACAAAGTTTTCCCAAAGCAAAAAATGTGGATGCCCGTGAGTCTGGCATAGCAGAGTCTTAGAGCAGTTTTTATTCACTGATTGACTTTCAAAATAAAGGAATTACTCTGAATTTTTGACTTCTTTTCATTTAAAAACCATATATGCCACATACCAAAACAAAAAAGAAAGACTGAAAGCTTCTTTAGTATAACATTAATTTTAAAACTTTGTGCATAAAAATTAGAAGCAAGCTAAACACTGTAGGTCCTTCACTCTGTCTACACTTGCAGACAACCAATCAGTCATGGCTTCAGTAGTTCCCATGCACCCTGGGATCCACACTAAACTACTTCCACTACACTCTCTGTTGCACTGCCTTTTTTTTTTTTTTTTAAACTTAACAATCCTTATACCTGACCTGCTTATTACCCCTGGAAAGAATCCTTAAACCAGGCCACGAGCTCTGACTGAAGTTCATGCCATCTTTATCCTCACCCTCTGGTCACCCTTAGTGATCATCTATCAGTTTCCCTCAAAAGCTATTCAAATCGTTGTCTTCCTTGTACAAGTGCACTGTGGACCATGCTCTCCTGGGATCCTCTGCTCACCTGTCACTATTACTTGTCACTATTGAGTTAATTTCTCTTTCCCACAGCCCTGAAAGTTCCTTTAGGCTTAGATCTTTTTACAATCATATGCTTTTTGAAGTTCCTATCCTAGGCCCTCTTTCTCTCCCTCTCTACACTCATTTCCTTGGTTATCTTCATTCAAAATCAATGCTGCAGTTATCTCCTTTGTCAGACAATGGAAGACCAAAGAACCTGGATAGAATTTTGGTCCTTATGACTAGCTTACTGTATGGCCTCAGGCAAGTTAATTAACTTCAATCTGTTTACTTACCTCTTAAATGGGGATAGCAGTATCTATTATACCTTACAAGGCTACTGTGAATATTAAGTGAGGTAACAGTATAAGGTACCTACCTAATAGTCCTGGCCTCTCCTGAATCCCCACACCCACATATCTAATTATACGATAGACATTTCTACCTTACCACTTCACCAACACTGAAAAGTTGGCTAAGTGCATCTCTGTCTTCCTCTCTTGCAGTTTCCTATCTTAATAACACCCTAACAGCTCAAGCTGGGAACCCTAACCACTCCTTCACTCTTATGCCTAATTAGTCCTTGCACTGTCTTGTACTTCTACGCCACTGCCGTGAGTCAGGCCTCTTACTAGGACAATTTATCACATCTTCCTAACTGGTACCTCTCCCATCTAGAGCAGATAGCTCCCTTTGCTGATAGAATACTTTCTCAAAAAGGGATCTCACCATGTCATTTCTCTGCTTAAAATTTCCCGTGTCTTCTACCTAGTAACTATGGAATAAAGCCTAAACTCCTAGGTGAGGCATTAAAGGCTGTTAACAATTGTACTTCATCTCCCACTATATTCATTCCTTCAGCCACTCTGAATTATCTGCTTGATAATTGAAATGCTTGAAATGCTTCTTCCTGCCTCTGCACCTTTGCTGAAATCAGTTCTTCCTTTCCATCCAACACCTCTCTTATCTGTCTATACACCTCTCATTCCTGAAGACCTAAAACAAACACTATTTTTTACACAAATCTTTTCGTAATTCCCTACTCGGGATTAATATCTCCTTCTCTATGTTTGCAGAACACTCTGTTTATAACTCTATAAAGGCATGTACCATAATCTACTTTATATTTCAATTTATATGTTATACATCTCTTCTGCTATGCTACCAGTGACCTGAGAACAAGGAGACTAGGTCCTAAGCATTCGGTAGTCCATTGCCTGGAAGCTGGTAGTCTTCACAGATGTTTGTTAAACTGAATAATTGCACAATTCTATCATCTAGAATGCAGAACCTTAGCACTTAAAAAAATAACAGAACAGAAACTACCTCAACCAATAATCAAACTCAACATCACTGATAATGGGGCAAATGGTCATGCTGTGCCCTCCTGTGATGAAGGCACAAAGTACTGTAAGAAGTATTGTTAAACCAAGAATGTTTAATGTGGATTTAATCATGAGGAACCAAATCAGATAAATCAAAATTGCAGGACATTCAGCACTGCAACTAGGCCACAGGCTGTGCCTGAAGATCATGCTATGTTTACCCTCACCTTCTGGTCACCCTTAGTGATCATCTATCATTTTCCCCAAAATTGATTTTTTTTCAAAAATTTCAACTAATGTACCTCTCCCCTTTCCCTTCCACACCTGCCCCCAAAAGGCCATTAAAGTGTTGTAGATTAAAGATCAAAGAAAAATGGCAACCAAATGCAATGTGTGATTCTTGACTGGATCTTGGATTAAAAATACAAAGCCTTCTGAAGAATACAGTGGTCACCTACTAGGGAAATGTGATTTTGAGATTAGTGCTACCCAAAAGTATAGTCCATGGGCCCATGCTGATCTGTAAACTATTAAGCAGTGAGATAAGTATAAAACTTTAGAATGTACATTTAGAAATGTTTAGAGAAATGTGACAGTAATTTTATGTCTGTTTAATAATAAAGCAATTGGGCCTCTGCTTTGTCCGTATGATGTTTTTTGAAATTTCATTTTTTCGAGTAATCCATTTTGTTGTATATCATAAAAACTTTATTGATGAATTGGAAGTTTAAAAACAGATGCTTTTCCACAGATAGTCTGAGAAGTACGCTATTAGAGAAAATTATCAATCTTAAATTCCCTGAGTTGATCCTTACAGCCATCTTAGAGATAAATGTCTACAAAAAGCAGCAAAAATCAATTTAAGTAAACATGTATACAAAGAAAGTATACAGCTATATAGAAAAAAGTTAACTAGACTTTTACATCCAAAAACTGTACATGTGTTAATCTTTAAATGACACATTTGCTATCCTATAGCTCTAGAACAGTGACTGACGAGATTTTTCTTAGCACTAAGAATGAGGAAAGATGCAGAAGATGTCAGAGTATACGGAAAGCTAGCAAGACTGCACCCCACTGCTCGCACACAGTACTTGGACGTATCCCCTTATTGCCCTGTGCGTGTGGACTGCAGATACTCTATCTACTCTGTCTGCAGTGGTGGTGTTCTATGAAGCTGTTTCGTAAGATGCTTGACAATGAAAACCTCCAGGTTTTTAAGTAACATGTCAAGATTTGCTCTACTGAAAAACCCCAAAACTAAACTGGGAAAGAAGTCATTATCCTTACTATACTATTTTATTTCTAATTTCTATGCAATTAACAAAGATTATACAGATCAAAATGCAAGTGGGTTTGTCCCTGAAAACTGTTAATTATAAAAGTGTACTGGTAGGAAAAACTAGTCTTCTCCTTAAAAGTAACCAGAGTTCAACAGAAAAGACTATCAAATAAAGAAGTATAAGGCAATCAGCTGCCTGAATCATATGCTGCTGCAGTTTTCCTCTATAACTTTCTAATCTCAATTAGTGCAAAAAATTTTTTTTGCTATTTTGGCTAATTAAATTAATTACTCTAGCTAGCTGTAGGGGTTTTAGAAATATGTCCTATGCTTATTCTGTGCTGTGCTGTCAAATCCAACTCTTTTCCACTCCATGGACTATAGCCCACCAGGCTCCTCTGTCCATGAAATGCTTTTTTCAGGCAAGAATACTGAAGCAAGCTGCCATTTCCAGGGGATCTTCTGGACCCAAGGATTGAACCTGTGTCCTACGGTTAAAGCTTCCTTACAAAGACATCAAAATATAACGCCTAAGAATGTCCTCAAGACCTGTTAGTTGAGTATCCTGAAAGTCTGGGCTCAAGCTCATTGTCATCTTCAGAAGAATGCATACTATTACCATTTAACCTTTTCTAATCGAGCAATCTATATGGGAAAAATAAATACATCTTCCTAAAATTGAAAGAAAATAGTCAGAAGACTTCATCTCTTGTCACTTCAGAGAAAACAACTATGCTGAAATGGCCATCAGTGTATAATTTAATTTATGTGCCTTTAAAATCTCACTAACCTATTTGACTCAATTTCTCACGGAAGGGATTTCACAGAACTACAAGTATATGTCACATGACTCGGAAAAAGACAATTTGACAAATTTGAAAAAAATCCTGAAACAGACACCAAATGAAAAAAAACAAACAGAAACTGAGACAGCAATTGATGCTTGTAGAAAAAATGATGCTGCTGCACTGAGAATGACTGCAGGTAGGAGCAGATGGCAATAACTGGCTTAATGGCACTGCTTACTGCTACCATGATACACTCTCACAGATGCACATCACCAATCTCTAAAATAACATCTCAGAGCAATGCAATCCAGTGCAAGACTTTTTATGACAAAATCAATGTATCATCACTGTTAGCAGCCGAACACACAAATCATGTAAGGAGCTAAAATTGTGTTTAAAGACAAACTCATTTGGTCAAAAATAAGGCAAGAAAAAGAAAGGAAGAATAAAATAAGACTTTCCCATTCTGGAAGCTTAGTCTACTTTGGGTTTTTTGCTTTTTAAAAAAAAAAAAATTTGGAGCCTTTGAAACTCACATACTCCCATTTTCGAACTTTTGGGGATGCTAATTTCTCACTTATTGGTTTCTGCTTTACTTTCTCTGAAGAGGCAAAGAAAGAACTGCTTTTTAATGTGTTCCAGGAGATGGGAGAAAAGACTGTCAGCTTTTAAACTTGGCAGGAAAGGTACTTTTTGATGACTGTAGGATCTAAGTTTCAAACAAAGTCATATCAAAATTAAGCATAACATCAAATCAATTGTTTTCACTTGAGATTTAGATTAACCTAGAAGCTAACTTTTATTGATAAATATACATGCATGTATACAGCCTTTAAGAAACTAAATAGGAATGAACTAGGTCCACACAGTACTTTGATATGACCGATTCTAGACAACTTCTGCTGAAAGTAAACATCAGAGGAGTTTAAAAGACATTCTGCCATACTCCTAAGTAAGTTCTAGAGTTGGTATTACAGAGTATCATGCTCTTATTGATGCTATAAACTACACTTTATCCACCGAAACTAACTTTTTCAAGACCTAAACATTTTACTTTTGTATTAACTTAGGCAGTCAGACTACATTCCAATCTTGGCAATGAAATTGAGTCTCATCGTCTATTTGGATTTGACTGGCTCCTTTGTTTTTATTTTTTGTATTTCAGCTTGAGAGTTAAATAGCACTCTGCTCTGTAAATGTTAGCCTGACGCTGAAATATGGGTTACATTTCCTAGGTAGCAAAGGATCATATAACCAGAAAAAGCGGGAAAACCAGCGTGCTTGACTTTCAGGGTTCCTAATAAACTTAACCATCATGTCACAGCATCTCAAATCTTTTTCCTTTAAGGACATATCACTAATCTCTACATTTTAACTTCCTTTTTGGGGCTATCATTTTGGAAGCGACCGCTTGACCTGAATGAGGGGAACTCAGGCAAACCTGATAAGCAAAGCTACTCTAGTGAGAGCAAGTCTTCTCCAACTCCATTTTATTCATTCTGGTTAGTTACTGCTACTAGCAAGCAGGCATTCTTGCCGTTCATAAATACTCTGACTGGAAATCTGACTGCCTCTTCTGGGGTCTGGTCCCTATTTTGTGGCATCAGTGGCGTCATTTCCCAATGCCTTCTTTTGTTGCCTGTTGACACTCTCAGACATGGCATTTCATTCACACATACTGCATCTGTAGAGTATGATCCTGTGACATGTTTGGGGACGACACTAGAATTCCCTGAAGTGGCTGCTGCTCTCCTGCAGCAAACCAAGTTTTCATCAGAACTGCCACAAGGAGCAAGAGAGCTGCCTCTGACACTGCTTGACTGGTCTTCACGCGGCAGCAGTGAGGAGCAACCATCTCTGTGCAGGAGGTAGGAGTCCTTTCTAGGCGCAGGTGCTGTGGCTGTGCCTTTAAAAGCAGGCCCTTGGCACAGCTGGCTCCCACTTTCCCTTTTTTCCTGCTCTTCATGTGTCTCAGACCATCTGATCACTTAGAATATAAAACACTATCCTCAGGACTTCCCTGGTGGTCCAGAGGTTCCCAATGCAGGGGACCTGGGTTCAATCCCTGACCAGGATCCCACGTGTCACAACTAAGACCCAGCACTGCAAAATAAATAAACTAATATCTAAAAACAAAAACAACAAAAAACCATCATTCTCTTTGGTCCTATTTACCTCCAGAAGTTATGAAATTCCTCAAATATGAACATGACTCCTAGTTCCCTATGTCTTAACGTTATCTCCAGGCAACTGCACCAACCGAAACTGCTTCCACATTCAAAAGAGTCTTGAATATGTCTTGAATAGAAAAACATCTATTTCTGCTTTATTGACTATGCCAAAGCCTTTGACTGTGTGGATCACAATAAACTGTGGAAAATTCTGAAAGAGATGGGAATACCAGACCATCTGACCTGTCTCTTGAGAAACCTGTATGCAGGTCAGGAAGCGACAGTTAGAACTGGACATGGAACAACAGACTGGTTCCAAATAGGAAAAGGAGTATGTCAAGGCCATATATTGTTACCCCGCTTGTTTAACTTATATGCAGAGTACATCATGAGAAATGCTGGGCTGGAAGAAACACAAGCTGGAATCAAGATTGCTGGGAGAAATATCAATAACCTCAGATATGCAGATGACACCACCCTTATGGCAGAAAGTGAAGAAGAACTAAAGAGCCTCTTGATGAAAGTGAAAGAGGAGAGTGAAAAAGTTGGCTTAAAGCTCAACGTTCAGAAAACTAAGATCATGGCATCCGGTCCCATCACTTCATGGGAAATAGATGGGGAAACAGTGGAAACAGTGTCAGACTATTTTTGGGGGCTCCAAAATCACTGCTGATGGTGATTGCAGCCATGAAATTAAAAGACGCTTACTCCTTGGAAGGAAGGTTATGGCCAACCAAGATAGCATATTTAAAAGCAGAGACATTACTTTGCCAACAAAAGTCCGTCTAGTCAAGGCTATGGTTTTTCCAGTGGTCATGTATGGATGTGAGAGTTGGATGGTGAAGAAAGCTGAGCACCGCAGAATTGATGCTTTTGAACTGTGGTGTTGGAGAAGACTCTTGAGAGTCCCTTGGACTGCAAGGAGATCCAATCAATTCATCCTAAAAGAGATCAATCGTGGGTATTCATTGGAAGGACTGATGTTGAAGCTGAAACTCCAATACTTTGGCCACCTCATGCGAAGAGTTGACTCATTGGAAAAGACCCTAATGCTGGGTAGGATTGGGGGCAGGAGGAGAAGGGGACGACAGAGGATGAGAGGGTTGGATGGCATCACTGACTCGATGGACATGGGTTTGGGTAGACTCCGGGAGTTGGTGATGGACAGAGAGGCCTGGTGTGCTGCGATTCATGGGGTCACAAAGAGTCAGACATGACTGAGCGACTGAAATGAACTGAACTGTTTTGAATGCTGATATTCTAATAAATGCATGACAGTTATAACTGGAAAAGATTATCCCAAATCTAAGCATACATGAAAGGGACCATTAGATTGGTAACAGTTAGATTATCAATGGTCCAATGATAAGACTGGACCCAGGTATAAATCTACGTATCATCAAATTATTATTTTCTCTGATTTTCCCAATTCTCCCACTGACTTGTCTATCAAAACTTTCCTTTCTTTCCTCCCTTTTTTATCTTCTTCACTTTCTTCTAACTTCCTTCTTTTTCTTGTTAGTAGTCCTTTCTTCCAAAAAAGTGCCTTCCTTTGCTTTCCATTGGTAATAAGCAGTATCATTTTTCTTTCATTAAAAAAATTTAAGTCACTGCTTTTCACTTAATACTAAGTTTCACTTTGATGTTAACCATCTAGTTCTGATACTCATCTATTTTTCGTCTATGATTTACTTATATAAGACTTAAGGATTTCTGTAAGATTTAACCTGCTGTTCTGATGATTCTCTAATCTCCATTGTCTCTGCCATGACTCCCTATCTCTAGACTGGTTTACAAAGCCATCATCTCTTATTACTAAAAATCCTTTCCTCACAGGAAGCTGTTCAAGATGAGCATTATGCTATGCTGTTCCATCTTTGATTCTTAATCTTATCATTGTCAGATACTGTTCATCGGTAATATAGTGGTGTTCTAGACACTTTAGAAAATAAGCACACACTGCCTACCCACAAGGAGTTTCCTCTGAAAGAGATAGCACTGAGGTGGATTTTCTCTCAGACACATGTATAAAGTTTTATTTTTAAAATCTTTTCTCCATCTCCCAGTTATGCCACAGATTTATTTATTATGCCTAAGATTTTACAAAGGAGGTGTTTCCTTGTGTCTGAACATCACTAGGCTGCTTCTTCACCCACGTTTCTGTCCCCGTCACCCAGACATGAGCAACACACAGGCAAACTTTTCACCTGTTTTTTTAGATAAAGGTCAAATTCTTACTGATAGAGTAGATATCCCCCTCCTTCCTATTTCAGCTTTAAGATTAGACCTTCCATGATAATAGATAGAGTTAGTAGAGATGCCATTCTCCTAGTAAGACAATAATAAAACCCTAATCATTTGTACTTCTCAGCTACAGAAAATCATTTTATCTAAGGAGTCCTGATATCCTGTTCTCTGATACCCTGAGAACATTCTCATTTGATTAATTACATTTTTCTTACAATCTCAATTTATTTTTTCTTTTAAACTTTTCATTCTGACATAATTCCTGACTTACAAATAAGTTTTAAGATGGCAGAGAGTTCTCATATAACTTTCACTCAGACTCCCCAAATGTTAACTCTGACATGCTGTATTCTTTTTTCTTTCTTTCTCTCTCAGACACACACATATACGTTATCCCCCTGAACCATCTGAGAGTAAGCTTCAGGCATTATGTGCCTTTCCTATTTTGCTAATAAATAAACAAGATAGAAAAGATAAGTAAATAAGATGGATGCATGAGCAGAGGTGATGAAGCAACTATGTATAGGTAATGGACATAGTTAGACATCCACTACAAAATCCTTCAACTTTTACTGTATGGTTGAATTTTTTCATAATAAATGTTATGGAAAAAAAATCAGAAAATACAATACTATTTTCTGTAGATCTTATTCAAATAAATTTTGCCAATGTCCCAGTAATGTTTTAAGCAAAAGAAAATCTCAGATCATGCCATGTAAGTTATTTAAATGTCTCCTATTTCTCTGTTTCTCTGATGGGCAACAGAGGAAGCCAGCTTTCTAATTATTCATAATTATGTGAGAGACCTGGGCTAAAGATAAACCAGAATGCTAGAATATCCAAAACTCTGTTACATTTGGTTCTTAAATTGTCAGGCTTTTAAATGGTCTTGTGGGGGTTAGATAAATCTATATAATTAGGTTTTGAGCTTTAAAATTAAAATTCCATTAGAATGTTCTAAAACACCCAAGCTCAGTGGCACAGGAAATGTTTTTGTAGTAAAGTATGCCTCGAGGAAAACTGCCTTTGGTGGAAAATGTAGTTGCAGACAGCCTATGACGTAGACAGCACGACCAAGGTGTGTGAAAGCTAACAAGACATGGACTCAAAGATCCCATTCCAATGCTTTACAGTCCTTTGCAAGAACAGGTGTCGATGTTATTTTTATTAATATATTTATTTTTGGATCCTTAAAATAAACCTAAGGAAAGGTACTGAGGAGGATTTTTCCTCCTTCTCAGAATAAAAATGTGGGAAAGCTTTAGCTACCTCTTCTATACCCTGTGTGCCGCTCAAACAAGTTTATGTGGTAAATTGTCTCCATTCTGAATGCCTGACTGCTTTTTATAATCTGAATTTAAAAACGCAAAAAAAAAAAAATCCTTTAAAGTCAAACAGTGGAATTAACATATGAGCAGCGCTCCTGTGGGCATTTAAATCCGTAATTAAAAAACCTGAGACACGTCAGCTTGGCAATCGTTATTGTCTAACGTGCACAGATAGCCAAAAGGTACTGAAATGCGACATTCTGTCCCACATGACTCAGTCACTCAGCAGAGGCAGCCTCATGAAGAATGCCGAGAAGGCCTTACATCTTTAGAAACGCCTGGCCCACCAAAGGTCTTTCCCCCAGCACTGAAAAATGCCCAGAGGTCCTAGGGAGAGACTGCTGAGCGTTTAGAACTCAGGAAATCTGCTTCTGCGGGTATGTTCCATTTCTACGCAGGAAAAGGAACCCTTTCCCGAAAAACTGAAAGTCTGAGAGTAGGAACACACGCGCACACGCACGCAGATCATCATTCCTTTCTGATGTGTGACAGCACAGCACACAGCACAGCAATCTAGCTACGAGCCTCCTGGATTATAAATAGGCTGCCAATCCAAGCAGCTGCTGTCTCACATCGCTCTGCTTCTTCTCCCCTATTTTATTATATGTCAAAGATGAAGCACAGATTTCTACAAGTTTTCCCTGTGTTAACAGGTACAACATGCACAGGCCAAGGAAATTTGTCTTTAAGACTATTCACGTTAAACAATATTCCATGCTAATCTGCTATTGTTTACCTTATTTATACATGTAGAAGGGGTTTAACAGGTTTGCACTCCTGCATTTTCTGTTATAAATTAGGCCCTGAGTATTATAATTCTGCACTCAATCGCAGTCAACCAAGAAATTGCCTTTATAAAGCCAACTGAGCACCCTGCCCTTTCTGGACTTCGAAAACAGTACTACCTACACTTGAATGCAGGCGCCTGCCCAGAAACACACCAAACACAATGCAACCTGATGAAGTCTTTAATGCACACAACTCTTTCAAGAACGAAGCAAGCCAATCAACTAAAAGTACTGCTTAAGATCTTTATACCCAACTGCTGAAGACATTTCCAGTTCACCTTTCACCATGAGGACTAACAGCCAAAGCTACCAAGAGAGACCTTTTGTTCCAGTAGGGAAAACCTCCCTTCTCAGGAATCAGTATTCAGAGGACCCCTTTTAAAGAAAGACTCCTATCTTCTCCTTACACCATTTTCAGCATATAATTCACTTTGGGAAGATACTTAATAGGCAAAATGGTCATTATTTTACTTTCCTGTTTACGGTCAGTATATTAAGAATTTCTACTTGGCTGTCACAGAAATGTCACTCCCTACCCATGAGGGATCCTACATTACAACAAGGGAAAGCAGCCAGAACTATCATTTTCTTTGTCAACAAGGAATTCACTTCAGCCTAACAACACAAACAGGGTAACATTTCACTATGGCTAGAATTAACAGGCTGGTAGTTAATTCTCTAAATGCTTGAATTGGGAATCTCTGAGGACAATGTTTTTTGAAGGGTGGGCTTTGGAGAAATATAACAAAAAAGGATTTGAAAAAATTGTCTTACCCAAAAACACTTTTATTGTTCATTATCCTGAAAACTTCAACTTTCCAGCATTTGGTGTCAGAAAACAAAATTATTTCAGTTTTCAAGTGCATGCACATACAGCTGTCATTCCTGAAATTTCAACTGGAAAATCTTGATTCCTTCAGAACAATCTCACATTCATTTTTTAAAAAATGAAAATACTAGAATTTCCCTGACAGTCTAGTGGTTAAGAATCTGTGCTTCCACTGCAGGGGCATGGGTTTGATCCCCGGTTGGGGAACTAGGATTACACATGCCATGTGGCAAAAAAATGAAATAAAAAAAAATTTTAAATAGAGTACATCAAAATATTAGCAGTTGAGTGCAAAACTTACAAGCAATTTTTGCTTTGCTAAATTAATTGTTCTGCTAACTGAATTAATGTATTAATTAATTGAATATATTATTTTCATAGTGAGAATAATAATTACACTGCTGCTGCTAAGTCGCTTCAGTCGTGTCCGACTCTATGCAACCCCATAGACAGCAGCCCACCAGGCTCCGCCGTCCCTGGGATTCTCCAGGCAAGAATACTAGAGTGGATTGCCATTTCCTTCTCCAGTGCATGAAAGGGAAAGTGAAAGTGAAGTCGCTCAGTCGAGTCCGACTCTTAGCGACCCCATGGACTGCAGCCTACCAGGCTCCTCCGTCCATGGGACTTTCCAGGCAAGAGTACTGGAGTGGGGTGCCATTGCCTTCTCCTATAATTATACTATCTACTATATTTTGGGGAAGAAATGTTTTCGCCTCCTCGCACTTTAAGGCTTCCTAATTCAGTTGTAAGGCTCACGTTAAAGTCTGTATGTTAAAAAATACTTCCTTACACTTTAAAAGCTTGCCTTTTAAAGGTGTTTTTTCACTTGCTTTAAAGTGTGTTTTAATACATCCCTGAAGGGCACATGAACACAGGATGAATCTTATTGGATCCTCAAATTGAGTAGAAGTCCAATGTTGATGCAATCACGGTTTATTAATCTGAACTTCACCTTTCCAAAATAAAACAATGCTCCTATAAGAGTGGTATCTGCCATGATGAACTAAACTTCGGGGATATCAAAGAATTATTTCAGGAAGTCAATGATAACTTCTTGTCCCATAATCGTTCGCAAATTTTTTGCACTTAATGTTCGGAGATGCTTTTTACCAATTAATTCTACTTGATACTGAGTTTCTCAAAGTCTAACAACGACCTGGGGTGAATTTTTCCTCATATAAGAGATTCCCAAAACAATATATTCTCTATTGTTTAGTATTGCCCAACTAAGTACTGTTCTAAAAACCAACTTTTTCTTCCCACTTAAAGTTCTCTTTTTAAAGTTCAAAAAATTCTTCACTGTCTTCATTGTTAAGCTCTATTTCCTTAAATATAACTTAAAAACCCAGCAATAAATTCCATGTCATTTCTAATAGTACACTTGAAATAAAAACAATAAATCATCACTGGAGTTCTTTTTGTTAAAAAGTATTTCAACTTTATTCAACCTTACCTATACTGCAGTTACACAAGCAAAAATAACAAAAGAATAGAAGGAAATAAAAATGTGAACTTCTAAATTGGAAGGGGAGGTGGATAAAATATTCTATTTATGAAAATGCTTTAAAAGACTTATCCTTCGAATGCTGTTTTATAACTTGATTTGATAATTATCCTTTTCACTGAAATTTATTCTCGTAACTGGAATGTAATACTACCTACTACAAGAAGAAAGCCCTGATATACACAACTGATACAGTGAGTTGTTATTCATATAGTAACAGCCTTTGGGCACAGAATCAACAAGAAGCAATAGAGGGAACTGCTGCCTCTGCCTGGAGGACAGCTCCTAACAGATGAAGAGCTACTGTAGGGTTAGGATCCCAGCTTCCGTAAAGGACTATCCAGAGAATATGGCCAAACATTTTCAATTTCTATTCTCTGACTTCCTTAAGTGAGTGTCAAACAACCAAAAATTATTTATTCTTTCCATAAGCTCTCCTACTCCAATCAAGAAAGCTTCTTTCACTAGAAGAGGACATTGAATGATTTTTACTCTAATCATACTATCTGCCTAGATTTTTAACATTTGTCTAACATCATGTTCATAAGATTCTTCTTTGAATCAGGGGAGGATTAAAATCTGATCTTAAGAGCATTAAAACATAATCTGAAAACAGACAATAGGAAAGTATTCTTTTGTCAGCTGCAAATTACAAATAAGTTACTTTTCATTAGTCTACTACTCTCTGAATGTCACTAAAATTTAACTTTGTAACAACCTTGAACACAAAACTCAAAAAGATCTTTAAACCCCACAACACTGTCAATCAACTATATAAAAATTAATTTTAAAAAATCTTTTAATGCTAAAATACAAATTCTTAGATTCAGAGAAACAACCTGCATCATAAACATAAAATTTTATTCAAATAATATTTTATGTTTTCATTCAACTATTTTTGCTTTCATTTTTAAATGTGCAATTTTTAGAACTTGAACATCAGTTCTTCTAAACCACATTTTGTGAGTGAGTGTGTGTGTTTGTGTTTATGCAACCAATTTTTACTATTGTGGGGTGGGCTGGGAGTGACTAGAGAAAGTGCTGATTTCAAAACAGTACCATCTATCCACATTTGCTCACAAGTAAATAAATGTTTTAAATAGCAAGTAAAGCAGAACCATAAGGAGCTAGAGACTATATTAGTGAGTGGAGTTTTACAAGAAATTTTTGTAAGGGCACACTTAGTAAAGAAGTGCCCCTGTGCTACACACTTTTAGCCTCCCCAGCTCAGTCTCAGAATCATCTCTCATTCTTTCTTTCTCTGCCTTGTGGCCCAGTTTCAACCAGTTCCTAATCCTGTTCGTTCTTATTCTGCATCTGCAGTCCTGTTCATTCCAAAGCTCTCTTCCTCATAGTTCTTGCCCCTTACCTGTGTCAGAAATAATTTCCTTATCCCTAAACTGCAATAATATGATTCTAACTGTATGTCTGTACCCCATTTCTCCCTTTCTGTACAGTGCTGCCAGATTAATTTCGAGAAAGCATAACTCAGATTGATTATGTCACTTCCTTGGCTAAAAAAAAATCCAACAGCAAAGAATCACAGACTATTACAGTTGGAAGGGGCCCTGGTGGTCCCTGAAACCATCTGCTGAGAGAGTGGGGGAAGGGAAGGTATGGAATTGAAGCCTGGAAACAGGAATCCGAAGACAGTCCACAGGACACAACGAGGTAGAGACCTGGCAGGTTTCAACCTAATTGTTCATGCAGATTGCACAAATTCATTATCTTTCTATAAAGTTTGTAATAAACATGTGTAACAAGGCAGTATATACTTTAAAGTGTTTAGTCAAGTGCTTCTTTTCTCTTTAGATTAACACGCACTCTGAGGCAGGTCAAATCAAAGGGGTTTGGCTGGGGCTCTTCCTCTGGTTTTGCCTGTAATGCCTAACAGTGCCTGGCAAAGGATGAAACAATCTTGTTTCTTTCTGATAGTTTATTAACACTATGCTCAAATGCTGGGATTACCTGCAGTTTTCAGGAGTGACACTTACCCACAGACTGTGAAAATGGGGTGAGAGATAAATGCTTGATTGAAGTTTAGCAGCACCATTGTGAGTCCCAGGTTCTGAACTGGACTGTGTCACACAATTACCCAACTTCCCCCAATGCGTGTCTTTTTCCTCCTTTTTCCCAAACCAAAATGAAAACCATAGCGCTATAAGCTGATAGCTTAAATCACAGTCAAAGCCAAAATCTGAAGTGCTGCTTTAAAAAGAAAATTGTCCTAATCTATAAATTTCTCCAAGGAAAGATACTCGAGTTTTACTTAGATTAACTCCATTGCAACGTCCAGTGTCCCAAGGATCCTGCTATACAAAATAACATCAATCTCACAAGGAAAAAAAGGGGGGGGGGGAATATTCTTATATTTTCCTATTTATAAACATAATACAGTTTCATTTAAAATTTTTAAAAATAATAAAATATCAAATAATCATCTGTCTGCCTCAGAGATAAGCACTGTTACTTGATTTATCCTTTCTGATGTTTTCCTAATTTTACATAACAGTACTGGAACTGTATATCACACTGTTCTGCCCTTACATGGATGTGTTCCACATCAATACATGTATTGCTGCTGCTAAGTCGCTTCAGTCGTGTCCGACTCTGTGCGACCCCATAGACGGCAGCCCACCAGGCTCCGCCGTCCCTGGGATTCTCCAGGCAAGAATACTGGAGTGGGTTGCCGTTTCCTTCTCCAGTGCATGAAAGGGAAAAGTGAAAGTGAAGTCGCTCAGTCGTCCGACTCTTAGCGACCCCATGGACTGTAGCCTACCAGGCTCCTCAGTCCATGGGATTCTCCAGGCAAGAGTACTGGAGTGGGGTGCCACTGCCTTCTCCAATACATGTATTACCTACTTCTTTTTAACAGCTGCACTTATGAATACACCATACTTCATTTAACCAATCTGCTACAACGAAAGTTGTTTTCAATTCCCCACTGTTACAAAAAAACGCTTTAATGAACACCTTTTTTCATTTACCTGAGTCTTTCCTGAGAATAAATTCTTAGAAGTTAGGTTGCTAGGTTAAAAGGTAAGCCAGTTTAAAACCTGGATTCCTATTCCAAAACTGCTCTCCCTAGAGGCTGAATATTCTCATCAGTATATGCTACCAGAGATCAGTGGAGAAATAACTACAGAAAGAATGAATGGATGGAGTCAAAGCAAAAGCAACACCCAGTTGTGAATGGGACTGGTGATAGAAGCAAGATTTGATGCTGTGAAGAGCAATATTGCATAGGAACCTGGAATGTTAGGTCCATGAATCAGGGCAAATTGGAAGTGGTCAAACAGGAGGTGACAAGAGTGAACGTCGACATTCTAGGAATCAGTGAACTAAGATGGACTAGAATGGGTGAATTTAACTCAGATGACCATTATATCTACTACTGTGGGCAGGAATCCCTTAGAAGAAATGGAGTAGCCATCATGGTCAACAAAAGAGTCCGAAATACAGTACTTGGATGCAATCTCAAAAATGACAGAATGATCTCTGTTCGTTTCCAAGGCAAACCATTCAATATCACAGTAATTCAAGTCTATGCCCCAACCAGTAACACCGAAGCAGCTGAAGTTGAACAGTTCTATGAAGACCTAAAAGACTTTCTAGAAATAACACCCAAAAAAGATGTCCTTTTCATTATAGGGGACTGGAATGCAAAAGTAGGAAGTCAAGAATAACCTGGGATAACAGGCAAATTTGGCCTTGGAGTACAGAATGAAGCAGGGCAAAGGCTAATAGAGTTCTGCCAAGAGAATGCACTGGTGCATTCATAACAAACACCCTCTTCCAACAACACAAGAGAAGACTCTACACATGGACATCACCAGATGGTCAACACCAAAATCAGACTGATTATATTCTTTGCAGCCAAAGATGGAGAAGCTCTATACAGTCAGCAAAAACAAGACCGGGAGCTGACTGTGGATTAGATCATGAACTCCTTATTGCCAAATTCAGACTGAAATTGAAGAAAGTGGAGAAAACCACTAGACCATTCAGGTATGAACTAAATCAAATCCCTTATGACTATGCAATAGAAGTGAGAAATAGATTTAAAGGACTAGATCTGATAGACAGAATACCTGATGAACTATGGATGCAGGTTCGTGACATTGTACAGGAGACAGGAATCCAGACCATTTCCAAGAAAAAGAAATGCAAAAAAGCAAAATGGCTGTCTGAGGCGGCCTTACAGATAGCTGTGAAAAGAAGGGAAGCGAAAAGCAAAGGAGAAAAGGAAAGATATTCCCATTTGAATGCAGAGTTCCAAAGAATAGCAAGGAGAGATAAGAAAGCCTTCCTCAGTGATCAGTGCAAAAAAATAGAGGAAAACAATAGAATGGGAAAGACTAGAGATCTTTTCAAGAAAATTAGAGATACCAAGGGAACATTTCATGCAAAGATGGGCTCAATAAAGGACAAAAATGGTAGGGACCTAACAGAAGCACAAGATATTAAGAAGAGGTGGCAAGAATACACAGAAGAATTGTACAAAAAAGTTCTTCACGACCCAGACAATCACGATGGTGTGATCACTCACCTAGAGCCAGACACCCTGGAATGTGAAGTCAAGTGGGCCTTAGGAAGCATCACTATGAACAAAGCTAGTGGAGGTGATGGAATTCCAGTTGAGCTATTTCAAATCCTGAAAGATGAAACTGTGAAAGTGCTGCACTCAATATGGCAGCAAATCTGGAAAACTCAGCAGTGGCCACAGGACTGGAAAAGGTCAGTTTTCATTCCAATCCCCAACAAAGGCAATGCCAAAGAATGCTCAAACAACCACACAATTGCACTCATCTCACACGCTAGTAAAGTAAGGCTCAAAATTCTCCAAGCCAGGCTTCAGCAATACGTGAACCATGAACTTCCAGATGTTCAAGCTGGTTTTAGAAAAGGCAGAGGAATCAGCGATCAAATTGCCAACATCCGACGGATCATCGAAAAAGCAAGAGAGTTTCAGAAAAACATCTATTTCTGCTTTATTGACTATGCCAAAGCCTTTGACTGTGTGGATCACAATAAACTGTGGAAAATGCTGAAAGAGATGGGAATACCAGACCATCTGACCTGTCTCTTGAGAAACCTGTATGCAGGTCAGGAAGCAATAGTTAGAACTGGACATAGAACAAGAGACTGGTTCCAAATCAGAAAAGGAGTACGTCAAGGCTGTATATTGTTACCCTGCTTATTTAACTTACATGCAGAGTTCATCATGAGAAACCCTGGGCTGGAGGAAGCACAAGCTGCAATCAAGATTGCCGGGAGAATATCAATAACCTCAGATATGCAGATGACACCACCCTTATGGCAGAAAGTGAAGAAGAACTAAAGAGCCTCTTGATGAAAGTGAAAGTGGAGAGTGAAAAAGTTGGCTTAAAACTCAACATTCAGAAAACTAAGATCATGGCATCCGGTCCGATCACTTCATGGCAGACAGATGGGGAAACAGTGGAAACAGTGTCAGACTTTATTTTTCTGGGCTCCAAAATCACTGCAGATGGTGACTGCAGCCACGAAATTAAAAGACGCTTACTCCTTGGAAGGAAAGTTATGACCAACCTAGACAGCATATTCAAAAGCAGAGACATTACTTTGCCAACAAAGGTTCATCTAGTCAAGGCTATGGTTTTTCTAGTGGTCATGTATGGATGTGAGAGTTGGACTATAAAGAAAGCTGAGCACCGAAGAATTGATGCTTTTGAACTGTGGTGTTGGAGAAGACTCGAGAGTCACTTGGACTGCAAGGAGATCCAACCAGTCCATCCTAAAGGAGATCAGTCCTGGGTGTTCATTGGAAGGACTGATGTTGAAGCTGAAACTCCAATACTTTGGCCACCTGATGCGAAGAGCTGACTCAATGGAAAAGACCCTGATGCTGGGAAAGATTGAGGGCAGGAGGAGAAGGGGACGACAGAGGATAAGATGGCTGGATGGCATCATCGACTCAATGGACATGGGTTTGGGTGGACTCTGGGAGTTGGTGATGGACAGGGAGGCCTGGTGTGCTGCGGTTCATGGGGTCGCAAAGAGTCAGACACGACTGAGCGACTGAACTGAACTGAACTGAGTTTGTAAACTGCCTGTTTGTCTATTCCTTACAAATACATGGACTTGACATCTTCAAAATAGTGTTACCAGTTTAATAAGCAAAAATATTTCATTACTGTTCTAACTTATAATTCTTTGATTAGTGAAAATGAGAATCACTTCGTATTTACTGGCCATTAATGATTTTAATACAGAGAATGATTTATACAAGAATGATTTATACATGTGTGTGTGCAATGTACATATGAATGTATATCTATGTGTATATTCTCTAATAAACAGGTTATTATCATTATCTTTGCATCCCTGAGCCCCTCTCCAACTGCATCCCTCTCCTTCTGCCGAAGAGGTAATTATTATGTTTTTAATTATTCTTTTTCCTTTATAACTTAACCGCTTGTATAACTATCCACCAACAATCTTTCATCAGTTTTAATATATTTTTCTGCGACTTCTATTTCTTTTTTTGCCCAATATTGTGAAATTCTCCAGGTTGATACATATGCATTTCATTCATTTTTTAAAAACGTATCCCACTGTGGAAATTGTGTTGAAGCTTTAGCTCCAATACTTTGGCCACCTGATGCTAAGAACTGACTCATCTGAAAAGACCCCGATGCTGGGAAAGATTGAAGGTGAGAGGAGAAGGGGATGACAGAGGATGAGATGGTTGGATGGCATCACTGGCTCAATGGACATGAGTTTGAGTAAACTGTGGAAGTTGGTGATGGACAGGGAGGCCTTGTGCGCTGCAGTCCATGGGGTCGCAAGAGTTGGACACGACTGAGCAACTGAACTGACTGACTGACTGACCTATCCTGTCAAAGGACATGTAGCTTGGTTCAGTTTTCTGTTTTTATTTAAAAAGTTGCTATGAATATTCTAGCATAAGAGTGTCTCTAGAGCTGCACTGTCCAATACAACATCCACTAGCCACATAGGGTTATTGAGCACTTGAACTGTGGCTACTATGAGTTATGTTGTAAACAGCAAAATATAAACAACCAGATTTCAAAGCAAACATCTCACTGGCAATTCTTAAAACTGATCATATGTTGAAATGATAATATTTTAAGTATATTTATATCTAAAAATTTAATAAAATGCATAGTTAAAATCTAATTCAATAAAACATACAATTAATCATTATATATAATCACAACTAATCATCTGCTTATTTTTTTGCAATGTGGCTACTAGAAAATTTTAAATTATATGTGTGGCTTCTGTTCTATTTCTCACAGACAGCGCTGCTCTAGATTCATCTAGGAGTACAGCTGGTGGGTCACAACATCAACATTCCTTCAGAGTCGGTAGAAAACACAAAGTTGTTTTCCAAAGTGGTTGAACCCTCTTGCTTTTCATCCAGCAAGGTACATGGTTTCTTGCTACTCTATCTTTGGCAACAGTTGAGGCTGTTGGATGTATTTTAATTTTTGCCAATCTGGCAGAAGCAAAGTGGTATCTCACTGTGATTTTAAATCTCATTTCCCTAACTACTAGTAAGTATATTTGTCCATTGATGCTTCCTTCTCTGTACATTTATTAACATGTTTACTTCTTTTGTGATTTGCCTACAAATGTCCTTTGCCTAATTTCTCGTGGGATGTGCATCCTTTTCTTAGAGATCCGTAAGAACTCTTTAAATGTAAGACTAATAGCCCCATTGTAAGACATGTGTTGAAAATATTTTTCTTAAGTTTTTTATTGCTGTTCTTACAAATTTTGTTTTTACTGTCTTTGCCTTAAAGCAGGTTTTTCTTCTTTTTCCCACTTATGTTACTAAGTTTCCCTGTATGGTTTTTGTTCTTCTTATCATGAAAGAAAGTCTTCCACACTCCCAAGATTTTTTTTAAAAAAGAAAACTGTTCTCTTCTAGTATTTTTATGCTTTCATATTTTATCTGTAATCCAGTTTAAATCTATTTTTAAGTATAATGTGAAATAGAGGTAAGAGCAAACAAAAATTAGAGTGACCCTCATTCATCACAAGTCCCTCAGTGGCTGCGGGTTTGCTATCCACTTCCTTTTTTTTTTTTTTTTGACTTTCCTGGTGGCTCAGATGGTAAAGCGTCTGGCTACAATGCGGGAGACCCAGGTTCAATCCCTGGGTCAGGAAGATCTCCTGGAGAAGGAAATGGCAACCCACTCCAGTATTCTTGCCTGGAAAATCCCATGGATAGAGGAGCCTGGTAGGCTACAGTCCACGGGGTCGCAAAGAGTCGGACACGACTGAGCGACTTTACTCCACTTTTCCTTTTTTTTGAGGAGGTTTTCTTCCTACCATCACCCTCCTTCCAACAAACACATATACCCCAACAGAGACCAACACCTACTCAATGAAGGCACTCACATTACCTAAACATAGCAACTGCTCAAAGCCTTAGATGGGGACGGTGGGCAAGCAATGTGATCCAAGCCATCTAAATCAAAGTACTTCCTCAGGGATATTAAACATGGAAATAAGGCTAGAGAGCACTTTCCTCTGAAAGGTGACAAAGTTTTGAGCCTGGAAACTGCTGAAGGCTACCTTCCCTGCCACACAGAGTTAGTCTACCTTAGAAACTAAAGCTGAGAACATAAGATGTAAGAGATAGAATATCATAGCTTTCAAGTCAGTGAGGGCTGAAGAGGTTTGCTGCTTCTTGAATTCCTAAAGCTTAGTTGTTCAGCTATTCCTTCCTTTCAGAGGTATCTTTAAATCCTTCCAAAAAATCCTTTTTGCTTAAGATAGTTTGAGCTGAGCTTGTAATTTGCAACCAGAACTGTCTGAAATAATGTAGGAGTCTCACTTGATACTTATCCTTAAGTGGATACCCAATTGTTCTGATATCATTTATTAAATAATCTATCTTTCCCTACTTCTATAATATTTTAAATTCCAATTTATATTAAAGTTTTGTTTTTGAGTTTGTTTTGTTCTGCTGATCCATTTGTTCCTGCCAGAATAATACTATTTCACCTATTATAACTTCCTAGTATGTTTTTGCTTCTGGCAGTTATTTATTTCACTGCACACATTTATTGAACACATTACACTGTGCAAGGCACAGAAAATATCCCCTTGTATAAAAAGATGTCCTAACTCTCATGGAGTTGAAAAAATCTAGAAGCAAGAAAAGACAGTTACAGTAAAATAAAATGAATACTAGAGTAAATGGAATAAATAGGCTGCACTAGATTAACATTCAACAGCTGGGCCTAACATGATCTAGAAGTGAGAGGGGGCTTCCAGGAGGAAGCGGTTTTTGCACGGACACCTAAAGATGCATATGAGTTTGCAAGGTGGGAGGAACAGTACCTCAGAAGGAAGAACAGCTAAATTCAAAGGCACAGGAGGATCAGGGTCACAGCGAGAGAAGTCCCAAATGGCTGGTACTTGGAATGAAGGAAAGAGTAGAATGAAGAAATGTTGGGAAAAGCAAGCGAGGATCAATATAGGTTAAGTCATTGTGGGATTTTGGACTTGGTCCTAAGAGCAAAGAGGATACATTGAGGGGTTTTACGCCATGATCCAGATCTGTGTTTTTGAAGACTCAGTCTAGCTACAGCAACTGGAAGGGAGGAAGACTGGAAGTAAGGGGATCCACAAAGAGGCTCGTTTAATAAGCCAGGCAAGAGATGATGATGGCGTGGACTAAAGTAGTGGTTGTGGAAAGAAGACAGACTTCCGAGAAGATGTGCAAGGCCTAATGACTGAATTTTGGAGATGAGTAAAAGGTAACAATCAAGGATGGCTTTCAGGTTCTTGTTTGATTACTACAGTAGATAGTGGTAATATTTACAGCAATAAGCAACATCAGGGGAAACAAACTAGAGAAAAGATAATGAGTTCAGCTTGGGACATCCTGAGTTGCAGGGATTTGTGGGACATTTACGTGAAGTTGTTCACTAGCAGCTGGCATACAGGTGTGGGCCAGAATTGTAGCATCCCTCATTATTCTTTTCCAAGGTTTCCTTGGTTATATATGGGTGAACTTCAGAATCAATCTGTCAAATTCCTCAAAATATCCACTGGAATTTTGAATGAAATACTATTAAATTTCTAGATTTCAGAAGAATTAACTTCTTTAAGATGTTGACTCCATCCAGAAAGAAGGTATAGATCTTTCTTTATTCAAATCTTTTTATATTCCTAAGTAAAGATAAAGGTACACATATTATACATTTCCTATTAAGTTTACTTCTGTCTTTTAAAAGATTTCTTGCTTAGTAACTAGATAATTCCTTTCCATTATTATTTCCTCACAAAATACTGCTGATATAAAGGAAACTTCTTAGTTTTGACTTTATCCTATATTTGGCCACCTTATGGGAAAGACTCAGGACAGCAGGAGAAGGGGGTGACAGAGAATGCGATGGTAGGATGGCACCACCAAATCAGGGGACGTGAGTTTGACTAAACTCCAGGAGATAGTGCAGGACATGGAAGCCTGGAGTGCTGAAGTCCAAGGGGTCACAGAGAGTTGGACACGACTCAACAACAATAACAGTTATAAGCAGTAGCAATATTCATTGATTTTCCTGGTTTCTTTAGGTAGACAATCACATCGTCTGTAAAAATGAAATATACATCTATTGTTTCAACAGTATTTTTCATTTCCTTTCCCTATGTTAAGGAAATACTACCTAGAACTTCTAGAATAATCAATTCTTTTTTCCCCTTTGTCAGTATAGCTAGTGGTTTGTTAATTTTTGTTGGTAACTTCCAAGAATTTAACTTTTAGTTTTTGTTTTCTGATTCTTTAGTACTGACTAATCTGATTGAAGCACATCCAATCTATTTTTCAGACAAAAATTTTTTCAAAAAGGCTATGCGAAAAGTATACCTTTTGAGTCCAAAAATGTCTTTCTTTAACCCACACACTTACATGATTCCTTTCCTAAATACAAAGTCCTAGTGTCACAATCTTGTATCTTCATGTTGATAAAAAATGTAATGTTTATCTGATTCTTATCCCCTTATAACTGACTTTTTTGGCTGTCACTATTACCTATTGAGAAGTCAGTGAGATTTTTCTCCTTAAGTATTTAATATTTTTAAAAACAGGACGAGTCTGTTTTTACCCCAAACAATCTTGCCTGATGCTAAGAGCTTTACCTCAAGACCTGAAGTTTTTTTTCAGTTAGGAATTTTTTTCTTCTGAAAGCTTTTTGATCAGTTTTTCTTTTGAAGCTCCTGTTATATAGACAATATATAGCAGATCTAGTATCCATGTTTATTTTATACCTCTGACTCTTCCTATGTTATAGGAAAATTTAATTGGTGGCTTAGTGGTAAAGAATCCTCCTGCCAATGCAGGAGACGCAGATTCAATCCCTGGGTTGGGAAGATTCCCTGGAGAAGAAAATGGCAACCCACTCCAGTATTCTTGTCTGGAAAATTTTATTGACAGAGGAGCCTGGCGGGCTATAGTTCACGAGGTTGCGAAGAGTTGGACACAACTTAGCAACTAAACAACAACTTCTGGCAGCGTCCACTGTGTTATTCACTCCCTCTGTTATGTTTACTTTTGAATACTCCTATTTATTTCAATTGATCAAAAACCATTTACTAAATACCTACCATGGGCCACATCACAGTCCAGTCTCTTGAGGGAGGTAAAGGAGTTAGCTGTGTGTCTGTTTCAGAGCTTCCCAGGCAGAGAGAATGGCCATTATCAAGCCTGAGGGTGTGAACAGCCCAACATATACAAAACGGCAAGGAGCCCTCAGTGGCTGGAGGGGAGTAGGAAATGAGGACAGGTCATGAGACCTTATGGGCCACGTAACTAAGGGTAATAAGGAGAGCCTGTTTTTGTTTTACTGATGAAATAGTATCTTCTCAAACCTCAGTGAGAATACTAATGAAAAACTTAAGAAGTTACCTCCTGTTTCCTTGAATTAGCTATATTAGTAGAGGTGGGACGAGGGGTTTGGTTTGATTGCTCAGCTTCATTCTCCACTTTCAAACTGTTTATTCTTTTCATATAATTATAATCTTTTCTTGTATGCTTATACTTAAAATAAAGGCCAAGTTAATCGATATACGTGTGGCCATGCAAGTCCAGAAGAAGGCTTTGTCCCAGGCACAGTGAGCACGTGGGGAGCCTCAGAACACACACGTAAATACAGGGCCCATCTTGAAAGGAGGCAGTTCACCGCAATTTTACTGTAACATGAATTCTCAGGAAGCAGGTAATGGTCCACACCAGGAGCTCTAACTGAAACTTAGCGACTGTACTCTAACCGTCATATGTTTCATATGAAAGTGAAAGTGAATAGCGCTCAGTCGTGTCCGACTCTTTGCGACCCCATGGAATTTTCCAGGCCAGAATACTGGAGTGTGTAGCCTTTCCCTTCTCCAGGGGATCTTCCCAACCCAGGTCTTCTGCATTGCAGGGGGATTCTTTACCAACTGAGCTATCAGGGAAGCCCTGCATATGCTTCATATTAGTCAATAAAATCTTAAAAATCAAGATAGGTATAGGCTCACTTGTAGATTATAAACGCTGAATTCAATTCTGTATCTTCTTAGTAGAAAAGACAAAAGGTCAATATTACAAAGAGCAAACTAAAATTACAGAACACTATTAGGATCTCAGTCAAAACTGCACAATCTGCAGCCTTCTAGAGTCCTTGACTAAATTCAGAGAAAATAATTTAAAATTTTTCCTATGATTAAAAATATCTGCATGAATGAAAAATACTGAATGCTTATCAATCTGTTTCCTTTTCTGCATATTCCCGACACTTTCAAGCAACACATCTACGAAAAGCCCTCAAATAAGTTTATTCTTATTTGATAACGAACAGTATTTTCTGGGAAAAAAGAGATTAGACCTTTTATAAGCCTAAAGCACATGTAACCGAAAAAGGAGAATTTAACCTTCCAAGTCTTTTTGTGCTGGCTCTGAGTATGAACTATGCCAGATACAACAGGGTTACTAGATGTGGTTTCTTCCGAACAACCTCTGGCAGCAATCCCAAGTGACTTTTCACTCTACTCTTGTATTTTAGTGGGTAGAACATAATACAAGTCACATGGAGACAGAATTCTATTAAACCGAGTGGTCCGACCTCAGGGGTGAATGGAGTTGAGATGGAGGCACAGTTGGCTGATAATGGAAGAAAATACCCACACTACACTTATATGCAAAGAAGAACACTAGGTTACACAAACTATAGTAAAGGTTTTTTTTTTAGGATTCTTTTATTCCAAAATAATTTAGCAATATAATTATAAGTAGAAGATATAATTTGTGGATAGTGAGTTTAAAAAGGTAAGAAGGGGGAAGGCTCGGGGCACCAGAGCCCTTGTACCATCTAAGACGATTTTGAGAGTAAAATAGTTAGATTACTCATTGTAGTATATTAAGGCTTAGCAACTAATATGACTTCAGTTCAGTTCAGTGGCTCAGTCGTGTTCGACTCTTTGCAACTCCATGGACCACAGTATGCCAGGCTTCCCCATCCATCACCAACTCCTGGAGCTTACTCAAACTCATGTCCATTGAGTCAGTGAGGCCATCCAACCATCTCATCCTCTGTTGCCCCCTTCTCCTCCCGCCTTCAATCATTCCCAGCATCAGAGTCTTTTCCAATGAGTCAGCTCTTCACATCAGGTGGCCAAAGTATTGGAGTTTCAGCTTCAACATCAGTCCTTCCAATGAATATTCATGGTTGATTTCCTTTAGAATGGACTGGTTGGATCTCCTTGCAGTCCAAGGGACTCTCAAGAGTCTTCTTATACCACAGTTCAAAAGCATCAATTCTTCAGCACTCAGCTTTCTTTATAGTCCAACTCTCACATCCATACATGACTACTGGAAAAACCAAAGCTTAGAAAATAAGAGTATGTGCTAAAGGAGTACATTAAGAGGCCCTGCTGGTAAACACTTACTCACAATTCAATACTAAACTATCTTATACAAAATTGCATATTATGGCAGGGAGTGGAGGAACCTACATATGTTCAAGTTTAAACACTACTGCAATTTTTTTTCTCATAGTTCTCATTCTCTTTCATGAGTTGATTATTTAAACAGTTAAAAACCCAGGAAAAGTTCCCCTTTTCCTCTCTGGCTAAATGTAAATCTATTCACTCTTAGGACTACATTGATTAGGGATCAAAGCAGGATACTACACACCCATACCTACCCACCCACCACACAAGGGTAAGGTTCTTGATCCAGCAAGAGTAAGGATTTCCCAGAGTGGTCCCATCCTTTGTCAGTGTACCAGATTTAAACATGCCTGTATACAATAAATAGGTCATCCTTGCTGATTTTTCATGGTGAAGATAATATAGTGAACACCAGATACATGCATTCATTTTTCTCTCTCTTCTTTAAAACACATACAAAAATCCAACTATTCTCCTTCCTTTCTCCATCATCTCTTCCCCACTGTCCCCAACACAATGTGAAACATAAAAGGGAACACACAAAAATGCTTTTCAGAAAACACAGCAAACATCACTAAAAAAGAAAAGTCAGAAAGATGGAAAAGACAAGCCGTTGTTAACAAATGAGATCTTAGAAACATTTGGGTTGTAGAAAGAAAAGTACTATGTTGACTATTAATTTGAGCGTTGTGGTTATTTCTTTTGAGCAACGACTTTTTCTGCTGCACACTACTAACCACTCTGAAAATTGATTATTTTTCAGTCATCTGGGTCAAATTTATCTTGGGAACATTAACCAAGGGGTTAATCTGAAATTTAGAGGTTTCTTTTCCTTGGTTTCAATTACAGGCAGACCAAGATTACCTGCTTCTTTCACGGTGGGTGGGGGGATGGGTATGGTCTACTTGGTAAAGTATGCATGTCAGGATTCTCAAGGTATGGGTGCTGCCCAACTTGTTGCTTTGTAAGTATACCTAACGTATGAAAGCCCAGATTTAAAATAAATTAGGAAGTATTTCTTGTTCTTATTTTTATGACTTTGTACTTTGTAAAATTTCAAATATACAGGAAAGCTCAAGAATAATACAATGATCTCTTTTACAAACCAGTCATCTATATATCCTTCCACCCTTCTCCAAACCATGAACTATCTGAAAGTAGGCAACATGACACCCACTCCTTACCCACTTCAGTAACAGGCACTCCTATTATAGAAAGACTGTGTGCATTATAGTAAAGATACACTCTAGTCCCTGAGAACAGGATTCATCTAATACATTTTTTTTAAATCCTGTATATCCGTTTAACTATTAAAATGGCAATTTCCCCTATTATATTTAATATGGCTTTAGATTTACAGAACCAGCTTTTGGAACACACAGTCTGAAGAAAGGTGAACAACTAACCCCTCAGAATTACCAATCCAATAATATCGTGGTACTTTCCAAGGTGTCAGGCAAATAGATATAGTGCTTATCATTTTAAAAAAGGCAAACACATCTTGGGCCTGTGGGAGAGCTACTTGACCGACCATATTCCCCAACAGAGCATACTTCAAAATGTTAGGGATTTCTGAATCAAACTTTCAGATCACTGGACAAGTCTGAGGGCATTTTAAAGTGAGGGGCTAGAATTTGACAATGGTCAAGAAGATCCTAGGAGAAGCCATATTAGCTTGTGAGATGAATGCAATTCTGGAAGAATCCACCACTATGCGAGTTGGTCTAAGATAAGGTGTTAAGACAGGCCATGGACACATTATAAGACTAGACTGAAACCATCTGCTCATTTTTATAAATACTGGGGAACTGAAAGAAGAGACTGGTGAAATGGAGTAACAGTTCTCCTGGGCGAGTAATCTGAATTTTCTCCATCCCCCTCATGTCCTATGACTAAGACATGGATCTTGGTCACAAGATCTCCCGAAGTTCTCTCTCCCTCTCTAGTACTTCCTATTATTCTAACACTCCCTTTCTCATCTTACTGTCCTTTCCCTCCTTTCCATAAAAAAATATTTAAATTTTTTATTTTGTGAGGATAATAAAAAGACATTCATGTTTAAAATGCATTTTGGGTCCCTCTGATATAAGAAACTCAATCAATATAAAGTACACTATACATAATCATTAAGCTTAAATAAATGATGTAGGAATAGGATTCACAACCTAACAATGATCCCATTCTCTCCAACAACTTTCTTTCAAAAGTTATCATATCCAAATAGAGAAATAAAACAAATTTATGCAATTATGGAATTTATTCCAAAATACCATGCATCTGAAGATACAGGCTACTGCTGTTTATTTACATTGTCACCTTTAACATTCATCTACATCTAAAAGTTTTTTCTCAAATTAATCCCTCTGGCTAACATGCTACATCTAGAAAAGCATATACAAAGGCAAATCAGCCCATATTATAGTCCTCTGGCTATTAATATCTGCAATGCTCTCTCTTTACACTGGCCTAGTGAAGTCTTGGCCCCCAAAGTGATAAAGATGAGCTCTGCCAAACTATTCCCCAGCTCTAAGGCAGTATTAACACATCGCAAAGTGCCAAAAGGGCCATTAAAAAAAAAAAAAAAAAACTGACCCACTTTTAGAAGTCAGCAGCTTTTTCCTTCTGGTGAAGTATGAATATTTAAATCAGGCAGACAAGTCAAGGAGCAAACATTCCATCCTGAATGCAATGTGTGCGTCTCCGGCTCAGAGCTGAAAGGATCCCCGTCATATACCAACATGGAAATGAATGCTCGCTTAGGACTCCACAAGGGCAGTTTTCTGATCATTCTGCTGCCTTTCAGACTGAAGCTTCCATATTTGGATGTGAAGGCAGAAAACAGTAAAAGATGGATCACAGCAACTGCTTTAAATTATATACTTAATGATTTAGATCAGGCATAATATAATTTAATTTGTAATAAATCAAGCAAACTGAGAAAAGGTTAGGTTTGTGGTTAACAACTGTAAATTTGTTTTACCTTCATGATATAGTAACAATGCATTAGAGGAGTACTTGATTTGAGAAGATGGTAAACTCGTCATAATAAAATTGATTAGAATCAAGTTTCAACCTAAGCACTACTGTTTAAATGAGATAAATAATAGCAACTATCAACACAAGATACAGGAAAATAAACTGTAAAATACACTTCTATTCAAAAGCCTACGTACATTTACAGGTATAGGCTCCTTTTGGCTTTACCAAGAATATATTATTAAATGAAAATGTACTTTAAACAAGTGGAAAAATAAATACTGAAAATTTACATTAAGATAAAAGATACTACTGGACATTTTAGGGTCATCTGTTCCTATTCAAATCTAAAATACAATTTACAACAGAAATTCCCAACCCTTACACTGCCAGGGCACCCTGAACTACCTTCCCCTCTCCCCTTACTACCCCCACTTGGATCTTTTATCTTTCAAACAAATCAGATTTCTATGTAACTTGTGCAATTTATCGTAAGAAAGATTTCTCTTATTCCTTCAGGCAATCCCAGATCAGGAAGCAATGGTATAAGTCAATTTGCTTCTGCAACAGCTATCCAAGCTCTTTTAAACTCATTCTTTCACTCACAAACAATCTCATTTATAAGCAAACAGGCTAAGATTTCACAACTAGGAAACAAAATTCCTTTCAAGGGGAAAAACCCTGCTCTCTTAACTTTCTTCTACAAGAAGGAGAACTGATTTAGTTCTGTGAGTCTGTTGTTTTGGCAAAACAAACAAAGAAATCAAGCCAATGGAACCTTGTGTGTGTACTTAGTTGCTCAGTTGTATCCCACTCTGTGCAACCCTATGATCTCTAGCCTGCCAGGCTCCTCTGTCCATGAAACCTTAACTTCCTCCAAACTCACTCTACCCTTCAAATGCTAAAGCATTCCGTTCAAAAGATAGATACTGACCAAAGTTCTCTGTGCAAGTCTGGTTCTAGGCTGAGGACAGGATAGTCAATTAAAAAGCCTTCAGATACCAGGCCCTATCATAGCCACTCAGCCTTCATTTTCATTGTTTCCCAACATATTTTATGAAAAAAATCTCAGCAAACAGTAAAGGTCTCTTTTGTTCTTGTGTATCACATTCCTTGCTACATCCCTGCATCTGCTCACGTGCTTCCTCTCAGAATGCCTCCGCTCTTCCTGCCTTTCTGGATCCAGGTCCCATCTGGGTTCCCTGCCCCCCCACTACTCATTACCTATGCCACACTGCTGTTTTAGTCACCCAGTTGTGTCCGACTCTTCTGCGACCCGATGCACTGCAGTCCGTCAGGCCCCTCTGTCCGTGGGATTCTCCAGGCAGGAATACTGGAGTGGGTTGCCATTTCTTTTTCCAAGAGATCTTCCCAACCCAGGGACGGAACCCAGACTAACTCTTTTTATGCAGTGTCCTGTTCTGCTATTAATATGTATATGTTTACTCCCTTCTCCCTACTAAAGATCATAAGCATTAGCACAAATACTAGAAGTGAACAGAGGAGGGCTAAAAAAAAAAAAACACTTCCTGGTTGATGGATTTCATACAAAAATACAGTTAAAATCTGCTGAGTGGAGCTGGGATGGGTGGGAAAAGAACAGAGAGGCTGCCTGATTCAGCAACTAATATGTTTCTAAGACTCCACTGCTACCCCAACCTGATTATCTTGCCTATATTTCACACAAGTAATATGAGGATTAGAAAAGATTCATTTTTTTCTTATATAATCTTTTTAGGTGCTAATAAACAGAGTCACAAGAAGGATTCAAAGCACTACAAAGTATTTTAAAGAAGAACAGGTGGAAATCAAGATTCTCTCTCTGTACATTTAGTTAAGAAAAAGAGTAGGGGCCTAGCTTCAAAGGAAATCACTATCTGTTCGAAACGTGTAGGTTACTAGATTTTTCGAAAGTCCTACTCTCACATTCTGTGAATTTTCTTTATGCTGCATTGAGCATATAGCACCCATATGTCTTAGGGAGAAGACTCTGGACAAGGTTTACCTTCTTGGGAAGTGGTCACCAGAGAAAGGCAGGGAAATTCCACTTTGGGTTAGACCCAGTGGCCCATAAGTGCGCCACCGGCTTTGCTTTCTTGCTCAGAGAGATAAAGTACCATACTAAAACCCAATACATTTTGGGAAGAAAAAATAAAAACACAAAAAGGGCTTGTCTTATCTTCAGAAATGCAATTCTCAGCTTTGTGAGCTCTGGCATTCAGCTAGCCCGATTACCAAGCTTATTTAATAGCTGAAGGCTTTCCCCCAACTTCCTATTTTGCTATTTGCAGGGTTTGTTTCCACGAGTGCGCCTGAGCTTGTGTACATGTGCTTCACTCAATTCACACACATCAGTGAACAGCGGCAGCAGAAACCCAGTCCACAGCAGGAGGTTTAATTAACTGCACATAGGACAGTGCCAAGAGCAGTGGGGCCACCTCCCCTGGGGCAGCACACCAACAGAGGCTAATCTGAAGGAAAGTCTACTTCTGGGGGAAAGGGACACCCCATCAAGTGAGATGAAAGATCAATACGACAAAAGAGAAACTCCTCCAAAGAAAGCCAAACAACCAAAACAAAAAAACTTGCCAGAACAACCTCAGTGAGACACTAGAGCTCTTCTCTTAACTCAAGGAAAGAAAAAAGCCAGAATTCAGCATTTGCCAATAGATGGGTCAGGCTTCACTCTGCTATCTGGTGGGTTATTAGAAGACACCCTAAGTCAATCTCTTACAGGTGTTTCCGATCACCTTACACATTTCTCCCATATATATTATCTGTCAAAGGGTTGGTAATGGGACTAAGCTATAAAACCAAAATACTATTAAATGATGATGGCAACGGTGAAGGTCTAGGTTGGAATCCAGATGGTAAATGGGCTTGCTACATGTAAAGAGACCGTAGAACTCAATGACCTGGAAGGAAGTCTGTCTTCACTCTGTTAAGGGTGTCTGGACAAATGAGAGCAGTTTCCAAAGACTCATCAGGCTTTCTCCTGTCTACACAGCAAGACACATGGTGGGCACCACACCCCACAGTGAATAATAAAATAAAAAGTAGACATTCAGGAGTCTTGCACAGTTTTCTAGTTTAGATCAAGAATGACACAGTCAGGTCAAAGTAAACAGTTTTATACCCTCAAAAAAGTTAAAGCTGATCTAAAATGATTCAGGAGGGATATTCAAGCATTGTTTTCATGTTTAACAAGTGACAAGCTCACAGAGAATGTATGTAATCAACCAAATAAATATCACTAGGGGCAAATAAATGAGCAATTGGTATAGTATAGACCCAGACTGAAATACAGGCTTCAGGCAAGTTACTTCACCTCTCTGTACTCTAGGCTCCTGTGATACCAGCCCCCTATGTAACTCACAGAGAAATAGGGAGGATTAATTTGATAATGTCTGTAAAATGTTTTCAGCTCCTTAGAGAAAAGTGATGTAAGTAGTTATTATAACATCTCACTGAAGCTGTCGGGTTGTACAATATAAAGGAAAGGAAAAAACAAGACTCTTTGATAGTTTATTATAAAAAATTTTTTATAGCTTGGCAAGATATTTCATAATTGGTTTTTTGTTAGTTTTTATTATATGCCCATGAGACAGGAAACATTCCCAGCTCCCTCCTCTAGATAAAGGAAGTTAAGTGACTTTTGAGATGGGAGACATTCTTATCTCTATCTTCCAGATAAGGAAAGCAAGACAGAGAAATTGAGTGACTTTTCTAGTCATATTCAAGAGGTGAAAGGGTTAAGCATAATTAAGAACCTGGAAAACATCCAGGCTCACACCATTACTTTCTTTACAGTTCTGAGACTTCTGACCAGGGTGCCCTGACTAGGAGAGGAAACACTCACCCTATCACTTACTGGTTGTATAATCTTAGATAAGTCACTTTTCCTGTGTGTGTGTCACTTTCATCTGCATGCCAGAGTTCAGTGGGGATCAAATTAGATGAAGTATATGAAAACTAAGGGCAAACAAGGACACTCTGTGCAAATAAGTTATTACTTTTATTAGACTGGCATTCTTATTGGGAATATGGGTTCTTCTAGCCTCTTCAACTTTAGGGAAGACAAACCAGTGCCCTCATACCAAATGAAATATATGGTAATTTTCAAATAGCTTTATTGAGACATAATTCACATACCATACAATTCACCCATTTAAAGTATACAAATCAATGGCTTTAAGTATATTCACAGAGTTATACAATCATCATCAAAATAAATTTTAGAACATTTCATCAACCCCAAAAGAAAATTCTGAACACACTAGTAGTCATTCCCCATTCCCCTACCACACACACACACACACACACACACACACACACACACACACACACACACACACACACACACTGCCTTGGGCGGTCATTAATCTACTTCCTGTCTATATAAATTTGCATGTTCTAGACATTTAATATAAATCATATAATATGCGGCCTCTTGTGAGTCGATTCTTTCACTTAGTATGTTTTCAGGATTCATTCATGTGTAAGCATGCATCAGTACTTCATTCCTTTTATTGCCGAATAACAGTCTATTGTATGGGTATACCACATTTTATTTAACCATCTGTCAATTGATGGGTTGTTTCCACTTTTTGGCTATCATGAATAATGCTGCCATGAACATTTTGTGTGTAAGTTTTGTTTGGACATATGTCTTCATTTCTCTTCAGCATATACCTAGGAGTAAAATTACTGAGTCACATGGTAATTCTATGTTTAACACTTTGAGGAACTGCCAGATTGTTTTCTAAAGTAGCTGCACCATTTTACATTCCCACCAGCAGTGCCTAAGGAGAAGGTAATTGAAGGGAGACCATTAACTGGGTGCCTGTTCAGGGAATAGCTAAACTATTCACTAGAATGATAATCTGTGTTGCTGACAACAAGGATGAAAATGCTTCACATCAAGTTTTAGAGAAAAGAGATACAGGCTGGTGGTGTATCTTCCTCCTTTTCTCCCCTCTTGCCTAGGCCCAGGTTAAGGCCAAGGAACATAAGCAGCTTTTTCACACACAGACTCGTGGTGCTCCCATCTCGAACAGAAAGACATGCAGAACTTGCAGAGTCAGGCACTGAACGGTGTTCTACCATTTCTCGGGTTCAGGTAGTAAGGTGTGTCGTCTCTTTTTGTTCAGTAAGTAGAACTGGTGCATAAAATCTATGAAATTTTATATGCCGGGCCCTCACCATTCCCTTCGGTGCGTCAGGCCGAGCCCAGCCCAAATACATACGTTTAGTACAGGTCAAGCATACGCTAGCTCCAACACAGTGTATTTCTGTATAGTGGCATCTGCAAGCCAAACAGAACTGGTAGAGGGAAACAGATGGCTTCTAAAAGGGGAAGAGAAGAGAAACAGAAGGTCAGGTGAGAGAGAGTGGGGGAAGAAGGGAACAGAAGAGGAGAAGAGAAAGGACAAGCGCATTTTCTGGTTTTGCTCTCCCCACCTGTCACAGCACTCCCCTGGCTGGCTGCCAGCATGCTCCCTTGCAAACACAGCTGCAAGCGACAAAGAGCACCCACTGTCCTACTCAGGGGGTCTCTTCCATGTTCCATGTTGTAAACTGTACTGAAATGCCAGCTGCTTACAAGAAAGGGAATTATACACCCATTAGAGCCACTGCCAACCATATCCAACTAATTAGCATTGAGACCCATAGGTTCCCTACAAAATAATGTTTAAGACTATGTGGAAAAGAGTAAAAAGCAACAGAATCAAGAGATAAAACACTTTTTTTAAATGTGACTTTTTTTAATTTTGTAGATTTGTCAGACCTGTTATTAATGCAATGAATGTAAGACCATACTGTCATATATTTCCTGTAGTCACCACATGTTCAATTTGCTGTGGGGCTCTGCTCTTTCACAATTAAAAGAAAATTACCAAGTCTTTCCCCAGCAGAGTTAGGGATTGCCACTAGGGATTGCCAACAGAGGAAATGCTCCACACCAAGTTTTACAATGGAGAGATACTGGCTGTCTGAGCACTTTCCTTTTCCCTCCCCCCTTGCCGCGGCCTAAGCCAAAACCAAAGCCAAGGCAAAGGGAATATAAGCAGCTTTTTACACACAGACTAATGTTGCCAGCAGCGTTCCAGTGGCCTTGCTCACGGCAGGAGAAGGCGTAGTGACTAATACTGCTGGGTCTTGTTGAAGAAAAGTGGCTGGCTTCCTTTGATCAACTGAGTGGTGTGCTGATCAGTGTGATTCCCCTGTTCTGCTGACTGTGAGCATGTTGGGGAGAGCAGGAGAGCTGGCTTCTGAGAGGCCCATGCAGGGAAGCAAATTCCATAGCTGCCGAATCACAGAAAGCAACAAGAAATAAAAGAGGGCTGAGCTGGAAGCAGACACCTTAATTCTGCCAGCATGTTCCTTACTGATATAAGGATCTCTGGGAAGGGAATGAAGTAGGTGCCTCTGTAACTCTAATTCATCAATTGCAGTACTACACGTAACTATTAAACACAAGGGTCAAGATCAGAGTCCAAGCTCCTGAGACTTTCATTTAACGGAAGTTATAATCATTTCATTTTGATGGTTGAGGGAAGAATTGGGAATTACAATTTTTAAAAAATTAAAATGGATAAAAAAAACAGGAACTCATCAGCATATGTGACTCCTGGCACAGATTTTGAGACAAAGGAAGTATATCCAGCACCTGAGCGTGTGTGCAGGACTACAGCTGCATACCCACTCTTCTATTTGCCAGAGAAGCAGCTGCTGGATTAACATGAGTTAATCTGCTTGCATGCTATACAGAATTTTCCCTCGTAAATTGCAAAATTTACCTAAAGATAAATATAGCATTCTTCTAGTTCTCTCCTCCATTCAGCTGCTGCTGAGAAACACTTCTGTGATCTCAAGTTTCATCAGCAGATTGTACTCCTTCCTGGGGAACAGCAGCAGAAAGTAGCTTTCTAAAAGCATAGTCAGCCTCTGAGGTAAAATACACCATATTTAAATGACTTCTTCCAAAAAGGGTAACTTCCTACCTTTAAAGTTTTAATTCTTGATAAATAAAGTAGGTGATTTCTTAAACTAGATCTAATAATTGCTGCTTTGAAGAGTAAATAGTCAGTTGCAAATTGAACAAACTGCTTTGGCTATCCTAGGACCAGAAATGAAATGGATTAGGTCAGCAGGTGGCATGTCATTTCAGTGCTGCCTGGGGGCCCAAAATACCGTTAGGTCATTTTTATTCTAGTGACAGCAGGAGTGAAAACCAGAGCGTTTAACAGTACCTCCTGCCTCCATTCTCACAGCCATCTTGAACAGAAAGAGTTTACAGAAGCCCCTGCATCTCCAGTATTTGGCTGCTTCTAAGGCCTCCGAGCTACCTGAGCTGAAGATTCCCCAAGAAGCCTGGGACAAGATCCTCTGATTTTGGTCCTCAGAGTCACAAAGCATCTTGTCCACACCAGGAAAATGAGTTCTCCTTAACAATTCTTAAGCATATCAGCATATACTCGCATTCTGTGGTACTTTACCTAGAGGAGGAGACTAGTTAATATGCCTCTACTCAGGGGAGAAAGGAAATTGTCCAGCTTCTGCTCCCACAGCGGGAATGACTAGAGAAAGGAGTCAACTTAAGCGAACAAAAAGAAGGGTGATGGGGGTGGGAAGACAGGCAGGAAAAGACTGGGTGAACTGGGAAGAAAGTTCTTCTGTCCAGAAGTAAGAAGCGTCTTGCAATGTTGAAAAATTTAAACAATCCAACAACAGCTTTTGTGTTAAGCCTCCTTTCCTCCATATGTATTTCAAACTATTAGTAAAATTCCAAAATTAGTAGCCTTCAAAGCTTGTTCCTCCGATAACAGTCAAAATGAGATCAGATTATTTAGTAGTGTTTAGTCACTACTCTGTTATGAGATAACAATATTCAACTTGCAAGGAAGAAGGAAAATGTTTTGATATTAAACAATCTACAAATCTCAGATTTCAAGATTTTATGTCCTCTAGACAATTTTATTTATTTTGTGACTGTACTTCTTTTGCCATTTTTAGTAGCAGAAAACTGAAAATAGCATCAGTTTTAGAATTAGAACTCCAGAACTCAGTAACTTATTGGGGACCTTATTGTTTTGCCTTCACTGTATCTTTTTGGTGAACTACTCTTCCCCTATTCTCAGTGTATGCGGTTCTTCCCAGGATGATGTCAATCTTGTTTCTAGGGTGGCATGTGACCCAGGGCTGGTCAGTGAGAAGGCCCCAGTTCCTTGGCCATGGTGAAGGACGACTGGTTTAAGAATGGACCTGAAAATCAAGTTCACGTTTTGTGCTGATATTTCTAGAAGAAAAAAAAAATTTCTCTCTTCACTGGGGTTGATAAAATGGCAGGTTGTAAACTAAGACCTGCCAAAGGCAACTGCTGAGTACAAGACAGCCTTTGTGCAAATAACACCAAAAAGGAGAAAGCATCCTAAAACGCAGTTTAAGCCCCTAAACATAGCCATCTCTGAAACAAGCCACATCTTTCAACTTACTAGTCCTTTAAGCCAATAAATTCTCTCTTTTTTTTTTGCTTTAACAACTTGAGTTGTTTCTGTCACTTGAAATCAACTTAATGCACCAGTCAAATAACCCTGGACAAGTCAATCTCATTGCATATCAGTTTTCTGAACTATAAGAAGGAGTGAAAAAACATGTTTGTTTACCTGACAGAATCAAAAACTGCTAAGCACTACATAGGAGGCACTGATATTTTAATTAAAACAGAAGGTAAGGATAGAAGGAATAATATATTCATGGGGCTAAATTGCTCTTAGCTGCTACTGCTGATAAGATAACATTTTATTAGTTTTCTCATCATTTGCCCTGGTGGAGCCTATGAAATCCTTATCAAACCAGTAAGTCTGTAAGTATTTTCCCTTTACTACTAAGTCTTTAAGTATTTTCCCATTTACTTTCAGTTGACAATATTTTTCCACCTTCCTAGACATCTTTGATCAAGCTACCTAAGTAGTTTACCGTGATGGATAGGCAAAGGGATCACAGAAAGGGAAAACTAACAGTTTCATCTTCAAGGGTGTGTGTGTGTGTGTGCGCGTGCTAACAGTTTCATCTTCAAGGGTGTGTGTGTGTGTGTGTGTGTGTGTGTGTGTGTTAAACTAACAGTTTCATCTTCAAGGGTGTGTGTGTGTGTGTGTGCGTGCTAACAGTTTCATCTTCAAGGGTGTGTGTGTGTGTGTGTGTGTGTGTGTGTGTGTGTGTGTGTGTGTGTGTGTGTGTGTGTGTGTGTGTGTTAAATGACCATGCATACATGTGCTGGGAGATGAAGTACAGCAGTAATTCTCACACGAAGGCAAATCAAGGGTGAAAAGAAGCTACCCCTATAAAGGATGAAAACCTGAGTGCTTCAACTAATGTGCCAGACCATCTCTTCCCCCAAAACATTAGTACTCTAAGAGTAGAAGTGAACTATTAAGATTAAATTTTCAATTCAGAATTCATAATCAAACGTGTATTTTGAAATTTGTTGTAATGTCCTGATAAATGCTTGGTTTCAAACAACACCAGATCACATCTCTTATGGATACCAGAAAGAATAAGAAACTTTCTGTAAGAATATATCTGATCTGTAAAACATTAGTATCAAAGGATTTTAATGAAACAAATACCTGAAAGTACTAACCTTTGGTCCTCTTTTGAGTGATACAAGTGGGAAAATAAGCAAGAAAAGCACAGCTATATTTTACAAGAGCAAGGATGAAAAATAATGAATGCACTACACTTGAATTTTCAAAGTTTCTGGGCCTGAAGATTAAGAATGAAATCATTCTTAAGAGGAGGTTTTATTTTTAAATGTTTTCAATACCTTTGACACCAATTAGTTTTTTTCATCATATGTAAAATTATAACTACATGCTATGACTGGTTAAAAGAACCCCATGGCTCAGTATGTGCAAACCTTAATCAGTGTTTCATATAAATGTTCATATAAGCTGAATATTAATATTTTAAAGCAAATAAAAGATATGATGATTACTCACCAAAATGTTTCTGAAAGCTAAAATACACTGGTAAAAATTGCATACTTCAAACTACAGAGAAAAGTCAAAGAATTCCAACCAATTCACTGTCTTTCTTAAAAAAATTTTTCTCTACAAGGAAAAGTTGAACAGTCTGATAAACATCAGATTATTAATATGACAGTTTGTCTACAATGAGGTATCACACCTCACACTGGTCAAAATGGCCATCATCAAAAAATCTACAAGCAATAAATGCTGGAAAGGGTGTGGAGAAAAGGGAACCTTCTTGCACCTTCAGTGGGAATGCAAACTGATACAGCCACTATGGAGAACAGTATGGAGATTCCTTTAAAAACTAGGAATAGAACAACTATATGATCCAACAACCACACTACTGGGCATAAATCCTGAGGAAACCATAGCTTTAAAAGACACATGTACCCCAATGTTCACTGCAGCACTATCTACAATAGCTAGGACATGGAAGCAACCTAGATGTCCATCGACATGAATGGATGAATAAAGAAAGAAGTGGTGGTACATATACACAGTGGAATATTACTCAGCTATAAAAAGGAACATATTTGCCTCAGTTCTAATAAGGTGGTTGAACCCAGAGCCTATTATACAGAGTGAAGTAAATCAGAAAGAGAAAAATAAACATCATATATTAATGCATATACATGGAATCTAGAAATAAAATACTGATGAACTTATCTGCAGGGCAGCAATGGAGAGGCAGACACAGAGAACAGACTGGTGGACACGTAGAGGGTGGAAGGAGAGGGTGGAACAAACTGAGAGAGTAGCACTGGAATATATATATTAGCATATGTAAAATTAGATAGCCAGTAGGGATTTGCTGTATGACGCAGGGAGCTCAAATCCGGTGCTCTGTGACAATCTCTAGGGGTGGGATGCGTGGGAGGTGGAAGGGAGGTTCAAGAGGGAGGAGACATATGAATACCTATGGCTGATTCATGTTGCTATATAGCAGAAACCAACACAATTTTGTAAAGCAATTAACTTCCGATTAAAGATAAACAAATTTTTAAAAATAATAAGTCAGTTTCTTCTCTAGGAAGATTCAAACAAATCATTAATTCTGACAAACCACATCATATAGATTTGTCCCCAGATGATTCAAGAATAAACATGCTCTATCAAACCGGCTTAGGGTTATCAGATCTAGTCTGGGCAATACTGAACTACTTTTAACTAAACTTAACTTGCCTTTCGTACACATCTTTGTATGTATGGGCCCCACTCCCAGAGATTCTAACCTAACTGGTTTCTAAGATGGGGACCTAGAGGCAGCATTTTCAAAAGCTCCCCAGGTTACTCTAGGGTACAAGTTAGGGTGGAGAACCACTAGTCTTCAGGTAAATGTGGCTTTGGCCTTCAATACAATGACTAGATTTTATTTTGATAACTATTCTGTAACTGTTGAGAAAAGCATTACTATTTCAATCACTATACTTTCACTAAAATGCCACTAGCCTATGACAAACCATAAAGGAAAAGAATATTTAAAAAAGAATGTGTATATATGTATAAATGAATTACTTGGCTGTACAGCATAATATTTTAAGTCCACTATACTTTAATTTAAAAAATGCTCAGCATAGTATTTTTCTTAAAGTCTTTATAGTAAAAGCCTCAAAAGGATACAGACAAGTCGAGTAGGTCTGTTTTGCTAATTCACAATCAGCTCCCATTTGGTAGGTGTCTCAAATGAGGACACTCTGGTAACAAAGAACTGCTGCCACCAGGAGGCTCTGCAATGTACCTTTTACTGAAAGTCTTGAAATTTAAAGTATTCTTGTTTCTTTATAGCTAATGTGATACCTTTTCAAATATACAAGTTTTCCATGGAAACTTTTTAAAAAATAAAGTTATAGCATTCCCATGTACTACTCCCAGGAAACAGGACCTCAGATTTTGAATTTTATCATGTAAGAAAAAAGAGAACTAAAAATTTTTTAAATGTGGCAGCAATTTTGTTTTTATTTATACTTTTCCCAACAAAGCTGGTAACTCTAACTTTATTCCATGGGAAACCTGGCAGAAGACTTTGAGAGCAAAACAGACTTTAGCAATTTCATTGGCTTGGGCTCTATGGGCCAGTATATATGACAAATTAACACAAATTATTTATATGTTAAATGTAAAGGTAATGAGAATGACAAAAGGTAAATTTTCATGTTAAAGATCTATAAACCTGGACTGTTTTCTAATTAGTCTCAGCTAGTATCACAGTCTGGAGAAGGAAATGGCAACCCACTCCAGTATTCTTGCCTGGAGAATCCCAGGGACAGAGGAACCTGGTGGGCTGCCATCTATGGGGTCGCACAGAGTCAGACATGACTGAAGCAACTTAGCAGCAGCAGCAGTATCACAGTCAAGATTTTAAAACAAGGACCTGGACTTTTTAAACAACAGGTCCTTATTAACGTTATTTTTGAAAAGGAGAGTGGATAAATTTGCTAATCTGTCAATTTCTAAGACTATGAACTTGTTCAAGATGAACATTATCATTTCATTTGTTCACAAAGCTTTTCTTAACCTGTGTGTTTACTTCACCAATAATGGCTCTCTCAATCAATGAATCAGGATTTAGTTGCAAAAATACAATGTAAATTTCATAGATGCTCCTGTTTAAAAGACCTTTAGACAGGGAAATGTTCAGGTTAGTTACAGAATCCTTGTGCTTTGTTTGTGTTAGTAAACAAGCCATGTGCTTGTCCTCCTCCCCAGGGCTCAGTTCCATAAAACAGTTACATTATTTACAAGCAGGATAGTTTTTTGCCCTGTGCTGGACTGATAGGCTTTTCACTTGTCTATTTTAAAAACTAATCAAGTGCCACATCTTACCAAGATAACTGACTTTATTTGCTTTAAACAGAGTAAAAAAAAATCAAGATAAAGTTCTGAAAAAGACTGAAATGTTAGCACACACAAAAAAAATGTTGTTATTACTCTGTTTTGATTTACATGAAAACTGTGACTGGGTTTTATCCCCTGCCTCCTCAAGTTCATACTGGACTTGATTAAAGGAAACAGCAGAGTAGTTATTTTCACTAGTTCATGGTCAGCAGGCTATTAATGCTTGAGACTTTTTTGTTTCTCATCTTCAAATGACATAAGCAGTTACCATATCACTGCATACTCACACAGCTGTAATCTTTGGGTGTCTGTGAGTTTTACGGGAGAGGGCTTCTTATCATTACAGAATAGCCTTTTTCAACCAGGATTCCTCATTGAACCACAGGACACAAACTTATTTTTATGACTATTTCCTCAATTACCACAAGATAGTACAAAAACTAGTACTATTCTAGACTCATAGGAAACTTAATTCAATACATATAATGAATAACAAGAGCATTAGGGCTTAATTCTCTCACTTAACCCAGGTTGGTTTAGAAACTGCAAAACTGAATAAAATGTCTTGAATTACATATAACACTACACATATAGTTTATTATAATATAAATACCTAAGAAAGCTTACACGTCTTGTTCTCCATGTTGTACTTCTAAATAGAGAAAAGAGAAAACTTGCTGTCTCTTTAAAAATGTCATCCGTAACTACTGTAATCATTTTGCAATATACACAAATCAAATCATTATACTGCACACCTAAAACTAAATAATGTTATATGCCAATTATATGCCTCAATAAAAAGAAATACTATTTTTTGTAAAAAAGTGCCATCCATAATATGGCTCAAGTTGAAACCAACTAAAACTCTAAATCCAGCAGCAGCAAGGAGTCTCACAAGTGCGAACAGGCAGGAGCAGAGCTGCTCTCGAGTCTGCCCCCGTTCACTGAAAAGGCGGTTTGCCCCATCCAAACCGAGGTCAGGTCTCCTGAGCAGGCACTACCCACTAACCCTGCCTTAAATGCAACAGATTTTCCAGGCGAAAGCCAACTCGGAGCAGAAAAGTATAAAAATATGATTCTTAGGAGGAATTTTCCTCTAAAACACCAAGCTTGCACAGCACATTTTCAAGTTTGTCACTGGGTGACTTACCTCTTAACTTGTCTGATAGGTACAAAACACAAGTACAAAACACAATCGGAAAAAGTCTAATCAGTTTTTGATGTAAATTCAAACATAACTCTTTCTCTATTTTGCAGAGGGTTTCTGTCAGGTAATTTTCCAACTCGGAGAACTCTAGTTCTCTAACATCTCACCTCTGAGAGTCTTGTTAAATGTGAAAGATCTCACTTAAACTTGCAGCCTGAATACCACCACCACTGCCCTACCACAGGGGTGGGGGAAGGAGGAAGGATAAACTGTCAATATTATAAGATGTCAAGCAGCACCACCTCTCAACTTCCTATCACTCACTTAGAAAAAACTGAATAGATACACCCAACAGAGGAAACATTAGGGGTGTTTCCTTTTTAGGCTCAAGTGTGCTTTAACATCAGTAAAATGAAATCTGATTCAGACTCTGAATGGCAGCTGAAAGTGTTTCAAACTTCTAATACATGACTAAAAGAAAAGCTGCAACTTACAGGACTGATGGGGCTTCCCTGGCGGCTCAGTGGTAAAGAATTTGCCTGCAATGCAAAAGCTGCAGGAGACTTGGGTTCGATCCCTGGGTCAGGAAGATCCCATGGAGAAGGGAATGGCAATCCACTCCAGTCTTCTTGCCTGGAGAATCCCAAGGACAGAGGAGCCTCGTGGGCTATAGTCCATACAGTCGCAAGGAGTCGGACACAACGGAAGCCACTTAGCACGAATGTACACACAGGACTGATACACAGTTGACCCTTAAACAACGTGGGAGCTGGTGCACTGACCCACCGAGGAGTTGCCTCTGGTTCCTCTGTTTCCATGGCTCTGCATCCAGATTCAACCAATCGCAGATCATGCAGCACCGAAGTACTTACTACTGAAAAAAATCCACGTGTACGTGGACCCATGCAGTTCAAACTCATATTGATCAAGGGTCAACTGTACTCTCAGCATCCAGAAGGGTGCCTGGCATATAGGAGGTCTTCAATAAATATTTGCCAAATGAATTGATTGTTAAAGCTTTTCATTACATTCAAGATAGAATTTCATCAAGCATGTTAAATACAACAGCCAGTATATCCCTGGCTGTAAAACAAGTAAAAATCCCTGGCTCTCATGGAATTTACAGTTAGGGGGCTTTAAGTATATCACCTTAAGGGCAAAAGAGACATTATGTCCTATGGGGCTAAACTCATCAGTAGCAATATGCTTTTATTATGTTTCATTATTATATTATTATTATTTTATTATTAGAGCCTAAAACTATTAACCCATCAGAAGAGAAGAGCAACCAACTAAAGGGCCAGTTTCTCTCTCCTATAGATTCCTAAGGAACACCTTAACCAAATTTTGGAGTCACCTTGTGGCCTATCCTAATAAAAATGAAAAGGAGGAATTCAAGAGCCCACGGATAGTCCCTAACTGTCTGGGATGGGATGGGTGGGAGGCCAAAGACTTAAGTCAAGAGATGACCTGCCTCGGGAGTCCAGGGTAATTCCACAAAAACTAACAAACATCCCACCTACTAAGTCCAGACTTTCATTTTCCTGTTTAGCTTTTTAACTGAAGCAATACATATAATATAATATACACAGCTTAAAAAAAAATACTACTACAAGACTTACAATAAAAACAGCAGTCCCTTGCACCAACCCTCTCCAGCTCTCTAGCCCTATTCCTTTTAGGAAACCACTTTCAACTATCTTAGAGATTTCTTTAAGTGTTTACCTTATCTTTATATTATATATATTACAATTATTTATTATATGTTTTATATATTCATTGTGATTTCTTGACTTTTCACTTTAATCATTACCTCCTGAATTCCCACTACAGATAATTAAAATTTAGTTTACTACTTTCCCCCTTCCACTTCCTATTCCCATTGCTGTCATCTTACAATTTTTAGTTAAATCCCTATTTAAGGTTATAATATTAGAATATACTATTAGAACCATGCAAGTAACATTAACTGGTGAGACAATGACTACTAGAGTTAGACTTATTTTTTTGCACATTTTGTTATTCCTGAAAGTAAAAATGCTCTTTGTCATTTGCTTAGTTTTCTATATTCCCATCATTAATTCCACCCCATCCTCTCTGAAGAAGTTAGAAAACATCTGTAAATAATGGCTCCAAACACATCATATAATCTATCAGTCCATTTCTTTCTTGGCTACATCTTTCCTAGAGACCCCCATGCTTCCATTCAGCCTAAACTGGCTGCTCTCTACACCTGCTGTACAACAGTCAGTTGTGCTGTTCCTTCATCAGATAGGAGCTTTTCTTCATCTCTCTTTTGTAGTGGATTCCCTGTTTCTGGATCCATGTTTTCATCTTTATTGGTGTATTTTCTTGTTTTGATGGAGAACACCCTACAGTAGCTTCCTCAAAGGGTGCATGGGAGGTAGGTTTGTAATCTTGCATGTCTACTGTGTCTATTCTACCCCTCAGACTTATCAAGAGTTGGGATGGGAAATGACCGTTTTCCACAAGCACCATTATACTGAATTCTAGCTTCCTGAATTGCTGCTGAGAAGGATGATGCCATTTGATTCCCAATGCTTGTTCACAATTGTGTTTTTTTTCCCTCCCTTTGAGGAAGCAATCAGGAGCTTTTATTCAAAGTATCTTTCAGAAGTTTCACAGTAATGTGCCCTGGTGCAGGAGTCGGGGGTAGGGGGGTCAGTCCTTTTTCACTCATAGTTTCAGGCACTCAACAAACTCTAGAATAGGAAATGGCAACCCACTCCAGTTTTCATGCCTGGAAAATTCCATGGACAGGAAGAGCCTGGAGGGCTACAGTCCACAGTGTCGCCAGGAAAGAAAGAAAAGAAAGTGAAGTCACTCAGTCGTGTCCAACTCTTTGGGACCCCATGGACTGTAGCCTACCAGGCTCCTCTGTCCATGGGATTTTCCAGGCAAGAATACTGGAGTTGGTTGCCATTTCCTTCTCCAGGAGATCTTCCTGACCCAGGGACTGAACCCGGGTCTCCCACACTGTAGGCAGACGCGTTACCATCTGAGCCACCAGGGAAGGGTCACCAGGAGTCGGACACAATTGAGAGACTGAGCACGCAGCACAAACTCTTATTAATCTGGAATATATGCTCTCCAGTTCTGAGAAATTTCCTTATATTCATTATTGGATGATTTCCTCTTCTCCATTTTCTGTCCTCTTGCATTATAATTGCTATTAGTTGGGCATTAGACCTCTTGGATTGATCCTTGAAAATTCCTCTTCTCCATCATTCATCCCTTTGTCTCTTCATCTGTTTATTGAAAGATTACTCCTATTTCATCTTCTAAACCTTTCACTTTTTATTATTAAGAATTCTTTTTGGCACACCTGAAACTAACACAACACTATAAATCAGCTATACTTCAATTTTTTTTAAAAAGAACTCATTGTGTTTTCTAGTGGTTTTTTCCTAGCATCCTGTCCCTGTCTCAGGGATGCAATATCTTTCTCTTTCTGATCAGAGGATCTAAGTTATAGTTATTTTTAATTGTCCCTTCCAATTCTCTGGATCTGTTAGTAGCTTCCCTTAACTAGCTGAGATTCTTGGCTGTTATGTTTAAACTGTTTAAGAATAAAAGGCTAAAGATGCAGAGCAACTCGAATTCTCATACACTGCTGATGGGAATGTAAAATGGTACAACCACTTTAGAAACATTTTGGTAGCTTCTTTAAAAAGTTAAAAATATACATACTCTACCACTGGAGCCACACCTAAATATGTACCTAGGAGACATGAAAGCTATCTCTACACAAAGACTTGTATATGAATGCTCATAGTAGCTTTATTTCTAATAGCTAAAAACTAGGAGGCCCCCCCTGGTGGCTCAGTGGTAAAGAATCTGCCTGTCAATGCAAGAAAGGTGGGTTCAATCCCTGGTCAGGAAGATCACTTGGAGGAGGAAATGGCAATCCACTCCAATATTCTTGCCTGGGAAATCTCATGGACAGGAGTCTGGTGGGCTATAGTCCATGGGGTCGCAAAAGAGTCAGACCCAACTTAGTGACTAAACAACAACAACAAAAAACTGGGGAAAAAACCCCAAATGTACATAATGTATAAATATATTCATTAAAATTCTAAAATGTATAAGACAATCTAGAGTGACAAAAAGTAGCCCAATGTTTGCCTGGGGACAGGACTGGGAAAGTAGGGAAGGAAAAGAAGGGTTACCAGGGATAGACGGAAACCTTTAGATGTAATGGTATGTTCATTACCTTGATGATGGTGATGGTTTTACCTCATTAAAACTTACACTCTTTAAAAAAAACTCCATAGTTTATTTTATATTAATTATGCCTCAATAAATCTGTAAGAGGAGAGGGAGTAGAAGGGAGGGAGAAAAAAATCCAAACAAAGCAGCTTTTAAAAAAATGAACTGAAAACTATGGGGCTGGACTGTATGCATATAAGAGGGCCTCTTCATTATTCAGTACATATACTGTTTCCAGTGTGGCACTCACTTTTGATCTTCACTGTTAAACTGTGCCTACTACCTCTCAGTCGAGTGCCTCTCTGGTTCAATTTCTCTCAAGTTGGCAAACTTTTTCTATAAACAGGCAGATCTTTGTTGCTGCTACTCAATTTTGCCACTTTAACCCCAAAGCAGCCAGAGACAATATGTAAACGAAAACTGTGTGGCTGTATTCCAACAACATCCCCCAAATGTTGGCCAGATGTGCCCAGGTACAGGCCATAGTTTGCTGATCCCAGCTCCAGAGACTCATATCACTCTTTCCATCTTTGGAGAACTAATCAATCTCTCTTCAGAAGTCATGGCTATAAAATTCTCTGTATCCAAGGAAGACAATTAAGCAAGTTAGAAGAGGAAAGAAAGTCACGAAGAGGGAATACTGGAAATTTTACAAGTTGTAGATAATCTCATCAGCTATTAGCAGAGGGTGAGGCTCAGGGGCAGTACTCTGATAACTTGTCAACAGTCTCATCTGATGAACTCACATCTGGGATAAACAGAAATCAGAGTAAACAGTTAAGTGTCTTCATAAGTTTATATGACAGATATTTATAAATGACCTCTGTTACTTTTGTCTACCTTGACTTTAGTTGGGGGTTTGGGGTGTGAGTAATAGTCTCTAAGACTTCACTACAGATGAAAAAAATCAAACAAACATTCTATGGAAAAGGTGAAATTCTGAATAATTTATGTTTAAAAAAAAAAAGTAAGACTACCACCTCATTCTTAATTAAACAGAAGTGATGGATTAACTCAAAATCTTCATAAACCTGTCTCAAATTCACAACCAACTTCTACAATCTGTAATAAATGAGGCACACTCAGAAAAACAAATTTCAATTCCTGTCAATTAATACACTCCCCAACTTCACTTCAGGAAATGCAACTTTTCAGAGTAAGTTTATCTGTGCCTCTTGACTCCATAGGAAAGGCAGTGTTACTTTCTTCTCCAATCACTATATTAGATGATAGAAGCATTAGATAAAACAGGATTAGCAATAATCATTCACTGCTCATAGGAGAAGTAAGCTCAGAATTGATCTCTACCTTTAGTGTTCTTCTTGGTCAAAATGATATAATTTGTTTTGGCAAAAGGAAGAGGTTTTTTAAAAGTGGAAGTGGGAGTAGGACAAAAGGTGACAAATTAAACGCATTAGTTGAAGATTGCTAAGGCCTCATTTTTCAGAGCAAAGGAATATCTGGTGCTTAACTGACAGAAACTAATACTCTGTCATTTTCAGACAAAGCTATTATGAGAGAGGTTAGCCAATCCCTGCTGATTCGCACAAACATTTGCTTCCTGAACTTAGAGAAAAATCAACTTTGGGGAATGTGTCTTCTGTAAAGACAATACTGGAGGGCAGCCTCTCATCTAGCCAGCTACCATATGAAGACAGTAGCTCAAGAGTAAACTTATTTTTCCTGTCTGGTTCTCCCACCCCGTGCTTAGATGCTTCAGTCATGTCCAATGCGACCCTGTGGACTGTAGCCCACCAGGCTTCTCTGCCCAGGAGATTCACCAGGAAAGAATACTGGAATGGGTTGCCATGCCCTCCTCCAGAGGATCTTCTCAACCCAGGTATCAAACCCGTGTCTCCTGCATTGCAGGCGGATTCTTTACCACTGAGCCACCAGGTTAGCCCCTCTCCTACCTTAATCGGTAAAAAATAAAAAATGAAATGAAGTAATCTGTTGCTTTTGCCTGTCATTTATAGTGTTCAACCTTTCAAACAACTGAAATCCATGAATACCATTGGGTTTGATAAAACTCTGGCTTTTCTGAATAATGCAGGTGGGTAAAAGGTATTGTTAATCAAGGGACATCAGGCTGCCATGCTTCAAAGGCACAGACTATTCATATCAGTAACAGTGATGACAATGATAGCTTATAGAAAATAATTTTTAAATATTGAAAAACTTCAAAATAATTTACAGTTCATATTTGAAATAAATTACAATGTTTTCTGTAACAGATTTACCCTTACAATAATATATTATTGATACTATGGCGAACAGTAAACTTATTTTTACATTCCTTAACCTAAAGCAGGTTGTTAGGTAGGTTGGCAAAGGTAGACCTTTCTAAAGTAATCTATGAAACCAGTAACAAGTGCTAAGGCCTCACATATCTTTCAAATATATATTATATTTAACTTACAATAGTAGGGACAACTGTTATATAGATGGAGACAGACAGATACTGTTGATTGCCTTTTCAAATCCATTACTCTCTATCTCTTTCTGTTTACTTGCTAACAAGAAACTAATTTTGTGTATCTAGCATTCAAATGTTTGAGAGGTGAATCCTCAGTTTCAGGATATAAATTAGTCTTGGACCCACTCTTTCTGCCAGTCACTACTTTAGACATTCAGTTCCGTTCAGTCGCTCAGTCGTATCCGAATCTTTGCAACCCCATGAATCACAGCACGCCAGGCCTCCCTGTCCATCACCAAATCCCGGAGTTTACCCAACCAAACTCATGTCCATCGAGTCGGTGATGCCATCCAGCCATCTCATCCTCTGTCGTCCCCTTTTCCTCCTGCCCCCAATCCCTCCCAGTATCAGGGTCTTTTCCAATGAGTCAACTCTTCGCATGAGGTGGCCAAAGTATTGGAGCTTCAGCTTCAACATCAGTCTTTCCAATGAACACCCAGGACTGAGCTCCTTTAGGATGGACTGGTTGGATCGCCTTGCAGTCCAAGGGACTCTCAAGAGTCTTCTCCAACACCACAGTTCAAAAGCATCAATTCTTCGGCGCTCAGCTTTCTTCACAGTCCAACTCTCACATCCATACGTGACCACTGGAAAAACCATAGCCTTGACTAATGGACTTTTGTTGGCTTTAGACATTAGTATGTGGCAAAAATGTGGTCAATAGGATGCAAAATCTGCTGAATAACTTCTAATTAAGTTCTTCCTTGCTCTTAAGAAGAGACATACCAGAAGAACTGGAAGGATGTAAAGCCTGGAGCAGCAGCAGCAATCCTGTGATAACAAGCAATGTTTGCTGACTCGCTAAGGGTGGCAGAGCAGAAAGATGACCAGAACATGTGTTCTGGTGGTGTTGCTGAGATGCTGAACTGGTCAACTCTAGCAACTTATTAGGTGAATCAGTAAGTCCACTTACTGTTTCAGCCACTTGCAATTGGGTGCTCAGTTACGTGCAGCTAAAAGTATAGGAGCTGATGCAATCATAATGACCATATTAGAGATGAGGAAATCAGTTCAGAGAAATTCAATAGGCAAGGCCAGTAAATATATGGCACAATCTAGAACACACAGACTAGAATGTATTGCTTTTCTTTGACAAATGCTATTTAAGTACCACTGTGTGTGAAGCACTAAGTATATACTGGATTTTAAGGATAAAAAAAAAAAAAAACCCACACTACTTAGGGACTTACAGTCTAGAAGGGAGATAAACATACAAACAAATAATTAATGAAATGTGATAAGAACAACAGAGCAAGGAACTATCAATTCACAAGAGAACACATTTAACAATGCCAAGAGATTTTAGGGTGGGTATATCCAAGAGATGACAAACTTTTATTCTTCAGTGATATAAAATTTCAAAAGACAACTTACTATGACTCTCTATATTTTAGTTTTTAAGAAAAACTTCCAACAAATACAACCTCATAAACATTATGTTGAACAAAGTAAGCCAGAAAGAAAACAGAACACCTTATTTGATTTCATATAGGCAAAATTAATCTAAGCTTTTAGAAGTCACAATAGTGGATGGAGGTGGGTAGTGAATTGAAGAAAGCACATAACATTTTCTGTGGTGATGGTAATGTTCTGATACTGATATGGGTGCTAGTTACCTGGGTATTTCAGTTTGTAAAAATACATTGGAGTCATATGCACATACATATAGAGTGTGTGTATATATGTGTGTGTGTGTGTGTATATATATATAGGGGTGTGTGTGTGCGTGCAGTTTTTGTATTTATACTATACTTCAATATTTTAAAAAACAAATTAGAAAAGAATATACAAAAAAAGTAAGTGATCATAAATGCATGCAATTTTTAACTATTTTTTATTTTAAATAATGAATCATATTGTACATGTTTTAGAATTTGTTTTTTTCACCTTCCATTCATCTTTCTATCCAGTTAAGCACCTCATAATATGCATATATAGCTCTTGTGTATTACTTGCTAACTGCACTCTGATTTATTTGTAGTTACGTTCAGTTTTTCTTGCATGGCTATTTCTGAACTACAATGCCCTGAATATTAGCTTACTGGGTCAAAGGGCAGATGGTGACTCCGGGTTTGCACTAAGCAAAGACGATGAGAAAGAACATTCCAGGTCAAATAAATAACAGAGCATATCCAAGAAAATTTAAGTATGCGGCGAGTCTGGAGGAAAAGGTATGTATGAGTTCATTAGAGAGGCAGCCAAGGGTGAGATAATGAGGGGTTTCTGAGACATCATAAGGCGTTTGGACTTTTTCCTAGAGTACAAGAGAAGGTGAGCTACTGACTGAAGGATCTCAAGCAGGAAAGCAACATTCAAGGGTTAGACTTTAGATCAGCCTGAAAATAGTGAAAAGGTTGAATCAAAAACATAGTAACTGGATGCAAGGTAATCCCATGGAAAGGGCACTAGGAAGGTACTGAAAAGGGGGTGGGAATATTGAGGAGCCTGAATAAATAGGACTTTGTAATCATGGATGAGACAGAACTTCATGATTATTTCCAAGTTTCTGCTTGGCTACTGGAGGAATAGGGTATCACTAACCACAAAGGGGAAGAAGGAGAAGTAGGATGAGATAGTTAGATGGCCTTACCAACGCAATGGATGTAAGTCTGAGCAAACTCTGGGAGACTGTAAAGGACAGGGAAGCCTGGTGTGCGGCAGTCCATGGGGTCGCAAAGAGTCGGACGTGACTTAGTGACTGAACAACAACAACATCAAGTTGAAGGGGGTGGATACCAAGATCTGTTTGGAGAACACAGAGCTTTGGGACATCCAGTAGGAAGAAGCTGAAAATACATATCTGTCCGGAGCTCAGGAAAGAGAGGAGAAGACAAATAAACATTTGGAGGTCAGTGGCATTCAGTAGTGGTTTAAGGCAGGATATCACCCACCAGGGGAAAAAACAGGAAAAGATGAAAAGGATAAAATACCATGGAATATTAGTTTTTAAAGGGTAGACTGAGGAAGAACTGTTTGAGAAGGAAACTGAGCAGGTTCATTCAAAGATGTAAAAGGAGACCAGGAAGCGAAGGTTCTTGGTTCTCTGAAGAAGACTGAAGAAGAATGACATCATTAATATGAAATACTACTTACTTTAAGTAAGATGAAGTGTGAAAAATTTCCTTTAGATTTGGCAATTATGTTACCAGAAGTTTCAGTGAGCTCAATAAAGTAGAATGAAAATGGGAACTGACTGCAGTGGGCCTGACAAGGACCACAAGGTTATAAAAAAGTAATATCAAAAGAGCCTGAGTTGAATAATATTTCATGGTTTAATAACAAAGGAATGGGAAGGAGAGAGAGACAAGACAATAGCAGAAAGAAATTAAGCAACAAAGGAAGGAATTTTGTTGTTGTTTAAAAGAATACAAGACATGTAAGCATGTTTTATAAAGTCAGGGGATAAAACCTAAAGAGGACTTGAAGAAAGTACAAGACAAAGAGGTATGTGACGTAGCAACACTGCAGAAGAGACTGCTTCTAGATATACTGCATTCCTAGATAGCTGGACCCAGGCTCATTTACTAGTTTATGCTACTTCACCTCATAAAAGTTTTCCTTTCCTGGAACTAAGATAAAGCTGCTTTGAACTGGAACACAGGTTAATAATGTCAGTGTTCTTTTTTAAAATATATTGAGTGCTTTTAAAGAATTAAGTAGGAAACAATATTGAGAATATTTTTCCCCTAAAAAGGGGGAATTGAACTATATGAATGGAAATCTCCTTTTAATGGTAAAACACCTTAGTATGGACATCTGATATACTGGGTCACCTTACTAGACTACTAGCTTCTTGAAAGCATAATGAATTACTACATTAAAAAATGCTTGCTATAAATCTACCATGCTAGCCTTGAGAGGTATAAACATGACAAGACACACTCCCTGTCCTGGAGAAACTTACAAATATATCATTACAATACAACGTAATAAGTACAAATAAGAGAAGCAGGCACAAACACCAAGGGTACACAGAAGATGGATATCTAACTCCGCCTGGAGAGTGGACAAAAGTCAAAGGAACCTTTTGAGGATCTTTGTTTAAATTGGGTCTTCAAAGGATAAGCAGGAATTTACCAGGCAAAGAGGAAAGAGAATTCCAGCTGTAGAAAACAGCATGTGCAAACGCTGTTGCAAGACCAAAAGTATTGAGAGAATCCAGTGAATAAAGGTGAAAACAGAAAACTTACAGGGTATGTATGTATGGCAGGAAAGGATTAAAGAGAGGAGATCAAGAGTGAGTTACCAAAGGTGTCGGGAAAAATGAGCTTGCATTTTTTTAGCTCATGACCAGTCACAGTAAGGAACACTGTCAAGTTTTCATCCTTAGCATTTCCCATGTGCCTAGGACCATGCCTTTCACCACAGAAAACTTGCAATAAATGGCTATGGAATAAACAGATGAGTCAGAAACTTAGAATGACAAAGTTAGAAATTTGAAGAAAAAAACAAAACAAAACACAGATCCTAGGGAGAAGGGAATAAATTAGAAGGAGCTGATTATTTAACTTTACTGACATTCAACACCTGATGACAGCATTAAAAACTTCATCTGATTTTTTTTAAGTCATTGCATTTATAAGTACCAAAAATAAACGATTAGGATGACCTGAGAGGCAGATGGCTACACTCGGTACAAGTCGCCATATTCAGGTAAAATGTCCCACAATAACATGCACAGTATTATTATAATAAGAGTTCCATCAACAAGCTTTTCTATCTTAAAGAAATAATCAAATCATTGACCAGTAGGTTGCAACTTCTGGCCAATGAGACAACTGAACTCGGACAATAAAGATTAAAAAGAACCAGGAGCAGCACTGGGAACCACAGCCACATCACAAGCATACGACCTCCTAGTCTTTAGAAACTTAATGTTCTTGGTCCTGTATTTCTGAGCTGAATGCAAGACAAAACGATTTCACCAGGAAAAATTTGAAATAATACACTTCCTGTATTTGAAGCAAGGGAGAAAGAACCAATGTACACAAGAGGCAGTAAAACCAACAAATATTTGGACTAATGGTTTCACATAAATATTTAACAGGAGGGATGAACTAGTTATATCGTAGGAACTCCTAAACTTTGGCTAAAGATGAGGTCGGATTCCCATCATAATTCAAGGATCTCTAAAAAAACAATCTTAAATTCTAATATGACATATCAATCACATTAGTTTGGATATGAATGAGACAGGGTAACTTTCTATGGTTACTGGTATCAGAGGCCAGAGACAGTCATGTGTCAGGTTACCAATATGAGACTACAAGAAGCAATTTACTTACATGACTCCAAGGCAATGAAGCTTAAAGGCAATGTAATTATTGTGCCTAATGTCCTATTTCAAAATATATTTGATAGATAAAGGTTCACAGAGTAATTTAAGAATATAATTTACTAAATAAAACTGAACGAATAGTACAGTGATCTGGATTCTAGTCTTGAATCTGATACAATTAATTATATAAGTCACAAATAGTCCGTGTCCCAGTTTATGTATTACGATGATGTACTCATGACTGAGTTAAATGTGAAATGTTCTAAGCTCCCTTAAAAAGCAGTCCTTTACTCGTAAGATGAGGGTATTACACATGAGATGCAGCAGACCAGCATGACTGGAGCTAACAGTTTCCATTTAAACGGAACTTACCTTCAAAACCACTCAGTGCACTCAACAGATGTATGTTCATGAACTCTTAAAAGGCATTATTCAAACATTCCACAAATCATGAATTAGCCATATTAAATTATTTGATAGCTCAGAAATCTACCAACAAGTCTGTCACAGAGTAAGGAACAGAATCAAACTCTCAGTGTCCCCTCCCCCACTCCCCACCCAGTCCACTGTTCAAGTCGCCTGCTTAGCTTAAATTATGTTGTTTTATGCATCAGAAACATAATTAGTTATGGCAGGAACAGAAATTTCTCTCCCAAAGGCTTCCGAATCCATTTTACTACAATACGTTCAAATTTTAAATGAGAATGGTTTCACGAACAGTAACTATTTATTAAACCCCCAGAAAAGTATTTCATCTTGCATTAGGTTACGTAATCAGTGAGGAAAAGAGACCATGATTTTCACACACAGAGTTAACGGCAAATACCAAAGACTATGAAGGAGTCTACCTCTCTTAAAAGGACTAAGAAAAATAGTGGAAAGAGTGAAAGAAAAACCAAAAGGTAATTTTATGGAGTACTATGTAACATGTGTACCATGGACAAATGGCATGAAAAATATATCTTCAGATAAGCACCAGATAAATAGTACTCCATCTTCAAAATTAGCACAGTGCTCTCCCCCCCGCCACCTCCTCTCAAGGTACCTCTTGGGGAGAACCTGGTACTCTCACAAATGCTGTTAGTCTGATATAGCCTTTTCTGGAGGCTATTTAGAAATATGTTGTTGTTGTTTAATATCTTAAAAGCTTTTTATACACTTTGACCAAGAGTGGTAGATGGATTATTGCTCTCAACTCTTCACACTGTCATAAAATTATACATTCACACCCTTTGCCATATAATTTTGCAAGGTATGACCATTTGATTTGTTTTGGCTATTTGTTTTGACAATGCCAGCAGAGGCTTAAAATGTGTTTTGGTAGCCAGTGATAAACCATGACATGGGTGTGCCCCAGATAGCTACTGCCCCCTCATGACCGGCTTCAGAACAATCAAACTTAGAGGAGTCTAAGCCAACTTACCGCCTGAGGCCCCAACTAACCCACAGGCTGACGCAGACACGCCAGCCAGGCCAGCACAGACCAGGGAGATCTGCAGACCCAGTGTGAAACTTAGTGCTGTAATTCAATACAACACCGGTTTGTTATGCAGAACTGCTAAGGCAATAGCTGACGGATACACCCAATAACCTCACACTTGAGAATGTATCCTGAGGCAATGAGAACAGATTCACATATGAGGGTATTTATCATAACAACATTTATAAATAACAAAAAACTGGAAACAGCCTGTCATCAAATAATAGAGTGAACAGTTATGATCAAACCACACTATTAAATATTTGAAGCTATTAAAAGTTTCATTCTTAAAGAACACTCAAAAATGTATGAAAATGTTCATAGTATTTTAAGCTTAGAAAATATAAAAAGCAAGATGCACCATTTAAAAAAATATCTACAAGTACAGAAAAAGATCAGGTAGATAAAATAATTCACTTAAGAAATATAAATGCCTTTCTGTGCTAAATATTATTTTATGCTAAATATTATGCTAAATACTATACTTGAAATAAAGAGGTAAGTATGCTCCCTGACTTCTTGAAACAGTCTAGTGAGGATGACAGGTATTAAAAAATAATAACCATATATATGTAATTACAAGTTTTGATAACTATTGTGGCAAAAATTGCTAATTATCCCCAGTATTTATTTCCCTCTTCTTGCTCAGTACCAGAGTCCCTGAATTTTATCTGCCCATGGCCATCTGGAATAGATTATACTTCCCAGCTTTCCCTGCTCCTAGTTGGGGCCATGTGACCAAGTTCTGACCAATGGGATCTAACTGGAAGTGAGACATGAAACTTCCAGTAAACATCCTTAAAAATAAAGGGCTTGTGTTCCCCCTTTTTGCCAGATGGAGCAGCTATTTTGGACTATGATGTGGAAGCTTCACGCTGAGAATGGCAGAGCAACAGAATAGGAGGAGCTTGGGTTCCCTGGCACTGTGGAACCACTATCACCAGCCTTACTACACCCACATAGCTTTCACAGGAGACAGACAAAATTCTACCTTGTTTATACCATTTTCATTTTGGGTTTTCAATCATTCATGGCTGAACCCTAATCCTAAGTGGCATAGCTATGAAGGAAAAATGAAGGGTTTGATGAGAGATTATAACAGAAACTGTTGGTTTTGACAGGAAGAAGGGGTTTCAGAGATAGGTCCTCTGAGGAAGTAACTTTTAAGCTGCAACCTATCTGATGCCTGGCCAGGAGACCACCAGGTTGAAGGGAGGGTGAGGTGGCAAACCCCTCAAGCCAAGTAGCTTCAAAGATGAAAACCTCAACTGCAACAGGAATAAGCAACAAACTCTGGGAGGCAAGACTGCTTCTATTGTAACAATGAATGAATTAGAATGAAGGCACAGAGCTAAAGCAGCTAAGTGCATTGGCTCCAATATTACAATCTCCACTATGACAAGTAAAAGACCACATATGTATGTCAAAAATGAAAGGGCAGGGGTACAGAATGAAAACGAATCCTGTTAATGAAATTAATAGCTGCTTCCACACTTCATTATTTCTAGTGTTTAAAACAGTTGGATTCTCTGATTAGAGTGGTTCATATACCATAAGGAGAACATCATTAGATTCTTAAAGGCTAACTATCCTTGGAAAATATAAGACTTCGGTGTTAAAAATTTTTTTAATAATATTTCTTGCATATTTCTGATTTTAAAAAAGAAACATTTATTGTGGAGAATGCAGCAAATATATGTAAGAATATAAAGAAAAAATAAACTACCTGTAAATCATCACTTCTCAACATTTTATACTGACACTGTTTTTTATACACACTTACATGCCTATATACATGTATACACACAATACACACAAACGGGATTGTTAACGCCTATGAAGTTGCACGTGTTTTTTCACTTATTTATCATAAGTGCATCCCTGTATCATGTTTCTGAAACCATGATTTTAACTATATTACATATAATTTATTTAGCCAATCAAGTCTGGGCTAAAACTGACTTTAAACTGTCAACCAAAGTAAAGTCCTGTGGGTCAAGAAGATGACTCCACAAACTGCCATGGGGAGTTTCTATTCAGAAATCTCAAATCACAATTTGAAAGCACTGGTACCATCTAACCAAGAATTTACTGAAATTCACTGAATTTTAGCCATGAAGAGCGCTTAATAAAGACTATATTTTCCCAAATGGAGTGCATTATTTTGTTATTGGTCTTGAGAAAGAAAGAAAATAAGTACCAAAGACTGAGGTAGCAATAACAAATAAGAACTAATAAGTGCCTACTGTATGAATTAGTGACTATCTGCAATGTTTTATTTTTTTAATAAAGCAAAATAAGAGAACATATGCATTTATTACTTCTATAATTAAATTTTCAAGTGGGTTTTAAAAAAATGAATATGGAAAAATGCATATAGAAAAAGAGTGGAAACAAATATGACAAAGGGTTAATAACTGTTAATTTTGGAATATGACATTCTTTGAACTTTTGTTTTTAAATTTCACAACCAATAAATTAATATTAAATTAAAATATTAAGTCATGTGAGTGAGGTAATTCAGATTTCAGTTATTAAAATGGAAGGAATATCAGTAACTTTTGCCAGAGGCTACTTGGATCTGTTGAGAAGGAAAAACAAAAAGCTGAATACATAGCATTAGGAGTTTGCTCTAAAATAAAACCATTTTAAACAAAATATCATTAAGTCTGAGGAAGGACTAGCTTTTGAACTTCAAAGCTGTGCTTCCTTCAAGTACTATACTACCTAAAAAATGATAGAGTTTCTGTTCTATCAAAAATGTAGTTCCAACAGTTAAGCAAATATTTTAGAAACTGCAAGATTTCATTTTAATTTCTTACACTGGTTTTCTTTACTTTGTAAACCCAAGGTTTTCCTGATGCTACACCCATTTTTAAAATTCTAGTTTCTAATACCAAAACTTAGTTCAGAAGACAGTTTGCCACTTGATGAAACATCTTACTAAACATAAATGGTTGCAATGTTCTATTAAGTGAGGTCTCTAGCAGAAAAAAAAATAAATAAAAAGTTACAGAAATAAGCCAAATCTTTAGATCAGTTCTCACAATGATTTCAAATAAATGTAAATTTTTTTACAGTCATCCCATTTTCCCCAAATGTAGCCTTAGGGTGTCTTAACTTTGTGACAGCATCCCCCATCCCCTACTCCACTAACCAGTTCTCACCTTCTTTCCCTGATAGAACACGTGAGTTTTTCAGCAAAAATGACTCATTCATTGGCATCTTGTCAAAAAAAAAACCCTGAAACTTTAAGAAGGCTCAGCGCTAAAAGAATTCTAAAACTAGAACATTTCACTAACACACATCATTTTGACTTCAGAGAACTGAATCACTTTCAGAGTCAAATACAGCTAATGAACTCTGTTTATATTTTTCCTTAAAAATTGTTCTCCATCATGCTACGTACTCAAATTTTAGTTTGTCAATTCCCTAATCTAAAATACCTCTTGTCTCTGAAGAAGACAGAGGAATGTAGAAGCATTAGAATAAGAGGTGGGGGAAGCAACTGTTCACTCAGCTTGGAAAAAGATTCTATTCTGAAACATCAATGACTCACATTTATTCCACACAGTTCTCAAAATGTATTTCTCCCATTAGTTAAATGAAAACACAATACAGTACATAATATAAATGCAATCAGAAATCTCCAGGAATAAATTACTCTCATTGCTATTATTTCACTAAATAAAAGTTTAAAAATTATAACACAAAAATCAATTATTGAGAACTATATAACTAAAACTCTTCAATAAGCATGAACTATCAATTGCAAGTGACTTTATCATATTGGTTCACACATTCACCTACTCCAAAACCGCACCTTTTAACCAGAGGGAGAATGGTGGGGAAGGATCAACAAAATAAATGCTTTGCAGACTGCCACAGACGTTTACTTATAGCTCTATCAACTGTCACACTCCACCTGGTGGCAGGAGCTGCGTGAACTGGTGAAGTGGAGGTCACTATACAAGAAATTCCAAAGAACACTTTCTAGATGTACTTGGAGAAGACAGCAAGATGTTCTTTTTTTTTTCTGTCCTACATAGAATATATCTAACAAGGCTCCACCAAAGTTTTTCTCACATAATAGTAGGTCAATATCTAATAAAGATTAACATAAAGGAATGACAATAACCAGAATGGGAGACCTACATTTATAGCAATCTACTTAAACCATTCTCTCCACAGTAAGTTAAATGTCATGTCAAGCCTTTAACACGGGTAACAAGGCACATCCAGCAACTTTAAGATTCTGTCACACACTCGAACATTCTTTGCCCCCATCTTCTATGGGTAAACTATGGGGTTTAATTAACACAGTCAACAGCAGCCTGCCACACGGCTGTTAGGTATTTGCCACTAACATACACTCATGGGATACTCTAGAGACTGATTTCAACTGAAAATAAAAATAGATAAACAGAGCTCAAAAAAAAATTAAAACTGAGTCTGGCTGCCCACACTTATTTTCACACATGAGGAAAAATAGCAGTTCTCCTAGAAGCCTCGAGCAGACATATCTTTAGAACACAATGTTAAAAATACGCCCCCCCTCCTTTTACCCCTACCTGTTTCTCACTCAAAGCTGTGATTTTGGCTTGGAGTTCATGAAGCTGTTTCTTTAAATCAGCATTCTGATTGGAAAGAAAAAATATCTGTGAGGAAGATATTTCATTTGTTAACAGGATAGTAGCAAGAAGACTTTATGCATACTGTATTACACATGATGAAGCAACCTTAGAGCATTTAGCCAATCATTATCTGTCGTGCATTAAACTGCAGTCACATTACCACCTAGTGCACAGACCCTAAATGTACGCTGCTAACACAAGGACAGGGGTAAACTCCTTTGTGACTATGTCAAATTAAAAGATATCTTATATTTTAGCATTTTGTAGTGTAATAGTACTCCTTTCTACTAAAATAGCTATTCTTCATAAATAACAGCTGACAGAAACCCTCAAGGTTCCACTCATCAGACAAAACCAAAACAATGGAATTTATAAGGATGGACAAACTGGATGCTTAATAGCATTATCAATAAAAAGAGGTTATTCTCTGCTTGCCCTCTCCCTTATTTAGTAGAGTAGATTTGTTATTTTAGCCTAGATTTGAAAAGCTGTCAGTGCTGCAACTGTCTTAACACTACATCATTCAAATTAACATACTGACTACCAGGGCAACTTCTCAGTTCTAAAATGTTAGGAATCAAAAAAGAATACTATTTTAAATGAGATACACTGAGCATGCTTGCCTTTTACTCACGTGGGAGAAAAATCCAAAATTAAAGTTTTCAAAAGCTTAATGTAACAAGATAGCCTACTTACTAGCAGACTGAATACCATCCCAATGAGAGACTACTTTTCCTTTTTCATTTCTCATGCAACTCTTTCAATTCACTCTGCCTGGTCTTCTGACAGGGTCGCGGCATACATCCTCCCTTCACGCTTACTCCATGAGGTCTTTTTTGTGATGGTGTGTGATATAAGGCCTCTCTAATGAGATCACCCACAAGACTGTCCAGCAACTTACTGCCCCCTCAGATTCTCTACATTAAGATTGCTCTGTTATATAACTGCCAGCTATGTTAGAAATGCTACAGTTTTCTAATAATATTTCAGTTGCTGATAACATAGGTTACCATATTAAATATAAAAGAATCTATTCATTGATCTACTGCTACTTGGTTCCCTAAACCTAATTTAAAGTATAGTGTATTTTAAAAAATTAAAATGGAAAAACTTCTCAAAGAAGTTGGGCTGTCAAACAGGAGTTAAGTGGCTATCAATGCCAGCTCAGAATCAATGGATTGTGTTAAAAATACAATAGTTAAGCTACTAGGGGCTAAATTTGTAGAAATGAATACTATGTCCCACTTCCAAAAATCAATCTGCCTTAGCACCATTCTTTAATCCAAGAATCTGTTTTACTTAACTTTACAATGAGGTATGTATGGTGTGTTTAACAAGCTAAAAAAAAAAAAAAAATGTATGTGGGTCTAGGTGTTCTTTGAACAGATTATGAGTAAACAAATGCAAGGGAGAAATCTTGAGAATGTCTGATACTTTGACCCCATACTTATGGCCCACTATCTAATTGCTGCAAAAGAGACATTGCCTGAACAATAAATATATTAACAGTAATTAAAGACAAAGTAAGTTTTTAGGAAGATTTCTCTTCAAGGATAGAGATAAAATACTTGACTCAAAAATTCCTATGAGACATTAAAGAAAAGGTAATACTTGATGGATTACTGTATTAATATAAGGTTCTTTAAAATCTTCCTTAAGGGTTCTTTCAAAAAGAATTTTTTAATTCTTTTTAAAAATTATTCTAAAATTCTACTCTAAACAGTGAGATTAAACATTTAAATGTTCTATACTATAAACTATAAGAAAGTAAAAAATGGTTCTGGGCTATGTTCAATAATTTTGAGAAAGCCTCACAAACTCTGGTTTCAAGTAAGCAGGCTTGTGGAAACGAAATTTAAGCTAAGTATTTAATATATGCATTAACTCCTAATTTTTTCCCAAAATACTCAAAGCAATTAACTTAAAAGTAAAATAACAGTAACAAAGATGAAATAATAGCTATATTATAACAGAATGACTGGATTTTTCTTAATTCTTAAAACATGAAAACAAATGTGCTAAAAAAAAAACCTGCTATAGAGATGAAATAGTTTTTAAAACCTAAGTAACATCTATATTTTAGTATTTTACAGTAACTTTATCTTAAATTATTTTAAAAATTAAATGAATAAAAGTAGTATTTTACCTGCGGATCCTGCTTCATTTGAGCAACCAGTTTCTGATAATAAAAAGAGAAAAAGAGCCATCAGTCTTACATATTAACTCACTATCACTAATCGGACTTGGCCTCCAAAATCTAAAGTTTTAAGTCCACACACACATACACACACACACACACAACAAGCAATACCATAATCAGAACAGACCAAAAGCTTCTGTGATCCATGTAAAAGATGAATGAAACACTCTTAGTCATTAAAAAAAAAACAACAAAGTATTGCTTTATATTTGAAATAAAGAGCTTCCTGCTTTTAAACAAATCTGGAGATGGGATGGGGGAAAGGAGCTTTTAAAAGACAATTTAAACTAACTGAATGCTTCAAAAGTCAAATATCCCTTGAAAATGTTGTCATTTTGTCCAGAGTCCCAAATAAGGCCTGGGAAGAAGCTGCTCTCATATAAAAACAGACCTGTTTGTATACAGCAAACAGACTTGGCAAGTCAGTTGGTTTGGTTCACAGAAGGAGCCTAGTGTCAGATGTGACTCTGCCACTGTCCTCTCTGTGGGGGAGGGGATGTACCCAGTGAAGCAATGATGCTAGTATTTGAGAGCAAGGAAATGAAGAACAGTAATGCAAAATTCGACCTACCTGGGGTTCCTGGGTGAAGGAGAGTTCTACCAGAATACTGAATGGAAAGACCTTAACTAAGGAAAACATAAGTCCAAAAAATGAAAAAGGAAAATGGATGTCGACTGACCTACCCAACTTCTAAAAGCATCACTGCACAAAGGTAACAATAACCAGGGAGAGAAGAAATTGAAGCATAAAGGAATATCGGAAGACTGATTCCTCAAAGTATCTGGGAATAAGCTGTTCTCCAAGTGGTTTTTTCATATAACTGAAAAATCTATGCCTCTCTTTGGGTGAGAAGACACTTTTAAAGTTTTTAAGTCATAAAATAAAAACTTTCTAAAATATATTATATACTTATCTGCCTTATTAAGTTAAAAAAAAGGCAGTATTTAATGATATTTAATGATAGAGGCATGATTACATCAATATACTATTCTGCAAACAATACAATAAGGTCCTTAAATAAAGACCCCAAATTGCTATGTCCTAAAGAGTTCTTTTCAGTTTTTTCATCTACTCCTTAAGGTCAAGCAGGCAGCTACCAAATATTGCTACTATCACTATGCCTCCCTCTAAGAGCCCCTGAGCCATAATTCAAATTTGCTACTTCTGATCTGCTTTGTGATATGCTCAATGAACTAATTCTAAGATGAGCAAATATCTTAAGAAATCCTCCTTGAGTAAAACATATAATCTTTGGTGAGTGACTTTTGACATTTCTTCTAGCTTGTCAAAAGCCTTACATTAGGTTCTAAGACACAGTCTGGATAGCTGAGATTGCCAACCATGTGACCTCCAAATACACAATGCATATTTTACTATACTGTACTTCATATACGACAGTGGTAACTCTTCTATATCCTGGTCTTAACCTAAAAAATAGTAATAATATACATTCCAAGAGTTCAAGGAGATAAAAATACTAAGTTTTATACATATACATTTTTACTAATGTAGCTTAAAGGCCAGTCACAGTCCTCAATGAAAAAAGCCCTTGGTCTTCCTTTCTGATTTGGTAACAGAGATTGGAGTACTATAATAAAGTCGCCTTTTTAAAGCTGAAAAAAGTTTTCCTCCATGACACTGGAATTTAAAAAGTGACTACCAAACTCAGTCTCCACCTCTGGAGGAAATAAATAAGCCAACTTTTCTACCTACAATCACTCAAGCTGCATTTTAGACCATTACAGGCAGGACAGAAAAGCTAGGCAATTCAACCATTCAAATACCCAATGACTTTAAGGTGACATTGTGTGTTATCAAAATTGTTACTTTCTATTTCAAGAATGCAGCAGTTTTTCATGAGGATATTGTTTATGCCAAAGGTTGGCAAACTACAACCCACAGGCAAATCTAGCTTACCACCGGTTCCTATAAATAAAGTTTTACTGGGACACAGCCACACCCATTCACTTATATACTGTCTATGACTGCTTTGTCCATACAGCAGCAAAGAAAAGCAGTTGTGACAGAGACCATAAACGATTTCCAAAGTGTAAAATACTTTACCATCTGGCCCTTTGCAGAAACTTTGCTTATCTCTGCTTTATACTATTCTCTGTTACATGTAGAGTAAATACTCCAAAAGTCTAAATATAATTTGCATCAAATCCACATAGGAATATTCAAAAAGGCAATTTCTCAAAGAAAGATGAGATGCCCATCACAGGCCATTACTCTTTAAACATTCATTCGACATCACCCACGTGCATGTCGCTACTTTTTCAATCATTTCCCTGTTCAACAAGAACAAAAGTACACTTCTACCGCAGCAACACTCGGTAGTTTCATTAACACACTTTCTATCCAGTAAGCTCATTTTCAGCCCCAGTTTCATTCCCTAAGTGGAAATGATGAAGGGGTGGCTTCTGCCCCAATATTTAGTCAAATGTACAGTCTGGCTTTGGCCTTGGCCTAATAGCCAGTGCCTACTTTGACGTCGTTTCTGGCATCCCTGAATTTCTCATGATCATGTAGGTTACCATGTACCCAATCATAATAACAGCATCAGACTTACATCAAGGCATGTCATTTGTATTTCCTGTTAATACTTATTTTTTAGGGGGGACTGTACGTCGCAGCATGTGGGATAGTTCCCAGGCCAGGGATCCAACCCATTTCCCCTGCATTGGAATGCAGAATCTTAACCACTGAACTGCCAGCAAAGTCCCTACTGTTAGTACTTACATTTTTTTCTAATACGAAAGGATTCTAAATGTAACTGAAATGAAATATCTTACATTCTATATAGGTTAAAATACTATCAACCAATGTTGATAAACATAAATAAATGTTTATTACCATATAAAGTGCTGTATAACAATTAAGGATGAATATAAAAGCTATTAATTTTATGCTAAAAAGTTAAATACACAGGAAAATAATTAATGTGAATATTAAATGATAACTTCGGGAGAATATTTTATTCCTTTTGAGTCAATAAACAATTTTAAAATTTAAATTATATTTTAAAAAAATAAACATCCAATTTTTTCATAATTATAATTTTTATAAAATTGGTATGCTTGAATTAAAAATATGAAACTAAATAATATTTAAGAACTCTATTTAAATTTTGTGATTGAGTTCAATTATATCATGAACCTTTCAAAAAAACGTCTTATTTGGACTTGTTCATGTCTTGTGAGGATGAACCAAAAGCTAAATGTTAACTATGCCATCCCAAAATTTCTTGAGAGGAGGAATATGTCCAAAAATCACATGTGAGTAACTCTAGTATACACGATAGTCAATTGAAACATGTCTTATTTTTTAAAATATGCAAGTAAACACAGAGAATTATATTCAGTATTCTGTGATAAACCATAATAGAAGAGAATATGAAGAAGAATGCATATATGTATAACTGAATCGTTTTGCTGTACAGTAGACATTAACATAATACTGTAAACCAACTATCTTCAATAAAATAAATTTTGAAAAATAAAAAATAAATAAAATATGCAAGTTAAAGTTACATGAACAAAGTCCCTCAGATTAACCAAAAAACAGGGGGAAAGGGTTTGTTTGTTTTTTTAAAAACACACTCAGTATATGTAAAAAATATTCTTAGTTCTTTTGTTTGGAAGAGAAGTCAGGGTTTCTAAAATTCTCAAAAATATTATCAGTGAGTTTGTTGAGTAGTGTTAGAAGGCAAATAACATGATTCTTGGACAACTGACTGAAAAAATGATTAAAAACTGTACTGAAAATCAGAGATAGCCAGGCTGTTTACTAATGTAGCCATTACTTAATAACATGATGTGGGAGAAGCCATGAATGAAACATACCTGGTGAACCTGAATTTCCACTTTAAGAGCCTCCTGTAGAGTCTGCAACTCCATCCTCTACCTTCTCCACTTTTTCTATGTCTGCTAATTCTACAGTTTCTTCAGCCTTTGTTTAAAATAACAAACTCCTCTTCTCACTGCAGCTGTAGAGATCATAAAATGTTTGGGATCATTATGTTGGTTATAAAGGAAACGTACATGTTAGATAAAATAAATTACATCAGGCAAAAAATTAGCCAACTAAACACAGGAAAAAACTTTCCCCAAACAGATTTCTTTCCAAAATGAGTAGATTTGTACTGAATTGGTACCAAAACTTTCTGAGTTTTATTCTCTGAGCATTCCTCTACAAAACACTTCAAATAAGTAAGAAATGAAAAACAAGTATTTAATCTGGTCATGAAAACGTCCAAGCACTTACTACGTGCTCAGCACCATGTAAGATACTACTTTCTGAGGACACAGAGCTGAACAAGACCACTTCTGTCCTAGATGGGTCGGGAGACAAGAGGAGGAGAGGACAGCCATCCAGGACACACTGTTCTTGGAAAGAGACACACAACAGCACGGTCATGCATTTTTAACCATCACGCAGAGTGAACTGGGGAGTTCAGGATCTCTCAGAAGTTAAAGAAGGCCAGAGTACTCTCACTTGGATGGACCTCCACAGTATTTAAAAAAATAAAGAAACTCAGAATAGGGGAAATTCCGGTATAAAGGTTTACATTTAACAAATTAATACTTAACCACATTACAATGGAACTCCGCTTTCCACAAAGTTATGACAGAGATGCTAAAAAATAAATCTATCGTGCATAACAGATGATGTGGGTCTATAACACAGAACAGACTCTTCACCTTTACGACACCATCTTCTTTTCAAGCCTGCTGGTGCATCGCTTTGGCTACACGTATAACTACTACACATGGAGACAATGTCAGAAGTCTAGATTTGTGAATGTGAACCTTCTGCTCTGCTCATCACTACTGCAACTTAAATTAACTCCATAGCTAATTTTTCTTTCTTTTCCTTTTTCTTGAATGTGGCCTTAGACATGATTTCAGGTACTCTCTTCAAAGTAAAAGTTTAATTGAATAAATGTATATATAAAACTTGTAGTTAGAGCAGCTTTTCAGCATTTTTACAAACTGAGGAAGGGGACAATCAAGAATTTAGAATAACTGCTACTCCTTATGCTAATTTAATGAGACTCATAATCTTTAAACCTTCTAAAAACTATTTATCTATGGATAAAATTCATAGTTAACTTATAAGAGTTAGTCGCTCAGTTGTATCGACTCTTGAACTCTATGGACTGTAGCCCGCCAGGCTCCTCTGTCCATGGGATTCTCCAGGCAAGAAAACTGGAGTGGACGGCCATGCCCTTCTTCAGGGGATCGTCTCAACCCAGGGATCAAACCTGGGTCTTCTGCATTGTAGGCAAATTCTTTACCACCTGAGCCACCAGGGAAGCCCCATAGTCAACCTAAGTTTTCTTAAAATTTCTTTAAAACCTGATTTAACAGAGTTATAATGAAGTCATTAACTTCAGGCTGTATTCATGTGAGTATTAACCTTCATTATATTTGTTTAATCTTACTAGGCTTAAAACATCACTGGCAATTTCTCCCCTAGGGCTTACATACTATGTTATGTAATATCAAAATACTCTAAACTTTTTTTAAGAAAACAATACATTTCCAAAGTGTAAAATTCCTTCAAACTTACATTTGTGGAGGCTAGGAAACGATATTATTGTACAATGATACTGCCCACCAAAAACTTTCATAAAGGTAGTATGTTTAGGGGAGATAATTTGGAAAAGGTGATACTGATGAACAAACCAGGTTTTCCAGATATTTATTACACCTTTAAAAACTGTTGGACCTACATAAATATCAGAATCGTTAAGTTATTGGTTTTAGACCAAGGTTTTTGTTGTCATGTAGGTTTACATACTAAAGCAAATGTTGAAACTATGCACTCACTATAATTTTAAATGTTAAAATAATCTCCCTCCTCAAATTCCTGACTTATGTATTAGAGGTCTTCCTGAAAACAGTACTTAGTTTTAAGCCTATCAGAAAACATGTCCAAAAATGATTCCCTACCATTTTCGTTAAATTAAGATCACCTTGAAGGGTATTTTCAACAACAGAAAAGCCACACTTCATTTTACTAGTAGTTACATATAACATCATAGCTCAACTCAACTCATAAGCTCTAGAAATAAACAGGAACTTAAAAACATGAAGAATTTACAATATACACAAACAAAGGGTTAACATAATTTGTACAGTTACAGAGTGCTTACAGATTAATTACAAATTAACTTTTCAAAAGCTATGAAAAAGCAATTCACAGAAGAAGAAATAAGAATGATCAACATGAAAAAAAAAATCTATCTTCAAGAAAGTCATGGAAATGTAAATTTAAGAAGACACATTTTTGTCAATAAAACTGACAAAGACATGTAAAAATAATAATACTCTGAGCTGTCGAGAGTTTGTATCAGGTGGCACTTTTATAATTTGCTATTAGTTATATCTGAGTGGTAGCACTGAGGGTTATTTACTTTCTTCTTTTCAGAGTATTGATATTTTGAAAATTTTCCATGGAAAATATGTACTTATTTTTATATAACAAAAAATTAACTTAGAATTGCTAGATAAAACATCAGAAAAATTTATACTGATGAAACAAAACGTTCAGGAACAGAGTAAGTAAAGCCAGGGTTTAACCTGGAGGTTCTAAATGTCAAGGAGTGCCTCACAGGATAAGAAGCCTGCAACTCAAGTTAATGAGGAGCTGACAGCTTTTACTTCCTTCATCAGATTGTTGTCTGCTTATTAGAGACACACAAAGGCACAAAATTTTATTCGGCAAGGACTCTAAAGGCCAATTACTCATTTTATTTCAAGATAAAACTGAAGGGTTAAAAAAGGTAGTGACATATTATAGAAAAATATATGAAGGATTAGAAGATTCATTTAATATCTTTCTTTTTAACAGAAGCCTTTTTCTGAATAGCATTTTTAAGAGACTGATTTCTGCCTAAAGGAACAGGTTATATACATATATATTCATAGCCTACAAAAAACAATGCAAGCACATGTTGAATCCTTTTAAAAAACACTTTGGCGGCTTAGACAATGCATGCAGCCATCATGTGATGATCATTTGGGGGCAGTTTATAGTATTATAAAGAAGATATTACTTGCAAAATTTATAAAAAGATGATTTATCATATTTTCACCAATTCTAATAAATTATAAATAACAAATCCGCTGCTACAAGGTAAATATGAAGAGACTTACAAAACAACTTACTGAGGTACAAAGCCTTTTGCCGCCCATCATTTCTAAGTACTACCACCAGAGAAGGCAAGTGCTTAGCACAAAATACCAACATTCACTATATTCAAGACTATATGTGTTAAACCACTGAGACACCTAATGGCCTCCCACATTCAAATGACAAAAAACATAAATAAAAACTCCACAAACCAAACAAACAAGCAAATAAACAAAATAACCAAATCTCACTAAAAAAAAAAAGGGCAGATGTAGTGTCTGAAAAGAACATTCACTGTCTCAAAAAAAAAACAACAACAAAAACCTGATTCCACTTACTCACTGTGTAACCACTCTCAGCTTTAGGTTTGTTTGCTTATAGATCAGAAAAAGGGGAACAGAATCATCTGTTTCACAAAACTGTTATGAGGTTTAAATTGGGTGAAGTTATATGAAAAGCCATTTATAAACTGTAAAGTTCTATGCTTTTCTTAACATACTTAACTCTTACTCATACACACAATCTTCTGTATAAACTTCTCAACACAGTATATTTCTGAAAAGAGTGTAAGCTTTCTTATTTCCAACTTCTCTAAGAAAGGGATTCTAACCATTTTCCTGGTTACAGTTCTGCTTGGAGAGTACGACTGCTAGATCTTTCATAATGATTCTAATAATGCAGTAATGCTACAACTTTGAATTTATTACCAAAATCACTGCTCTGTTCTTGAATTGATATAAATCTTTTCCCAATCAAAACTCATTGCATCAACCAAGTTTACTTAATTACAGTTAAGTCTGTAATACATTGTGCCCCCAGACTGAATTCCTTAAAAATGAACAGCTCAGGGTTCTCTATACCATGTTTCTACTTGGTATAAGACTCCACTTTTGATCTATACTCTCAAAATAGTGTTTCAAGTAGGTTTAATTAATTTTTTAAAATATGAAAAAGTAGAGTCTTGTAGATCTATGTATCCTTACTTGTCACATGCCTACTACTAAAATACTAAAATTAAATTACTACAATACTGAAATAGCTCCTCTGTCCATGGAATTCCCCAGGCAAGAATACTGGAGTGGGTAGCCATTCCCTTCTCCAGGGGATCTTCACAACTCAGGGATAGAACCTGGATCTCCCCACATTGCAGGCAGATTCTTTACCACCTGAGCCACCAGGGAAGCATTACTAAAATATCAGGTTTCAATTTGTACTGATTACTTATTGATTACTATGTATCTAATATGCTAGGAGATAAAACACATCTTTAACTTCTAACTAACAGTGCTAAAAATGACCACAAATGTGAAAAATTTAATAACTATGAAAACTAACATTTACTAACATGAATCAATAAGATGACATTAAAAATATATATATAATGTTTGTTTTCTTATTCTCATGGTGGTATTTCTTTGGAGACACTCCACAGGTCAGCAGGAGATGCTACTGCACAAAGAACTTCATGTTGGAGGCTACACTTTGAATCTGGCAAGGTTACTATGCTCAAGTACTGGTATTACAGGTGTTGACAAACCTGCGCTAGTAAGACTGATGCTTCTTAACCACTGAATTTATACACACACACACACACAAAATTTGATTAATGATATCTGAAAGTATGAATGCCTTTGAGTATAAAATATGTATCTTTCCTTTAGTTTTTCGGGCCAGATCCTTCTTAAAAAGAAAAAAAAACCAAGGAATACCTGCACAAGTCATACTATTCCAGCACAAGGGGGTGGCATTTTGGGACAAGTCAGGGTTTCCCCACAGCCCCCTCTTCTGCACAGGGCTGCTGCAGTGAGCGTCCTGCCCCACTCCCTACCACTAGTATTCATTCTAAGAACAGTTTCTACCTCAGCTTCCTGGCTCCAAGCCTGGCACACACACTCTTCTATTTGCTACTTTTCTTCACAGAAATTAAATATGTCTACTAAACTCTTCCCAACTACACCCAACAACAAGAACGTTGAAGCAAATTCAAAAATGCACAGAAATTCAAAATGAAGGAGGCTGAAGAGTCGTATAAGAGCATAGTGACAATGAGGTCAAGATTTTAGAAATGGCTGCCGTATTTACCAGAATGCTTTTTAATGATAAATATTTTACTACACAAAGGAGAACATAAGAGAGGACGGTGGTCTTGGTATAACTAATAAGTACTTAACAGAAGTGGAAGTTATGGGAGAGAGAGTTCAGATCAATTCAAGGAAGAGCTAAGGATTAGAGCTGTACAAAAAAGGAATGGGTTACCTTATGAGGTAGTGGGCTCCCTGTCAATAGAAGTATTCAAGAATGCTGCATATCATATCCCCCTCTTGGAGATTCACAATGCACATTAGCATATTAAAGGTTCTGAGAAGTCCTGCAGTAAAGAAACCTGTTTAACTTTGTTTAAAGCAGCATTTTCCAAATTATTTGACCACAGAACATTTTCCCCACCCCCACCCCACCTCAATAATATTTATTAATTTCTGTGGAAGTTACAGTTCCTCAGAACACATTACAGAAAATATGAGCTACATTTTTTAAAATGTAGAACTCAATACACCAGGGATATATCTGAATAACCGTGTGTCAGGGATGTAAGAGAAAAAACTGCCACACCTGGTAAAGGTTCAAAGAGAAGGTCCTTAACATTCCTTCTTCAAGAAATTATGATTCCACTGCATCTCAAACTAAAGGGCGATGGGGTCTTGATTATTTATTTTTAATGGTTCCATGAGGGAAAGGCAAGTAGAATAAAAAGGTAGTATAATGTAAGATTAACTGGTTCAAATGCCTCCCTTTCATGTTCAAAGCTCAATACCTAAAAGCTAAGAGATACCTAAATGACCGTTAAGTTATGAAAGAAGCCTCAACTGAACATCTACTCCACCCACTACATGAATTACCATTTGAGAGACAGAATAAAAAAAAAAAAAGTACCTTGCAATAGAGGACTACCCTACCCCAGTTATCTTGTTCGAATTTAATTTTTTATCATAATACATGCTCTCAAAATAAGGTTAATATTTGTTTGGTCTGTAGACACTGGAATGCCCTGTGTAATCTGAATTATACACTCAAATAAATGATTAAGTGTGATGATTTATAAACTGTTAAAGTAGACATCAAAACTGATACTAGGGAAAAAACATGTTTGCCTATATGACCCACACTGCTACATTTCTCTCATTTTAACAACTTTTTCCTCTTCAAGAATTATACAAAACATACACTGAAAATGTAGTATCAGACATGAGGCCAATCCAACATTAAATTTAATAATATAAATGCTAAGAGTCCCCAAATTTCAAAGTCAAGGTTCCCATAGTTACATTAACTTAGCCTTTCTGTACATATACTAAGGCCATCAAATTAAACAGCGTATTAAGTAATACAAGACACAATGGGAACCTGAACTTTTGAATTTCCTGGTTTCTGAATTTTCAGCCCTAACCACTGCATTAAGGACATTTTTCGCAAAGGGGACCTTTACATTTTAAGAGGTTATCGAATGTAGGAACATGCAAGCCTAGCAGTATTATTAGAAACACAAATGTATCTGAGATATGGTTATGTGAAATTAGACAAAAATTCACTTTTACTCAGTATAAACAGCGAAGCCTTTCTCATTTCTGGGAGAGAGCTTTTTTGCAAAAAAAGAGAAAAAAAATCACTGAATATTTGAATTATCATCCAACTAGCATCAGGCACAGTGTGCCTGCTTGAAAAAAGTACTTACCAATTTGGGGGAAACTGGCTCTCCTTCAGTTCTTTTGCTCCCTATAAAAGAAGAAGGGGAAAATGGAATTAGACTACAAATACAGATTTATGACAAGTCATCAAAAGCTGGTAACTTAAAGATTTCTATCTCATTTTAATGAGGAAAAAACCAAAACACACAAGAATCTCCAAAGCTTTAAAACCCAAAAGAAAAAAATAAGGAAAGAGACAGGTAGTTTCATTTTTACAACAAGAGAAGAATTCAAGGGCAATTAGATATCTAATTTTCCAGTTTTTTTTCCAGTTTTCCACAGCCTTTTCAAGACAAGAAAAAGTAGTTTATAGTTTCCCTTTCCTAAGAGACACAGAAATGCAGAAATACACCCACATCCCCAACAAATGACCTTCACTGTTTGCTGCTTTATTTTACAAACTAGGCTAACATCATTGGCCCTTAGCTTGATCTACTTAAAAGGCCTTTTTTTTTTTTTCAATTAATCTTGAAATGGACCTGTGTTATATAAGCCTTTAAAATTCAAGCATCTTATATGTATAGTCATAATTAAACTTTTCATTCACATTCTTAAAGTACTACCAGTGTAAACTGTGAACCACGTAACACTAAAGTGACTTTCCCTATGCCATATCAGTGTTAGAGCCAGAAAAAAAAAAAAAAAAATCAAGGTTTTGGGATCCCAATCTATGCTCAGTGATGCTTTTATCAACTGTGGTTTTTTAAGATTATCTAAACTCCATTAAGTTGATTTCAACATCAGAAAACTCATGTCAAGCTATATTGTTTATTTTTAACTTGTCCTTGCCCCAAACTTTTCTAGTTAAAAAATTCGTGAACAAAAATTAAAACTTTTTCCTTAGTATTTTGGTATTAAATTATTTCAACTCAACATACCATGCTCTAAATCTATATTATCCTATGCCTTAAACATAGTACATCTGTCCACTGATGTCACTCCAATAGTGTGATGTAAATTCTCATTTCCTTAAGGGATATTTAAAAAAATCTTCATCCAAATCACAAATTTTTATTTAATCATGCACAGTCATACCAAACATATAGTAAAATAATTTTAAAGGGCCTCAATTCATGCAGGTAACATTCATTTCCAAAAGAAATTCAATTTGCTATTTTATCCTGCCTTTCTTTTAGCAGCAGCACTTTTTTAGAGTTCTAAAGTCCATATAAATGGCAATTTTAATCACCAAGATTAGAATGGTTACCAATGAAAAGAAAAATCTATAAAATGATCTGCAGAATGATGTGGTTATTAACAAGTAGATTCTTAGGAACTCCCCGGTGGTCCAGCGGTTAGGACTCTCTGCTTCCACTGCAAGGATCATGGGTTCAGTCCCTGGTTGGAGAAGGAAGATCCCACACGCCACAAGGTATGGCCTCCCCCTACCAAAAAAGGGAGTTCTCACTAGGAAAAAAAATATCTAACTATGTGTGATGATGGTGATTACCATTTACTCACAATACACACCCATATCAAACCATTATGTTGTACACCTAGAACTACTACGATGTTCTATGTCAATTTTAAAAAGTGGATTCTTCACAGTACAGATACCTATAGGATTCTGTACCACTCAAAGACAGTACCAGGCAAATAGTAAAGGCTCCTTAGAGAGGACTCCCTAGAGGTCCAGTGGTCACGACTGGGCACTTTCACTGCTGTGCCCAGGTTCAATCCCTGGTCGGAGAACTAAGATTCCACAAGCCAAGTGGTGTGACCAAAAACAAAGTAAATGGTCAGTAGATATTTGTTAAATGAATGAACTGATTGAGTGGACCCTTAACTCTCAGTTGCAGGCTTATTTTCCCTATTAGTCATTTCTTGTTAGCTCTTTCATGCTGGGGATAACCTCTTATGCATCAGTCTCCCACAGCATTATTTGTTAAATGAGTGACTTTGGATAAAAACAGTTTATTAGGAAATAAAAAATTGCCGTTTTAAAATATAATGAAAAGGAAAAGATAAATTGGATCAAATTAAAATTAGGAACTTCTGTTCATCAAAAAAAAAAAAACCCACCATTAAGAGAATGAAAAAGCAATCCACAGAACTGGAGAATTATAACTGCAATACATAACAACAGCTTATACTCAGAATGTATAAAATATGTTGAGACTCAAAGTGGTCAGGATGGGATTGGGATTTCAACTTTTATACAAATGGCATTTGAGAAGGTACAGTCAAATAAACTCTCTGAAAATCGTATTTAGAGAGAAGGGCAATGGATGCACGTTATCTCTGGGGTATTTTCTCCAAAAATAAGTAGCAGAGTCAACCCCTAACTGACAAGGAATTTTACCATGATATCACAAAACTACTCATACCACTGCTTGCAGGGACTGCAGAAATCACATTGGAAATCAAAGTCTGAGAGGTTAAGTGACTTCCCTGAAGGTCCCACAGCTAGTTGGTATCAAGCGAGAGAAAAGTCTACAGACCCTGAGATTCCTTTGACTAAGCTGGCCTTTCTACTAGATCACACTTTCTCTTACCCAGCTTTAGCAGTTACTCTCTTAAGAAAGTAGGATAAACACTGACCAAATATTTTGGGGAAAATCTTCATATAAAATTTTAAAGAAAAATCACGTAAGTAAGCTCTCTAGGGCTGGTTTTAACACTTGAGCTCCTTTATGCCTAAGGGATCCCCATGAATAGACTTCAGAGGGGTTTGCCAACTCCACAATACTATATGCTAAATTCTAAATGTAAGAGTATTCTGGGAAGAAGATCCACAAATTAAATAACATTCACAGAGGTTCAGATACCCAAAAAGAGTAAATTATTTTTAGACCAGTGATTCTTAAACACTGCATTAGAACTACCCGAAGTGTTCCTTCTGAAGACTGATTATTAACTGACTACCATTGGGATACTGATTAAAAAAAAAGAAAAGCAAGTAATTCATTTCTGTAATTTAATAAAAATTAGTTAGCAGCAAAAATATTTACATATAACTTGTACTTTTTACACTATCCATATGCAAAATGTATGTAAGTCTGAAATGCAAGTTTGACTTCCTCAGGTTAGGTTGATTGGAAAGTCCACTTAATTTCTCACATACATTTGACACATGTAGCTAAAGTAGTTTAAAATTTTAACTTTATTTGCTTAAGTTTTTAAAATAGATTGTTCCTGAAAAATACATTCAACACACATGAATTGAAGTAATTATTTTTACTTTTAGAGATGAATAATATCTTGTTAACATAACTTCACATGATTTTTTGCAAACTAAAGATTATTCCACCTTCTCTCTGGAACTTCACAAGTATTGCAGCTGTTTTAAATACAGTCAATAAAGAAATGAATCATTCCGATTTCTGATATGGTTATAAAAATTTTAAATATCATCAATAAATCTAAGGTGATTACTAATTACTTTGTAAATATCTTTTGTAAAACATCGAAAACCTTCGTGTACAAAGAATATACATAAACCAAAAACAAATTTTGCAGAGGAAAAGTTCAACACTAGATTATGTCTTAAATTAGGCTAAAATCCACCCCATTACAAATTTTGAACAATTAAGTTTATAGTCTGTGCTCAATCATAAATTTTGATAAGGGACTAGAATAGCACAGATAATTGTCATTCAAAGACACTTTAAAATGTCACCTTACACAGAAGATTCAATCTCTTCTCTTCTACTACACCAAGCTGATACACTAATTTCATATACAGTAAGTTTTACTGCTTTTTTTCTGTCTTTCCTAACTTCTAATAGAGAGTATAAGTTTGAAATAAATTTAAATGCAAATAAATGCTCAGATGAAAAAGCAGAATCCTGCTAAAGAAGATTTAGTCCTTTAGGTGCGGCCCAATATCATAATCATCCCTCTTGCCCAGAGCCCTCTTAATCTCACCCTCTCAAGGGCATCCCTCTCCCCTCTTTCCTGAAGCATCAAATTTTCCTTCACTATTGGATCATTCTGCTTCTTTTATCTAAAAAAAAAAATAGCCTTCCATAACTCCATATTCTTCTGTAGTTATTGTCTTTTGTAGTTATTATCTGCACTGCCACTTGTAGCAAAACTCTCTGAAAGAGTTAAGCAAACTCACTGTCCTCAGTTCCTCTCCTTTCATTCTCTACTGAACCCACTCCATTAGGGCTTTTGCCTCCTTCAGTCTTGCTTAGAACAGTGACCTCTCTGTTGCTAAATCCAACAGTTAAGTCTCAGCCCTTATTTCCCTGTTCACACAGTATTATGTGACCCAGTTGATCATCCCTTCCTTCATGAAATTCTTTCTTCTCTTGACTGCCAGGACACCAGTCACATTTTATTTTCTTCCTAATCTCTCTAAGCACTCTTTTTGGGTTTCTTCTGCTAGGTCTTTCTCATCTCTCAAGACCTCAAATGTTGAACTCCCCCAAGGCTCAGTTATTGGAACTCTTCCCATTAGGTAAACTCATCCAGTCTCATAGCTATAAAAGGATCTGTACACTGGTGACTCCAAAATTTGTATCTCCGCCCAGACCTGTCCCTTGATTTCCAAACCTACATATCAAACTGCCCATTCGACACCTGTCAAATTGGCTTCTCAAGCTCAACAAATCTAAAACTAAACTCTTCACTACCTATCCCCCAACTTCCTCCCCAGCGTCATCCTCATTTCAATAAATGGAAACTCCATCCTCTCAGGACAAAAATTTTAAAGTCATCACTGACTCCTCTTTTACCCACATCCTACATCCAGTCCAATAACTGACCTTCTTGCCTCTGCCTTCAAAATACATGGGACTGTGACCACTTGTCTCAACTCTACTACCACCTCCTTAGTCCAAGTCACCATCCTCTTTCACCTACATTATTGCAATAGCCTCCTAATTGGCCGGCCTCCCCACTTCCATCTTTGTCCTCCAAAGTCTCTTCTCTCAGTAGCCTTTTTAAAAGACAGATCTAGTTACTCCTCTGCTCAAAATCCTCCAATGGCTTCTCATCATGCTCAGATAAAAAGCTGAATTCCTCTACAATGGCCACAAGGCTATAGTGATTTGGGCCTCTGTTACTCTTGGACCTCGTCTTCTTCTTTCCCCGTTCCTCAATCTACTCCAGCCACCCTGGCCTCTTTTCTGTATTTCAAAAACTCCTAACAAGTTCTCTTCTCAGGGATCTTCTGGAACCTCTCTCCCATCAAATACCTTCAACAGTTCACTTCCTCAAATGTCAGGAAACCTACAGCAGCTGCAAAAGTAGAATACTAAAACAAAGATTAAAACATTCATCAGAATTGTCCCCCTCCCCAAACGTTCGCTTTAGGGACGTTCTTTCTTACACCAAGAACACCCTTTTTCTACCTTCTCTCTGCCTATCCAAGTCCTACTCAACCATCAGGACCCAGATGAAGACTCAGTGATTAACAGCCTTCCCAACTCCCGCTTCTCCATTCTTTTAATTCGTGAAGTGTTTATCATCTTTTTCATTCATCTCAGGATTTAACCATGTACTATCCCACACTGTAACTAACACGTCTCATTTCCCTAACTACACACACACACACGCATCCCACACACACGCATCCCACACACGTGTAGAACAGAATAATGTCCTGCACAAGCAGTCCTCAAACTTATATCAGGGTAACTCTAAAACTTCAAAAAATGTATAGATTCATATGCCCTACCCTTAAAGATTCTGAATTCATTATGTCTGATTTGGAGCCCAGATATCTGTATTTTTTTTTTTAAGTTCTTCCAGAAGATTCTGATGCGTAGCTAAGATTAGGAACCATTGCCTTATACATCTCTATTACCTTCAGGACCTAGGAAAGTAGGCCTTCAAATAGCCTAAAGCTAGAATGGACACCCTAGAGCACCAGATCCATACCTTCATTTCAAGGCGAACAGTGGTCCAAAAAATCTAGATGTCTAGCCACAAGCTATAAAGATTATAAGAGGCAAAGTCCAGTCTAAAACCCAGATTTACTGCTCTCCATCTAGGAATCCTTCCATTACACTGTGCATAAATAAAGTAATAAAAATCCACAATTCAGATAGGCATAGTAAACACTGATTATCTAATACTTGACCAGTAATTGCAATGTTCACGCTCTAAGACAGTGCACATTATTAGCTTCTATATGCTGGAAAAATGTGAGCAACATTAGCTGACAAGAGACTTAAAACACTAGAGAGTAATTGTGTTAAGGCTGACAAATAAAAAGTTACTTAAATTCTTGCAATACGTACAAAAACTTGTAAAAATCATTTATTTTGTAGTAAGATATTACAAAAAATCAATGGAAAGGAGAATGCTTGCTTCATCATGCTATAAAGTACAAAAATCCTTATTCACAAGCTTCCACAGTGCACAAAGGTGTAAATGTTTTCTGAGTCTAATCATCATAACATAACCTTCTTAATTACAGATCAGACTTAGTAAATCACCCCATATCCCAAGACAACTCAAACTCCTTATTTTAATAATCAGTTAACCTCAGGACCAAAACACTAGCCATCATCAACGAAAAACAACTGAGGTATCTATAAAGCATTACAGAAGAGTCTGGCTTCATCCTGGTGCACAGGGATTTAAGCAAGTGCCTCCTGTAACACTAATGGGAGTTCTGGGTGTCGACCAAGGAGGAGGATCAACGCCCAGCACCGAACCTGTGCAAGCCCTTTCTGTGGCACTAACTGCAACTACTGGGACTCGTTCTCTCAGAGATGGGATAATAGACCCAAACTCCTATGTCTCTAAAGAACAAATATCATTCAAATAAAAGCCACTAAGGAAGGTCACTGGTAAACACTTGATTTTTAAAATATACAAGAAAAAGCTAAACTAAAAGAACAATTACTGCATAAGGGAAATTTTATAAAATAGCACCAATATGCACAGGTGGAAAAACAGAAAGACTAGCGAATTGCTGGAGATAAAATATCTCACACAAAAACTCATCAGGATTAAAGCAACTAGAATTTTTTACATTAGGAAGTCCAACTGTAGGAGAAGCCTGTCCAAAGAAACACACACACAGACACAACAAAACAAAAACTCCTCCCCCGATGGAGCCCTAAGCGCACTGCAATCCGTGCCTTTAAAGCACAGAAGAAAACTCCTGCTGCACTGATGGCCAGGAATAATCACAAAGCACTTCCAGACAAACAGACAACAATCACAAACTGCTAAAGACAACCAAAGCTAACTAAATAAAAATTACAGCACCTTACTGTGTCTCATACTGCCTCACTTCTCACTTCACTGCTGTACTCAGGAGGCCGAAAAACGAGGTGTGTTTCAGGCTACAGAAAAATTAGTGAGACACACACATGCACTCCCACACACCCCCAATCACAAACACACACACAAAGGAGTGATAGTCTTTCACACGAAAGGGCTTAAAAGAAAAACCGCAAGGCTCTGCTGAAGGCCTACAAAAACTAAGAGTAGGCCTTACCGGAGCAGTGAGGAAAAAGCTAAGGTTTATTCCTAATCCACACTTACTAAAAGAATTAACATTTACTTCAATTAGAAAGGCTTTGGCAACAATCCATTTTTTAAAGAAAGGGAAATTAAGATTTTCCCCATTTCTATCCTCCAAAGAAAATTAAGATCTTTTTTTCTCTGACTACATAGGTTTAGCTGCACAACACAAATGAAAAAGAACCCTGACTTAAGGCCTGAAAACTAAATGGTTCCATAACATTCACAGTTAAAAAACCAAAAAACTATGTAGTCCAACATATTGATTCTTTATCGTCACTGCTATCATTAATGAACATTTAGCTTTTTATCTGTACTGTGAAATGTCAATGAGAAGCTGAAACAGCTACAATATGCTGGGGATTTTAACTTTTGAAACAAAAACCACAAAGAAACATGACTCTGAAGCATAAAGTCTCAATCATGCTGATAAGTGGTCCTAAAACTTGAAAGTGAAGGCAATACATACCAAAAAGAAGTTTGCCTGATATTAAAGCTAGCATTTAAAACCAAAAATATTTTCTGTTACAGAAGACTGAAATCAGGGTTCCATTAACCTTGTTTAAAAAAAAAATCCCATGAGCATGGATTTTTTTTCCTAAGTCTCTTCATCAGAGCAGCATGGGGTCCCATTAGGCACCCTATTTTACTTCCACCTTATAAATAACGTTAGCTATTCGCTATTTCCATGGAAACCAAGTACAGAGAAACCCACTTAAATGAATACCGGTTAAAGGAATAAGTTTTATTTTAGAAAGGTTTTGCGGCTCTAGGTGAACTCTACTGGGGAATACTACAAAGTCATCTTAAGTATAATTTTTTTTTAAAAGATATCTTTGGTGTAGTGGGAGCTTATTAAGAGTCCTGTTAAATAAGTGCACTCCTTGCACTAAACTAAATATGCCAAACAGCATCATAACGTTAAAAGTTATCTTTCCAATGCACTGTACATGCGTTTAGATGCACAACCACCAATGACTGCTTCCTCATGCATTGCTATGCTATGCTATGCTAAGTCGCTTCAGTCGTGTCTGACTCTGTGCGACCCCATAGACAGCAGCTCACCAGGCTCCGCCATCCCTAGGATTCTCCAGGCAAGAATACTGGAGTGGATTGGGGTGGAATAATTACCCGCATGGGTCTAATTTAAACTAATAAAAGCAAGGAATTTTAGAAATAAGCCTACCATCATCTTGTAGTAACTGGTAACGATCAGGACCCACAACTGTAGACCCACGCACAACTTGCTACTCCTCCAAAGAGAAATGAACAGTCACCTAAGTTCTTAAAAACTGTTACTGGGTCCAGGGATAGCAGGGAATCAAAATTCCCTCCTCAATAAACTATTCCACAGTTATAGTGTATATTCCCTAGTCAATCAACACATACATTTGGGTGAGGTACAAATAGAATATGCAAGAGAATCCAGAACAAGACTCGGCGATTTTCCACTATAAGCTGACAAATGAAATGACCATTTCTGGTGGTCCACAAAAAAGCTGCAGACAGGAAGTGCTCATAAAATTAAATGCAACTCCTAAGAACAATAAATTCAAAACTAATCATCTTCAGTTTCAAAAGACAGAGAAGAAAACTAAAATCCTTCCAGTAGATATGGTTCTCTATTAAGTTGATGGTGGTTCAGACATCTTCAGTAAGTTAAAAAACAAATGAAAACAACATTATCCTAAAAGATGATTATCAGTATTAAATTTACAATGTATGTAAAGAGTTAATATTCCAGCACACACACTTTTCACTTGAGTATACCAACATATCTATTTGTAATCAGTTCAGTTCAGTTCAGTCGCTCAGTCGTGTCCGACTCTCTGCGACCCCATGAATTGCAGCACGCCAGGCCTCTATTTGTAATACATGTTCTAAAAACGTAAAATTATTTTTCTTACACATAAAGTTTGGCAAATGTTGATGATTGTTAAAGTTGGGTTAACAGGTATGTAGGGTTTGCTAATATTCACTTTACTTCTGTGTATGTTTTTAAATTTCCACAAAAAGAAGTTTTTAGAAATCCTATAAAGTTAAGGCTCTTGTCTCAAATATGTTTTCTCTATGTGTAACTTAAAAATGGATGAAATGCCTGGTACAGACCTTAGAAGCTACTGAATTTAAATCCAACATAGCCATTACGTGTAACCACAACTAAAATTTCCAAGTTTTACTTTTCTTACCAAAACAATTCAGTTAACAGTTCAAAAAATCACAGAAGAAATCTGAAAAGGAAAGGGTCTGCTATTGTGTAATTACCAACAATGAAATGAAAACAATCAATGCCTAATAACAAGGTATCATTAGCCATATTTTGTATTTTACAAACTAAAGAAATTCTACTAGCCCTCTCTCTACTAATAAATCAAAACACTTTCAGAATAAGCAACACCAACTTCTCCATTTTCTTCTCCAATTGGGTCCAAAGGACTACAGAGGGCAATCAAACAAATTAATGCTTCCTATTTCTTTTATCTTGGTTAAGTAACAAGGCTACCCCCTTCCTCTCTAAGATTCCAGTTCAACTCCTATCAGAAAATAATACAGCAACTTTTGAGGTAAAAAGGTCTTTTTCTATTCTCTCCCTTAGTTCAGATATGAAATGTTTCACAAATCTTCGGTTACTTTGGAAGTGATTTTAAGCTATTATCCAACTCCTGGCTGAGGGGCCAAAATTGCAGAGGTTCACAAACTGTCAAGCTTTGAGGTCTATGATAACAAGTCTCTCTGTTTAAAAACTAATCATTGAAATAATGTTCTGTTTTTAAGAGAAATAGAATAAGATGGTGGTTGCTTTGGAAGGAGTGATAAACAGCAGACAGGGAATGGCATAGGCACAGATGAAACTTCAAAGATAATAAAGAAAAGGGGAGAGCAAAAGAAATGGAGGGGTCGATAGCAGCATCTCTCTGCAAAGTAGCTAACTTACCACGAACCAGACAGGCTCCTGCACAAGTGTAACAGCAGTCAAAAGTAGCCCACCTTTTAAAAATGAGGCAGGGACATGATTTTCAAAATTGTATAATTCTTTAAATCAACCCCAAAGAGGCCATTTAGGGTCCACTTCTAACTCCCCTTTTGTTAAAATAAAATTCACTTCTAAACTTTCTACAACTCCATTCACCCAAGAGAAGCAACTTTTATAGCCCCTGAATACAGACTGAAATAAAGAAAACACAGGACACACACAATACACCTGCTATGCTAATTCTAAAACTACAAAACTTTACTTCCTGACCACTCTGGCTACCGTAAAGTTTTTTAATTGAAAAAAAACTACACAACCTGCTATAAAATTGCTTAATTTTAAAAAATATTTGTTGAGCTAAAGTACAACATTTTATCCAAACAACCTTGTTGGAGTTTCTGCTCAGAAAGCAGAAACAATGTTTTAGGAACACAGACAAAATAAAATAGAATAAAGACTTCTAACTACCTACTAGGACTTTATCAGTGGTGCAGTTGGGTAAATGAGAAAAAAAGTTAATGGGAGTTATTATTCTATTTTTTAACTCAAATGCTCACTACTAGCAACATATACTGTATTCAGGATGTTTTGGTAAGCTATTACAAACACACTTGTTGATCTCAAGGAAAAAAACTACACAGACCAAAGACAAAAAAGGTTTCTGATCTAAACTGGCAGTAAATGAATAAAATTAATCCTACTTCATACTACTTCATACTTAATGATCATTCCCCTCAATGACTGGTTTCACTTACCAGATACATACATACCCACAGATATACTTATATGTACCTACATACTAATGAATATATTTAAAACTCAAAAGTACACTTAAAAACTCAAAAAACATTTAAAACTCAAATTCTCTTCCAAAACCTTAATTCTGAGATCACTGTAAGGCAGAGACACAGTACAGCTTTTTTCACAACCAACTTGTTCTCAGGCCCAGTTTCTAGGCTCAATATAGGTAACATATGATGATTAAATATAGAAAGAAAGTAACAATTACTGAAAGAAAAAAACAGACACCAAATGAGAGGAAATTTCACAAAAGAAAAATGCTCAAAATAAAAAGGCAAATAAGCTGTGTCCATCATTACTAGAAAGCATTCCTATGCCACTTTTACATCTTTGTGGTTCTACATTTGTTTCCATGAGTTATTATACCAAGCATGTGTTCTCAAGTTGTCCTGGGCTACAGACCCAATGGACTGACCAGCTGATTAGAATTCTGAACTTGTGAGTTGTAATACAATGCCTAATCTGCTACTGCCTTGATGCTAAGTGACCTACTGTAAATATCAATATCTTGGTGTTAAAAAAAAAAAACCTTTAATCACCAAGAGTTTTAAAAAATACAAAGCACCCTGAAATACTTTTCAAAGTCTCTGTAATAACTGACATACTCTCATGTATTTTATACTTCTCTTAGCAGTTTCCACAAACAAGAACTCACTAGGTCACTCTTCCCATCCATATCTTTTCTCATGGCATTTCAGGAAAAAACTCCCTTTTCTAACTAAGTTGTTCCATATTTACCCTCTTCCCATAAACTTTTAGTGGGACTGTAACAATAACAGCAGGCTTCTCTGGTGGCTCAGTGGTAAAGAATCTGCTTGCCAATATAGGAGACCTGGATTCAATCCCTAGGTTGGGAAGATCCCCTGGAGAAGGAAATGGCCACCCACTCCAGTATTCTTGCCTGGAGAATCCCACGGACAGAGGAGCTGGCAGGCTGCAGTCCACTGGGTCACAAAGAGTCGGACATGACTTAGCAACTAAACAACAATAACAGTTAACAATGATAATCAAGCTTATAAAGTATCTTAAGACATCCCCATTTTATCTTCATGTCAATCCAAAGAGGTCAATATTATCGTCCCTATGTCGTCGTAAAGAAACTGAAAAGCCCAAGTGAACAGCAGAATGTTTGGTATACAGCACTGGTACCCAAGTGCATATAGTACCCTTCCATCACCCTTTCTTCTTCTTCCTAAACACCATAAAAAACAGAGCAAAAGGAATGAATGTACAGGAGACATTTTTGTTAAAAAGAGCTTAAATAATCAGTCCAAGGTCACATACTCAACTTGAAGTGGTTGTACTGAGTCCAGGGGCTTCTCTGGTGGCTCAGATGGTAAGAATACACCTACGATGCAGGGGATCTGGGTTTGATCCTGAGTTGGGAAGATCCCCTGAGGGAATGGCTACCTACTCCAGTATTCTTGCCTGCAGAATTCCATGGACAGGAATTCCTGGTGGGAGAGGAGCCTGGTGGGCTACAAGTCCATGGGGTGACACACAGTCAGATATAACTGAGCAACTAACACACACACATTGAGATTCCAACCCATAGGTCAGACCTCCAAGCTTAAGGCTCTTTGCCCATTGTGCAAAGTTTGTCTCAAACCCTGAGAAGAGAACAAGTCTAGAATTAAGGTTAATAATAGCTAAAAACAGCTACCATTTATTTAGTGCTTACTATGTGTCAGGCACTTATTCCTTGTAACAACCTCAGAAAAGAGAGTACTCCTGTTTATTCAAACTTTACAGATAAAGAAACTGAGGCAGAGGCACAGCAGGAAGTGATCTGTCACAGAGCTAATACAAATTCAGACTGCGCAAAGCACAGCCAGGATTTGAGCCTATGCAGACTGGCTTCAGCTCCAGCACCCACCCTCTTAACCACTGTGCTCTACTGCCATGCTAAAAACTTCCCTTCATTTGAACTGCCCAAAAACAAAACTTGTAACCTTTTCACAAAATTAGTAAATTGTAAGGCTTCATGCTTCAACTAATTGAGAAAAAACTAGTGCTTTTCTAAGCGTGCTCACCAGACTTCTTTACAGGCACAGAAGATATGCCCCTGGTGACTAGATCACTGCAGTGCTCAGGAAGTAGCACACTGTAAATCAGGTTAAAAGCCCCCAGCCCATCTCCCTGCACACTCAGACCCACACTAACCATGCACTGCAAGATACAGGCAATTCAGAGATGCCCCAGTGAGATCTTCTATAAGATGAATGTCACTCTGGAAGTACCCAAGTACCCTTCCATCACCCTTTCTTCTTTCCAAACACCATAAAAAACACAGCAAAAGGAATGAATGAATCTAAGCTACTTAAAAATCATAGCAAATGTCCAATGATAACTACAGATTTAAATGAGAAAAAAATGCAAAATTCTCATAGTTTTGTAACTTGTCCAAATTCTACATTCAAAAAGCAGTAGGCCTCTTTGAAAGCCTCAATTCTTAGACTACCTTATTATCATATATGTGCCTTGAAGGGTGTCTAGAAAAGTCCATTTTTGCCTCAGATTCTACAAATCTTGATATGCATATTTAAAACAAGAATCATTACTGCTGGATTACAAGTTATCGGGCTTTTACCCTAATATCTATTAATATGACAATGCATTTAATAATATAAACAAAAATATTAAGCATGAATTTAATATTTGCAATATTAACATGAAATATACACAGAATATAAATAGAAAAACAGGACTGGACCTGGAGGTACTGAGAACTTGACACAATAAGAACAGGGGAACTATTGCAGCTCCCTCCATTGACATCGTAAAGTTGCCACATTTTCTGGGCTCTCTTTTGAATTAATGTGGCATCTGTTCCAAGTACAGCATGCTAACATTTTACTAAAAGATATTTTCATTCTACATTTGTATCTAGTTTGCTTTTTATTTGAACTCCTGTTTTATTTCAGTGGTCATTATTTCCTTATACCAAGTTGTCAATTTGGCATTCCTGATCTATCTCCCTTGAGGACAAAAAGGGTGGGGAGGAACCATCAGCTTAAAACACTCTAACAGCAATAATTACAATATGCTTTGCATATACATTAAATAAAGAGAATAAGCAGCACAAAGATTCTTGTGGGCTTTTTAGTATCAGGTCCTGATAAGCTAACGGCATCTGTTCCTTTCAGAAAAAGAATTCCGCTCTGAGTTATGTGGGGGGTGGTGGGGGGAGTAAAAACAAATACTAAATAGAATAATTCAAGTTACAAAGTTCGGTCTTCCTGAAATGATGATTTCAATAATCTGCACATATCCAACCCTATCGAGTGATAACTGCTTTTTAAGACAGCCTCAAAACTGCTGCAGCAACAAGCCAAATACAACCACTTGTACTTAACATGCATGCTGCATACTCCACAATGTTACGTCATATCAGGCACTGAGAAGACGCTTACCAAGCTATCCTGCGTTCTATAAACTGCCTAACAACAACAGAAAAAGGCACTGCCATCTCCATAGTGGGAGTAGGAGCTGTTAGGGTAGGCCAGCCTTCTCCCTTTGGTCAACTCTGAAGAAAACAAATAAGGCCTATGTTTCTGTCTTTTAAGCTAACCTCTCTCAAGGCCTTTACTCTCGATCATTCAGCCTTCACAGAAAGAAAGGCTGTTGCTTTAAAATTAAAAAGCTGTAAAAGATCACTCCAACTTAAGAGCCCCACACCTTGTACCAATGGTCCTCCAGGTGTCCCCATGGCTACCTCTTCTGCAGAAGAATGGCCTATCTAGGCTGCTGGTCCCCAAGTGGGTGCACCCACCCTGGGGAAAGGAGAGGGCCATGGGAAGAAATTACTACAGCTTATATTTTTAAATCTCATCCTTTTTAAAATTTCTAATTTCCTGTATGTTTTATAACATACATAAAATACTAGGTTCAGGAAATTATATATAAATATACATTTATGGGGGCCATAATATTCAAGTTTGGGTACTACAGGTTAAGAAGACCACAACTAGACTAAGAAAGCCAGGACAATCAGGCTCTGCTATTGATATCAAGTTACTCAAATTCTTATCTCTGCCTCAGTTTTACCATCTATGACACATACTGAGTCCTTTGTGCACTTATCAAATTATTCTGAGAAATAATAAAATACTCCCCAGAGCATAGTCTAAGCCACACAAAATGAAAAGCACCTAAGAACGCTACCAGTGAGAGATAACCTTAACTTGGCTTGTTGAAACTAGTTAACTGCTACACCCTATCAGACCCAATTCTTAGAATTTTAAGGCCATGCTCTAGCACTTCACTAAATATGGACCTAAAGACATACAAAGCACTTTAGATATGAGCACATTCTAGAATTAGAAAGACACTTTTTAAACTTTTATAATGAAAAACTTCTTACCCATGAAATAAAAATTTTCAATTTAAAAATTACAAAGGTGAATTATTAATATAACCTTATCAACAAGTCAAAACTCTCAAAGCTAGAAGCAAAAGATACTTAACTGCAGATTATAAGGTCTTCAGTGTGCTTTTTAAAATATAAATAACACCAGAAAAAAATGAATTATTGGTACTCATTAAATTATTGGCACTTCCAATTATTTACTTTTTTCTTTTTTTTCACTGCTTTAAAAAATGCTGGGTTACCAGTATAGCATTCAAAGGTGATTGAGTAAGCAGGGTTAGGGATGAAGGTGAGGTCAACCAACACTAATTACTAGGCAGGATATCTGTATGCCATATCTGTATGTCCATTAAGCAGTACCGGTTTGAGTTTCTATTTATTAAAATAACACAAGTAATTCCTTGGTTTTAAAACTCTATTTTACTGTGTAAATGTTGAATGAACCCCTCCTAACAATCAGAAAGAGAGACTACAATTTTTTTAAAAAAGTTATCTGAAACCACAACTGATCTCCTTACAAATACCTACCAGAATAAACTAACGGAATTTAATTCTGAAGTGGTATTTCCTAATTTACTTGTACAGGACAGAAAACAATGTTGTCATTTTACATAAATTGACATTTTAAATTTCTAAAAAATAATGACAACCATTTCTAACGGTGGCACAGTGGTCAAGAATCAGCCTGACAACGCAGGAGATGCAAAGAGACAAGGGTTCAATCCCTCTGTTCAGGAAGATCCCCTGGAATAGGAAATGCCAACCCACTCCAATATTCTTGCCTGGGAAATCCCATGGACAGAGGAGCCTGGCGGGCTACAGTCCATGATGGGGTTGCAAAAGAGTAAGACACAACTTAGCGACTAAACACATTATACATAGTTAAATACACAGGAAAAATTTAAAGTAGATGAGAATGGTCTAACTTTTGTTTTCTACTTTACACATATATGTAGTGCAAGCATTACTTTTATAACTCCAATTCTCTGCCTTTTGATATTTTTAAAATATTAAAATAAACTATTAAATGAAAGGATACTTACCATCCTACCCTCTAAAATACTGACAGCTACCTAAGGACTGATTGAAATAGCTAATGTAAACCATCTGCACCTACTAAGAAAATGGATAACCTACCATGCTACAGTGCCCAAACTGCAACATTTAAGAAACAGATACTAGGCCCTACTCCACAACAGGCACTGTGCTTTGCAATGGGCACACAGTGATGGACAGGACATAGGCAGTGTGTGCTCAGTCGTGTCCAATTCTTTGCAACCCCATGAGTCCATGGCTCACCAGTCTCTTCTGTCTACAGAATTTTCGAGGCAAGAATATGGGAGTGTGTTGCCATTTCCTACTCCAGGGGATTTTCCTGATCCAGGGATTGAACCCACATCTTTTGTGTCTCCTGCACTGGCAGGTGGATTCTTTACCACTGCGCCACCTAGGACAAGAAATACACTATCCCAAATGCCTTCATTTCCATTCCATTCCACTGCTTACTATTTCCAAAACATTCAACCTAACCCAACAAAATCAGATGAAACATTCTTAAAAGGATATGTCAAAACTGTGGCCATTTCAGTAGACTGAAAACTCCTTCAGTAATGCACTTGCTAAGCTTCTACAGGAATTACCTAGTACAGCATTACAGACACTTGAAAGGAGGGGCTCTGGAATCAAACTTGGGCTTGAATTAATATTGTATCATGGCTATGTATGTGATCCCAGGGAAGCCTTCATTTCCTCATCTGTAAAATGGGGGTGGGATAATAACAGTAAATCCTCAGAACATTGCTGTGAGGACTAAAATTAACTGAGATACTATATGTAAAAAGGCTAGTACTGAATATATTAATAAACATACTAAACAGATAATAACAGATAACCCTAAAATACAAAACCTGTTCACAACTTGCCAAATATGTAAAATCTTATATATATGCCCTTTCTCTAAGAACAAATATATGTATTTGTTTAAGTTTGAATATTAACACATAAGAACATTTTTCAACATAAAAGGCCATAATTTTTAAACTTTTCAATAATGTAACACACAGTACACTTATGATATTTTTATATATATACACACAAACACAGCAGTGCATATTGTCAAGAACTACACTGCAAACACATTAAGAACTTGTCTGTTGGCCATGGTGGGGAGAGGGTGATCTAGATCACCAATTATGATTCCAACTCATATTTAAATTTTGTAAATATTAACATTGTTAACATAATATAGACAAATATCTTAAAATCCAGCCATCTATTAGTGATTAAAAACTCAAATTTTTATGTACTTCTTTAGTCTATAAAGTACATTCATGAGTATTATTTCATCCTTTTAGGAATATAGTGAAGCAGGCTTTCACCATTATCCCGATTTTACTCCAGCACTGGGAAAATTAAAGCTCAGCTAGGATGAATTTCCCAAGAGTGTACAGCCAGTGACAGGACTGGTCTTAAACTCAGATCTTCTGACACTATCACAACTGTTTCATTTACAAGTGGTCTGGGACACTTCATTTAAAAAAAGACAGAAAGCTGTGCTCAATAATTTAGGTGTGTCAGAGGACTCTAGAGATAATCACACATGGCTGCCCAGTTTCACTCCTCTTACATCCTCTCCTTATTTCCAACTTTAGTGTGTAACTATAAAATGTAGATAAGAATTCATCCAAACTTCCTGCACTGGCCAATTAACACCAGAGACCATTTTCTCCCTTACATTTAGCCATTAGAATTTAACATCTTTGTAACCACTGAACTAATTTCATTTTAACATTAGGTCTTGAAAAGATGAGTTAATATAAAATAAATAAAACCATTCATAATGTAGAAGCATATCAGACCAGATTCCATAAATTTATGACATATCTAAAAAATCTATCTAATGTCTAAACTACAAATATTAACAAGTTTCAGTTCACCTTTATGAGGATAAAAAAGATTAGTATTATTACAGTGGAATGGGTTGTTGTATAAATAAGTACTTAAATAATTACTATTAAAGGCAAAGCTTTCTTAAATAAACACAGCAGCCCTCAGCAATAGCATTCAACAAACTCTAACAGACAATGGTCAAGGAGGTAACAAAGACACTTCCCTGCTTCTACATACACTCAGACTAAGGCACATATACCACAACTTACGCCTACATTTTTCAATATTCCCAGGTGTCCCTTTTCCTTCTCAAAAAGGTAAAAGACATGTAGATAAAAAATTATCCTCGAACTTTTCAAGAGCTGAAAAGAAGTTCATGTCCTAAAAGAGAAAAATAACGTAAAGACTTATGACTTCTTTGAACCTAACATTTTAAGTACATCCCACAGACCTGAAACTACATTTTCTTTTTGGGCCTGCTCACTGGCCTCCAATACATCAATCCTGTAACACTGTGAACTGTGGTGATAGACTGTTTCATGCTTCTAAACACGACAGAATTTTTCCAAGGTTACATACACTGTGACACGAGGAAATTTTTGCAGCCTCTTATTTTCATTAGTCAACTAGTTTGGATGTTCTAACAGTGCAAACATTATTAACAAAGAAATTTTCATTATCTTTTGAACTTTCTAAAATCAACCAAAGCCCATGGCACAGTGGCAGAGTTCTGAATAGGCAGAGCTGAATCTCGGTGAAAATTCTGCTACTAGCTGGTTGTCTGATCTGGGGCATATATCACTTAGGGAGAAACTGAGGTGTGAAGACATTTTACGTATGGCAAAAAATTCTAAGGAACTGCAACATCATTACTATAGACCAAAAATCTCAAGGCCTTTTTAGAACATCCTGAGTTTCTGATCAAATAAATAATAATGTAAAAAGGGAGGAAAAAATGTAAATCATGCTATTTTAAAAAAGCAACAATAAACACTACTACTAAACCTATTGCTAACTATAAACATTTATTGAGACTTTATTATGTGCCAGGCACTGTGCTAAGCACTTTCACAGATTTTAACATTTAATCCCTACAACAACCCTGACACTAGTTAAGAAAGTGAAATGTATTAGAACCCTCAAAAGGACAGAATTTTTAAATTTACAAATGAAAATATAAACAAATTACATTTTGTTTTTATAACCTTACTTTTTTCTCTACCTTTCAGCCTTAGCTTTGAGTATTAAACTTGCACTAAAATAACAATTATTTTCAGGACTTTGTCTTCCATTTAAAGAATACTGAGATTCAAGATGTTGACAATCATTACAGAAGAATAAAAAATTCTACTTAAATTCTGGCACAAAAATAACCCTTCCATCCAACTTAGCTGTCCCCATTCAAAGAAAGAACCACATATGTAGCAGGCCCTACCATAACAGTCTTCTAATCCTAATGCCCACACTAGCAATCAATTGATGTGGTAATTATAAAGAAATCTGTATCATCACAAGCAACAAAAAAAGTTACAATTTCTAAGTCAAGTTTTGAATATATATACATATGTATGCTGTTCTACATGTAAATCTTTTAGTAACGGATTTTAAAAAACAGCTAATGCATCTAAGGTAAAATCACACTAGGGTGTTTCTGAAGACTCACTTTAGAATACTAGCAGCATAATAATCATGATATTAGCAATCAAACTTTACTTAGCAGAAAGTTCTTAGAGGCTTTGGGAAGCTGTGTATAAAATGGAGTAGACAGGAGGGAAGGGTTCCCTGTGCTGTTAAAATCAACTACAGGTCCCAGCATGCAATGCTCTATTCTGGAGCTAGGCAAAAAACTGCAATGCATCTTGGGACTTGTAGTAAGTAAACCATTTCACCCTATCACAGTAAGTTTTAAGAAACTCTGAACTATCTAGCACAATCTGACTAGATCTTATTATCAGGGCCTAGTCAAATCTACATATAATTTGTCTGTTCTCTGCCCTAGCACAGATTCTTTACTATATACAGAAAAAAAGTATCAATTAACATTTAGATCAACATTTTCACATTAAAAAAACAATAACTGTATAAAAGAAATCCTTAAAAAGCAAAAAGATGTGACACAAATTTTAAATTATATTTAAAGATACAACTTTTAAAACAATTTCTTAAGTTTGATCAGTTTCAAAGCTTTCTATCCCCTATACCTCAAAAAAGTTTTAATTGTTTTATCAGGTTTTCTCTTAACAGTCTTTCAAGTTACATTTTATAAATAATTTTTCTTGAAGAAAATTCTCACAAGAAAACATTTTCCATATTTTCATACTGCCCGCTAGGCCCACTAGGAAATATACTCTTATAGTATACACATAAAACCATCACACACAACAACAACAATAATACTTAAGTTCCTCTTTTGTCGAGTCCTTACTATTTACCCCCTCCACTTTTCACCCTTCATTTCACACACACATCCTTTTGTGAAAAGAACACTTAGGAAAATACCAGTTACAGATCCATTTCTCTCATCCACTGACCTTTTCCAGAAACAAAGAAGTTGTTTTTTTTTTTTTATAAGCTATCAATGACATGTCCAAACCCAAGTGAACAACTTTGAGCTGCAATATACGTATATAATTTCTATACACACTCATTTTCTGCAACACTGAAGGAGGAGGCAGGGAAAGAACGAAGTGCGATCTGCATCCGGAGGCCTAACACAGGTGGCGGGTTATTTTCAGGCAGCAGCACCTTCACAAACATGCTGTGGAATACAGTCCAAGAAATTCCTAACAAGGGAAGATAAGCTGGCACACAGACTTAACACAAGCCAGCTAAAAATCACCTGCAGCACATGCTACTACATTTCACCATAAAAGTGACAGGCTACTACAGGATCTGAAGCTTCATCAATACAACATACTGTCCATAAGGCCAGAGACAGCAGTTGCCATGGTAACTATCACTCACTTTTATCAGGAAATTATTGTCATTACTCTGAAGTTTTTGGTACTTATTTAAAATTTTAAAAAACAGTCTAGGGTTCTGACTGTTAATTGAGTCGGAGAAGCAACTACTGTTTGATTTGTAAGTATGCTGCTTTAGAGATCCACATGGTTAACAGTACTTGGATCTGCAGCAGAAAAAAATCAATTCCTTTCTGCTGCTCCTTCTCCTCAAGTACTGACAGTTTGTATTCTCAATGCAGCCAAAACAATAAAACAAAACCCATCTTTTTGGCTTCTGTGTTTATTTTTCTCCCCTAGGCCCACAAACAAAGTCAAAATATAACCTAGATCATCAACCTGTTAGGCCCCATCCCTTCCCTATCTCCAAATTATCAGTTCACTTTTTTTGTCTACATTAAAAAGCAGAAAAACATTTCCACAGATGATTCCAAAATATAGGAAAGAATAGTTGCCTCCAGCTGAGACCTGCTCACTATTTTTTATTTAAAAAGGGGGCAGAGGTGTGCAGTCTGCAGTGTGTTGGAGGGAGAGAAGTGGAGGGGCATTCAAACTGCCTAACAAGTGTCTAGTATAAGAAAGTTGCTTTAGAAAAGCTCAAAGGATGACTGAAACACAGATTATCTCTTAAAGGGAAGAGTTCACCACCATCCCAGTTTAAGACTCAATTGATAGACAAGCAATATAAAAGTTATTCCTAACGAACGGTCTATTTCAACATTCTCGCCAAAGGTAACTGTTCAGAAATTCAATACACAAATAAGATGATATGAAAGCCCACAAAACAGTATGGCCACATGCACACACATGACACAAAGAAGGAAACATATGCTATTGAAGAAATAATTATCAACAATAATTTTCATGCAGTATTAACATATTACTTTAAAAAAACACCTCAAAGCAGCAAAAATACACACCTGGTAAAGTTAGAAAGTGATGAAAATACATTGCTATGCTCCTAAAGAATATTTAGGGCCTACGAAAAAAGCCCATGTACAAAAGTTCTGAGAAGTCAACATAAATCATTAATATTTCCCAGCACAAATTAATATGAAGATTCAAACATGTTTCAAGAAATCAGCTCTGAATATAAATGATTTCTGTCAAAGGTTAGAGACCTAAAATTATAACCTGTTCCTTTTCTCCCTTTCAACAGTAATTAAATACAAAAGACTTCAGCAATAAAATATTAAGGATCCAAAATTTAAAAACACATTACTAAAACATTAATGTCAGTCTTTCCTCAAAAAAAAAAAAAAAATTTAGCATTCACTGTCTAGGATGAAAGCGTGAATATCACCCTGAGAAGTTTCACTTTTATCTAAACAGTTAAATGTTTTTCTCACCCTTCACTGAAGCAAGTTTCTATATTTAATTTCTAGTTGAGGTTATTTCATAAAGAGTAGTTAATTCTAAAATTTAGGATATTATACCTTTTGATATGCTCACAAAATAGGAACTCTCCATTATCTATATGGTACTTTATTTCAGTCCAAATTTATGAGTAGACTCTATTAAGAAAGTCAGAACTCAAGGTTCTGAGTTTTAAACTTCTAAGTTATTTTGACGCAAAAAATATTTCAGTGCACTCCCCTAGATCTGAGTAGTCATTTCCTCAGGCATCCTTCTCAATCAGAAAACCAAAAGTGATACACACAGGTACCTAACACTAAAGCATACAGATACATGTCTTTTTCACTCTGAAACAAGTTTGAATGGTTTAGTTGGCAAGAATTTTTCAGAAAGTTAGCGGGATCAGTCAAAACAATCAAAATATTAACCGTGACATCTGTTACTCTGTGCTACTAAAAGTCTATAGAAGAATACAGGAACTTTAAAATAATCACTAAAATCAACTACTATCACATCAATGGAGAATGAAGAAAAACTTTAACCGGAGATACACATTTCACAGGGTCTACAAAAGGAAAAAATGATCTTTTTTTTTTTAATTAGGGGAAACTGCCTAGACAGCATTTTTAAACAAAGCTTCAATATTTTAACAAAGAGCTTTTTGGTAACCACAGCAGTACTAAAAAAAAGTTCATAAAGTGTTCTGGGTGCACTTTTAATGCACTCGTTTCCCAAATGATATGGAGAAAGTTAATATTTTAAAGCCAGGAGCTTCTGCCCATGTATTAATTAGCCACCTATCTCCACAACTTAACATCTGCATGGCTTCTGACAATTTACAAAGAACTTTCACATGTTTTATATCATTTGATCTTACTGAGAAAAAAGTACAGCATTATTTCCAAAAAACAAACAAAATTCAAAGCAAGTTCATCAAATTTTCTACACATTCTTAAGTTTTTAAAACTTTGATATAAAACTTTACAAGCCACCACAGTACCATAATATTTCCAGTGATAAATCAATTCACCTAACACTAACTAACAAGAGTTTCAAAGGACCATGTGCTATAAATGCTACGAAAATACTTCCATCTTTATGCAATTATTGTTAAGTGTTACTAACAACCGTATCAGCAATGACCTATACCCACAGACAGAACTTTACTTCTAGTTCAAGAATCTCAGTCTTTGGAGGCCAACTCAAACACATTAACCGCATGTATTTATAAAGCTGAGGGCCTAAGAATTTATCTATTAGGATTACTGTCCACATATGGGAAGAAAAAAACACAGAAAGTCTAAAAATTTTTCCATACAATATCTCCCTTTCCAATAATAGTTCAAGTAACCTATATCTCACTTGTATTAATATTATAAAGATGACCACAAAGTCAAAAGTCCCAAGTCATATTAACTACTTTTGTTTATAGCCATACACAGCACGTAATTTTTAAAAACGTGTTCAACACTCCACTCACCAATATGAGAGTAATTCCAATATGAAACTAATTATTTTCCAAGCAAAACATTTCTAACAGTACTCTGTACCTAAGGGCAGCATCCTTAAGCTGTCCACCATAAGCAATCTACTTTGTGTAATATTGTAAGCAGGTAAAAAGCAGTCACAAATTTCAGCTTCTAATAGCAAATGGAATTTTTCAATGGACTTACTCAAGATCTTTCTGGAACTTTAAGGAGTTAATCCTGTTGCTTAGCTGAAGCTAAGTAGGGCTGTAGTAAGTAGCAAGACCCTTACAATTCGGAGGTTTCCTTTATCTTGCTGCAGCACCTCCTGCTGGATAGCATTTAGAGTTCTTCATGTAAGCAGAAGAAGAGTATTTCTGAGGCAGCTCTTTCCAGATGACTGAATGGGAAAAAGGATGGACCCTTCAAAGCTAAAAGAAACAGGGGCTGCCCAACACTTTTACCTCTTAAAAATAAAAGCTGGCAGAGGCAGGGGGCTTTTTACTTTTCCAGTTCCATAAAGATTCGCCTGGGAGTTCTAAGTACAATAAGCTTAAATAAAGCTTGCAAAATTATCTAAAAACTATGTTAAAAAGCCTTCTGAAGCATTCAAGCAAAAAGACTATTAAGACCATCCAAGCAACATCAGTTATATTCCAAATACTATTACCTTAAGAAAAGCAAAAGTATGACATAAAGAAAAGCACCTGCAATATTTTTAACGTGTTAACCAGAAACTTGTTTGAAGAATTTTCTGCACTATTACTATGCTCTTCATTTAAGGATAGTTGTACATCTACAGAAGTTTTAAGTACAGAATTTTTTCATAAACATGAGCATAACTGCAAACAAAAACTTCCTCTTTGCCATCAAAAGATGTGTCCTGAGATTTTAAAATGCATTCTTCAGACATTTTAAATGGACCTTAACAAGCCAGTTTTAAGCCCACAATGTAGATCCCATATACAAACACAAAGAGAAAAAAAGAACAGAAAAGGACTTACCAAAATCAAAATGAATAATAGTATTTCCAGTAAAAATGTAGTAACAGTTTCCTACAATGCTGTGAAACCAAGTAAATTGTGAAACTTAGGGGAAAAAAGGGGACTGGGGGAGGGGGCTAGTCTTCAGAAAGCGAAAGAAAAGCTGACCTATTTATTTCCACTGCCCAAACTTGAGTGAACATCAGATGTAAACAAACAACATAAACACTGAAAAGTACACTTCGATGTCTTAGCCCCAGTTTCACTCCCTTTATCAGGCCCTCAATGAAGCTACAGATGTTGGTGAGTATCCTCTCTAAAAGGAGATATTCAAGCTCTGCGTCCTAAAGAAGCCCTATAAAGTGTGCCTATGAAAAGGCTTCCTTCCTAGAGTGCATAACTGCTTTAAAAAAAAAAAACTTTCATCAGTCCAAATTAATCTGATTCTAATATTCAGCTATCAATTATTAATATAGAAATGTTCTTCCTTCTCCAACGTCCCCAGCTCAAGCATCTACATTCCTGACACTAAAATGCACAGCTCGCACTCCAGCTATGGAGCACATCTTTGAAAACCAAAACAGAGCCACAAAGTTCAGTGTCAAGGCCAGTGCTGAGGCCCGCACACGCCCGGACCTTAACTCACATTTTAAATTCTAGAAAGCCATACTTGCAGAGACATCATTTAAAAACAACACAATGTGGACGTGCGGAGTAAGATCCTCTACTTTAAGACCTAAACAAAGAATATTTCAACATATGACCGGAATATGATGACACCAGATTCACCAATGAAAACAAAACCTGCCTACCATTAGCAGTCGTACCCTCATCTCGACAACTCAACTACTTAGAAATCACTCTCGGCACATCTGCACCCCACAACCGGCGTGTGGCCTTCTCCGGGGGTGCAAGCCACAGACAAAGTTGAAAGGAGACATTCTTCCCCCCGGTGCCCAATATCGACATCGACCCCTCCCCTGCCAGGACCACCTTGCTGCTACCCACCATCGCGAACGTGGTCAGGGAAGGGAAAAAAAAAAAGAAATCCTAGCAGCACCGCTCAGCAGAATAAAGAGACCAAAGAGAGGATGACGAGAAGTGTTGGGAACTGCGTGCACGACGGGGCTGGACCAAACGGAAAGAGTCCCACTCCGCGCGCCCCTCCCCCCGGCGGGGGCGCGGGCGGGGGAGGGGCGGCCGCAGCCCCTCTCCTGCCGGCCCCGGCCCGCTCGGGGTCCCGGGGGCGCCCCGCGGCCGCGGGCGGCGGGGGCGAGTGCGGGAGGGCCGGCCCCGGGGTGAGGGGTGCAGGCAGACTCTCCGGAATAACAAGTTGCAGAAGAAGAAGAATAAGCGGAATTTCCCCAACGCTGCTCCGGCCACCCAAGACAAATGCACCAACACACACACACACACACACACACACACACACACACACACACACATACACACATACACACTCGGGCCCGGCAGCGTCAGCAGCCGCATTTTTTTTAAACCAGATCCCTCAGTCACCAAACAAGATGGTTTTCCAAAAAAAAATAAATAAATAAATAACCATAATAAAAACTTCCCCCCGACAGCATCCCGAGGGGGTGGGGGGTGGGGTGTTGAAAGAACCCCGGCGACCATCCCCGGGCCGAGAGGAGAGAGCCCAAGGGGGCGGACGAGGCTCCGAGCCCCCCGCCCCCGCCGGCCGCCCCCCCACTCCCCGGCCCCCCGCCGGGACAATGTGACACCCCCCTCCCCGCCACCCCCGGCGCGCCGCCTCTGTCACCCGCTCCGGCCCAGCACTCAGCGCCCAGGCTCCCGAGGCTGCTCATAAACTTACTTCCAATTTATCCTGGGGAGGGGTGGAGGGCCGAGGGGAGGAAGGGGGAGACCAGGTTTTTCCATTGTCTTTTTTTTTTTTTTTGGGTGGTGGGGGGGGTGGAATAGGAAGGGCACGCAGGGGGAGGGGGGGCGCCCCGAAGGGGAAGTTATTGCTCAAATCTCAAGTTGACTGAGGGGTCCTGGCGAGAACACCCCCCGTTTCCCTCCTCCCTCCCACACACCCCTCCCCTCCCCCTCCCTCCTCCCCCCCCCAACAAACTCCAAGCAAGCAGCCCCCTGTTCCTCCCAGAGACAAACACCAGAGACAAGACAGAGAGAGAGAGAGAAGAGAAGAGAGAGCAGAGAGAGGGGGGAGGGGGGAGGGAGGGGAAACAGAGCTACTCCAGAAAAAAAAGAGAGAGAGGAGAGGAGAGTGAGGAGAAGAGAGAATGGAAAAGCTGGGATACTGCACCCTCCTGCTGCTGGCTGGCTGTCCCCCCTGGCAGCTGGAGGCAGGAACTCTGAGCAGGAGAAGCAAGGAGGAGGAGGAGGAGGGAACTCTTCTTCATGGGGAGGGAGGGAGGGCGCTGGAGCGGCTGCTGCTGCCTCTCTGCTGCTCTGGGCCTCTCGCACTTTTTAGATATTAGTGTGTTAAGATGGTAGGTTGTTCCCCTCTCCCTCCTCCTCCTCTCTCGCTCCCTCGCTCCCTCTCTCTCCCTCTCTCTCTCCCTCTCTCTCTCTGGGCTGTTTCTTTCCTCCTCTTCCCCAGGCAAGGGGGGGGTGGGGAGGAGGGGGTGGGGGGAGGAACTGGATCCTCCTCCTCGTCCAGGAGAGACACACACACACACACGCACGCAGGCCCCGCGCCGGAACGGGAGGGCAGAAATCAGAGCAGCAGGAGAGAAACTGTGGGAGACAAACAAGCCCAACTCTTCATCCTCCTCCTCCTCCTCAGCGGCGGCGGCGGCGGCGGCGAGCACCACCAGCCCATTCACCACCCGGCCCCGGGCCGCAGCACCTCCGCCGCCTCAGCCCGGGGATCCCTCCGCCCAGGCCCAGACACACTCTCGCCCGCGCGGGAGCCCGCCGCGCGGCCCCGCCGGCCCGCCGCCGCCGCCGCCGTGCGCGCCCCCGCCGCTCCCGAGAGCCGGGCGAGAGGGACTGGGGCTGAGGGAAGCGGGGACGAGGGCGGGGGGAAGGCGAGGAGGCGCCGGGGTAGAGGGGCACGGGCGGCGGGGGGGGCCGCCGGGCGGAGTTGGACGGCGGCCGGCGCGGGCCGCCCCCCCGGCCCGCACCACCCTCCCCGCGGCTCCCGGGGAGGCGCGGGCCCCTCACCTCCCCCGGGGGGCGGGGGGGACGGCGGGAGGGGCGGCGGGGGGCCCGCGGCGGCGCTCGGGCGGGCGGACTACTTGACGTGTCGGTGCGGCGAATTTATTTCACTTTGCCTAAGGAACGGGGTGTGCTGCGGCCCCCATTGCCTAGGGAAAAAACCCGGATGTAAAGTGAGTGAAACTAAACTAGAGTGAAGTAGGGCAGCGGCAGCCAAACTCCAGTGCAGCGGCGGCGGCGGCGGCGGTGATGGGGCTGAGCACCGAGCGGCCAAACTCCGGGGCCGCCGCAATGATGGGCCCGCGCAGCGCTGCAGCTCGGCACCCATGGAGCTGCAGCCGAGGCGAGGCCGGAGCCCGCTGCGGCCGCTACCCCCCCCCCCCAGCACCACCACCACCACCACCAACTCGGCGGCCCGAGCCCAACTCCCCCCTCCCGTCGGCAGGAGCTGCAAAAGGGGCTCCGGAGCGGCCCCAACTCCCTCCAGTGCAACAGCAATTTGGAAGGGGGTGGGGGGGCAAGAAAGCCGTGTAGGGCAGGGATGGAGAGAAGCGAGGGGGGAAGCACTGCAATGGGGGAGCGTGGTCCAGGCAACAGGAGAAAGATGCCACCTCAAGTCGAATGCAACATGCAATCCCCGGCCGCCGCTCGCTCGCCCGCCCGCCCGCTCCCTCCCCTCGCCACCCCGCCCCCTTTCCAAATAACTACCCTTGAACCACTTTATTAGCCACACTCCGTCCCACACTCGCTTCGGGGAGGGGCGGGGGCCGGGGTCCTCGCTCACCTTTATTTATTGCCGCTTTCTCCCCCCCCTCCATGTTTTTTATTCCTAAGTTCTTTTGTTCTAAGGGGGATGATGGCATTTACTTTTCTGCTTTGTGTAGCAGGGCAATCACTGGGAATCGGCCACGTATAATCCGGCGGTTTGTCATATTTTATTAGTGAAAGTATTTTATGCCTATTCTGCCTCCAAGGACTGTAACATGGAGAACTGCAAGGAGGAAAAAAAACATCAGAAGAATTCTTGTTTTGAGAGATTTCTTGGCGGGGCGGGGGAAGGCTTTTTTTTTTTTTTTTCTTTTCCAGGGGTTTATTTAGATTTTCAAATCAATAGTTTTCAACTTAGAGCTGAATGTTTTTGTATGGATATCTTACTAGATTCTAAAATAATCCCTAACCACGAAAAGGAAAAAATAAAAGTCCAAAAATCTTAGATTTTTTTTTTTAAATTCCTACTGGGCGGTGATTATTATCTGTTCTGTTCAGCACGCTGGACTTAACGTAGTGTTGGCCTTCGAATGTTAAATAACAATAAGCCCCAACCTCAACTGAATGCAAATGGGGGGTGGGGGGGGGTTGTTTTTAAGGCTCAGCACTTTTGTAGCATCTGCCACTACGCATTTTTCAGGCATTGATTAGCCATGCAACTCCCATAGGCATGAAGTCCAGTTTTTGCAGATAAAGAGCAACAGTGGTGAGACGATTTGCTCAAAGTCAAAGTGAGTCATTGACAGAACCAGAAATAGCCTTGGACTCTATTTGTTACTAGTCACATCTTTTATATTAAATACTACTTCCCTCAAGAAGTAAACAGTATTTAAAAATAAATAGACGTTCTTTACCCTGTTTTGTATTTCCACCAGAGGTGCTTTGAGATCCCTGGACATGCAAGCATTTTTTTATTGCTGTAACATTAAGTTTCATTTTTCAAGAAAAAGCAATTTTTAAAAATCCTGATTTCTCAAAGCTAAAGGATAAATAAAATTATGGGCTTTATTTTACATGTGTAGCCCATTTAGTGCTCTGAGCTTTACATTAAAAAAAAAAAATTTCCTAGCAGAGTGTAAGAGTTTGAGATCGAAAATGAAAGTCCCTATAAATGATTCAAGAAGCTTGGATGAACTCATAATGTTGTGAAACTAAACCCATAACGCAGTCAGTATAAATAAAGGAAGGACTGCTTGGGTAGTAAGATGCAACTTTCCTGTCTAGAGATAACTCTAATGTATCTAAAAGATGATTGAAGGCAGGGGTCTTTCAAGAAGGACCCACTAGGCACTAGACCATAATCTAATGGTGTCATTTCAAATCAGCCCAGGCTGTCAAAATTTTTTCAGAACAAGACTGCTTTAGCATTCTTTCTGGCAGAAAAAAAAAAAAGTTTAGAATGTTTCAGAATTTCATAGAAAAAATTCAGAAACTCACGTTGTGCCTGCATGTGTAAATGCTGTAGAACAGGGGTCTGCAAATTTTTTTCTGTAGAATCCCAGATAGGAACTGTCTTAGACTTTGCAGGCCACATAGTCTCTGTCACAACTTCTCAACTCCATGCAGTTGTAACACAAGAGTAGCCATAGAAAGTAGGTAAACAAATGAGCCTGGCTGTGTTGTAATAAAGCCTTTATTTATGGGCCATGACATTTTAATTTTATGTACTTTTCATGTGTCAGAAAATATTCCTATTTTTTTTCACCCTTTAAAAAAAAATGTTAAAACATTCTTAGCTCATGGGCCTCAATAAACCAGTGGTGTGGGCAGGATTGGGCCCATGGGCTGTCCTTTATCAACACAATTTTTGAAGACCAAAGCCCCTGAACTTCTTATATAAGTGCTCAGTTACTAACATGTTTGAACAGCAATCAAACTGTTGTCCACCATGCTCCTCTGTCCATGGAATTCTCCAAGCAAGAATATTAGAGTGGGTTTCCACTCCCTTCTCCAGGGGATCTTGCCAACCCAGGGATTGAACCTTGGTCTCCCGCATTGCAGGCTGATTGTTTACTGTCTGAGCCACCAGGAAACTTCCCAAATATTTCTCACTAAATCCATAGCAATCAAAAGTGAGTATCATAAAATAGCTGCTGTGTAACACAGGGAGCTCAGCTTGGTGCTCTCTGATTACCTAGAGGCTGGGTTGGGGGAGGTGGGGTGTGGGAGGGAGGCTCAAGAGGGAGGGGATATATGTATACATATAGCTGATTCACATTCTGCTGTTGTACAGCAGAAACAGACACAACATTGCAAAGAAATTATACTCCAATTAAAAAAAATGAATGTAACATAAACTCATGTTTGATATTTACATTTTATTAAAATATTTTAGCTAAACAATTGTCTAATAACTTATATATCAAACTCTATGAAAAAGAATTCTTTAGCTTATGATTCATTATGCGACCAGAGAAGGCAATGGCAACCCACTCCAGTACTCTTTCCTGGAAAATCCCATGGACAGAGGAGCCTGGTAGGCTACAGCCCATGGGGTAGCAAAGAGTCGGACACGACTGAGCGACTTCATTCCACTCACTTCACTCACTTCATACTTTATCACTGGAGAAGGAACTGGCAACCCACTCCAGTATTCTTGCCTGGAGAATCCCATGGAGTGAGGAGCCTGGCAGGCCATGGTCCATGAGGTCGCAGAGAGTCGGACACGACTGAAGTGACTGAGCATTATGCAACCACATTTCCATTTATATACTCTTCCTCACTCTAAGATGGTGAAGAGGAGTAGAACCAATGGCCTTGGATTCTCACACCTAAGACATATCACTGCTTCTCAACTGAGGCACCTTAGGCAAATAACTTAATCTTTCAGAACCTTAGTTTTCCTAGCTTGTAAAATGCAGCTCTTCATACTTACTTTTTAGGACTACTGAGAAAACTGAATGAAATAATTCAGGGAGAGTGCACAGCACAGTGCCTGGCACACAAGGCCACATAAGACATCTTTTCCTGTGCCTTCAGATTCATTTTCCGAGTTAATGTAACCGGATAAGGTGAACACGTGGAGTTCCAATACCCTGTCGGTGCTAATGTGGCATATGGCATCCCAGGAGTCTTGGGGTGACTCCAGGCTGTGCTATATTTCCATGGGTCTTTCTCAAGCTCTAAGTGTGCCTAACATGAGGCACTCAGTAGACCCTCACTAGCTGTGTGGCCTGAGAAGAACACTTAGGCCTTCTGAACCTGGTATTTCTCATACAATAAAATAAATATAATACTTTGTAGGATTTTTGAAAGGGCTAACGCATAAATGCTAAAGGAAAAAAATAAAGCAATTAGTGTAAGTTAGTGCAGATCCCAGAAATAAGCTGAAAATTGAAAGCTTACCACCAGAAGTTCCTTTGAGGTAAATAGTTCAACTTTCAGACGTGAATGACCTACTAATAACAATAATAGCAGGTGCACAGTGACTTAGAGTTTGTTCTCCTACTACCTAGTTACCCTCCATTCTCATTTATTAGTCATCAAAACCCTGCTGAGAAGAGGTAAAACTCGAGTTTGGGATGTTATTAAATATTGGAGTGTAGTTTTTAATGTTTATTTATTGATTTATTTGGCGGTGTTGGGTCTTCGTGGCGGCACAGGCTTTTCTCTAGTTGCATCGAGTGGGGAGCTACTCTAGTTGTGTGCACTGGCCTTTCCTTGCGGCAGCATCTCTTGGGGAGTAGAGGCTCTAGGGCGCGGTCTCAGCAGTTTCGGTACATGAGCTTAGTTGCTCTGCGGCATGTGGGATCTTCCTGGACCAGGGATCAAACCCATGTCTCCTGCACTGGTAGGCAGGTTCTTTACCAGTGAGCCACCAGGGAAGCCCTTTAATTTTTATATAAGCAGTCACATCTGTCAATGTTTTCCTATGTATTCCTGCCTTCCATCCCATTGTTTCAAGAGGTCATTCCAAGTCCATGATTAGAAAAATACCTAGTTTTCTTCTCGTATTTTTATGGTTTCCATTTTTAACATTTACCACATATGTATGTGTAGGTTAGGAGGTTGGAATCTAAATAACTTTCATTGGACAGAAAATATTTAATTAATATTGGGATTCTCTTAGAGAATGTAAAATGTCATTCAAAATGATAAAACAGCTAGCTCCCTATAAAGGCGATCAGTCTAATGCACAGGTACTGTAAATATAGGAAAAATATAAAGAGGCATTATATATTATGGTGTCATAGAGGAACATTATGTATTAGAGAATAAAGAAGTGTCTTTGACATTTTCTCATTTTACAGTTTTATGGTAACATAATACATGCCATACCCTAGATATTAAGGTTTTTGTACCTATAATTGTATATGATTGTCTCTGATATTTTGGACTTTGACAGTATTTCAAATAACATAATGAACCCTGCCCCACAAAGGGCTACTTGAATAGCTTTCCCTCATCGCATCTCCCTAACTCCTACCTGTCCTTCATTCCAACTCTGTCCTTTTTTCTACTCCAGGTTGAAAAGTAACCCCATTGTCTTTTAAAAGGTCACTCTAAAGAAGATTTTAACACTGTCTGGAAATCTGAGGGTCCTACCTCTTCATTGAGGCAGGGAAGTAACTACTGCAATTGCTTTCTAATTTTTATTGGGCTGCAGTAAGTGAAAACCTGGCTTGTACCAACAAAATACTTAAATGTAGAGAAGATATATCAATGTGATTTTTAAAGAATTATGACAGAAAATCCCCAGTGACTAGCAGAAGCTGAATGTATGTTCTTTCTCCCCTCTGTCTCAATGGTTTCTGATCTTTTAAAAATCTCTTTAACTGTCTTGTGTGTGCTTTTATGGTGAGCTGAAATTATCATTGGAAATGGGTCCGATATAACTGGCATATAAATAAATATTGGTGAATAAGCAGTCAACCTTCTCAAGAGTACTTTCAATTTCACTCCCTTGTCATGATCACCAAATAAGCAGTTTAATCCTAAGCAACTTCAGGTATATGTGTTTAGTAGCATTGACTAGACTAGGGCTCTTCAACCTCACACTATTGACATTTGGAGCCAGATAAGTTTGTGTTGGGAGGGGGAGCAGATATTTAGCAGTGTCCTTGGTCTCTATCCACTAGATAATATTAGTACCTCCCCCATGGTTATGACACCAAAAATGTCTCCAGATGTTGCCAAAAGTCCCCTACATGTGTATGGGGCCAGAAGAAGGAGGAGTAAAATTGCACCAGGTTTGAGGGGGAGGTAGAGGATGAGGGATTTCAGGTGGTCGGGGTTGAAAACCGCTAAACACCATGGATAGATGTAGGTGCGTATTTGCATATGTGTGACTCTGCCCTCCACAGAAGCAGATCCCAATTCTTTTCCCAAAAAGTAACTGAGATGGATCAGGGGGCTTAGGCTGGATCTGTGGTTAAAAACGAAAATGGTTGCAATTAAGAGCTGTAATGTCTGCCTTAGAGCTGCTGAGCTGCTAAAAGTATCACAGGGAGATCCTCCAAGACTGGGGTTGTGGAAAGAATTTTATCATCTTGTCGTGTGCACCTTTAGTTTATCTATTATCAACATAAATAAATTGTATTGTGGGCCTTGAGCAAGGACGTTATCTGGTGGAAGGCATTCCCAGATTCAGAGTGTGAGAACCTGAGCTTGGGTCTGGGCTCTGCAAATGTCTAGCTAATCACTTTATCTCTCTGGGCCTATTTCCTTGTCCAAAATGGGAGAAACAATAACACTTAATCCACTGGGTTGTTGTGAAGGTCCAAGCTGTTAATGAGAAGTAGCAGGGCTTGTCCTTAAGGAATTAGGAACACTGAAATTGCACAGTCTTGGCTTGACCTTGGGTAAATGATGCACTGTTGCAAGTCATTTTCCTTGTGCGAAATATACAGAAATAATCACATGACTTCATTGTTAATGGAGGTTAAATGATATAAGTTACACCATATGTACTGGATAAATATTATTATACTATTGGTCTTTGGTAAACTGCATCACATTGCACAAATACATATCATTTCATTGTTATTTCTTTTCTGTGAACATTGAAACCTGGAAATCTGAAGAACCAATTAATACATCATACAAGTGAAACCTTGCTATAAATATGTGGCATCCCAAATTCCAAACAAGGAAAGCAGCATCAAACTGTAGTATGTAACCTTTCATCTTTCAAGTTAAATTAGGGCACAGGTTTGTTGCAATAACATAAGGTTCTCCTCCCCTGATTGAAATAATGTTCTAATAAGTTTTTTACAGCCTCTGTACCACATTAAAAACGTAGGGTCAGACCAAGTATGCCCAGCTAGCACAAAGTATGTCCAATATTTAAATCTGACTTGGTGCTGTTGCAAAACTCACCTTCCCCCACAGCACTGGCAAATTGCATTGCAGTCCTAAATAGGGTGCAGGGAGGTGTCTTAGGGTATCTTTTATATAAACTGTTTAATTAAATTATAACATTCATACAGAGAAGCGCACAGATCACAAATTGTACACAACAGTAAATTTTCACAAAATAAACACACCTATCTAATCACTGGGTGTTTTTAAAGGTTTGAGAATTCTGTCATAAGCATGTGTTTTATCATTAGGATATTAAAAAAAAAAGGTTACCATGAATTTGAAAAAAAACAGTGGAGATTTCCTAGAGGACACAGTAATGCCTTTGCTGTCCAAATTTGATTTTAAATGATCACATGGCAGTTTTGCAAAAGGATCAATTGAAATCAGATAGTAAAAGTCCTGTTGCCATTTACTGCTTGCTATATGATTCTGGATGGTTAGCGTCTAGTCCCTCAGTCTTTTCATCTGTTAAATGGGGATAATGATAGAATTGTTGTTAGGATTAAATGGAATAACAGTTATAAAGATTTGGATGAGTCTGGTACCTAAACTCTCAATAAATGTAAATTATTACCTATGTAGAATGATGCCATGGGACAAACGGAGAAGGCAATGGCACCCCACTCCAGTACTCTTGCCTGGAAAATCCCATGGATGGAGGAGCCTGGTAGGCTACAGTCCATGGGGTCGCCAAGAGTCGGACACGACTGAGCGACTTCACTTTCACTTTTCCTTTTCATGCACTGGAGAAGGAAATGGCCCCCCACTCCAGTATTCTTGCCTGGAGAATCCCAGGGACGGGGGAGCCTGGTGGGCTGCCGTCTATGGGGTCGCACAGAGTCGGACACAACTGAAGCGACTTAGCAGCAGCAGCAGCATGGGACAAACAGGAAAGAAGTTGCAGACATCTCCATAATTCTTTTAGAAAAAAGGAAAAATTTGCACAGAAGAGAAGTTCAAAATAGCTAAGGGGTGCTATCACTGAGCCTCAGGACCAGCAGGGAGTGTTGGTCTGTGGGAAAGTCTGCAGAATGAAACCTGAGACAAGGCAGAGTCCCTGGAGGTGGCAGGCAGGGTGCTGAACCAAGGAGCTGTAAGGATAGTGTCGTTCTGAACAGAAAGCCACAGGGGTGTGCCTGGCATCCAAACAGGACATGACCTGATTTTTCAGAAACCAGAGTAAGGTCTAGGAGTGATAGTTTGTTTGATGTGGGCCTAGAGAGAGGAACAAGAAGAAGGAGCAGCCACAGGAATCATAATCCCAGGGGTCAGATCCTTGAAAGGCCTGTGCATTGAAGGAACGGGACTCACTGAGGGCTTTCTGCATGGCTAGGAGACTGGAGCAACTCAGAGCTTGGAATGACCTCACATGTATCTCTTCAGGCCTGGCGTTCCTTCACACTGAAATGCGATGGAGGGATGCACTTGAATCAACTTGGATGCTGACTAGAGAAAGATATACTGCTAAGGAAGAAACGAAAGGAGGCAGGCTGAGTTTCAGAACACAGACATGGCAGAGAAATCTGCCCTCCTGGATAACAGGAACAAGGAGTTACCCCCAGTCCAGCCAGCAGCCCAATCTGTCACAGCTGGGCCTTGGAGTGTCCTTATTTCTTCTTCATTATCTCCATCTCGCAAATGGCTTATCATCTCTCTACGGGTCTTTGAAAGGAAGCAATTTGGTTTCTTTTTCCTTGATCGGTTATAGGAGATGCATCAGAGTACAGGATTCAGCAGGACAATTTTGGTGAGCAGATGTGACCTGGTGCGCTCACTTTGAGGAAACCTCTGTCACTGATGGATAAAGAGGATGAAATACCCAAGTCAGGAATGGCAAATCTGTGGCCTGTGGGTTTCCAGAGCCTGAACTCGGCCTCAGAATCCTTCTCAACTCAGAGCATCAGCCATCACCAAATACCCGGAGCTTGCTCAAGATGGAAATCCATGTGGTCATAGCTGGACTTACCCCCCATCCTGTGTTATAATCAATGCACCTATCCTAATCCACTTCTCCCTAAGCCCAACACTGGGCGAATCAGATACGCAATTTACTTGGCTTCAACCCTGCTTATTTAAATTAAACCCTGGATAGGTAACAATTGCCTCCCTATTTAGGGACCTGTTCTCATATTTCTGAGTTTATAACTGATTTATGACCTATAAATAGTCACACCAAGCTTGTTGCTGAATAATTTACATCCTGAGGTCATGATCTCTGGGTGAACCTGACACCCATTCGTGTTAAACTCATCATCTGTGTGCTTCCAAGCTAGAACACAGAGAACCACACCCCAAACTGGAGGCAGTGGAGGAGCAGAAGCCCTCGACTCTGTTCTCTCCTTTCAACTCCAGTCAGTCTACGTTCCTTTCAGCTTCATCTCTGAAATGCGAAAGTATTTCGCACAGGTGGTAATGCTAAGAAAACTATTCAAATAATAAATGTTTTTAAGCCTCTCTGAACTCAAAGCATTATGTCTATAGATGTCTATTGATGAAAGCTGTATCACTCCTTCCCCAGGGCTAAACAGAGGTTGATCATTTGTGTTTTACACTTCATTGGCATGAATAAGTCAAACCTCTTCCACATTATAATGTTGATGAATGGGAGAGAAGTTGTTCTCAGCTTTGATGTACAGTCCACTGTTATTCCCATCTGTAAAATGGACACGCCACATACTACTCATGTGTCTCTCTTTGCCTGCAGAGATTGCAAAAGACTGTGTTTACTGAAAACTAGTACTGTAAGTGAAAGAAAAAGGAATTCATTAAATTTTCATTTTAATTTAAAATAACACTACTTCTACCATCCCAGCATCTGAGAGGGTGAGTGAAACTAGAGGCAGTAGTGGGTTACGGACTTTGGGCTGAGAACTGCACTGGTGGACTAGGAGATAACACAGAGAAGTAGGGACCAGAATCAGCAATACATTCTCCTAACGTATCGAGAGTGAGAATTTAAAAACAAGAAGCATTTTCCAACAGCCACTTGGGGACTTTTGACTCCCTGAAGGTACAGGGGTTATGAGTCTCAGAGCCACAAACATTTTATTTTAATATTACTTCCTCAATTAGCATAAGCACAAACTTCTTTCTTCCAAGTACATTGTGTTGTTGATGTTCACCTAATAGAAAAGAAAAACTCATTCCAATCCCAATCTGGGTGAAGACTACATTTCCTATGATAAAAATGTCAATGGGTTGATGGGAACAGACTCATTCAAAGGCGAAATGCTCTAATCTAAGCTTTGTGACTAACTGTGCCTAAAGACAGCTCATTTCATCCTGGAGCATCCTTGTCTCAGCAGTCTAGGCAAAACCAAAAAGATCACAGAGCAAAACCAACTGAGAGTACAACAATATTAGCATGGAGATTTTATGTTCTCCACGTTATGGGAACCTAAGTCAATTTCCAAAAGAATGTTGTTTTAAGGGAAAATGATTTGGCCTGAGTAATTGTGAAAAAGAAAAAGTAAACAAACAAAATATGGTGGGTGATACAAGTGGGCCCTGCTTCTAGTCAAATATTAGATCTAACTTTTAAAATGAAAGTTTCTCATTTTTCATTTTACCAAACTTAAATTTCAGAGAAATTTTTATGACCACTGCTGGCTGGATTTCAATGGGAAATAGCTCCCAAATTTTAAATCTGAATTTCTCTGCCTTCTCAGGTGCATTTAGCTATTTGACACCTCCGAGTGTCTTAACTTTCTGTGAACTTAGAATCGAAGTCCCTCTGCTATTTGATAGCTGTACATTGAAAGAGCCACTGGCTTAACGGATTTCTGCTTCTTCATCATCAATGCAAAAATATCATGTCTTATCATACCAGGATAGTTGGGGGGATTTAAAACAGGGATCCCTAAAATTTTCTTGATAAGTTTTTTTTTCTCCATGAAAACTTACTGTTAATCATTAACAGTGAAAAATAACAGCTGCCATTTACCAAGCATTCTGGGCCAGATGTTTTGTACATACTTAAAATTTTATAGATAAGAAAATTGAGGTACAGAGGGGTTAAGTAAATTGCCTAAAGTCACATAAATAGTAAATGGCAAAACTGGGATTCCTGCCCGTGGCTACTTACATTCAGGTTCTGCTTTCTAATGGGAATTCCCATGAGCCAGGAGGAAGGAAATACAGGGTAGGGCTATGCTAAGAGATTAATCAGGCAAGGCTTTAAAAAGAATGAATTAATTCTGAGACAAGGGTCTCTAAAGAAAAGCAGTTCACCAACTCCTGGGCAAAAAGAGAAGGAAGTCTCTATCCCAGAAAGACAGATGGTATAATAGAAAATGTGGAGTCTGGAGTCAGGACAGCCTAGGTGAAGAATCCTGGCTAAGTGACTATTAGCTGAAGGGCCTTGGGCAGGTTATTTATCCATTCTTAGCCTCACTCTTCTTATCTGTGAAATAGGGATAATACTCCTTGTAGAGTTGTTTTGGTGGTTAGAAATAATCATGTAAAGTATCTTGCACATGGTAGGAATACAATATATGGCAGGCAAAATATCATATCCTATTATACGTACCTTGGCAGCATTTCCCAAAGTGTGTTAGTAGGCATTAAGTAATATAAAGGGAAAATACCAAAGAAATTTTAAGTGAGAGGATAGCTTGGCAGTCAAGTAAACCCAGGAAATGCTGTTAAGCAAAGTTATACTGTTTTCTTAGTGCAGAGCTTCTTAGAAAATTTAAATTGCAAAGACCCAATCAGAATCTCCAAGAGGAAGCATTTTCCCAATTTATTTGATTATATAGCCCAGGTTTTTTGTTTTTTTTTTTAATCCAGCATCTTACAGGACTGATGTTGCTGTGAACTCATGTTAGGAAACATTGGTCTGGTGAGTTTTTGAAGAAAAAGCTGGGCTGTACAGGCCCACCCAGTATGATGCATTCACTATTTTGTAGCCATCTCGCTTCTCCATTTATTTCTCCCTAAAATAGGACTTCTCCTTTTTTTACAAATGTCACAGAATGAAGCTCTAAAGAGTGATTTCCAGCATCCATTCAAGCGAAAAGTTCAGCTCCCAACAGGACCAGGCGACATCCACAAAGCAAACCAAGGCAGGCCCATGGGGCCAAGGCATTATTGGGCCTCTCAGGATGGCAGGATATGGCCGCTTCTTCCTGCCTGCCAGGGAAGCTTTCAAAGTGCAGGCTACTCACAGACCACCAGAAGGCACTGGTATGGGACAAAGGAGAACCCATGTCACCTACTCAGTACACCCACTCTGGATGGGCCCTGCTTAGGCACCTGTCAATGCAGTTGTCAAAGGCCAACCCAGCCTAAGGAGGGGGAAAGAATTAAACAGAGGATCAGCTTTTTATTTTCATGTAAAAAGCACTTGCCCTCGGGTTATAAATGTTATTGCATTTGTGTAGCACTTTACTGCTGCCCTCAGCTTGCAAGCATCACAGGACCCCAGTGGCAGTACTTTTATAACCCTTGATCAATAGCTTATTTCTATCGCCTTCAGTCCCAGCTGCCAATCCGTTCTGTATAATGTGGGAGGCAGACTTTGCTGCTCTCCAGCTGTACACGTTATGAATGTAAACTGTGAGGGTAACATATGTATGGGCATTGAGTGAGGGTCATGGGATTTTTGAACAAGGACTGACAAAAATGGACCCCTTGTTCTGGGAGACTACTGTAAAACTGAGAGTTTTCTCTCTGGCAAGATCTCTCTCTCTCTCTCATCACACACACTTGGTATTCTTTGGTGGGTCGAGACAAATGAAACATGATTCTTTTTATGAGTGTTTTCATTTTATGTACGTTCAAGGGTGGTGGTGAAAAGTTGTATGGAAAGACGTAAAAGGTTCCAGGGGCCACGACTGTCTTGTTCATCACCCCTGTATTCCCAGCCCCTAGACAGAGCCTAGCACAAAGCAGGTGCTCAGGAAATACGTGCTGACTAAAGGAATGCATTCCAGTTTGCAGTGGGAAGGGAGGTGGTGAGTCCTAGAACATTCTCCGGGGGCTGCTTGAGCAAAGAGCAAAGGACAAAGCCCTTTAAAAAGTATTTTTATTTATTTATTTATGTGGCTGGGCTAGGTCTTAGTTGCAGCACACAGGATCTTTAGTTGTGGCATGTGGGATCTGGTTCCCTGACCAGGGATGGAGCCAGGGGCTCCTTGCATTGGAAGCTCGGAGTCTTAACCCCTGGACCATCAGGGAAGTCCCTAGGACAAAGGCTTTGTGTGGCCAGCTGCTCTGGGGACCACAGACAGCTACTGCATAGTTGCTTGATTTAAGGGCTCGCTGCTGGGCACTCTGGGAACCACAGAGAAACAAGACCTCTAAGGGTAAGCAGCTTCTACCATTCTATTTTCCCACAGGGCGGAGTCAGCCAGGTGACCCCTCAAAGGACGGATACCTTGCCTCACCTTCTTCACCCCACTTCAGAAACCAGTTTTAGGACCAATCCACTCTGAGAGAGGCGTTGAAGCAGGGCCCCGAGGCTCTCCAGCGTTGCTTCACCACAGGAAAACGACTCCGGCTCACAGTAAGAGGCAGCCGAGCCTGCCCTTGTCTGAACCTGCGTCCTTGAGACTCAGCCAAACCTCTCCCGGCTTGGCGGAGGGATGTTGAGGTGACATTCTTCTCCCTGCCACTCAGCATCTTTTAGACAATCCACCTCCACCTTGGGAGAATATGCATGAACTCAGTACAGACGAGGGCCTCGAAAGCTGAAAATTTTCTTTGTCCCTGGGAGGGGGGATTCATCGCAAGGGAAAAATAAGAACCTGGTTGTCTGCAAGTTGTCCTGAAGTTCTTCTGGTGGCCCGTGGTAGAAAGATAGCCACTTCGGGCGGAGTCAGTGAACAAGAGACCTCGTTGGAAGGATGAATGTCTCGGGGGCCCGACCGGTGGGCTTCAGAAGGACCTGGACTTGAGCCCGGGCAAGGCTGGAGAAGCGGGTGCAGCGACTCCCCACGTCTGCCTGCTGCCAGCTGCCCTCGGGTTTCCTCCTGTGCGTGGAGTTCACAGCCTGGGGGCACATGGCGGGAGGGGGAGGGAGATTGGCACAAGCCCTCTTGGCTGTAGACCACACCGCCTGTAGTGCACCATGAATTAATATTTTGAATAAATCCTGTAATTATCTTGTGAACAGATCATTTTTGTGGCACTCTTTTTTTTTTTTTGGTGTTAAAAGCATTAATTTGTTCAATATAAACATTAAAAATATACCATCGTTTCTGTAGCCTCATTTCTTTATTTCTTAAGGCACCGGGAGCCTCATGACATAGAAGTGAGCTCTAAGGCCCCACCTAAGAGGTGTTCTCAGCCCTGTGCAGCCACCCCAAGAGGCCAGCCGGACCCTGGCCAGCTCTCAGGCCCTTTCTGGATGTCTAGGAGAGGCCGCTCTGCTCCAACTGGGCCAGAGGTTCACCCTGGCACAGTCCACTGTGATACTGCCGGGGCCCCTTCAGGAGGCAGGAGAAAGGGGATCCTCACGGGCAGGACAGACACCCACACTGCCTCAGTGTCTGCTCTCCTCTCCGTGGCTTCACCCTGAACAGGTCCCAGGATGTTGGAAGTCTCCAGCCGGGAGACCAAAAAAAAAAACAAAACACCTAAATTTAAAGAAATTTCAGGAGTTGTATTGAAAGCCATCAAATCAGCCCATCTTGTAGGTTTCTCAGGATCCTAACTGTCCTCCAAGAGAGTTTGGACCAAGTTAGTTTGGTTTGTCCATCCCTTCTCCCCCTCCCACCTTCCTTCTTTCTTTCTTTTGTTTTTTTAAGGGTAACATTTTTTGTTTTTTAAAAGTTAACAAAAAAAAAAAAGTTAACAAAATCTTTCAAAAATATTTTTAAACAAGGAAGTATCACCAATAAAATAAAAATCATTCAAATTCACATCATACCTTCTCCCCACCATACCCCTCTCAAGAGATAACTACTGTTAACATTTTGGTATACAACTTTTCAGGTAATTTTCAATAAAATTAGCTCCACTCTTAAAATGACCCTATGACAACACTGATTTGTATTCTGTTTTTAAACTTAGCAATACATCACATGCTTCTTTTCATATCATGGCATATTATTCTGGAAACACTTTATTTCCTAAATTGGAATCAATTTTGCTTTTTCTGATGTATAAAAATTCAGTCAATACAGAAAAATAAATGTTCCCTCATAATCCCACTTCCTAAAGATAATCACTATTATTAAAAAAGAAATCCTTCAAGTTTTTATTTATATGTATGTATATACATATATATAAACATACATTTACATAAATGGAATCATAACAGAGTGTTTTGTAACCTGTTTTTTCCTACTTATCGCTAGATCATGAATATCTTTCCATATTAATATATATAATAATGCATCATCCTTCTTAATGGCTACGTAGAATTCCATTCCGTTGAATGAATGTTTGCAATTTATTTAACTCATCAGCTATTGTTGGAAACATCTGAGTTATTCCCCCCGCTTTTTTTTTTTTTGCTATTCTAAGGAATGCTGCACTAAACATCATTGTATACACATTTTTGTCACAAGTCTGATTATTCCCTTAGAGACAACTCCTAAAAGGAAAATTGCTGAAAAAAATAGGATACATGTTTTAAAATTTGATTCATATTAATAAATGGCTCTGTAGAAAACTACCAATTTACATTTCACCTACACATGAGAGATAGGATTATTCTCCACACCATCCCCAGCATCAGACATTATTACTCTTTTTAATCTTTGCCAGTATGATGGCTAAAAATGATATTTTATTGTGGTTTCAATCTGTAAGTCTTTGATTATTGGTGAGGTTGAGCATATTTTCATGTCTTTATTTGTCAATTGAATTTAATTTATGAGTTATATGTTTATGGGTTTTGCACATTTTATGGTATTAAAGCATCTCCTTTTTTCTTTTTGGTAAGTGGAAGGTTTATTTTTTATTAAATAATAGTCTTTATTAAGGTTATTAACCTTGACATCAACGTTGAAATTGTATTTTTTCACTTAGTTCATTGTGTCTTATGCCATGGAATGTTTTTATTTTTATATATCTGTATCAGTCCTAGGGAACAGAAAGTCAAGTAACCAGGCCTTAAACCAGCTAAAATACTGTTTAATTTACTGGAAATCTAGAGGTAGGTAGACTCAGAATTGGTTTGATGGCTCTGAGATGTCATTATTCCCTTTATGTGTCTCAAATTTGCCATCTACAATGTGGCGACAGTGTCCCCCCTTGTGAAATGAGATGGCTACTACACCATCACATATTACATCCTCATGTGCCAATTAGGAAGGAGGAGGATAAGAACAGATTTTTTTTCATCTCATAGCTCTGTTATCTCCTCAGGAAGAAAAATCTTTCCCAGTAGTCCCCAGCAGATTTTTATTTACATCTCATTGGTAACCAGTAGTGTCTGCCAAAATAGTCAAAGCTGTCAATCATTTCCTCCATGACTTGTGGCTTAGTGCCATATTACCAAAGGCCCTTCTCTCCCCCAAAATTCTTTTAAAATGTGCGCCAATATTATCTTCTTGAACTTTTGATTTTTTGGCTAATTTTCTTAATTTCCACATCTTTATCTGGAGTTTATTTTAGGGTGTGGTTTGAAATAACTTTATTTTTTCCCTAAAGATTTTTGGTACCAATAACTTTGATTAAATAATCAATACTTTCCCTCACCACATTAAAATACCATCTTTGTTATATATGAAATTCCCCTATATTATGGGCTTATATCCACAAAGTTTTAATCACTATAGTTTTATAGGTCATTTTTCTATCAGGTAGAACAATTGTCCTTTTTCATTATTTTCTTGGCTATTCTCCATTTGTTTATTCTTCTAAATAATCTTTAGAATTAGTTTAACTAGCTCCCTCCCCCCTCCAACAAATGCTCTCTCTTGGCACTTTGATTGGAATTACATGAAAATTACAGATTAATTTTAGAAGACTTCACACCTTTACCAATATTTAGTCTTTGCTTCCAGGACCATGGAGTGTTCCTCTCCATTTTTACAGGCTTCTTTCATGGCTTTTAGCAAGGTTTTATAGTTTTTTAATAAATATCCATTTTGTTAAGTTTATTTGCATTTATTTTTATGCCAGTTGGGAATGGGGTCTTTTATGCCAACAGGAAAGCTGAGTAAATAATGACCATTCTCGAACTCCTTCAGTTCAGTTCAGTTCACTCGCTCAGTCATGTCCGACTCTTTGCGACCCCATGAACCGCAACACCCCAGGCCTCCCTATCATATCCATCACCAACTGCCGGAGTCTACCCAAACCCATGTCCACTGAGTCGGTGATGCCATCCAATCATCTCATCTTCTGTTGTCCCCTTCTTCTCCTGCCCTCAATCTTTCCCAGCATCAGGGTCTTTTCAAATGAGTCAGCTCTTTGCATCAGGTGGCCAAAGTATTGGCATTTCAGCTTCAGCATCAGTCTTTCCAATGAACACCCAGGACCGATCTCTTTTAGGATGGACTGGTTGGATCTTCTTGCAGTCCAAGGGACTCTCAAGAGTCTTCTCCAACACCACAGTTCAAAAGCATCAATTCTTCAGTGCTCAGCTTTCTTTATAGTCCAACTCTCACATCCATACATGACTACTGGAAAAACCATAGCTTTGACTAGACGGACCTTTGTTGACAAAGTAATGTCTCTGCTTTTAATATGATGTCTAGTTAGTCACAACTTTCCTTCCAAGGAGTAAGTGTCTTTTAATTTCATGGCTGCAATCATCATCAGCAGTGATTTTAGAGGCCAGAAAAATAAAGTCAGCCACTGTTTCCACTGTTTCCCCATCTATTTGCCATGAAGTGATGGGACCAGATGCCATGATCTTAGTTTTCTGAATGTTGAGCTTTAAGCCAACTTTTTCACTCTCCTCTTTCACTTTCATCAAGAGGCTCTTTAGTTCTTCTTCACTTTCTGCCATAAGGGTGGTGTCATCTGCATATCTGAGGTTATTGATATTTCTCCCAGCAATCTTGATTTCAGCTTGTGCTTCCTCCAGCCCAGCGTTTCTCTTGATGTACTCTGTACATAAGTTAAATAAGCAGGGTAACAATATACAGCCTTGACGTACTCTTTTTTCTATTTGGAACCAGTCTGTTGTTCCATGTCCAATCCTAACTGTTGCTTCCTGACCTGCATACAGGTTTCTCAAGAGACAGGTCAGGTGGTCTGGTATTCCCAACTCTTTCAGAATTTTCCACAGTTGATTGTGATCCACACAGTCAAAGGCTTTGGCATAGTCAATAAAGCAGAAATAGATGTTTTTCTGAAACTCTCTTGCTTTTTCGATGATCCAGCAGATGTTGGCATTTTGATCTCTGGTTCCTCTGCCTTTTCTAAAACCAGCTTGAACATCTGGAAGTTCACGGTTCTCGTATTGCTGAAGCCTGGCTTGGAGAATTTTAAGCATTACTTTACTAGCATGTGAGATGAGTGCAATTGTGTGGTAGTTGGCGCATTCTTTGGCATTGCCTTTCTTTGGGATTGGAATGAAAACTGACCTTTTCCAGTCCTGGGGCCACTGCTGAGTTTTCCAAATTTCCTGACATATTGAGTACAGCACTTTCACAGCATCATCATTTAGGATTTGAAATAGCTCAACTGGAATTCCATCACCTTCACTAGCTTTAAATCCTATTTAGTTATGATTATTCTAAAATATTGCTTGATTCAATTCGCTAATATTTTATTTAACATCTACTTCCAAGAGTTCAGTTCAGTTTAGTCCAGTCTCTCAGTCGTGTCCGACTCCAAGAGAGGCTAGGCTATAATATTTTTATGCCTTGAAGGATTTTTGTAACAAAGTTTACAAGGCTTAAAAATGAATTAGGGGGAATTCTGTGGTGGCCCAATGGCTAAGATTCCAAGATCCCAATGCAGGGGGCCCAAAATTCGATCCATGGTCAAGGAACTGGATCCCACATGCCACAACTAAGGGTTTGCATGCTGCAACTAAAGATTCTGCATGCCACAATTAAGACCTGCCACAGCCAAATAAATAAATGAATAATAAATATTTTTAAATAAATAAATAATGAATTTGGGAACATGCAATCCTTGCCTTATTCTGTTGTTGTTGTTAAGTCACTCAGTCGTGTCCAACTCTTTGCGACCCCAAGGATGGCAGCACCCCAGGCTTCCCTGTCCTTCACCATCTCCCCGAGTTTGCTCAAACTCATGTCCATTCTAGAACCACTTTATTCAATACGGTAGCCACTAACCATATGGGCAACTGAATACTTGAAAGGTGGTTACTTCAACTGAGAACCTAAATTTCTAATTTAATTTAAAGTAATGAATATTTAAAGTTAAAACTTGATCCTCAATCCAGTTACTGTAAATTGCCTAAGTATGTTTGGAACAACATGGGTATGTGACTCTACTTTTCAGCTGTAAATTTCGTGAAACCTAAATCTTTAGAGATCAATATTTCTGATGAAAATTTAGCACCTGAATAGAGATGTGCAGTAAGTGTAAAACACACACTAGAATTCAAAAAATTGGTGTGAAAAAAATTTTTTAATATCCAATTAATAATTTTACATGTTGAAATGATAATTATGTTTGATATATTGGATTAAATAAAATATATTATTAATTTTACCTGTTTCATTTTACTATTTTTGTGGTTACTAGAAAGTTTTTAATTACATATGAGGCTCATGTTATATTTCTATCAGTCACCACCATTCTAAATTTTTGAATAATAGCAATTATCTGATCCTTAATATTTGATAGAACTACACTTTTTTCTTTTATTTAATTGAACTATAGTTGATTTACTAGGACTACAGTTTCTTTTAATATCTACATATCCTATCAAATGGATGAAATAAATGTTTAACCAAGCAGTTCTTGTTGCATATTTATTTCTTCCTTCTCTTTTTTCTTCCTTTCTTTCTGTAATTATAAAAAAATACATATATTGACTAGATCTTTCTGTAGGGGAATGACATGATCAGATTTGCTTTTCGAGAATCACTTTGGTTATATTGTTGAGAACAGGCTGGCCAAGGCCAAGCTTGGATCCAGGCTGTTAGGAAGCCACTGCGCAGTTCTGGGTAGGTAGGGCATGTGGAGATGGAAAGAAATGGACACCTTCCAGAGATATTTAGGACAGAGAGCCAGTAGGACTTGGAATGAATTGAATACTGGGATCATGGCAAGGAGACCATCAAAGATGAGTCCTTCAGGTTTTTGTTGGGCAACCAGAAGTTGGTGAGATAGTCACCAAGTTGGGAATCCGAGATTGTCTGTGGAGAGAATGTCAGTTAAGAGATCTGCATGTTTAGGAGAGCAGGTGAGAATGACTAAGACCAAAACTTGAGGAACATCAGTATTTTTTAAATGCTATTTTAAAACTTATTTAACTTTGGCTGTGCTGGGTCTTTGTTGCCACGTGGGTTTTTCTCTAGTTGCAGTGAGTGGGGGCCACCCTCTCGCTGTGGTTCGAGGGTCTCTCATTGCAGAGGCCTCTCTTGTCGCAGAACACGGGCTCTGGGGTCTGCAGGCTTCGGTCAGTGCTGTACGTGGGCTCAGCAGTTGCTGCTCCCAGGCTCAGCAGCTGTGGCGCGTGGGCTTAGTAGCTCAGCCACATGTGAAATCTTCTTGGACCAGATATCAAACTCATGTCTCCTGCATGGACGGGCCAGTTCTTTACCACTGAGCCATCAGGGAAGCCTCAGGAACATCAGTATTTAAACCCAAGTGGAGAAGGGGAAGTCAGGAATGGAGAATGGGAGTGTGACCCGAGGTGTGGAGGCAAAGCCAGGGCAGTGTGGTGGTGTGGACAGTCACAGAAGCCAGGGAAAGGGAGCATGGTAGGGAAGTCTGCTGGCGATAAAGTTAAGATTTTAAAGTGCTTATTGCTCAATCTCACCAATAATCAGAAAATACAAATTAAAACAAGATATCACTGTTCAACCACCAGACGGTTCAGATTTTTAAGATTAATAATCTTCAGTGTGGGCAAAGGTAGGGGGAAGGATTCCTCTCACATCTTCTTGGTAAAAATGTCAGGGTACCAACTTTGGGGGTTGTCTTGACAGCATCTATAAAAATATAAACTATATACACTATTTAACCTGACAACCTCTCTTCTATGTATCTATACACAGGAAATGCTCCCTCATATACAAGAGGTGGTGATTACAATACTGTTCACTGCAGCATTGTTTGTAAAACTGAAAAACTGCTGAAAACATAAATGTCTTTTGGGAGAAAGAAAACAATGGGACATATTATTGAGTACTGGGCAGCAGGGTAAAAGAATAATGTATATTTATGGACACTTAAATAGAAAGCTCCCTAAGACAGAGTAAAGTGGAAAAGTAAGTTGTAGAAGAATATATATAGTAAAATCTTATCGGTATACATTTATAAACCTGTATACTTGCATATTTAGATTTATATGAGCATAAATGCATAGAAATATGTCTGGAAGTATATCGAGAAAACTGTTAACAATGATTAACCTAAAAAGTGGTTTAGAGTTAATATAGTAAAGGAAGATTCAGTTTTACTCCGTATACTTTGAAATGGTTTGCTTTTTTCAAACAAAAATGCATCGGTGAATTGTTAAAGTTTTTGTGTTTTAATGCCCATGGAATGAAGGAACCTAGAGATTACTGGTGGTGAGTTAGGCAGGTTGTCTCAGGGATAAGTGATGGGAGTGAAAGCCATATTGGAAAGCTTTTCCTCTTTACTTCTGTGCTATTTATTCTACTATTACCCCCATTAGATCTGTGATAGCAAAGCCGGGCTGGCGGGGTTGTGGAAAGCATATGAGCTCAGCGTTAGAAGACTCAGATGGAGATTCTGGTCCTGACCTGTACTAGCTGAGGCTTTTCTTTTCTGTTTGTTTTTAATTTATGTATTTTTAATTGGAAGATAATCGCTTTACAATGTTGTGTTGGTTTCTGCCATATATCAGTATGAATCGGCCATGGGTAGCTGAACCTTTTCTTATCTGTTTAAAGGGAGCATTCATTGAGTTTTGTGAGGATTATATGAGATATTATATCACAGACACCATTCAGGTGTTTGTGAATTATATTATTATTGCACCAACCCTGGGGCCACACAGCTCATTTATTGTCCTGCACCTTGACCTCTTCAAGTGCTTCTCCCAGGCAGTCAAGTTTGCCCAGTACCTGGTTTTATGTCAGCGAGTCCATATGTTACCAGCCTGTCCCGGCCAACTGGTAGCAGCACCTTGGGAAGCTATGTTGAGAAGGATGTTCAAGGCCAGCAGGCAGGTGCATTACAGTCTATCAGCAACGTCCAAGGTAGATGCAGGACGGAGGAGGGGACACACAGACACACCTCCTGTTTACACAAGGCAGTGAAAGAGATTTGGCCCCTTTTTCTTTCCACTTTTCAACCATTCTCTTACTATCAACTGGTTCTATCTAATCTTTTCTGAGGTTTAGCCTCTCTTTTGTCTCCCAGGGATATCTGTGTTCATGAAGGGCTTCTTGAAAACAGAAAACGCTTCAAAATCTCCCAAAATGAATCTTTAACAGTGAACCTCTAGCACAGTGAAAGGTAGTCATTGAAATCATTTTGAGCCCAGAGTTTTATCTCGAACTTTTAAATCATACCTCAAAGGAAGCCTCCTATTCTGCTCCTTTTAAAGTCAAAGGACACTCGAGCAGTGTGATGACTCCTATGACAGCATCCTCCCAGCCGGCCCGGTCTGGCCTCACGGCCTGCCTGGGTCCCAGGGCAAGTGTGACCTGAATGCCACCTGAAGAAGCCCCATGGATGTCAGTCTTTGCCTTCTGGGACCACTGGCTTCTCACTTCGTTTCTCTCAAATTCTCATCTCCTCCCTACAGGCTCTTAACAAACAAGACAGTGTATGGGACATAAAAGGGTTTGTGTGCGTATTTAATGACGATGACAGTGATGGCAGCTTTTATGGGGGCCGCCTGGGACCAGGGTACAGCATCCGTGCAGGACTTGAGCCTTTTCTTTCTTTCACCTAAAAGAGTCCCTTTTACCATACCCTCCTTTCAAAGATTTCTTAATCTTAAAACTGACTTTCCCAGAAGGATATCCTTTCATTTTGCCTCTAGTGTTAGATTTTTAAAATAATGATTATATATTATTTTTTAAAAAGAGGCTATTGAGGACTTCCCTAGTGGTCCAGTGGTTAAGACTCTGAGCTTCCAAAGAAGGGGGTGCGAGTTTGATACCTGGTCAGGTAACTAAGATCCCACATGTCCCACAGCGCAGCCAAAAGATAGAAAAAAATTAAATTGAAAAAATAAACAGTTTTTTTTCCAAGGGGCGAGGGAGTAGGAGGAACCAATTTTCTAATAGCTGTCTCTACCTTTATCCTTTACAGCTAAGTCATTTCCCACTTACTTGAGTTACTGGATGACAGCCACATGTAGTTTGAGCATTTTTCCTCTTATCCACAGCATTTGGTATGATTAGTTCATTAGCATAACATACAAACAACTTTACCTACATTGTTTGAAAGGCTTTAGAGTAAGGAGGTACGAACACCATGAGTGGCAAAAGCCCAGGTAAGAAACCCTAAAGCTGGATAAGAATGGCATTTTGCATTTGTTTGGAAATGAAGCTATTGCATTCTGTTTGTTCTAAGCTGCCTTTTCCTTTGTTAATTGCTTTTTTTTTTTTTACTGTCTCTATTAGTCCTATTAGTTGCTGCATGATAAATGATCACAAATTTATTGACTTAAACAACATTGATGTATGATCTTGAAGTCTCCCGGGCTGAGCATAGCTTAGCTGAGTCCTCTGCTCAGGGTCTCCTGGGTTGCAGGGCAGGTGGTGGCCAGGGCAAGGGTCTCATCTGAGGCTCAGGATCCTCTTCAAAGTTTGTGTGCTCGTTGGTAGAATTCATTTCCTTACAGCTTGCTTCTTCAAGACCAGCAGGATCTTCTGTGATCTCAGTCAGTTCAGTTCAGTTGCTCAGTCGTGTCCAACTCTTTTCGACCCCATGGACTACAGCATGCCGGGCTTCCCTGTCCATCACCAACTCCCAAAGCTTGCTCAAACACAGGTCCATCAAGTCGGTGATGCCATCCAACCATCTCATCCTCTGTCATCCCCTTTTCCTCCTGCCTTCAATCTTTCCCAACATCAGGGTCTTTTCCAATGAGTCGGTTCTTCGCATCAGGTGGCCTAAGCATTCAGTTCCAATGAATATTCAGGACTGATTTCCTTTAGGATTGATGGGTTTGATCTCTTTGCAGGCCAAGGGACTCTCAAGAGTCTCTGATCTCAGGGAAAGTCTAAGTCTTCTTTTAAAGGGTTCACCTGCTTAGGTCAGTCCCACATAGGATCATCTCCCTTTTGATTAACTCAGAGTCAGCTGATTAGGAACTTGAATTACATCTGCAAAAATCCCCTCGCCTCTGCCGTATGTGTAACATATCAAAGGAGTGGCAGCTGTCATATTCACACAGCCCACCCACACTACAGGGGAAGGGATTACACGAGGGTCACTGGAGATCACTTTAGGATTCTGCCTATCACATCATATTTTTATACTGAGGCATCATAGATAAATGAGAAAATACAAGTAAGCAAAACAAAAAATACATTAAACAATTGGAAATGCTACCACCTAGATATAACCTCTCTTAGCTTATTGACTTAGCCCTCTACATGTTTTCCATACGAATATGTATTTGTAAAATGAGACTGTGGCATACATACCATTCTGTTACTAACTTTTTCTCACTCTAACAATGTTTTCAAACTATCTTTCTATAGCCACACATAAATATCTACTGCATCTACTTCAAAGAATGTAGTACATTCCATTTTACAATGCAACTCTGATTTATTTAAGCAGCCCACAATTTGAGGGGGAGGTTAAATAAACTTTTCATATTTGAACAGTTATAGATTTAAAGAAAAATTATGAACCTAATACAGACAGTTCCCATAGCCTCACACCCAAGCAAATAATAATTTCCCTCATTATTAGCATCTTACGTTGGTGTGGTACATTTGCTAAGATTAATGAATGTACATTAATACATTTGTTGTTGTTGTTCAGTCACTCAGTCATATCTGACTCTTTGCAACATCATGGACTTCAGCACAACAGGCTCCCTGGTCCTTCACTATGTCCCAGATGTCCCTTGAGTCGGTGATGTTTATTCAGTTCAGTTCAGTTCAGTCGCTCAGTCGTATCTGACTCTTTGCAACCCCATGAACCACAGCACACCAGGCCTCCCTGTCCCACCAACTCCCTGAGTCCACCCAAACCCATGGCCATCGAGTCAATGATGCCATCCGGCCATCTCATCCTCTGTCATCACCTTCTCCTTCTGCCCTCAATCTTTCCCAGCATCAGGGTCTTTTCCAATGAGTCAGCTCTTCGCATCAGGTGACCAAAGTATTGGAGTTTCAGTTTCAACATCATTCCTTCCAAAGAACACCCAGGACTCATCTCCTTTAGGATGGACTGGTTGGATCTCCTTGCAGTCCAAGGGACTCTCAAGAGTCTTCTCCAACAACACAGTTCAAAATCATCAATTCTTCAGTGCTCAGCTTTCTTTGTAGTCCAACTCTCACATCCATACATGACTACTGGAAAAACCATAGCCTTGACTAGACGGACCTTTGTTGCCAAAGTAATGTCTCTATTTTTTACTATGCTGTCTAGGTTGGTTATAACTTTCCTTCCAAGGAGTAAGCGTCTTTTAATTTCACGGCTGCAATCACCATCTGCAGTGATTTTGGAGCCCAGAAAAATAAAGTCAGCCACTGTTTCCACTGTTTCCCCATCTATCTGCCATGAAGTGATGGAACCGGATGACATGATCTTAGTTTTCTGAATGTTGAGCTTTAAGCCAACTTTTTTACTCTCCTCTTTCACCTTCATCAAGAGGCTCTTTAGGTCTTCTTCACTTTCTGCCATAAGGGTGGTGTCATCTGATGTTTATTGACATTATTACTAACTGAAATCCATATTTTATTCAAATTTCCTTGCTTTTTTTTTTTACCTAATGTCCTTTTTCTGTTCCAGGATCCCATACAGGATCCCACATTACATGTAGTTGTCATGGCTACTTAGGCTTGTGACAGTGACAGTTTCTCAGATTCTTCCATGCTTTTGATGACCTTGACAGTCTTGAGGAATACTAGTCAGGTCTTCTGTAGAACGCTTCTCTGGCTAGTTTCTCTCGTGATTAGATGGGGTAAGGTGTTGGGGAAGAAGGCCACAGAAGTAAACTACCATTTTCAGCACATCATATCAAAGGTACATACTGTCAAGACAACTGCTCAACACTAAAGTTGACCTTGATCATCTGGCTAGGCAGTGTTTGTCAAGTTTCATCACTGTAGAGTTACTCCCTTTCCTCCCTTTCCATACTGCATTTTTTTGAAGAAAGTCACTATGTGAAGCTCACACTTCTGAGGTGAGAAGTTAATCCCCTTCCTTGTGGGCAGACTATCTACATCAACTGTTTGAAATCCTTCCGCATGGAAGATGTGTCTCTTCTCCTCCACTTATTTATTTATTCAGTTATCATTATCAGTATGGACTCAGGGGTATTTATTTTATCCTTTGGGTTATAACCCAACACTATTTTGCTCCTCAAATTGTTCCACCTACAGCCACTGGGAGCTCTATCATTTGATTCCTGCATTTCTTTGACATTCCATCGTGGTGGGTTTAGTCTTTGTTTCTTGAGCACTTCCTTACTTTCTGGTGCTACACGATGCTACAGGTTTATCTTGTATTTTTCTTGTCTCAGTTCTAGAATTAGCATCTACTATTTTTTGACACTTGGATCATTTCCAGGATTTTTTAAATATCTAAACAATAACACAATGAATATCCTTGAGAACATATAAATAGGTGTATTTATCTGATGTTTCATTTGAGTTACAAAAGGGCAAAAGTTGGAACTTAGACAAGACCAGTGAAAGGATTTAGACCAAACTGTCCTCTGTACAGCCACTTTGAAAAATAGCTTGGCAGTTTCTATAAAAGTAAATATACACTTTCCCTATCACTGGCAATTCCAGTCCTAGATATTTACCTAAGAGAAATGAAAACATGTCCATCAAAACACTAGCACTAAACAGTCACAGCAACTTTATTTGTAAAAGCCAAAAAGTGAGAGTCTAAATGTCCATCAACAGGTCAATGTATAAACAAACTGAGGTTTCTCCAGACAATGGAATACAACTCAGCAATGAAAATAAACTACTACTCTGTGTAACAACATAGAAATATCTTAATCATATACTGAGTGAAAGAAGTCACAAAAGAGTATCTTCATTATGATTCAACCTATAGGGAATTCTGGAACAGATGAAGCTAATCTATAAGGATTAAAAAACAACCCAGTGCTTGGGGTGGTAGGGAATGGGTGGGGGAGATTGACTGCAAAGGACTCAAGGGGACTTTTTGGGATGATATGAATGTTCTATGTAGTAGTGTTACATGAGTTTATACAGTTGCTAAGTGCACTTAAAATGGGTACTTTTTTGGTATGTAAATTATACTTTGACAAAGTTGATTAAAAGAAAACAATAAACTGACCAGGTTGCAAAAAGAACCCAGAGAAGAGGGGTTAGGCAGGGAGGCCTTCTCAGGAAAGGGGACAGGCCGTTTCCTGACCGTCCTTCTCTGTGCTGTGCTCAGGCGCTCAGTCGTGTCTGATTCTTTGTGACCCCATGGATTGTATAACCCACCAGGCTCCTCTGTCCATGGGGATTCTCCAGGCAGGAATACTGGAGTGGGCTGCCATGCCCTCCTCCAGGGGATCTTCCCAACCCAGGGACTGAACCCAGGTCTCCCACATTGCAGGTGGATTCTTCACCATCTGAGCCACCAGGAAAGCCCAAAAATACTGGAGTGGGTAGCTTAACCCTTCTCCAGGGGATCTTCCCAGCGCAGGAATTGAACCAGGGTCTCCTGCATTGCAGGCGGATTCTTTACCAGCTGAGCTACCAGGCAAGCCCCATAATCTAGAGATGCTCATTCTCCTTCTGAAATGGGTCCCTTCCCCATATCTCAGGGATCCCTCGCCTGAATCAGCCTGGCAGCAGGGTCTGGGCTTGGAGAGAATGTACAGACACATAGAGTGGACCCTCCGTACCCAGCAGCCCTAAGGCTGGAGGTGCTTTGTGTCTTGTCTGCTTGTCTGGGGTGCAGGAGAAGGGCTAGAATACATTGAGGTTCAGGCAACTTTCTTGGAGGACACTCCCAGACAGAACTCGATGAAAGTCAGGGTACCTCACTGCCTGTGCAAATGGGTGGAGGTCTGCTGGCCTGAAATGACCTCAGCAGCAGGGTGATATCCCCAAGCAGAGGCAGCATTTGGGGCCAGGGAGGACAGACGGTGCAGGTGATATGGCAGGAACAGCTCCTTGGAGGCTGTCAGGGAGACCAGGGCTTGTGGACTCTGGTCTCAAGAGACATGGCTGGGTGTCCTCCTCCACCCACTGAGAGCGGTGCTGAGTGACGACCAGGATTTATGGAGACTTCAAGGGGAACTTCAGCTGAGTGGGAGAGCGGGACGTTGGTGCAAGACTAGACCCACTGCCAGTCAAGCAGGGTTTGAGATCCGAGGTATTTTTGTAACGTAAGTTCATTCATTCCCTCACGAATCTTTGTTCCGGGCCTTCAATGAGTCAGATACTGATTAGTCCCTGGGGAGGGGCAAATCAGAAAAATGCCTGCTCTCACGGGAGTCACCTCCTCTGACAGCTCATCCTGTCATTTCAGCTGGAGGGAGTGCTTTGAAGAAGACAAGGAAGGGTGAGAGGAAGGGGGAACCACTAGAGAATAGCCCTGCGGACCCAGGGGCTGGAGAATCCTGGAATATACTGGTTACCAGATATATTCCTAGCAGGGCAATCTCTGCGTCAAAGAACATAAACATTTTAAGGCTTTTGATAAACTGTTGCTATATAGTCACTAAGTCATATCTGATTCTACAACCCCGTGGACTGTAGCCACCAGGTTCCTCTGTCTGTGAGACTCCCCAAGCAAGAATACTGGAGTGGGTTGCCATTTCCTTCTCCAGGGGATTTTCCTGGCCTAGGGATGGAACCCACATCTCCTGCATTGGCAGGCAGATTCTTGAACACTGAGCAACCTTGGAAGCCACCTTTTGGTAAGAAGTTACTGCTAAACTTTTCTTCAGAAAGTTTCCAAGGTTGTCTTTTTAAAGAGAGGGGGAAACGCTATGTGTTTTAGGAGTGCTCAGAGAGTTTTAAAAACATGTGTGTGTGTGTCTGTGTGTGTGTCTGTGTGTGTGTGTCTGTGTGTGTGTGTGTGTACAACGTCACCTTTTCCAGATGCCACCCCAGAAGGTATGGTTCAAGTCAGTTCAAGTCTGTTTCCCACTCATGTCAGACCTAAGTTGGTTTTTTTTTAAATATTTATTTATTTGGCTGCCCAAGGTCTTGGCTGCAGCACACGGGATCTTTCATGGCAGCACGCAAACTCTTAGTTGCACTGTGGGATCTAGATCTCTGACCAGGGATCAAACCTGGGCCCCCTGAAGTGGGAGCGCACAGTCTTAGCCACAGAACCACCAGGGAAGACCTGGACCTAAGATTTTAGGAGCTAAATATACTAGTAGTTGAAATGCAGTCAGAAAGACCTGCATGTGTATCCCAGCCTTAGCACTCACCAGCTCTGGTATGACTTTGGACAACTATTGCTGAAAGTTATGTAAGCCTTTGTTTTCTCATCTGTAAAATGGTCCTTCTGACAACACTTAGCTCTAAGGGTTATGCCAGTGTCAGACAAGACAACGTAAGTGAGGTGCTTTGCAGAGTACCCAGCACACAGTAGGTGGTCGTGATTCTTTTCTCTGCAAGGTCAGCAGAGTCTCCTAGCCCAGGGTTTAGCGCTCCCACAGGACACGGACACAGCACAGGCCCGCTCTGTGCTTGCTTGCAGACACCAAATCAATGGTTGCCCTGTAAGATCTCCTATCTGGACAAAGTTCCCCACCCTGGTATGCGTTAACCTGACTTTAAAAGACCCAAGATGATATGTGTGTTTGTGTGTGTGTATCGTGTGATTTTTTTTCCTCCCAGAAAAGAACAAGGATTTTTCCACACTCTCCTAAGCAAAACCAGATGAGCAGAGTTAGCCCAAACTTCTCAAAAACAATTCACCTCTGCACTTAGACCAGATATGGCATGCTTCAACCCCAAAGTATACGTGTGTGTGTGTGTGTGTGTCTGAGAAACCACAAGTGGCTCAAACAGTGAAATCATGGTGAGCCCAAATACCCTTCAGCTACAGACGTACAGACGTGGTGAGTTTTAATGTTTGCTTGCGTTTTAAAACAAAACACAACAAAAGTCAACTGCAGATTCAGCCATTGTTTTACCTGGAACTCAGACAGGGAAGTTCCGCCTCTGCTTTCCCCTGTACTTTCCATTGCGCATAGCAGCTCCTCACAGTTGGCTCCCCAACCAGACCCCCTCCAGCCTCCCACCCCCTCCCCCCAGCCTCAGCAATCGCACCTCAGCAGCTCTTAACACAGAAAACTTAACACAGAAAAATGCGCAGCTCCTCACCCTCCACCTACCCCTCCCCACCTCAGGGCAAGGTGTCCACAGCAGGACAGGAGCAGCTGGGAAGCCCTTCAGAGTTGTCAACCGAGGCAACAGCTCCCAAAGCTCACCTGTGCGCCAAGTTCCCACTCATCCTTGGTGAAATAAGATAAATAAGAACAATGCAGAGAGGTTTTCATAAGATGAATGTATTTTTAATTCTTAAACCATGTCCTCTTTGTTTATTTATTTTTGCTTTCAAATACTCGTCCATGAAATTTAGTGACAAGAGATGGAGGTTAGTTGTGTTGTTTTATAGCGTTCTTTCTTGGCAAAAGTTGGCCAACTTCATGCTCATCAAAATGTATTTTGAGATTTCCCTAGCCTACAAACCCCCAAAGTCTGGGGATTGCCTGGAGAAGGAGCCAAGTGCACAAACAGAAAAAAAAAATGCATGTGAGCTGAGTACCTGCCCCGTGCTGTGCTGAGATGACCCACTTCAGCTCATCCTTACAGCAACACTGGGGAGCGGGCGATAGTATCTCCATTTGATGGATCAGGAAGGCAAGGTTTCTAGAGATTAAGGGACTTGCTGAAGGTCACTCCAGTAGGAATGGGGAGCAGGGAGGCTGGGATTTGAACCCAGGCTGCATGAAACTAGATCCAGAGTGCCCTCCTGCACCTCACAGTGCCTATTCCAGAATTCACACCTGCAACAAAGATTCAGAAAAGCATCTAAAATTGAAGTAGGTGTAGAGTCTTATTCAGAAGCCACTGTGAGTAAATACATTCATAGATCAGGAACAACCCTGAGGGCTGTTGTGAGGGGTGGGGTGGGGGGGTGAACTATGGTATCCCATGGTCCATGCACTTTCAATAAACACAATGGCTGGAATTATGAAAGTGTTAAGAGCTGACCAATCAATCAGCGACAGGCTGATTCATAATGGGAAAGGGCAGGGGCGGGTCCTGAGCACATTAACTGCCCTCTTCAGACCGCTGAGTCCCCAGAACAGGAACCGGACCCGGCAGCCGCTGCCTCATTACCAGACAAATGTAGAGAAAGTGACAGTTTAGGGAAAAACAAGAGTGATTAAGGGATGGAAGAATCCATGAGTAAAGATGAAGAAATAATTACGGCACAGCTCGACGAACTCATAAATCAAGGACGATCACTCCATCTACAAACACCTGGCAAGGTGAAAAGAATCAAGGGAAGATGGGCTATTTAATGTGCATTAAAAAGTGAAACAAGGGTTGGAATTAAGAGAGTGCTAGAAGCTGAGAGTCAGGGACAAGTGGACTTGCTGTGAAAAATCACCTCCCCGGGGTGGGGGGAAACCGCCAGAACCCCAGGGGGGTTAAGACACCAACGAGATTGGACTCTAGGTCAGAAAAGGCTCAGGAGGGAGCAGCCCCCCTCTGGGCTGACAGACGTAACCTGGGTCTTTCCCCAGCTTGGCCTTCCTCTTGCGGCTTCCACACCCACCCCCTTCACCTCAGAAAGACGAGATGGCAATTTGAGGAGGGAAATGGTGTCAACAAATATCGCAAGGCGTCATAACATCAGCCCACAGCCCACTTTTGAAGTAGGGTGGTGACCGGGGCGCCTTAATTATCCCCAAGAAGCGGTCCCGCCACCCGGCTGATCCGCGCCAGGAAAGCCCCCCTTGTGCCCTCTCCCCTGGAGCCTGCAGGCCTCGGGGGACCAGGCTTCTTTATCCAGAACCAGCTGTGCCAGGATGAGGGGTTCCCCCATCACTGCAGGCACAGGAAGGCGACCTTTGGGCAGGGTTTGGGCCTCTTCAGCCTCAAGGAATCACCTTCCTCTGCCTGGAAGGGCCTGAGGGCCCTCCCTGTGGCCTGGAGAAGATGGAAGAGCAAGGATTCTGTCTCCTTTCCATGGGGCTCAAAAGCCATTTTAGCCCAACCTGTGAAGAATGGATTCTTGTCCTGAAATGCCTGCCTGAGTTTAGGGGACGCGCGAGGTCCAGGAGTCAGGTGTGGGTTTGGGAAGAGGCTCCTATTTAGCTGTGTGGAGGGAGCAGGGGAAGGGTGGCACCTTCCTGGGAACACACTGAACGCCAAGGAAAAAACCAAAAGCAACAGGAGAAACGGAAGACAGAGAAACCCAGTCGAGTTTGTATTATAAGCCCTCTGGGACCTAATTCCCCTGTTTCTTACGTTGTTGGGCATATTATTGGTGCTCCACAAAGGTTTATCATGGACACCGCAATTAAACATAAAAAACAGGGTGAGGATGTTGATTTTGGCCATTCCTAACTCCATTGAAAACCAGGATCCCACAACCAAGATGAAAAAGAAAAACAGAAACAACGTGAGGAATGGCATGACTGAGAGGGGCTCCATAAGGCTTGTGGCATAAATTACAAGCTTATTGAGGGCAGGGGACTCTGTCTACAAATTCTGCCGTGTTCCCTCCCCACGGAGCTCCAAGCATTTAAGGGATAAATGGCTCCCTTTACAAAGTCAAGCATTTTAAAATAGTGACAACCCCCATGAGGTGAATTTCAGTCCTTTTTCAATTTCTCTCCTCGGTCTCTTAGAGATTTTTTTTTCCCTCATAAAACGAGCAGTCCAAGTTTTTAGTCTGACATGCTTCTCAGAACAGCCTGTTGGCTTTAAATAAGCTAAAGGGAAGTCATATAAAGCCCTAGTTTGGGACATCAGGTCCAGCCATCCACGATGTGGCCAAGTGGCGTGGCTGGCGAGTCCTGGACCCTGGCTCTCCATCTCAGGGGCCCCCTTCTCATGCTTACATTCATTCACCGAGCCGGAGCCAGCAGGTATAAACGATGGGCAAGGCATGGTACTGGCCTCTGGGGAAGCAACCACAATACACAGGACACAAGGAACGGAGGCCGTTGAGGAATCGAGAGGAGGATTATTCTTTTTTTTTTCCTTTTTCCCTCAGTATCTACCCCTGAAGAAGGACACTGCAAGCCACCACGAGTGATTTACTACTCAGTACAGATGAAGGCTCAGAATGAGGTTCGTGTAAGGGTTTTAAAGAGAGAGTGAAAGATGGAGCCAGGAAGAGGGCATGGTACATAGAATGAAGGAGCACAAGTCAGGGTGAGAAGGGGAGGGCCCGACTGGGAAGACCAGAGGAGCCAAAGACAAGTCAAATAACCACATTAATTCATTAAACACACACACAAGACAAAATTTCCCTATGTGTCAGCTAACGGAATCAAAGATAAAGTTACAAGCCCAGACCCTTGGGGGTGATCGTGTGCATGCAATTACACAGGAGGCAGAAAAATATGACCAAATATCTATAACACAATGTGACAATTGTTACCCCAATAAAGTTAAAGGGATGTGTGTGTGTGTGTGTGTGTGTGTGCGCTCAGTCATGATCCACTCTTTTGGACCCTAAAGACCATAGCCTACCAGGTTCCTCCATCCATGGGATTTTTTCAGAATACTGGAGTGGGTTTGCCATTTCCTCCTCTAGGGACTCTTCCAGACCTAGGGAACGAACCTGCATCTCCTGCATTGGCAGATGGATTCTTTACCACTGAGCCATCTGGGAAGCCCTTAAAGAAAAGGATAATGGATGAACTTTTGGGGGGGGACAGGGAGGCCTGGCACGCTGCGGTTCATGGGGTCACAAAGAGTCGGACACGACTGAGCGACTGAACAGAACACCCCATACCACACGTGGAATCTTAGTTCCCAGGGATCGAACCCGTGCCCCCTGCATCGGAGTGCGGAGTCTTAGCAACTGGACCACCAGGGAAGTCCCTGCATGAAATTTTAAAATGAACTGTGGATTAGAAAATGTATTTTTATCCATGATAAATACCCTGATTTTGATGACTGTACTGTAAGCTCTGTGAGAGAATATCCTGATCTTGGGAAACAATACACTGAAGTAGTTCAGGGTTTTTTTTTTTTTTTAAAAAGATGTTTATCTTTCTTCAATAGGCACATGTATACAACATCTGAAGAGCACAGAGGATGAAAGGATGACTCCGAGCGGGGAAGGAAAGGAAGGAGGTGAGTAGGGAGGAGCTTCACCCAGGATTTGACCTTTGAGTACGAAGGAGAAGACAGAGAAGGAGTTCATTTGGAGAAGAAGAGTTTTTGGAAAGAGGGTAGGCTAGGAAAAGGTCATGGGAAAGGTGTGGCATGAAAGCATGGAGGACTTCCCTACTCGGAAACCCTGAAGACTGAAGCCTACCTAGAGTTCCTAACGTGTGAGGGAGAATGTGGATGAAAACACAGCTGGGCAAGTCTCTCTGGGCTGGTGAAGGGCAGGTTCTGCGTTTGGACAGTCAAAAGAAATTCCTCATCTACTAAATAACCGCTATTTGCCTTGTGAGACAGAGCCTATGCCTGTAACATGTACAAAAAAACTCAAGACCATTTTGAAAAAAGCAATTTTAAAAATCAGGGTCACCTGAGCCAAGAAGCGCTCAGAATTGGGTTGCATCAGATGGTAAAGAATCTGCCCCCAATGCAGGAGACCCAGGTTCAATCCCTGGGTCAGGAAGATGCCCTGGAGGAGGGAATGGCAACCCACTCCAGTATTCTTGCCTGGAGAAGCCCATGGACAGAGGAGCCTGGGGGGCTACAGTCCGTGGGGTCACAAAGAGTCGGACACGACTGAGTGACTAATGCACAGACTAAACTCAGTTTCATCAACATTTATGAGCGACTTCAGCATGTGGGTTACACTGGATCTTGGGGATATAGAGACAAAAAGATGCGGTCCTGCCCTCAAGGTAGATCACAGGCTAGTAATCAAGAAGAACTTCTCAGGCAAAGTGAGTTTTGAGGGGAAAGAAGGGATGTGAATTAACAACCAACCAAGGGTTTGGTTTCTTCAGGACTGCCACTGACTTCAGAGACGTGTTTGCCTCTCCTGCAGTTGGTACCCAGGCCTCAGTGCATTGTTGTGAGGAGGGAAAACCAGACTGCGAGGGCCATTTGGTAGCCAGCAGAGGTTTTAAAAAAAAAGCCTTCTATTAATAAATTGGAGCTAATTGACTTGTGCTTAGCCACAATGACAAATTTGTGGGAGGAATGTAAAGAAATTAAACAGGTCAAGAAAATTAGAGGCCAATGTCACTTCTTCACCTAGATGCAAAAGTCCAACAAATTGAATTCAGTAGTGTATAAAAAAGATAATATATTGTGATCAGTTGGGTTGTTGATCCTAGGAATACAAGAGTGATTTAACATTAGAAAAGCTATTAATAAAATTCATATTAATGGATAAGAGAGAAAAACCATATAGTTATCCAAACAAGTGTAGAAAAAATATTTGCTAAAATTTAAAATGAAATTTCCTACCTAATAAAGACTTTTTATCAAACAATTAGAGCAAACATCATTCTTCAAGGTGAAAGTTTTGAGGGGTCCTTTTAAAATCAGGAACAAGACAAAAATGTCCACTTCAGCTCTTCTTTTCAGCGTTGTATTGAAGTCCTATTCAGTGTAATTTAAAAAAAAAGAAATAAAATGTATAAGGTTTAGAAAGGAAGAATATACTACTCCCAACAAACAATTAGACAGCATAATTTTTTTAAAATGTCATGCAGCACTATTTACAATAGCCAGGGCATGGAAGTAACCTAAATGCCCATTGACAAAGGAATGGATAAGGAAGATGTGGTACGTATGTACAATGGAATATTACTCGGTCATAAAAAGGAACGAAATAGCATCATTTGCAGAGGCATGGCTGGACCGAGAGATTGTCATACGGAGTAAAGTAAGACAGAAAGAGAAAAACAAATACTGTATAATATCATTACATGGAAAACCTAGAAAAATGGTACAGATGTACTTATTTGCAAAGCAGAAATAGAATTACAGATGTAGAGAACAAACTTATGATTACCAAGTGGGGAAGGGGAGGGGTGGTGGGATGAAGCGAAAGATTGGAATTGACATATACGCTACTATGTATAAAATAGACACCTGATGAGAACCTGCTGTACAGCATGTATACTCAGTGCTCTGTGGTGACCTAAACGGGAAGGAGACTTAAAAAGAGGGGGCATATGAATACACATAACCGATTCACTTTGCTACACAGCAGAAACTAGCACAACATTGCGAAACAACCACACCCCAATAAAAATTAATTTAAAAAATAAAAAAAATCAATACATGCAAAAAAGTTTCAAAAATACAAGATGTCAGTTATTACAGCAACCAAAATTAGGGTACTTAGGAATAAACATGATGCAAGACAAGGAAGACCTTTAAAAAGAAAAATATTAACTTTATTGAAAGACAATACACAAGGCAGGTAGACAGAGAAATGAACTAGGTTTGTGGATAAGAAGTCATAATGTGAAAATAATGTCAGCTCTCTTCACATAGATCTATAGAGTCAACCCAACTCAAATCCTTACCTAATTCCAAAATTTACAAGGCAGAGGAGAGTCCTAAGGATAGCCAGTGAGTGAAGTCGCTCAGTCGTGTCCGACTCTTTGCAACCCCATAAACTATACAGTCCATGGAATTCTCCAGGCCAGAATACTGGAGTGGGTAGCCTTTCCCTTCACCAGAGGATCTTCACAACCCAGGGACTGAACCCAGGTCCCCCTCATTGCAGGCAGATCCTTCACCAGCTGAGCCACCAGGGAAGCCCAAGAATACTGGAGTGGGTAGCCTCTCCCTTCTCCAGGGGATCTTCACGACCCAGGAATTGAACTGGGGTCTCCTGCACTGCAGGCGGATTCTTTACCAACTCAGCTATCAGGGAAGCCCTAAGGGTAGCCAAGACATTTCTAAAAAAAAGAATAAGGTGTTAGGACCTTCTCTACTACATATAAAATCATACTACAAAGCCACAGTAAGTAATACAGTGTGATATAGGTATATGTGTGTGCTAAGTCACTTCAGTTATGTCTGACTCTTTGTGATCCCATTCACTGTAGCCCACCAGGCTCCTCTGTTCATGGGATTCTCCAGGCAAGAATACTGGAGTGGGTTGCCATTTTCTTCTCCAGGGGATGTTCCCAACCCAGAGATCAAACCTGCATCTCTTGTGTCTCCTGCATTCGCAGGCAGATTCTTTACCACTGTGCTGCCTGGGAAGCTGTGATATAGGTACAAGGACAGACAAATTGACCAATGGAACTGAACAGAATGCCCCAAAGTAGAACTACACATATATGGAAACCTGACATCACAGAGATGGCACAGCCAGCCCCCAGAGAAAGGAGAGATTATCCAGTAAATGGTACATAATTGTTATTTACACTGGGGCAGGGGGCGGGGGAAGACTGATCCCTATCTCATACTTTATCCAAAAGTAAATTTTGTGTGAACTAAAAGCAAAATGTACAAGTCAACACTAATATTTTTAGAAGAAAATAGAGAAGAATTTCTTTATCACAGCAGGAGAGAAGGATTTTTTATACAAGGTACAAATTGTATTGACCACAAAATATAAGATTGATATAATAGATTATATTAAAAATAAGAATGTCTCTCATCAAACTACATCTTAAAGAAAGTGAGATGGCAAGCCACAAGGTGGGAGAAGATACCTGGAATGCATGTAACTGATAAATGAACACGTAAGGAAATTTTCCTGCAGCTGTCTGCATGCTCATTTCCTGGTCTCCTTCAGAACTTGCTCCCATGTCAAGTTTTTCATAAAACCTTCCCTAATCACTGTTTAAAAAATTGCAAGCGCACTACCACCCCCTGCCCTGCCTATTGCCCTTCCCTGCCTTACTTTTAGCCATAACATTTATCATTACCATACCTACCATACAGGTTAAGGAAATGATGATTGCCTGCCACTCCTTCTCCTCAGAAGACTATAAACTCCTAAATGAGATACGGAATTTTGACCTGTTTTGTTCACTTCTGTATTCCCAGTGTATAGAAGAGTGCCTGGCACATAGCAGGTACTCTATAAATATTTGCTGGCTAAAAACTCCTATCAATCAATTATAAAAACATCAACAACTCAATAGAAAGAAATGAGCAAAAGGCTTAAACAGGCATTTCAATAAGAAATGAAAAATACAATTTGTCAATAAATATATAAAAAGATGCTCAAATGTACTGATCATTAAGGAAGTGCAAATTACAACTGAAATGAGATACTATTTTATATTTACCAGACTGGCAAACATTAAGAATTCTGACGATACTAAGTATTGGCAAGAATGAGGAACACAGGAAACTCTTAATACACCTACTGATGGGAATGGAAATTATTTCTCTCTTTAGAAGACGAATTGGGATTATCTTGTAACGGTGCGCATGTGTGTAGCCTGTACGTCAGTTTGTCTGTTCTTAGATTTATACCCAGGAACAGTGCCTCTAAAAATGCAGTCCACAGATTGGTGTCAGTATGTGAAGGAATGGTCTGTTATAAGTTACCATGAGACAAGTACAAAAATTGACAGTGAGGATTAAGAAAACTCAATAGCAACTTGACGTTGCCATCCTATATTTTTAATTTTTTAGGCCTTTTTATCATGGTAAAATATATATAACTAAAATTTGACCATTTTAAGCGTACAATTTAGTGGCATTAAAAAAATACATTCACACTGTTGTTTAGTCATCCATCTCTAGAATTTTTTTTCATCTTTCCAAATTGAAATTCCATATCGGGACTTCCCTAGTTGTCCAGTGACTAAGGCTCTGCACTCCCAGTGCAGGGGACCCGGGTCAGGAAACTAGACCCCACACGCCACAACTAAGAGTCTACATGCCACGGCTAAGCGGTCCCTCATGCCCCAACGAAGACTGAAGGTCCTGTGTGCCACAGCTTGCTAAGTCGCTTTCAGTCATGTCCAACTCTCTGCGACCCCATGGACTGCAGCCCACAGGCTCCCTGTCCATGGGATTCTCCAGGCAAGAATACTGAAGTGGGTTGCCACTTCCTTCTCCAATTGCATAACTTAAGCATCAATCCCAATAAAAAAATTTTTCTTAATAAAATTAAAAAATGAAATTCCATACCCATTAAACAATAGCTCCCTCTTTCCCCTGCATCCCTACTCCTGGCAACCATTTTTTCTGTCTACAAATTTGACTAAGTGTCTCATATGAGTGGAATACCATACAGTATTTGTCCTTTTGTGACTGGCCTATTGCACTTTAGCATAATGTCCTCAAATTCCACCCATACTGTAGCACGTGTCAGAATTTCTTTTCTTTTTCAGACTGAATAATACCCCACTGAGTGGATATAACCAACACCCTTCTGTTTATCCAGTAGTCCAGTGATGGACACTCGGGTTGCTTCTACCTTTTGCCTGTTGTGAATGATTGCCCTACCATACTTATTAAAATATAACTTGTCTGTTGACTATAATAATTAAAATTGGACTTTATGTTAGGATGTCTTTGAATTTTAATAATCTCATTTTCTGAGTAATTCATTTTTATGGTATTTTACAAAAATCATCTGTGACAATTGTAAAACTTTCTAAATCCACCCACAGATAGTTCAAAAAGCACCACCCTGAAGCAGAGGCTTCCAAATTTGTATAAGACCCAAGAGTAAGAAAAACTCTTCCCATCACAACCCAGGACACATGAACACAACCGAAACAAAAGTTTCACAAAGACATACTTCGTCATGTCTACAGGAAGCGCACTAAGGGAGTTACTGCTTTGTTTAATTTTTTTTAAATCCTGGTTGAATCTATTAAATTGATTTCACAGCCCACCAAAAATCATCAATCCCAGTACAAAAGCCAGCGCTCTTGAGAAATTCCTGCATATGTATGTCAGCAGCCATGTAACGGAATGTTCCCAATAGCATTATTCATAAAAGGAAAAAAAAAACCCAAATATCCATCAATAGGAAACTAAATGACTAAATTGTGATATATTCACCTAATACAATATTACTGGGGCTCAGTCAATGTTTATTGAATGAATTAATAAACGGCTGTGAAAATGAAGTACAGCTACCTGGAGCAGTTTGGATAAATCTTCGAAATACAATGTGCAGTGGACAAAACAAGTCGCAGTTGATTTTATACTGAACAAAACCATTTTTAAAAAAGCAAACAAAAGTAAACACAATATTGTTTGAGGACCCATGCATGTGGTAGAACTACCCTACAAGTCAAGAGAATAATAAACACCTACTACCTCGGTGGAGTAGGCAGAGGGTGGGACTGGGGAGATCCCAGGCAGCTAACAGAATTGGAAATGTTATTAAGTTGGGTGGTTTACAAATGTTCATTTTATTATTATGCTTTGTACTTAGATATACATTGTATATATTCTTTTATCTATCATATTCTTTTATCTATCACGTTTCAGTCAGTCAGTCAGTTCGGTCGCTCAGACATGTCCAACTCTCTGCGACCCCATGGACTGCAGCACGCCAGGCCTCCCTGTCCATCGCCAACTCCCAGAGTTTACTCAAACTCATGTCCATTGAGCCAGTGATGCCATCCAACCATCTCATCCTCTGTCGTCCCCTTCTCCTCCCGCCTTCAAACTTTCCCAGCATCAGGGTCACATTTAAAATCTTTTAAAAGGTAGAAATGAAGTTGATGGAACTGGAGGACAAAGAATTCTAGCCACACTGAGCAAGCCATTGACATATCAAAATATCGGTAAAATAGGGCCCCTTGAGCTTCTTCCAAGACTGCGAAAAAAATAGCTGATAAACATTTTATCAGGCTGAAAAGAAGGGTACCCAGACAAGGTATTGAACTGGCTATCACTCCCCTTACAGAATAGCCTCCAGTCTCCTTATACTCATGCAGCAAACTCTCACCCTCTAAATATTTCCACAAGCATGGAATGTTCTTCTGCATCCCTGACTGTTGGTTGACGTTAGAATTCTGAGTTAAGGGTCTTAGGTAGGCAATAGAGGAAGAGGGTGGAGGCCAAGCCTTATTCGTCTTCATGTCGCTAACCTTCAGCCCAGCGCCTGTGCAAAGTATTGGATAGCTGTTTGCTGTAGAAATGAATGAAGCACTTACTGAAAGAATAAATGACTATCGCAGTTAGGCTAAGGATGCTATACCATTTCTGTCATTGCCGATATATGAGGTTATTTCAGGCTGTTCTGACTCATGATCTAAGCTGAGACATAGTAATGGGCGTGGCTTCCCCAAAGGTATTTATGAATTAAAGATCTGAGGGAGAAGGTAAAATGAGGTCATGGGATAAAAGTGGGGAAGCAGTCAGTTTTAAAATAAAAATGAGAAATCTTGGGAATTTGTGAAGTCCAGTTGGGCATAGCAGTAAGTTGGTGATTATCTTTATTATCCCCACTTTAATTTTTATCATGGTTAATTACAAAGTGTCACGAGCAGAGTGCAGTGGTTATGATGAAATGTGGAGGCATTGTCTGGGTTTGAAACCTCCACTTACTGGGTAAGTGCGGGGAAATTACTTAACCTCCTTGTGCCTCAGTTTATCATCTGTAAATAGGGATAATAATAGCACCAACCTTGGGATTTCCCCAGTGGTCCAATGGTTAAGACTCTGTGCTTCCAATGTAGGGGTGAAGGTTCGGTCCCTGGTCATGGAACTAATATGCCACACAGAGCAACCAAAAGGAAAGAAAACATCAACCTCATAGAACTGTAATGATGGGAAGTGATTCAGTGAGGAGATATTCATAAAGGGAACAGCACCTGGCATGCAGCAAGCACCCTATCAATGTTGTTAAATAAAACCTTCACCTGGATCGACAATATACTTGTGTGCCCGTGTGCTTCCTGTACTCTTCGGGTTAGCTGCCGTGTGGGTACTCAGACTTCTATCACAGCAAAACAACTTCTGTGGCCTCTTCCACGGAAAGCCCTTGAGAGGTTTCATCTTTATGGAGCTTTGCTATAGGATCCTCTGCTTAATTAGCACCCTTGCAATCCTATTGTTGATATCATCTAAGATCATTGTCTTTAATATACCTATATAGATTCCTAACAGTCTGCCTTTAGAATGCCTGTCGCATCTTTCTTTCTTTTTCATTCTCTCTCTCTGCTTCCTCTGCCCTCTTGGACTCTTGCAATAGCCTCCTAACAGATTTCACTGCCTCTAGGCTTTGTTTTAGCCGGTTCATCCTTGGCCCTGGGGACCCACTGAATCTTCCTCAAACAACCCTTCGCACGCATTATTCTCACACACCGGCTCTGATCAGAGCCCTACACTCCTTCACCTCTGTGTTCAAATTCCTTAGCTTGACCATCAAGACCTCTCTAGTCGACTTCAGCCTCACTTTCCCACTTGATCTCTATCTGCCTTTACAAACTTTTTTTTGCAGCCAAATTAGCCTATTAATTGCTCGATATTGGTCATGCCTACGCCCACCCCGGCAACATTATTTCCTCCACTCCCAAACCTGGAATGCTCTTCTCGTGACTTCATAGACTGGAGAAGACACTCTAAGAGGTGAGAGAAGGTCATCGAAATGGAGATTAGGGAATATCAAAAGCAGATTTTGTGTTTCTAACTTGTTCCTTGACTTGGCCATGATCCCAGGAATGGGAGAAGGATTCTCTCCTTCGAAAAAGGCACAAAGCATGAGGGTTAAGGGTATGAACTCTGGCTCTGTTATTTCCTGGCTGCACAAGGTGCCTCTGTGCCTCAGTTTTGCGCATCTGTAAAAGGGGTTCCTTTTGGAGTGGATATGGTGATACACCACACAGGTCCCTCTTCAAGGCTGAGATACATATTCTCCCAGCTGTAAGGGTGCTGGCTCTAACCCTCACACTGAATCCCCTCCAGGAATTGCCCTCAACCAAAGGAAACTGCGGGCTTCCCAGGTAGCTCAGATGGTAAAGAATCTGCCTGCAGTGCAGGAGACCTGGGTTCGAACCCTGGGTAGGGAAGATCCCCTGAAGAAGGAAATGGCAACCCACTCCAGTATTCTTGCCTGGAGAATTCCATGGACAGATGAGCCTGTGGGGCTACAGTCCATGAGGTCACAAAACTGAGCGACTACCATAAAGGAAACCCCTAAAATGCTGCCCTCTCCCGGGGGCAGCCTGCATCCAGTGCCGAGTCAACAAGTACAAAAGCCTGGCCTCTTTGCCTTGATTAGATCGTTCTAAAGGGCCACTCTGGCTTCTGATCCCCCCATAAAGTTCACTGAGGTCTCTGTTGCGACTGCATCAGAGCCTAGCTTTTCTCTGCCCAATCCAGCTTTTCCTTTTCTTCGCCTCACAGCCGCTGTTCCCCAAACAACTCCTCCATAGACGACACACATGCAAAATCTCTGCTTCAGAGCCTGTTTCCCAGGAAACCTGACCTACAACGGTTGGCCTAAGAAAGCAGTCCCCAAAAGGAGATTTTGGAGCAGCATCACTTGCCGGCTGACTGGCACTGAGGACCTCATTACTAATGGGAGGTGGACGCCGAGAGCATCGGGCATGTGGTTTGGGTGCAACTGCTAAAATTGTCACCGGTGTTGACCTGGAAGGGGACACAGTTGTACATAAGTGCACCGGGGGTGGCAGGTTATCAAGTGTTTGAGAGGTTCTGGGACGAACTCTTTGCAAACACTGTAGAATGAGATGGCTGGTGCTGGGGGCAAGGCGAGGGGCAAGGGATTGATTCACTGAAGAAAGACAACGAAAGGCCCAGAGTGATTAATCACCAATATAAGGCAAAGTGTAAAAGCTTGAGGGTGGCCTATATAAGGCAGAGTATAAAGAGACTCTTAGCTCCTGTACCGGAGGGCAGAGGATCAGGCCCAGAACTTAATTATAAGAAGATTGAATTCTCAATGCTAGCAGATCTGCTGTGCTGAGGTCAGGGATCTGATTGGAAAGAATGGGACCCCGAGACTCTCAGGAGGCTGAAATCAAGATATTGGTCAGGGGCTGCAGTCATCTTGAGGCTCAGCTAAGACTGGAGCATCTGTTTCCATGATCACTCTCCTGGCTTTTGCATGCCTTAGAAGATCCTTTTCTAAGCTTATTCCTGCAATTGCAGGGAAGCCTTAGGACCTGGCCATGTATCCTGAGTGTCTTCACCACATGGCAGCTGGTGATCAAAGACAGAGAACCAGAGGGTCTCCCAAGACAGAACCCACAGCCTTTCTGTTTGCTAATCTTGGAAGTACCATCCCATTATATCTGACGTTTCCTATGCATTAGAAGCAGCCACGGACTTCCCTGGTGGTCCAGTGGATAAGAATCCGCCTTGCAATGCAGGGGACATGGGACTTGGATCCCTGGTCCGGGAAGATTCCACATGCTGCAGAGCAGCTAAGACTATACGCACAGCTACTGAACCCAGGCGCCCGAGGGTCCATGCTCCCTAACAAGAGAAGCCACTACAATGAGAAACCTGTGCACTACAATAAAGAATAACCGCTTCTCACTGTAACTAGAGAAAGCCTGCACTCAGCAATGAATGAAGACCCAGTGCAACCAAAAATAAAAATAAATTTAAAAATAATTTTAAAAAAAAGAAGCAAGCAATTAAGAAAAAGAAGCAAGCCACTAGGTCCAATGCATCCATGAGGAGAGGAGAACACACACGGTGTGTGGCAGGACTCGGTGGTCACCGGGGACCCTCTTTGAAGCTGCTTCCCACAACCTGGCAGACCTTTGTAGATTTTGGAGACAACGTGTTCTACACTTGAGGATAGTGTTCTGACCCAATTACTTGCTGACAAGGAAGACTGTCCGCTTTCAGTGGGGCCCAGAGCAAGAACGGGCTCTGCAGCAGGTACAGGCTGTGATGCAATTGCCTCCGTGGTATATGAGGCATCTATGGTGCGAAAGACACTGTATGCAGTTTGTGACAAACTCCAAGAGGACTCACACCCTAGACCCCTGGAGTTCTGGACACAGGCCATGTCATCTATAATAGAGAACTGTACATCCTATTCAAAAACAGCAGCCAGTGTTGTACTGAGCTCTGGGAAACACAGAGCATCTGATTATGTGACATTAAGTGATCTTTCAGCCAGAGTTGCCCATCACAAGATGGGTTCTGTCAGACCCACCCAGTCACAGAGTCCCGTGGTCTGAGAGCTCTCCATCATCACACAGAAATGGTGTCTCCAGATGCATTGTCCATAGCAGAGAGGGTGTGGTGGGTATTAGAACCAGTGGAGAAGTAGCAAGTGGGAAGGGGACACCTGGGAGAAAAGTCTCTGTTCTCTGTATGTTGAGGGTGGCGGCCATGACTGTCCCTTTAATCTACCGGCACCACTCCCCACTCCATCCTAATTGTCTAACAACCTTGCCATTCATCTAAAATATGAGAGGGTATCCCTGGTGGCTCAAGCGGTAAAGCATCTCCCTGCAATGCAGGAGACCAGGGTTCGATCCCAGGGTCAGGAAGATCCCCTGGAGAAGGGAATGGCAATGCACTCCAGCATTCTTGCCTGGAGAATTCCATGCACAGAGGAGCCTGGTGGGCTACAGTCCACGGGGTCACAAAGAATCAAACACGACTGAGTGACAAACACTTAAAATATGAGAAGTGGGCCCTGAGAGTGACATTGAAGCCCAGCTTTCACAAAGCTTGTTTGGCAAAGCAAAAATTATTTTCCAAGTTGGGTCCCAATCTTCCTGCCTGGATAACTCCAGCCATGGTGTTAAGACACTCTGAGTCTTCTTATTTTCTCCTTCCCAAGTCCTTGAGGAGTATCTCAGCATCCCCTTCCACCCACATCCTCCTCAACCTGACCCTTCATTTTCTTAAGAGCTTCACCAGGTCCCACATCCATCCAGGTTGTGAGGTCCCAAGGGAGAAGGCAGCAGGCTGGCACATACTGACCCAGTGACCAAGAAGAGCACCACAGGGCATTCAGTCAGCTCATCTTGATGGAAAAGGGCTCCAGTCTTGCTGCAGGAGGCTGAACTTCCCGTAATTCATCCCTACTCCAGGCAGCAGTCTTTGGTTGCAAGCAACAGAAACAAACTTTGGCAGACTTAAAGCAAGGGGATATATTGAGAGGATGGGGCCATTCACAGAATCAAGAGACAGCTGAGAATGAGGCTGGAGGAGTTGGGAACAATGACAGCCATGACATCCTAGAAAAGGAGCTAATTAACCATCTTGTTAGAGAATTGCTTTGTGCACAATGTTATGCTGTCCTTCAGCCATTTTGGTTAAGGTCCCAAGTCCTTGAATCTGACTGGCTTGGCTTGAGTAAAACGCCTTCTCCTTTGCCATCTTGATTGACAACCCAACTGAGACTGCAACCACTGGGGTAGAAGCAATTGTTCAAAACAGAAATTGGGGCTCTTGCCAAAATAAGGGAGCAGAATGTCGGGCAAAAACTACCTGTGTTCAAAACATCCCCTATCTCTCCCCAGTTACACAGTCTACTTATCTACCAAGATTCTGGGAGCTGTGTATGAAAAGCTGGCAGAACTCTAAACTAGGCAGGATTGAAATCTGTGGAAGGAAGCTCAGTTTAAGGAGAATTGGGGCTTTTTGGATCAGAAGATCCATATTCTAGTCCTAGGAGTGCTACTAATTGAGAACTCTGTTTATTCACCTAAGCCATGGAGTAAGCAGTGATCTATACAGTCGGTCATCATAAGCATCAAAATAGAAAATGTGTTTGAAGGCACTTGGAAGGCTGTTAAACATGCAAACCTGAGGGGCTGTTATTGGTCATTTGGGTTTTTCTAATTTACTTTGCAGATCGCATCATATCAACTCCTTAACCTGAGAGTGCGTTTGGCCAGAAGCAGGCCGTTCTGACCTTAGCCGGCAGACAGGCTGCAGTGAAGCGAGATGAAGGAGAGAGAGCTCTGCAGGTAATGCAGTGGGCAGTCTTATTTCAGCCTATTTTGCAATGCAATGATCTTGAGGAAATATTAGGATGCAGTTCATAGAGAGTCCTCACTAACTCAGAAAAATCAACTCCAGCGAGAGCCAAGAAATAGAAAACTGCCAGAGTGTAGGAAATAGCCATTTGGAAGAACGCATCAGATATTCAATATTCAACACAGTGGCAATGTAGCATAGTCGTTCGGAACATGAGCTTTGAGTCACGAAGACCTGAGTTTGAACCCATCCTTTGCCTCATCTCCGTGAGTACAGTAATAAACCATTAGACAAATGTTTATTGCGGACTCATTATATGCCAGGTATTCTTTGAGGCACTGATAAAACAACAGTGAGTGATACACGTGACAAACCCCTGCTGTCCTCACAGCCTCTACATTCCAGGGGGAGAAGAAAGTAAATAAACAACAAAAAAGGTAAAATATGTGCTAATATTAGGCAGTGACAATGGGCTTCCCTTTATCACTTAGATGGTGAAGAACCTGCCTGTAATGCAGGAGACCCGGGTTCGATCCCTGGGTCAGCAAGATCCCCTGGAGAAGGGAATGGCTACCCTCTCCAGTATTCTTGTCTGGAGAATTCCATGGACAGGGGAGCCTGGTGGGCTACAGTCCATGGGGTTGCAAAGAGTTGGACATGACTGAGCGACTAACACTTTCACTGTGATAAATGCTGTGGAAAAAATAAATCAGAGAAGGAAGTCAATGGGGCGATGGGGGAAGAGTTACTATAATCTATAGGGTGATTAGGTGATAACCTAATGGTGACACTTGATGTGATAGTGACATTCAAACCAAGCGTTGAGAGAAGCAGACTGTGCTAGGCAGGTGTCTGGGGGAAGACTATTCCAAGCAGAGGGAACAGCAGATGCAATGGTCTGATGGTGAGAGGGACAATGAACGAGGCAGCCGGGATGGCTGGAGGAGACCTTGTAGCTGGAGAAAAGATGGCGATGAGGTCAGAGGGCTGGAGACAGGGCGGACGCCTACCGCCTGGTCGGCCCAAGACCTTGGCTTTTACTCTGGAGGAGATGGGGAGCCACCGGCAGGTTTTGAACAGAAAAGTAACACCATCTGATCTATATTTTAAAGTGTCATTTGAGCTGCTGTGTTTAAGTGAGGACAGAAGAGGAAAACCAGTTAGGAGGCTGTAGAAAAATCCAGGTGAGGGGCTTCCCTGGTGGTTCAGGGGAAAAGAATCAGCCTGTCAACGCAGGAGACACGGGTTTGACCCCTGATTCAGGAAGATCTCACATGTCGCGGAGCAACTAAGCCCATGTGCCTCAACTATTGAGCCTGTGCTCTAGAGCCCGGGAGCTGCAACTACTGAGCACACGTGCCGTCATGAGCGACACCCCTCTGCCCTAGAGCCCATGCTCTGCAATGAGAGAGGCCCCTGCAAAGAGAAGCCCCGCTCACAGCAGCTAGAGTGTAGCCCCACTTGCTGCAACGAGAGAAAAGCCCACACAGCAGTGAAGACCCAGTGCAACCGAAAATAAATACATAAAATTTTTTCTTTTTTTAAATCCAGATGAGGCTTCTAGTTTCTGGTCCAGCTGTAAGGAGCTTGGGAGTTACCATTCTGTCCTAACAAGTAAAAATCTGAAAAAAAAACCACCCTTCTTAGATTTATCAGAGAAGTGAGGTCTCAAGGCAAACTGCTGCCCGCACAAGTCTGGACAGACAGCCAGACCAATGCATCGAGTCACCACTTAGAGCAGAGATCACAAGCAGAAACCTCCAAGGGAACCAGCGCTGGGGCAGGAAAACCTGAACTGTAATTGAAAAAACTGCTGGAGGCTCAGTGTACACAAGCCAAGGGTTAAAAACTCGGGGTAGGGGGGCGGACCCAGTCAAGAAGAGGTGCCTACAATTTTGTGAGTTTTATCTCCAGGGACTCAACCACATTCTCTTGGTGAATATTGTAGAAAAACCCTTCCAGCTTCTGGTGTGGTTTAAGGAAAAGGAACCGTTTTGAAATGCATTCTGCTCCTCTTAATGAGGCTTGCCCTGGAGAGAAGCTAATTTACCAGAGTTTAAACTATTGGGGAGCATAATACTAGAGGTTATACTAGAGCATAATCAACATGGAGAAAGGGAAACACCCAACTCCAGCCCTCTCTAATTATCCTTTCCCATTTAAGGGGGAGCGATGGGGGAGGAGGCCGAGAAGAACTTGTAAAATTCACAGACCAGGGGTACAGACCCTCTAAAGACTCAGAACTCATCATGAGACTACAGAATGCTTTCTTTCCCCAACACCTTACCCTATATCATTAAAGGCCTATTTACTGCAGTTCCTTTTACCCAATACATCATGTCCGGCTAACAAGAAAAAATTCCAAGACATAGCAAAAAAAAAAAAAAATACACTTGCAAAAATTTCAAGACATAGCAAAAAAAAAAATACACTTGCCCTGAAGAGACAGAACACACATCAAACCAGACTCAGGGATGGCAGAGATGACGGAGTTATCAGGCTGGGAACTTAAGACAACTGTGATTAATATGCTAAGGGTTCTAATGGATGAAGCAGATAGCGTGCAAGAACAGATGAGTCATGTAAACAGATGGTGGTTATAAGAATGAGTCAGAAAAAAAACACCAGAGATCAAAAACACTGTAACAGAAATGAAGAATGCCATCAGTGCATTGACTACTTGAAGGCCCTGGACTGTGTGGATCACAACAAACTGTGGAAAATTCTTAGAGATGGGAACACCAAACCACCTTACCTGTCTCCTGAGAAACCTGTGTGCAACTCAAGAAGCAACAGTTAGAACCCTACATGGAAAAACCAACTGGTTCAAAATTGGGAAAGGAGTATGACAAGCCTGTCTATTGTCATTCTGTTTATTTAAATTATATGTAAAGTACATCAGGCAAAATGCTGGGCTGGATGAATCACAAGCTGGAATCAAGATTGCCAGGAGACATATCAACAACCTCAGATATGCAGGTGACACCACCCTTATGGCAGAAAGCAAAGAAGAAATCCCCTGGAGAAGGAAATGGCAACTCGCTCCAGTACTCTTGCCTGGAAAATTCCGTGGACTGAGGAGCCTGGTAGGCTACAGTCCATGGGGTCGCAAAGAGTCGGACATGACTGAGCAACTTCACTTTCACTTTTTGATGAAGCTGAAAGAGGAGAGTGAAAAAGCTGGCTTAAAACTTAACATTCAAAAAACAAAGACCATGGTATCCGGTCCCATCACTTCATGGCAAATAGATGGGGAAACAATGGAAACAGTGACAGACTTTATTCTTTGGGGCTCCAAAATCACTGCAGATGGTGACTGCAGCCATGAAATTAAAAGACTCTTGCTCCTTGAAAGAAAGGCTATGATGAACCTAGACAGCATGTTAAAAAGCAGAGACATTACTTTGCTGACAAAGGCCTGTGTAGTCAAAGCTATGGTTTTTTCAGTAGTCATGTATGGATATGAGAGCTGGACCATAAAGAAGGCTGAACACCAAAGAATTGATGCTTTTGAGCTGTGGTGTGGGAGAAGACTCTTGAGGGTCTCTTGGACTGCAGGGAGATCAAACCAGTCAGTCCTAAAGGAAATCAATCCTGAATATTCATTGGAAGGACTGATGCTGAAGCTGAAGTTTTAATACTTTGGCCATGAAGAGCCATGGATGCAAAGAGCCAACTCATTAGAAAAGACCCTGGTGCTGGGAAAGATTGAGGGCAGGAGAAGAAGGGGGAGACAGAGGACGAGATGGCTGGATGGCATCACTGACTCAGTGGACATGAGTTTGAGCAAGCTCTGGGAGATAGTGAGGAACAGGGAAGCCTGGCGTGCTGCTGTCCGTGGGATCGCAAAGAGTCAGACACAACGGAGTGACTGAACAACAACAATCAATAGGAAGGGGCTTCCTGGGTGGCTCAATGATAAAGAATCCACCTGCCAATGCAGAAGACACAGGTTGGATCCCTGGTTAGGGAATATCCATCCCTTGGAGGAGGAAATGGCGACCCGCTCCAGTATTCTTGCCTGGAAAATCTCATGGACAGAGGACCTGGTGGGCTATAGTCCATAGGGTCGCAAAGAGGTGACATGACTGAGCATACACGCAATCAACAGGAAAAAATCAACAAAACCAAAAGTTGGCTCTTTGAAAAGATATATAAAATTGATACACCTTTACCAGGTCACACAAATTACTAATATCAGAAATGAAAGAGACAACGTTACGACAGATCCCACGGACATTAAGAGAATAATCAAGGAATAGTATGAACAACCCTATGTCCACAAATTTGATAACCTAGATGAAATGACCCAATTATTTGAAAGGCACAATCTGCCAAAAGTCTTACAAAAATAAGTAGACAATCTGAATAGACCTATGTATATTAAAGAAATTGAATCAGTAATTAATAGCCCTCCAAACCAGGAAGTACTAAGCCCAGATGGGTTCACTGGTAAATTCTACTAAAACTTTAAGGACGAAATTATACCAAATCTATAGAATCTCTTTCAGAGTATAGAAGAAGAGGGAATACTTCCCAATTTATTCTGTGAGGCTAGACTTAGCATTACCCTGATATCAAAACTAGACAAAGACATTACAAGAAAACTACAGACCAATATCTCTCATGAACATAGATGCAAAAACCCTCAACAAAATATTAGCAAATCTAATCCACAATATATAAAAAGAATTATACACCATGACCAAGAGGGATTCACCTGAAGTATGTGAGGCTGGTTCAACATTTGAAAATCAGTTAATGTAACCCATTACATGAAGAAGCCAAAGAAGAAAAATCACATAACCATTTCAATAGATGAGGAGAAAGTATTTGACCCAGTGAAGTACTCATTCATGATAAAAAAAAAAAAACAAACAACCTCTCAGCAAACTAGAAATAGAGGGGAACTTCCTCAACTTGGTAAAGAACATCTGTAAAAAATTATACTTAATAGTATACATAAATGGTAAGAAACTGGAAGCTTTCCCACTAAAATCAGGAACAAGGGAAGGACGTTCCTTCTCACCACTCCTTTCCAACATCATCTTGGAAGCCCTAACCTGCAGCAAGACAAAAAAAAAAGGAAATAAAAGGTACACAGATTGGGAAGGAAGAAATAAAACTCTCTTTGTTCGTACATGACATGATTGTCTATAAAGAGAATCTGAAAGATTCAACAACAACAACAAAAGACTCCTGGAACTAGTAAGGGATTATAGCAAGTTTGCAGGATACAAGGTTAATATATAAAAGTCGACTACTTTCCAGTATATTAGCAATGAACAAGTAAAATTCGAAATTAAAAATACAATACCATTTATGTTAGCACCACAGAAAATGAAATACTTAGGTATAAACCTAATATGATATGAATAAGATTTATATGATACACATATATGAGAAGAGATGGAGAGACAAGAAATAGACCAACATAAAAGTTGCCGACTGATCTTTGACAAAGAAGCAAAGGCAACACAGTGGAGAAAAGATAGTCTTTGTAACAAGTAATGCAGGTACAACTGGACATTCACATGCAAAAAATTCTAGAAACAGACCTTACACCTTTCAAAAAATTATCTCAAAATGGATCACAAGTAGTTTAGGACATTTGAAAAAATGAGTCATAGATCTACATGTACAAAGTGCAGAACTATAAAACTCCTAGAAGACAACATGGGAGAAAACTTAGATCTAGATCATCTAGGCTTTAGCAACGACTTTTTAGCTACAACACCAAAGGCATGATCGTGAAATAGATGATAAGTTAGACTTCAGCAAAATTAAAAGCTTCCGCTCTGTGAAAGACTCTGGGAAGAGAATGAGAAGTCATGTCCTGTGGAGAAAATACCTGCAAAACATATATCTGATAAAAAACAGTTATCCAAAATATACAAACAGCTCTTACAACTCTTTAAGAATAAGACACTGAACAACCAGATTAAAAAACAGACCGAAGACTTCGGCAGACATCTCCCCAAAGAAGATACACATAAAGGGCAATGAGCACATGGAAAAAGGATCCGCGTTACAAGTCATCAAAGACATAAAAAGTCATTACTCATTAAAACAGTAATGAGATTCCACTGCACATCTATTAGAATGGCCAAACCAGATTACTGATGACACCAAATGCTGCTGAGGCTGTGAAGCAACAGAAACGCCCCTTCATTGCTGGTGGGAATGCAAAATGGTACCAGCACTCTAGAGGACAGCTTGGCAGTTTCTTAAAAAGCTAAACAGGGACTTCCTTGGTGATCAGTGGCTAAAATTCCATGCTCCCAATTCAGGGGGCCCTGGATCCATCTCTAGTCAGGGAACTAGATTCCACATGCCACAACTGAAAGACACCACACGCCACAATAAAGATCAAAGATCTCGCGGGCTGCAACAAAAACCCAGAGCAGCCAAATAAATAAATATTTTATAGAAGCTAAACATACTCTTAACATATGGTCCAATAATCATGGCCCTTGGCATTTGCCCAAAGGAGGTGGAAACATCTACACAAAAACCTGCATACAGATGCTGAGAGTAGATTTAGCCAAAATTGCCAAAACTTGGAAACAACCAAGGTATTCTTCAGTAGGTGAGTGGATAAATGGTGATATTAGTACATCCAGATAACGGACTATTATTTAGCACTTAAAAGACATGATCTACCAAGCCTTGAAAAGACATGAAGAAAATTTATATGAATTATTACTAAGTGAAAGAAGCCAATTTGAAAAGGCTACATACTATATGATTCCAAATATATGAATTCTGGAAAAGGTGAAACTATGGAGAAAATGAAAAGATCAGTGGTTGCCAGGAGTTGGAGGAGGCAGGGATGAATAGGCAGTGCACAGAGGGTTTATTTTTTAGGGCAGTGAAATTATACTGTATGATACCCTTATGGGGTACATGTCATTAAGCGTGTGTGTGTGCTAAGTCTCTTCAGTCGTGTCCGACTCTTTGCAACCCTATGGACTGTAGCCCACCAGGCTAGTCTGTCCATGGGATTCTCCAGGAAAGAATACTGGAGTGTGTTGCCACACTCTCCTCCAGGGGATCTTCTAGACCCAGGGATCGAACCCATGTCTCTTGCATCTCCTGCATTGGCAGGTGAGTTCTTTACTGCTAGCACCACCTGGGAAGCCCTTTACATTTGTCAAAACCTACAGAATATACACCACCAAGAGTGAACTCTAATATAAACTATGGATTTGGGATGATAATGATGTATCGATATAGCTTCACTGATTATAACAAATGTACCCCTCTGGTGAGGGATGTTGATAATGGGGGAGGCTGGAAAGGGTAGAGGGTATAGGGGGCCCCTCTGAATCTTCCACTCAATTTTGCAATAAATCTTGGTGGTAGTTAAGTCACTAAGTTGTGTCCAACTCTTTTTGACTCTGTAAACTATAGCTCACCAGGCTCCTCTGTCCACAGGATTTCCCAGACAAGAATACTGGAGTGGGTTCCCAATTCCTTCTCCAGGGGATCTTCCTGACCCAGGGGTCAAACTCAGGTCTCCTGCACTGCAGGTGGATTCTTTACTGACTGATCCATCAGGGAAGCCCTTTTTTAAAATGCTCCTAAAAATCAAGTCTATTAAAAAAAAAAAAAAAAGTAAGAATTGATGGTGGTTTGCCAAGAGTAGCAGCTACAGAAGTGTGGAGAAGTGGTTGGATTATGGGTTTCTTTTAAAGAAGAGCCACCAGAATTGCCGTGTATGGGATGTGGAGTATGAGGACACGTGAGGATTCAGCCTACATGCTAGACAAGACGACATGAGACAGCGACTGTGCACAATGCAGAGGAAACCACAGAATGGGACAGACTAGAGGCTCTTCAAGAAAATAGAGACACCAAGGGAACATCTCACGCACAGATGGGCACAATAAAGGACAGAAATGGTATGGACCTAACAGAAGCAAAAGATATTACGAAGAGGTGGCAAGAATACACAGAACTGTACAAAAAACATCTTCATGACCCAGATAACCACAGTGGTGTGATCACTCACCTAGAACCAGATATCCTGGAATGCAAAGTCAAGTGGGCCTTAGGAAGCATCACTATGAACAAGGCTAGTGGAGGTGAAGGAATTCCAGTTGAGCTATTTCAAATCCTAAAAGAGGATGCTGTGAAAATGCTGCAATCAATATGCCAGCAAATTTGGAAAACTCAGCAGTGGCCCCAAGACTGGAAAAGGTCAGTTTTCATTCCAATCCCAAAGAAAAGCAATGTCAAAGAATGCTCAAACTGCCGCACAATTGCACTCATCTCATATGCTAGTCAAGTAATGACCAAAATTCTCCAAGTCAGGCTTCAACAGTACATGAATCATGAACTTCCAGATGTTCAAGCTAGATTTAGAAAAGGCAGGAGAACCAGAGATCAAATTGCCAACACCTGTTGGATCATTGAAAAAGCAAGAGTTCCAGAAATAAATAAATAAAGTTCATAGTCAAAAAATTCTGCTTTATTGACTATGCCAAAGCCTTTGACTGTGTGGGTCACAATAAATTGTGGAAAATTCTTAAAGAGATGGGAATACCAGACCACCTGACCTGCTTCCTGAGAAATCTGTATGCAGGTCAAGAAGCAACAGTTACAACTGGGCATGGAACAACAGACTGGTTCCAAATCAGGAAAGGAGTGTGCCAAGGCTGTATATTGTCACCCTGCTTATTTAACTTATATGCAGAGTACATCATGAGAAATACTGGGCTGGATGAAGCACAAGCTGGAATCAAGATTGCCAGGAGAAATAGCAATAACCTCAGATATTCAGATGACACCACACTTATGGCAGAAAGCGAAGAAGAACTAAAGAGCCTCTTGATGAAAGTTAAACAGTTAAAAAGTTGGCTTAAAACTCAACATTCAGAAAACTAAGATCATGGCATCTTGGTCCCATCACTTCATGGCAAATAGATGGGGAAACAATGGAAACAGTGGCTGACTATTTTTTGGGGCTCCAAAATCACTGCAGATGGTGACTGCAGCCATGAAATTAAAAGACACTTGCTCCTTGGAAGAAAAGTTATGACCAACCTAGACAGCATATTAAAAAGCAGAGACACTACTTTGCCAACAAAGGTCGGTCTAGTCAAAGCTATGATTTTTCCAGTAGTCATGTATGGATGTGAGAGTTGGACTATCAAGAGAGCTCAGTGCCAAAGAATTGATGCTTTTGAGCTGTGGTGTTGGAGAAGACTCTTGAGAGTCCCTTGGACAGCAAGGAGATTCAACCAGTCCATCCTAAAGGAAATCAGTCCTGAATATTCATTGGAAGGACTGATACTGAAGCTAAAACTCCAGTACTTTGGCCACCTAAAGCGAAGAACTGACTCACTGGAAAATACCCTTATGCTGGGAAAGATTGAAGGCAGGAGAAGAAGGGGATGACAGAGGATGAGATGGTTGGATGGCATCACCAACTCAATGGACATGAGTTTGAATAAACTCCAGGTGTTGGTGATGGACAGGGAAGCCTGGCGTGCTGCAGTCCATGGCATCACAAAGAGTCAGACACGACTGAGTGACTGAACTGAACTGGACTGCACACAATCCCAAGCACACATCAGATGTTTAGCAAACACCAAAATCCCAGAATATTTTGGAAGAAATTATGGTCTTCAGCAAGGTGATATCTTAGTTAGATCACTCATGGGGTGGGGTCTAGGACACACAAGAAAATGGAAAGAAGAGGGCGACCAAACGCTGTGTGTGTGAGTCGCTCAGTCGCGTCTGACTCTTTATGACCCCATGGACTGTAGCCCACCAGGTTTCTCTGTCGATGGGATTTTCCAGGCAAGAATACTGGAGTGGGTTGCCATTCCCTTCTCCAGGAGATCTTCCCGACCCAGAGATAGAACCTAGGTCTCCTGCACTGCAGGCAGTTTCTTTATTGACTGAGCCACCAGGCAAGCCAGGCTCCAGTCAACTCTAATAACTCAATGTTTTCCTATGGTCAGTAACTTAGTCCTAGAAATAGGAGATAAATGGAGTAGGAACAGAGAAAAACAAGAATGATTCATCCCAGGACCAGTACATAACAATAACTTCAAAATAAATAACAGGGATATGATGTACAGCACAGGAAACATAGTCAATAATATTGTAATAACTTTGTATGGTGTGAATCTATGAAAATATCATATCACTATGTTGTACACCTGAAACTAATATAATATTGTAAGACAACTACCCTTTGGTTTAAAAAAAAAAGAAAGAAAATTAAAGTACTGTCAGACTTCAAAAAAAATGATAATAATGCCAAAGGTAACACTTATTAGTAATCACAGTGGCAATATTAGCCAGACATGTGGAATGTTGTATTTTTTGGAGTCTGTACCAGGCCAGGCTCTTCATTGCAGTGCATTTAGCTTGAGGTAAATGAGGAGTCATTTATGCTAATGTGTGGGGAAAAAAAGCAAAAGGATTAGTTCTCCAAACATTGATTGTCAATTTCCAAAGGATACACTCTACTTTAGTTGAAATGTATTCATCATTTTCTGAACCCCTACTGTACATTAAGCACATATATTTTTCTAGTGCTGAAATCAGCCCAGCTGATTTCAAGGTACATATTATTGTATCCATTTTACAGATGGGAAGAGTAAGGCTTATATAAGGTGACCACTAGCTAAGGAGTCATGAACCTGGATTCAAACCCAAGGCGATGCATCTCCAAAGCCCATGCTCATGCCACACTGCCTCACTTACGCTTTGTTAACAATGACCCACCTTCACTGAGCACTTACCTCAAGCCAGGCCCCAGTGTTTCACAGCTATTAATATGAACTATTACCATCCCCATTTTAAAAATGAAGAAGTTGAGGCCTAGAGAAGTTAAGAAGCTCACTGTAGACCCCTCAGCTGGTAAGTCAGACAGTGTGGTTGTAAGTTGTAGGGTCCATCCCGTTATGTCTTTATAAAAGTACTTTTAAAAAGTACAGTAGTAATATATATTCATGGTAACAATTTTAGAAAATACAACTAAGAAAAAAGAAAAAAAAATCACTATAATCCTACCATACAGAGATAACCATGACTATCATTTTAGTAGATAACATTTGAATCTTTCTCCTATACATACACATCCACACTTTTTTTTTTTCATTTTTTTACAAAAATAAGATTGTGGGACTTCTCTGGTGGTTCAGTGGTTAAGAATTCATCTTGGCAATGCAGGGGATGCAGGTCTGATCCCTGGTTGCAGGGGATGCAGGTCTGATCCCTGGTTAGGGAACTAAGATCCCACATGCCATGGGGCAACTAAGCCTCACACCACAACCAGAGATCCTGTGTGCCACAACTAAAACCCAGTGCAGCCAAATAAACAAATATTAAAGATGAATGTTTTAAAAAATAAGATTGTACTATGTTTGCTTTTGACTAATCCTTCATCCACTTAATAATATGCTGTCGGCATCTTTCTGTTTTAAATATTTGCTACAATGGTGATTTTTTTTACTGTCTTGAGTCAAGCACCTATTTAAGAATCTGTAAGAATTCTCCCTTTCACCCAAAAGGTGAACACACATACACACAAAATTTTACATATGATTTCAGAGACTCCCTGAACCATGGATCCTGAGAACTCCAGTTCTACATTACGTCTTTTTTTTTTAACTGAAGTAGGACTGATGTTGAAGCTGAAACTCCAATACTTTGGCCACCTCATGCGAAGAGCTGACTTATTTGAAAAGACCCTGATGCTGGGAAAGATTGAGGGCAGGAGAATAAGGGGACGACAGAGGATGAGATGGTTGGATGGCATCATCGACTCAATGGTCATGGGTTTGGGTAGACTCCGGCAGTTGGTGGTAGTCAGGGAGGTCTGGAGTGCTGCGGTTCATGGGGTTGCAAAGTGTTGGACACAACTGAATGACTGAACTGAACTGATAGTTGATTTACAATGTTGTGTTAATTTCTGCTTTACAGCGAAGTAACTCAGTTATACATATATATATATACATTCTTTTTTATATTCTTTTTCATTATGGTGTATCCCAAGATACGACGTTATTTCTAATGCCTGAACAATATTCCATCATGGAAGGATGCCCTATACATTATTGAACCAACCTAAGTCAGTCCCCTAAGATTAGACATTTAGATTATTTCCAGTTTTCCACTATTATAAACAATAGCGCAATGACTGTTCCTACGGATAAATCTTTGCGTGTAGTCCTATTTATTGCCTTGGGATCCATTCCAAGAGTACGATCACTTTTAAGGCGTTTGATAGTACTTCCAAATTGCCCTCCAGAAAGGTTGTATCTATTTATGCTCTCTCCAGCAGCATCTAAGAGGGCCCATTTCCCCACATCATTGCTCACATCTGGTCTTATAAAATACTATATTCTGTCCCTCTTTAACCCTGGCTCAGAACTTTTCTTTCTCCTTTTGCTGTCTTGAAGGCAGAGATTTCTGGCTCAAGGAACTGGAAATATCAGTGTTTGGGGAAGACTCCGGGTTAGGAATTGCTATCTTTCCCGACTTCAACAAAACCGCAAAGGCTTCCTAGGTTTAGCAGAAGACCCTTCCTTGCAAATCCCTTGTCTTTGGTAGAAAAACTGTTACTGGGTGAAAGAAACAAACAGGCTAAGCTTTTTTAAAAAAATAAATCTTGGTTGATTTTTTTAAACCTTTGTATTATGAAATGTTTGTCCCCAAAGGAACCAGGAGGGTTCCTTTTAGTAGATCTTAAAATTCATAGACAAGTAATTCTGTAATGTGACTGCTCCTTCTCTCCCACTTTAGACAGCCAAATCTGGCTTCTGATGTATACAGTTTACTAGAAAAAAAAAAAAAAAAACACCTCAGTTTGGCTCGAGAACTCCACACGTGTGGTTATAATGAGAAAGCTCTTGCATATAGTAGGCACTCAATAAATGTTTGTTGAATTGCATTGGAAGACTGTGACATGCACCCTGGAGTAATAGGGGATTTCGTGTACGTGTTTAACTACTAAAGCTTTCATTAACTGTGGCAGTGTTAAATACAGCCGGTACTAATGAGGGGGAGTGGTGACCTGAATACACCAAAACAGAGGGAAATCCCAGATCAACTCTGTTTAGTCTTGAAATACAGTCCATGATTTTTTTTTCCTCCAACAAATGTACCTTTCCAATTCTGTTTGACTTAAACAAATATTACAATAAGCTTATCCTCCGTTGTTGGAGTAGACTCTTGAGAGTCCCTTGGACTGCAAGGAGATCCAACCAGTCCATCCTAAAGGAAATCAGTCCTGAATATTCATTGGAAGGAGTGATTCTGAAGCTGAAACTCCAATACTCTGGTCACCTGATGCGAAGAACTGACTCATTTGAAAAGCCCCTGATGCTGGGAAAGATTGAAGGCGGGAAGAGAAGGGGACGACAGAGGATGAGATGGTTGGATGGCATCACTGACTCAGTGGACATGAGTTTGAGTAGGCTCCGGGAATTGGTGATGGACAGGGAAGCCTGGCGTGCTGCAGTCCATGGGGTCGCAAAGAGTCGGACACGACTGAGCGACTGAACTGAACTGACTATGCTCAGTTAGTCCACAAAGAAGACCATGCTGGGACAGGCAGTTTTTGGGCTAGATTTAAGTGCTGGAAAAAAATTTTGACTCGTTAGATGGTATAAAGGAATTGTTAATTGTCTTAACTATGATATCGATATTATTTTAGCTATGGAGGGATATGTTCCTTTTTTAAAAAAAGACACACCCTGGAATTGACAAATAAGTTACCACAGACCATCTGCAAAAGAGATGATGAAGATTTGACTATATTATAACAATAACTACTGTTTACGGGAAGTGTTTTGTGCAAGCCAGTTCAGCTATATTAACTTGAATCCTACACTAAATAAACTTCTGCCAGGCAGGTATCACTGTCCCCATTTTGCAGATGAATACACTGAAACTCAAACCAGTCGATCCTAAAGGAAATCAGTCCTGAATATTCATTGGAAGGACTGATGGGGAAGCTGAAGCTCCAATACTCTGGCCACCGGATACGAAGAACTGACTCACTGGAAAAGACCCTGATGCTGGGAAAGATCGAAGGCAGGAGGAGAAGGGGACCACAGAGGATGAGATAGTTGGATGGCACCACCGGCTCAATGGACATGAGTCTCAGCAAACTTCAGGAGTTGGTGATGGACAGGGAAGCCTGGCATGCTGCAGTCCATGGGGTCACAAAGAGTTGGACACAACTGAGTGACTGAACTGAAACTGGGACTCAGAAGCAGTAGTGACTATCCAATTCTGCTTCAGGGAACTCCGCTCGCTCACTGATGAAACTGACGGCCAAAGAACCCTGCCCTCCTGCCCAGAAGTCCAGGACGCAGGGCTCTCCTAAATCTCTGGCCCGCATGGAGTCATGCTGAGGCCAGCACTGGTGAACACTCTGAAGAGGACAGCTACTGGCCCCTTCTGAGGTCAGGGCCTGGGGCTTTTAAGTCCAGTCTGTGACCCCACCCTCCACCTCAAGGCAGCCATAGCTGTTTTCTATTTACGCAACTAAAGAACGCTGGTTATGGCTAACCTAGATAGCATATTTAAAAGCAGAGACATTACTTTGCCAACAAAAGTCCGTCTAGTCAAGGCTATGGTTTTTCCAATCGTCATGAATGGATGTGAGAGTTGGACGGTGAAGAAAGCTGAGCACCACAGAATTGATGCTTTTGAACTGTGGTATTGGAGAAGACTCTTGAGAGTCCCTTGGACTGCAAGGAGATCCAATCAATCCATCCTAAAGGAGATCAATCCTGGGTGTTCATTGGAAGGACTGATGTTGAAGTTGAAACTCCAATACTTTCGCCACCTCATGCGAAGAGTTGACTCATTGCAAAAGACCGTAATGCTGGGTAGGATTGGGGGCAGGAGGAGAAGGGGATGACAGAGGATGAGATGGTTGGATGGCATCACTGACTCGATGGACATGAGTTTGGGTAAACTCCGGGAGTTGGTGATGGACAGAGAGGCCTGGCATGCTGCAGTCCATGGGGTAGCAAAGAGTCGGACACAACTGAGTGACTAAACTGAACTGAACTGAACTGAACTGAAAGAACACTGACCATCAGAGAAATATTTCTGACTCTCACCCCAGACGCCCCGCTGGGAAACAGCAGCACCAGGATCTGACCTCAGGGCAATCTGATGTCAAAGCCTCACGCCACTTCTCAAAGGACATGCATAATGGGTCAAGTTTATGTGTTTTCCCTGTGAAACTCTTCCACACTTACTTCCATGTCTCTCCACCCACGGGGCGTGGCAGTACATTGCTGCACTAACGTCACTGCACCTCCACGTGGGGAACCCAGTGTTTAATTCAGCGATTAATGCATATGCCCCTAAATTAACCACCTGTTACTGCTTCTCACAGCACTCCTTGTACTGAGAAGAACACTGCAGGGGAGACAGGAATGGGTTGTCTGGTCCAAGCTCCTGCCTCAGAGAAATGCTGCCTACAGATCAACAGCCTTCAGTCACGTGACAGGGGTCACTTTTGCCTTAAGAAGCAGCATGTGCTCTTCTGCTACAGAGAGCATAAGCCCAGGAAAGACAGCCTAGAAGAGAGAGGGACAGAGAGCCTCAGAGCCCGCGGATGGTGGGAAGACTGCAGCCTCTGCAGTCAGAGAGCTGCATCTTGGACCAAGTACGTGACCTTGGACTTACCCTTCCCTGAGCCTCAGTTTCCTCATCTATAAAATGGGGATAAAAACAATAGTGCCCTCCTCACGGGTTCTTGAGATGCTTGTATCAGATGACAGGGTTAAACTGCCTGATGCACTGTAGGCGACAACCCTGTCGGTGCTTCCCTTCCTAAAGAATTTAGGACAGTTGATCTCTTATTCCTATTTTTAAAGATCTCCAAGGAAGGAGAAACGATAGCATCCCTTGGTAGCTGGTGTCTGTGTTTCACAACCCACTTAGATGATGTGTGAATATAGCACAGAGGCCCACATCCAAGGAGGCCGGTGGAGGCTGGGAGGCATGCCAAGCAGTTTGCTGGACCGCTACCATCCTATCCCTTCCCCCACCATCGGCTCCTAAATATATATATTAGCTTAGCCATCCTTCACAGGCCGACCTCCTTTTGGAAACCCTCTATGATAATCCCCTGGTTTGTAAGATTTTAAGTCTTCTAACTGCTGCAACACCTGATGGCTGTCAATTCTTCAGGCATTTACCAAAAACAGGCCAGTACGATAACTATTTACTTAATTGGTTAATTCAATAAATATATATCAAACACTTCTACATTGCCAGATAGTGTCTTAGGCACTGGACACATGGAAATAAACAAGACAAATGTGGTCCCTGCCTTCGTAAAGCTCACATTCTAGAATAAGTCAGGAGAACAGAAAATAGAGTACATCTGTTGCTCAAAAGTGCAATGGAGGGAATTCCCTGGCAGTCCAGTGGTTAGGACTCCATGCTTCCACTGCAGGGAGCTTGGGTTCAATCCCTGGTCAGGGAGCTAAAATCCTGCTCCCTGGTGAGCCAAAAAGAAAAAAAAAAGTGCAATGAAGAAAATTAAATCAGGGTTGGGGTGTGGCTATTCTACACAAAAGGAATGCCAAGACCTGGCACCTTCCCACCTCACCCTGGCTTCCACTCATTCCCTGAGCCCCATGCAGCCTTTCTCTCAGCTTGTCCCATTTGCCACACTCCTTCCAGCCCCAGGGCCTTTGCACGCTCCTTTTGTCTGGAACACTTGTCTCTCCCTATCTCCCCTGGTGAACCCCTCTTTTAGATGAAGTGACATTTGAGCCAAGACTGGAAAGTAGTGAGGGGGCTACTCACATATGTTTGTTTTCTCTGAGCAACTAGAAGCTCCTGGAGAGGAAGAGGAGGCAGAGGAGAGCAGTGGGTAGAGATGTGCTTCTGGAGTCGGGCTGACCTGCTTCAAATCCCAGCACTACCACATTCTAGCTGTGTGACAAGCTCCTAACTGCCCCAAGTCTGTCTCTTCTGGAAAATCGCGTAAGAACAATATTTGTCTCACAGGAATATTGTGATGACTCAGTGAGATCATGGATGTACAGTGTTGGGCACCAAGGGCAGATATCGCCTGAAGCTAATGGAACTTCAGGAGCTCCTCTTAGATGGGGCCAAGTGGTCACGTGCTTCTGTCAAATACACTAACAGCAATCAGTTAAGACTGCTGTCTCGGGCTTCCCTGGTGGTCCAGTGGTTAGAGTCTTCCTGCCAATGCAGGGGACATGGATTTGATCCCTGGTCTGAGAAGATACACATGCCACAAGGCAACTGATTCCACGCGCCACCACTACTGAAGCCCACATCCCTAGAGCCTGTGCTCCTCCGCAACTAGAGAAGCCACCGCACATCATCGAAGACCCAGCACAGCCATAAAGAAATATAAATAAATACATTTTTTTTAAAAAAGGCTGCTATCTCTTCCCACTTTGACACCCCTCTGTCATGAAGTGAAAAGTGAAAGCGTTAGTCACTAAGTCATGTCCGACTCTTTGTGACCCCATGGACTGTAGCCCCCCGACCCCGGCTCCCCTGTCCTTGGGATTCTCCAGACAAGAATACTGGAGTGGGTTGCCATACCCTACTCTCTCATACTTCTCCTCAAGTCAAATGGCACAAGAGAGGACACAGGACTTTTGTATTCACAATCCAGATGGTGAACTCAACCACTGCACCCCAGGAGGACAGGAGATTGGACTTCCTGGAGAATGGCTAAGGGCTCTCTGCCCATGACTGCCCCCACACTGGGAGAAAGAGGCTTGGGGAGCAGGACAACACCGCGCCCATGAGATCTCCAACTCCAAGCCTTCTGCTCAGAGCTCAGGACGCTCTGGGATCTTCCTGAGTCATCACTGAGAGACAGCCAGCCCCGGGGTCAGGCACTTCATATATTTAAGCTGCAAAGCTCTTGAAACTTACACCCAGCTTGGGAATGCGCTGTTTCCTCCTTCTAAGGGTTGAAAACACCTCATGACCATATTTCAAAGGAAAAACTTCTCCTTACTTTTAAAAGCAGTTATAAAATCATGTCTCAGCCTTTCATTTTCCAGCCAAATGATGCCAATTACTAATACCAAAGGGAATGAACGTGACTCATGGATGTTCCCAGTTCTGACAGCTGATTGCCATAAATTCCCAGGTCCCTAGAGTTTGCTCCACCTTCTCCTTTCTGACTGGTCTCCAAAATCATCACCCAGAAAGTCACGCTTCCTTCGTGCTTTTCTCCAGGAGACTTCTGAAAGGACCTCCGCAGACCGACTGGCTGGTCTATTTACAAGAGCACGTTCAGTCCCCTTGCCCTTCTCCCAGCCAGACTCAGAAAAGGACTTGATTTTAGTGTCCTCGTGTGTATTTTTCATGTACGGGCACATGTATTTCTGGTATCTATTGAACAAATAATCTTTGGCCATCCTCACCTGCCCCCGGTCCTACTCACTGTCCACTCCTGCCTTCCCCAGGGCTGTGTCTGCCTGTCGTAAACTCAGCGGGTCCATCATCATTACAAGTACACAACACCAGCAGGCACTAGCATGCTAGCCCGGGATACATCGCTGAAGGGACATTCTACTCAGAAGGAAATGACCCCCTGATCCCTTAGCTCCCAAGAGCTTGAGCCTCATTCTTCCCTCTGCTTTCCCGTCCACCCCTAAGATGAAAGTAAGACTCTGGACTCAGAGGATCACTTGCTCTTTCTGAGGGGAGAAGGGAGAATAAATTTGGTTGACCGTGAAATATTGTCATAAGGTACTGAACTCATGGCCCAACAGTGTAAGGATACATGTTACTCTAAAAGTGTACTCATGTAGGACTTTCCTAGAGATTCAGTAGTTAAGACTCTGTGCTTCCAATGGAGAGGGCACAGTTTCGATCCTTGGTCAGGGAATTTGTATCTCACATGCCACAGGGTATAGCCAAAAAACAAATAAATAAACAGACAATAACAGTGTGAGCATGTTTTGGTGAGGACGGTCCAGGGGAAAGGAGAGCGCTCACTTACAGTAATCATTTTCTCCTAACTTTCTGAAACAGGCACGTTTTTTCTTCATTGAGGCAGTTTGTTAAAAGTGTAGTTAAATGTGATTGGAATGTATAGCTTTGTATAGACTCTAAAAAAAAAAAAGTCCTTTGTCAGACCGTGTGCCCTGATTTGGGATTCAGAAAACATGATCCCTGTAACAGGAGAACACTGTATCCTCAAGTCCGGGAGCTGTGTTGATGGACTCAAGGAGCTGAGGGCAGGGTGGAGGACGTGAAAATACTTTCTAAAGACCTTCCACGATACAGACGTTTTGTCATCATCATCATATCATCATTATTAGCAATAACAAGTGAATCAGGGGGATCTTTTCAAATGCAAATCTAATCACATTGTGCCTTTCATCCAAGGCCTTCCACCGTTCTTAGACAGAAGCCAGAGCCGTTCCGCAGCCCTCAGGCCCCGCGTGGCCTGGGATCCTGCCCATCTCCCTCTCGCTCCCTCACTTTCCCTGGACCCCCACGCAGGCCTTCTCTCACCTTGAATCGACCACACCTCTCCCAGCCCCAGGACCTTTGCACACTCCTTTTGTCTAGAACTTCTGTCCCTCCCTCCTGGCTAACGCTCTCTTTTTGTCCCTGCATCGCTGTAATCGCACTTCCCCAAGGAAGCACTGTCCACCTCTCCCAGCTGGGTGAATCCTTCTCTCCTACAATCGCTTCGAGTTGTATACAGCCATCCATCTGTTCGTTAATTCATACTTCCTGAGTGTCTACTGTGGGTCATACAGCACTCCGGAGGCTAGAAATACACTGGTGAACAAAAGAAGGCCCTGGGGAGCTTCCATGCTAACAGGAGAAGAGACAGCAATCAAATAAACACATGCAGTGATCAGTGCTAAGAGGAAAATTAAGCTGGGTAAGGATTGGTGTGGTGTCAGGGGTATGGAGTAATTGGTTTCAATAAAAGCAGTAGAGAGGGACTTCCCTCATGGTTCAGTAGCTAAGAATCTGCCTTGCAATGCAGGGGATGTGGGTTCAATCCCTCATTGGGGAATGAAAATCTCACGTGCCTCAAAGCAGCTAAGCCAGTTCCCCACAACTAGAGAGTCCGTGTGCCTCAAACAAAGACCCCGCGTGCCAGAACTAAGACCTGAAACAGTCAAATAAATAAGTATTTTTTAAAAAAGCGTGAGCTTCCCAGGTGGTCCAGTGGATATGAATCCACCTTGTAATGCAGGGAACACCAGCTCCACCCCTGACCCAGGAAGATCCCACATGCGGCAGAGCAACTAAGCCTGTGCACCCCGACTACTGAACCGGGACTCTAGGGCCTATGAGCCACAACTACTGAGCCCACGAGCTGCAACTACTGAAGCCCAAGCGCCTAGAGTCTGTGCTCCGAAACAAGAGAGAAGCCACGGCAATGAGAAGGCCAAGCACAGCAATGAAGGGTAGCCCCTGCTCCCTGCAACTAGAGAAAGTCCGAGCAACAGTGAAGACCCATCACAGCCCAAAAATAAATAAATAAATCTTAAACAAGAGAAGACGGAGAGCCGCAGAGAACGCCTTTTTGAGCAGATGACATTTAAAGAGAGCCCTCAATGAAATGAGGGAGACAATCATGCAGAGGTGTGTGGAAAGACGACTCCAGACAGAAAGAACAGCAAGGGCAAAGGCTCTGGGGTGAAGCTGGTGAGTCTGAAGGACAGCCGCAGGCCAGTGTGGCGGGGGTGGAGAGAGCAAAATGGGAAAGTACTCAATGAGGTTGGAGGACTTGCAGACAAGTCTTTTGAGGAATTTTGCTCAAAACAAGGAGCAGAGAAATAGGGCAGGACTCAGGGGAGCACATGAGCTCTATGGAGGGTGTTTTTTTGTGTTAAGATGGAGAGTACAACAGCCTATGTGTATGCTGGAAGGAAGGCTCCAGGAGAAGAGGGAGAGTCACACTGGCGATTCATGAAAGAGGAGATAATTGTAGTCAGTCCTTGAGTAGGTGAGCATTCCCTGTAGCTCAAATGGTAAAGAATCTGCCTGCGATACAGGAGACCAGGGTTCGATCCCTGGACTGGAGAGTTCCTCAGGAGAAGCGAATGGCAATCCACCCCAGTATTCTTGCCTGGAAAATTCCACAGTCCGTGGGGTTGCAAAGAGTCAGACACGACTGAGCAACTAACACACACACACACACGTGAGTAGGTGAGGAAGAAGGCAGTCCAGGGCTTAGGCAGAGAGTGTGGCATGACACAGGCACAGGGATGACTGGAAATTTTCAACAAGAGAGTGGGCAGAGCAAACATGTATGGACGCAGAGGTCAGTAAGCTTAGTGGTGGGGAAAGAGCCTTCTGATGCCCTGTTTGCCCTGTGAACAGGAAGATGAGATCATCAGCAGAAAGCCAGGCAGGAAAAGGGCAGAAGAGCTGGAGAAGAGAGGAGAAGGGACAGAGAGTGTCTTGGAGACTGGCAGGGTGACTGGGTGCTGTAGCAGTGTCGCTGGGCAGTGCTGAGGCAGTCCACTTATCTGTGCACTTAAATGTAAAATAAAACCTGCCCAGGCTGTTGTGGGTGTTTTCTCAAGCCATGCTCCTGCGCCCAGATGCAGGTGCAAAGGAGGTGCTCCGTTGGGTGTAACCAAGGTGGGAGTTTTGGGAGGTGGACATAGCAGAGCAAGGGAGGTATGGAACAATCATACTATTGATACTGCGGAGTATACTATTGGCTGCGGAGTCCAGGTTGGATGAGGAGGAAAGGGCGGGCCTGGGTCAGGGTGGGTAAAGGACGGTGAATACAGCGATCGAGGAATTGAAGCTCTCAATAGGATCAGAGAATTGTTGGAGTGGGAGTCAGGATAACTCAGCTGGGACAATGAGTGGTGATGGTCTGATGGTTAGCATGGAAGCTCCAGAGGTGGTTATAGCTGTAGCCAGGTGTGAGCGTGACTCTGTGATTGAGGTGGACTAGGGGACAGGGATCATGGTATTGAGGCATCAGGAAATGAGAGGCAGGAGATAGATGATCATCCTGTGGCTCTTACAGTCATCACGGACAATGGCGGGAGGAGGGGCTCAGAGAAAGTCAGGGAGTCAGATGGCCAAGCTGTCAAGAAACACACAAACAGGAGGCAGGTAGTAGGGTCAGTGCTAGACATGGTCTCGTGACAGGGTTCACACTTTTCACATTTACGTGATTACTTGGCTGATGTCGATGTCACCCACCACGCTGGGCGTCGCCATGGTTTTGTCCACCGTGTTATCCGCGGCTTCTAGCTCAATGGCTCCCATGTAACAGGTACTCAGTAAAGACTTTCTGAACAAATACTATTCTCTGGAATTGGAAGAAGGGACAGGAGGGGAGGCTGTGATGCAATAATTTGTCCTCTTCTCTTCCCATTAAGGTTTTCTGTATGGTCCTAATTTTCAGAAATTTCGGTCAGTAGTGACTCAACTAACATTTAAGAAATCCCTGTGAAGTGCCAGTGCCGTGCTATGCGCTTCAAAGAAGAAGATGTGATTTCAGCTCTTGGATGTGTTAAACTATATCCAGGCAGACTCATGAATAAATAACTTTGATACAATATGGATAGAAAGTGATAAATTCCATGTCCAGGCAAGAAAACTGGAGTGGGTTGCCATTATCTTCTCCAGGGATCTTCCCGACCCAGGGATCAAACCCTGGGTCTCCTGCATTGTGGGCAGATTCTTTACCATCTGAGCCATCAGGGAAGCCCAGAAAACGATAAAGGTCTGAGAGAAATGCTCCAAGAGCCCTGAATCTGACTGCACAGGGGCAAAGGAGAAGGCTGTGGATTCAGATAATATTTAGAGAATGAAGATGGTCAGCAACCAAGACAAATGGAAGTCAGGAAAAGGACCAGCCTTTCTAAAGGTAGGGATGGGGAAAGCCTGGTAAACTGAGAAGTCTGATGAAGCTAAAAATGTCATCTGACCCTTATATTTGGGTCAAATGGTTTGAAGTGAGTGTACTAAAATAATTCAATAAGAAAAGAATAGTCTTTCTAACAAACAATGATGGGATAACTGAATATCCATATGGAAAGAGTTGAAGTTGGACTTTCATCTCACATCACATACAAATAGTAATTCAAAGTGGATCAAAGACATAAAGGTAAGTGTAAAACTATGAAACTCTAAGAAGAAAACCTAAGTGTAAATCTTCACGATCTTGGATTAGGCCAAGAAGTCTGAAATTCTAAATGATAAATAAAGCACAAAACAAAAGAAAAATAGATAAGCTGAACTTCATCAAATTTCAACTTTTATGTTTCAAAGGAGACCACCAAGAAAGTAAAAAGACTACCCATAGAATTGGGAAAAAGTATTTTCAAATTGTGTATCTAATAAGGAACTGATGTCCAAAATATACAAAGAACACTTACAACTCAACCATGAGAAGACAAACAACCTCATTTTTAAATGGGCACTTTATACTCATTAGGATTATTATAATAAAAAAAAAGACAGACATTAACAAGTTTTGGCGAGGATGTGGAGAAATTAGAACTGTCATACATTGCTGGTAGGAATGTAAAATGGTATAGGTGTTTTAGAAAATAGTCCCTCAAAAAAGTTAAACATTGAGTTATCATATGATCCAGTAATTCCATTCCTATACATATGTCCAAGAGAACTGAAATCATGTAGACACAAAACCTTGAATGAATATTCAAAGCAACATGAATCCCAACAGCCAAAAAGTGAAAACAACTCAAATGCCCATCAATCGACAATGCGGAAACAAAATGTGGTATAGCCATACAATAGGTATTATTTGGGAATAAGAAATATGAAAGACTGATACAAGCCATAGTATAGGTGTCAGTTCAGTTCAGTCGCTCAGTCGTGTCTGACTCTTTGCGACCCCATGAACCACAGCACGCCAGGCCTCCCTGTCCATCACCAACTCCTGGAGTTCACCCAAACTCATGTCCATTGAGTCGGTGACGCCATCTAACCATCTCATCCTCTGTCATTCCCTTCTCCTCCTGCCCCCAATCCTTCCCAGCATTAGCGTGTTTTCAAATGAGTCAACTCTTTGTATCAGGTGGCCAAAATATTGGAGTTGCAGCTTCAACATCAGTCCTTCCAATGAACACCCAGGGCTGATCTCCTTTAGGATGGACTGGTTGGATCTCCTTGCAGTCCAAGGGACTCTCAAGAGTCTTCTCCAACAACACAGTTCAAAAGCTTCAATTCTTCTGGACTCAGCTTTCTTTATAGTCCAACTCTCACATCCATACACGACTACTGGAAAAAGCATAGCCTTGACTAGACGGACTTTTGTTGACAAAGTAATGTCTCTGCTTTTTAATGTGCTGTCTAGTTTGGTCATAAATTTCCTTCCAAGGAGTAAGTGTCTTTTAATTTCATGGCTGCAGTCACCATCTGCAGTGATTTTGGAGCCCAAAAAAATAAAGTCTGACACTGTTTCCACTGCTTCCTTATCTAATTGCCATGAAGTGATGGGACCGGATGCCATGATCTTAGCTTTCTGAATGTTGAGCTTTAAGCCAACTTTTTCACTCTCCTCTTATCCTGAAATATTATGCTAAGTGAAAGAACCAGACACAAAAGGCCACATAGTGTATGATTCTATTTGTATGAAATGCCCAGAATAAATTATTAGAAACTAAAAGTAATAGATTAGTGATTTACAGTGGCTGTGGAAGGGGGAAGTGAGGAGTAACTTCTAATTGGTACAAGGTTTTGGGGGGTGTGTGTGAAATATTCCAGAATTAGCTAGTGGTGATGGTTGTACAACTTTGTGAATGTACGAAAAACCACTGAGTTGTACATATGGAGAGGGTGGATTTTATGGTTTGACTTGTGTGTGTGTGTCCAGTGCTCAGTCGTGTCCGACTCTTTGTGACTCCGTGGACTGTAGCCCACCAGGCTCCTCTGTCCATGGGATTTTCCAGGCAAGAACACTGGAGCAGGTTGCTATTTCCCACTCCAGGGGATCTTCTTAACCCAGGTCGCTTGCATCTCCTGCATTGGCAGGCGGGTTCTTTATCACTAGTGCCACTTGGGAAGACCTAGTAATGGGCTAGTAATGTAATGTAGTAATGTAATGTAGTGTGTGTGTGTATAATGTAATGGTGTGAACTGCAGCTCAATTTTTTAAAATGTCATCTGGTGTCCCTGTGGCATGTGGGCTACACTAAGGGATATGAATTAAATCCTGTGGGCAATGACGAGTTTCCTAATACTGTGTGTGTGTGTGTGTGCGCGCGTGTGCGTGCACCTGTGTACACACACACTCACTCTTTTCCCACTATAGGTGGAAAATCAGGAAGGCAAAATCAAGAACAACGACAAAAAATCCCACATGGTTCTGTCACCCAGAAATAACCAGGATGAAAGTTTGTTGTATCTCATTATGCTCTTATTCGTCTTTGTATCAAGAACATGTTTTATATACAGTTTGGTATGCTGCTTTTTTTGGCCAGCTACCATACACTTATTCTAAGTGTTACTTAAAAATAAAATTCTTATCTAATTAGAATAGTTATTTATGGTAGAAATCTTGGAAAAAATAGAAAATTATAAAGAAGAAAATTTAAATCATCCATAATCCCACCAGTTAGATGTAATCGTTAACTAACATTTTAGTGTATGTTATTTTGTCTTACTTTTATGAGTAAATGTCATTTTTAATGGCTGTATTATAGGCCATCCAGTATCATAGGTTACTTCTATTGTACTGTAGTTAGGCTATTTCCAGTTTTGCTTTATGTAAATAATGCTATAATAAATACCTTTGTGCGTGAAGCTTTTTCATAGATGGGGCCGTTTCCTTAGCATCTCAGAAATGGAATCACTGGGTCAAAGACTGAATAGATTTAAGCTCTTATGCTGTATCCTTACACTGCATTCTATGATTGGACAAAATGCATTTCTATTAGCAATAAATGAGATTGCCTGTTTCACAGCATTCTCATCAGCACTGAGAATTACACTTTAAAAAAGTTCTCCTTGCTGTTTTTATTTTTATTCTAGCAGAGGTTTCATAAGAAAGAAAGTAGCACACTCAGGTCTGTGTTCTAGATGATAGAAACTGGGCTAAAGAGAGGTGAGAGAGTGGAGATCAATGAGGAAAGTGTTGTATTCATGAAAAAACAGAAATGACACAGCCAAGCAGTGAGGAATGGGTGGGTTTAGAAGATGTTTAAGGTTAGGAAGACATTTCTAAGAAAAGATGGGTAGGATTTGTGACTGGTATGAAACTGGCAGGAAGGAAGCCAATGGTCCAGTAGTTAAGGCTCTGCTTTCCAATGCAGGGCTGCAGGTTCCATCCCTGGTGGGGGAACTAACATCCCACATGCCACAGGGTGTGGCCAAAAATTTTAAATAAATAAATAAAAAGTGTCAAGTTTCACTCCCAAGTGGAGGCATAGTGGAGGGTGATGGTATTAGGCAAGACAGGGAGAAGGGAAAGAGGAGGGATCTAGAAGGAAAAACAAAGTTTCCTGTTTGCTTGCAACATGTTACCTCCCAGAGGTCCAGGTGGAGTTGTCAAGGTACCCATTAACAACATGTGTCTGGAGCCTGGAAGAGAGAAGGACCCTGGGGATTAAAGTTGGGGAATCACCTGTATGTAAATGGTGATGAGTGGGATCACTGGAGGATGAAGAATAAACTCTAAGGAAAACCTGCATTTGCAAGGCAGAAGCGGAATGAAGGAAGGAAAAAGAGCTGTTTGGGAAGTAGGTGGAAAACCAATAGACACCGGTGCCAAATGCCAGGAGGACAGAGAAGTTCAAGGGTAGAGGACAGTGTTAAATGCCTCCAAGGTTACCAGGGACAGAGAAGGAAGACCCCCCACGGAGGATGTTAGAGAGGAACGCTGAGGAGGAGGTCAAAGGAGGAGACACAATCGGGGGGTGCAGAGTTACCTTGAAGGCAGTTTGGGGGCATCGGGAGATGTGAGAGAGGGTGCTAGCCTCAGTGGAAAGTCATTCTCCTCAAGTTTTTCTCTCTCCTTTCATCGCGGTGAGAGTCATTCCATGAGCTCACCCTTGCTTGCTCACCTGAGGGTACCCCTGTGATGGACCAGAGCTGAGGATGGGGCTGGGCGGCCCAGGCTCGGTCTCACTCTGCTGTCATCTCGCCACCTCTGATTCACCCTTGACCTTTGATCTCCTCACCTACAACATGAAGGAGTGGGTGAGCAAAAAGTTGCCTGAAGCTGGTCTTCGTTCATTGTTGGTTCGCACCCAGGGTTTCACAGGACAGCAGTGAAATGAGAAAAATTAGGCCAGGGTTGTGTAATTTTCATGAGTGACGTTAACTTCTTGCGATGTGAAAGACTGTCCTTTATTCTGAGATTATGTCTTTCATATATGTATAAATAATCTCAGGATAAAGGACAATCTTTCACATTGCAAAAAGTTAACCTCATTCATCACTTTGCTGACAAAAGTCCGTATAGTCAAAGCTACGGTTTGTCCAGTAGTCACGTACAGATGTGAGAGCTGGACCATAGAAAGCCTGAGCTTGGAAGAACTGACACTTTCAAATTGTGGTGCTGGAGAAGACTCCTGAGAGTGCCTTGGACAGTAAGGAGATTAAACCAGTCCATCCTAAAGGAAATCAGTCCTGAATATTCATTGGAAGGACTGATGCTGAAGCTGAAGCTCCAGTACTTTGGCCACCTGATGTGAAGAGCCAACGCATTGGAAAAGACCCTGATGCTGGGAAAGACTAAGGGCAGGAGGAATAGGGGGCAACAGAGGATGAGATGGTTAGATGGCATCAACGACTTGATGGACATGAGTTTGAGCACACTCCGGGAGAGAGTAAGGGACAGGGAAGCCTGATGTGCTGCAGTCCATGGGGTTGCAAAGAGTCAGACACGACTTAGGGACAACGTCTCTCCTACTTTTCTGATGGTAAGCCATCCTTCTTTTGTGAAATGATTGCCTATTGGAGCTGGGATTTTTCCCCTAACGTTTCTTTTTCGTGTCTTTTTTTTTTTTTTGGCTGAGCCATGTGGTTTTTGTAATCTTAGTTCCCCAACCAGGGATCAAACCTGGTCCCCCTGCAGCAGAAGCATGGAGTCCTAACCAATGCACTGCTAGGGAATCCCTATCTTTTTCATGTCTTTATTTAGCAAATAGGAAGCTGTTCACTCTCTGTGAACCCACCACGTCAGCTTGAGGATGGTACTGATTTATGAATTGCCAAAGTGTAGGAATGAGTGACCTAGATATTTGTAGGGCTCTAACACCCTAGACTCCCAGCTCTCTGAAGACAGTCCTAAGAAAGAAAATGGAGTGACAGAGCCCGCCCAGTGCTGGGTGGGAGGGGCATCACTGCTCCACCCTACTGCCTCCCCCAAGCACAAGCGCTTTGATCTGGGGCCTTTGCCCCCTGATGGTCTGCTCCCAAACTATCCTATGGTTGTCCGTGTGCTCCATGGGTTTGGCTACCCAGAGCCATGGTCCCCAGCACCGCAGCTTCTGCCCAGCGGCCAGGCTCAGTGCCAGGCTCATATCCACAGTAGATGAATTCCCATCTTATCCCTGAGTAAACTAACTCATCCCCATCCTTCAACTCCTCGAGCACAGAGATATGCACTCCCCAATATGTGACAACAGCCCTGGTGGGTGCTCAGGGGTGTTTGAGATGTGTTATTTTCCTGACACCATTCGGCTAGTATGCAGCAGAAACTAAATTTGAACTCACAATCCTTTCACTCCAGCCCATTCCTCTCTTTCCACACCATCACTGCAGAATGGTGGGACACCCATCACCAATTGGGATTTGCGAGCGGGACAGCCTTGCCAGGGCTCCTCAAATCACACTCAGCAAGCAGTGTAAACGTGAGCCAAGTCTTACCTCTGGCCATGATTTTACTCCATTCACACTGGGTATGGGGGAAGGGGTGAATCTGAACTGTCTCAATGTGGGATACAGTTTTTAAACTTCAATTTATTTTTCTCAATGTCACGACTGCTCCTGGTTTAAGAAATAAAATTGTCCTAAATACACCTTTTAACGCAAAACAGCTCTTCTCGCCCTAGAGGCAACCACCATCACTCTTTGGTGCATTTCCTTCTGGTACTGACCTTCATATGTCTAAAGAACAAGCTTAGAGGCTGTGTCCTGATTTGCCACATTTATCAATCATCTCTTGGCTAGCATGCTGAGGGAGGAGTTAGTTCTTCTGAAGCACCACCTGTTGCCCTCTTCTGCTCCGTGTAGTTCTAACTCTTGCTGAAGTTAACACCTAATGTTCATTTTATTATGATATTAATTCACTCGAACTAGATATTCTTCTTTTCTTGGACAACTTTTTGTTTACCCTTAAGTTAGTAATTGGGCTTCCCTGGTGGCTCAGAGGGTAAAGCATCTACCTGCAATGCAGGAGACCCGGGTTCGATCCCTGGGTCGGGAAGATCCCCTGGAGAAGGGAATGGCAACCCACTCCAGTATTCTTGCCTGGAGAATCCCAGGGACAGAGGAGACTGGTAGGCTACAGTCCATGGGGTTGTGAAGAGTTGGACACAACTAAGCAACTAACACCTTCCAAGCTGGCAATTAGCTCTTCTTTTACATCTTGTTTACTTATTTATTTATCTGTGGCTGTGCTGGGTCTTCGTTGCTATGCGAGGGCTTTCTCTAGTTGCAGTGAGCAGGGGCTCTCCTCCAGTTGTGATTCATGGTCTCTACAGTGAAGACTCAGTAGATGCGGTGCAGCGGCTTAGTTGCTCTGTTGCTCCAAGGCATGTGGGGTCTTACCAGACCAGGGATCCAATCCATGTCACCTGCACTGGCAGGCAGATTCTTAACTACCAGACCACCAGGGGAGTCCCTAGCTCTTTCTTTCTCATGTGCTCAGTATTCTGGATATCTAACAATAACTTTTCTTACACCTTTTTCTAGCAGCCTCTTAACATTTTCAGACACCAAACAATCAGGTCACCTTCTCGAAGACCCCCTTCCTGGAATCCTGTTTTTCTCCATCCGTTTGGACTGGTTTGCTTCCATTCTCATCATCCTGGAAGCTTCCCCAGCCACTGTCCTGATATAGACCCCCTGAATCCTACGTCACCTTCTTTCTTTCTTTATTCAAGAAAGACAAGCCTGCATGTCTGAGAATGCCTTTGCTTCCCCTCAACACTTAATTGATCATTGAACTGAATACAGAATTATAGGTAGGAATCACTTTCCCTCGGGATGTTGATACCTTGCTCTATTTTCTTCTAGCTTCTGATGTTTTTATGGAGCCATTTGAGGCAATTCTGATTGCTGAACCTTTATAAATGCCTACTTTTTTGTGTCTCTAGGGGAGTTTTCAGGATCTTTTCTGTATCTCTGAGGTTCTGAAATTTCACCATGATGTGCATTATGGGATCTTCTGTCCATTGTGCTGGGTACCCAGTGGACCCTGCCAAACTGGAAACGTTATCTCCTTCGGTTCCAGGGAAACTTTTTCAGATTATTTATTTTAGTAATCTTCTCCCCTCTATTTCTGTTCTCTCTTTCTCAAATTAGGCAGAGTGAGGAGGTGGAGAGTAACGGGAGATACCGTGTTGGACAGAGTGGCCAGCGGCAGTCTCTCTGATGAAGTGACATGGGAGCAGAAATCGGAAGGAGCACCTTCCCATCCGTCTAGGGGGCATTACCATGCTTTTCTTTTGTTCCTTGCATTGTCCCTTATTCTTTTCGGTTTCTTCCGTCCACCTCGTTTGACCTCTCCCTCCTGCCAGGAGGCTTTCCTGACATATCTGGTGATCTTTGGCTGAGCAATCACGTTGAGAAAGAGACACTAAAAACTGGTGAGCAGCTGCTGGTATGACTGGGCTTGTCAGTGGTGACGGTCACTCTTAGGCGACCAGGAGGCATGCTGGCTTTTTCATTGGAGAGTTCCTTCCTCGGGGATTGCCGAGCCTTTCCAGAGAAGACTCTTCTAGTCTCCTGCCTGGAGGTGGTGAGCAGGGATGGAAGTGCCAGGGGAAGGCAAAGCCACACATCAGCCATCTACGCTTTCACTTAATTCCCCTCATGACACCTTCAGTGGTTCCCTGGAGTTCCCGGGCCTTTCTGGGATTCTGCAGGGCAAGGTTTTTGTCTTCTCGTGACCACCTCCCCCTGCAGGCTCTGCACTATCTGCTCCTTCATCCCCCTCCTGTCCACTGGGGTCCTCTTTGACCACGCTGTTTGTCCTTATCACTTCCATGGGATTTTAAGACACCAGGCAGGGACTTCCCCGGTGGTCCAGTGGTTGAGAATCTGCCTGGCAACGCAGGGGATGCAGGCTCGATCCCTGGTTGGAGAACTAAGATCCCACATGTCTTGAAGCAACTAAGCACGGTACCACAACTTCTGAACCCTCGCATTCTGGAGCCTGTGGGCCACAACTAGAACCCAGATGCTGCATCTAGAGTTTGTGCACCTCAACAAAAGACCCTGCCTGACACAATGAAGATCCTATGCGCCCCAGCTAAGACCCAATACAGCCTAACTTCATTAATTCATAAAAATTAAAATCAGTCCTAAAAAAAAAAAGACAGCATGCAGGTAAACATGTGCTCAACCTACTATGTTTAACCAGAACAGAAGATGCACTGTGAAACAAATTCTAGCAAACAGATCACACAAAGAATAATTTTGTAAAAAAAGAAAAAAAAAATCCTTGCAGGGTGTCCCTCTGCTGAGACCACTGTACTCGACAATCACGTACTTCTACGGGTAAAGTGGCTTCAGACGTTATCTATTCTCAATGCTTCATTTTACAGACACAGAAAACATCAACCCACGCAGCGTAAGTCTTGCCCAAAGTCACAGTAGAGAAAAGAGTTATTTCTCTTTTCCACATGTAATCCTATGCCTTTCACGCTCCCATTCGGCCTTCCCAGAAAAGCCCCTCAGGCAGTAGAAAGATTTTTCTCCTGATGGGGCTTCCAAAGCAAATGCTTTTTTACCTTCTGGCCCATTCTGACCCTGATCCGTCCCATCTGGAGAAGGACCATGACAATGAGCTAGACACTGTTTCTCAGCAAGACCCGGGGTGTTCCTGGCATTTAAACAGAGATCGTCTCTTAAAGGACAGAGTCAAGATAATAAATCCACCTGAAAATAAACCCCAAGTCGGACCACCAATTAACACCTAAATGTATTTAGTAGAAATAAGTTTAATTGACTAATTAATTTTTCACCAATTAAGTCCGTTTTTACATGTTGCATTTTACACTGGCTTGGCAGTGAAAGTAATTGGATCCCTTTACAACCATTTTTCACTTCCTGATTTGCTAAGTAGTTCAATGCTGTTGTCTACAGAAAATATGCATCACTCCAAACTAGTCACATTGCAGTTTTCTCAAGTTCATAATGTATTGGGGGATGGGAGGGGGAAGGAGCTGCAAAGATGAAAATGACAAGATATTGTACCCAGTGGAAAAGGTGACCTTGGTAGGCAGCTTCTAACATGGTCCCCAGTGATTCCTTCCCCTTGACTTTCACATGCTTATGAAGTCCCCTCCCCTAGAGTATAAGAATGACCTAGTGACTCACTTCTAAGGAGTAGCACATGCCTGAATTGATGTGATGGTGTCACTTCTGAGATTAGGATAGAAAGAATCCCATCATGGTTGCTTTTTCTCACTTTTCCTTTTCTTCTGCTCCTTCTCTGTCTCTCTTTCTCAGATCCGTCAATCTGGGTAAAGCTATGTCACGAGCTGAAGCTCTAGTACTTTGGCCACCTGATTCATAGAGCCGATTCATTAGAAAAGGACCCGATGCTAGGAAACATTGAAGGCAATAGAAGAAGGGGACGACAGAGGATGAGATGGTTGGATGGCATCACTGACTCAATAGTGATGAGTTTGAGTAAACTCCGGGAGTTGGTGATGGACAGGGAAGCCTGGTGTGCTGCAGTCCATGAGGTCGCAAAGAGTCAGACACGACCGAGCCAATGAACAACAACAACGTCACAAGCATCCCTATAGAGGGACTGAGGGCTCCTGCCAAAAGCCACGTGAATGAGCTTGGAAATGGAACCTTCAGCCCCTGTCAAGCTTTCAAACCCTGCAGTCTCAGCCAACAGCTTGAGAGCAAACTCATGAGACCTGAGTCAGACCACCAGCTAAGCCCCTCCCAGATTCCAAACTGTCAACAACTGTGTGAGATAACAAGTATTTACTGTTTTAAGCAGCCAAGTTTGGTGGGTTTCCTTTGGAGGCTTAGATGGTAACGAATCTGCCTGCATTGCAGGAGACCTGGGTTTGACCCCTGGGTCAGGAAGATCCCCTGGAAAAGAGAATGGCTACCCACTCCAGTATTCTTGCCAGGAGAATTCCATGGATAGAAGAGCCTAGTGGGCTACAGTCCATGGGGTCACAAAAAGTTGGACACAACTGGGTGACTAACACTTTCACTTTACTTTCAAGTTTGGGGATAATTATTTTGCAGGGGAATTATTTGGAGGAAGACCTAGGTATGAATTCTGACTTTTCTACTTCCTTGCAAAAGTTTCTTGTGTGTGTCCCTTAAACTTCTCTTAATTATGCCTGCTTTTTCATCTGTAAAAGAGGGATAAAGACATTACCTACTATACAGAATTGCTGTGGAGTTCAAGGACATTTTAAATGTTGGTGAGGCATTAGGCATTTTTATCTAAGCTATCTCATTTAATTTCTTCCAAATGGAAAAAAGCACATGTGAAACATATCCAGTAAATGAGAACACCATGCTAGCATTATTAGAGCCAATTTATTTTTTGATTTATTAAAACATTGTTTAAGCAAATATCAATTTTGGATCAACCTTAAATAAACCATATGCCTTTTAGAACTGATGGGTTTTAATTAGTTTCTTAATTAGCATGTGAGAAGTTTGTAAACCTGTTAGTTTTGCCATCAAATTCAGAAGAACAAGCTTTATACACTTTCCAAGGGAGGTGCTCTTCAGAGCCAAGGCTAAGGCCACAGATCCTTCAGTTAATACGGCCCAAGCACAGCTCTCTTCAGCAACCCCCTTCTCAATGAGCTTCATTAATGACACCACCATCCCCCTAGTCACCAACCTGGAAACCAATGCCACTGTTTTCATTCAGACTAATCTCATCCATGTTTAATCATTAATATTCTTGTAACATTGTATAATTATATTATAATAAATATTAATAAATAATATTCATTAACAGTGCATTGTGTTTCAGAAGTTGAGCTCTGCACTGGTGGGCAGACTTGCAAAGGCTCACCCTTCACTTTCCCCTCCCCTGTCTTCATGGAGTTAATAGGCAGCTTCATTCAGCTTTGCAAGGGCTAACCTAAAGGTTGAGTTGGCTGGGCTCAGTCTACATCTTGGCTTTTTCGCTTACTGTGTGCCCTTAGACAAGTTACTTAACCTCTCTGTGCTTCGGCTTTCTCATCTGGAAAACAAGGATAACAGTAGGACGTACCCCACAACAAATTCAGAGAATTAAATGAAATGCTCAGACCAGTGCCTGGCAAGCAAAAAATGTTAACTCTTATTCTTTTTGGTCCATATCATGTTTTCTCCACCACCTATCTCTCTGGAGATAGCATCCTTTTACGAGCTGTCAGGCCCTTCTTCCCAAGAAACCATTTAACCAGGCCTTTCACCAGCAAACAGGAGGAACGCGGGCTGTGGCCTAGCCCACCTTTCCAGCTCACCTCTACTTCTCCCCACCCCGAACCCCCACACTCCTGCCCCACCGTATGTCTCACCAATCCCAAAACACACCACTCTGAGCCTAACTTTGGGTCTTTGTGCTAAGAAACAGTGGCGAGAGGACAGCCCGATCAAGTGGTGGCAAAAAACAGCACTCAAGATGGCGGCTGGATGCTCCCGCTTCTCTTTCAAGCTCTGTGAAGAAAAGACCAAAGAGCGTTGGAACTGAAATACTTCTTTATGGCAGCGGGGCGGGGTAGGGGTGGGGAGTGGAGGTGGCGGGGCAGTGGCAGAGGCCTTAAAACGGCCGGGCCGGGGGACCTGTACTACCAAGAAAAATCGGAAGAAAAGGAATTCAGCTTTTTCTTACCTTCCTTGCGACCATAGGACTGCTTCTGCTATCATCAGACAGAAGAGAAGAAAGGAAGAAAGAAAGAGCTTGGGTTTAGGAGTAATTGAGACGTGGGTCTACATCTGAGCTCGAGGGGCTTCCCTGGAGGTCCGTCAGTTAAGACTTCGCCTTCCAGTGCCGGGGGGTGTGGCTTCGATCCCCGATCAGAGACCCAAGGTTCCACACGACTCACGGCCAAAAAACCAGAACATGAACAACAGCAATAATACTGTAACAAGTTCAATAAAGATTCTAAAAATGACCCACATCCAAAAAATAATAATAATAAATAAAGCTAAAAAGAATAAATCCTGGCTCTGTCTCTAGCTAAAACAAGCCCAGCACCCTCAGTTTCTTGGGCTGGAAAGGATGCGTGTGTGTATTCAGTCGCTCAGTCATGTCCGATTCTCTGCGACCCCCATAGACTGTAGCCCGCCAGGCTCCTCTGTCCATGGGATTTTCCAGGCAAGAATACCGGCGTGGGTTGCCATTTCCTTTTCCAGGGGTTCTTCCCAACCCAGGGATCAAATCCATGTCTCTTCCTTTGGCCGGCGGACTCTTTACCACTGTGCCACGTGGCACATAGATAGGAATTCTAATCAGATAGGTACCTTTGCAGTGTTTCTGTGAGGATTAAATAAGAAAATGTGAAAGTACATGACAGGCTCTAGATTAAATGCTACCTTCCCTTTTCCTCCTCTCCTGTTCTCTGGGTCTGTGAAGGTCTCCCTGCTCCCCTGACCCTGCGTTCCTGGTGAACTCCCACTCCACCAAGTCTCAGCTCAGTGTCACCCTCCCAGAGAAGCCCTTTCCTGGCTGCCTCAGGTAGAGCTCACGGCTCCGCCGCCACTGTCTTCTGAAACCCCTTCACAGCAGGAATCACTACTTTTAAACCCCTTTGGATCCTCAGAGCCTGGCATCATTCAAAAAATAAATGTCAGGTAGTGTTTTACAATTTCCTTGTGAAAATGAAGTATTCTTAGGTGCTTTAAAATATTTTTATTATAGTACCGTTTGTAATAGAGAAAATTGGGAAGTAGCATTTCATGTCTAATAATTAGAGGTTAAGTAAATTATGGTTCCTCCTTAAAATGCAGTGGTATGCTGCCATTATAATCATCTTGTAGAAATGTACTGTTGACATTAAAAAAAATGTTCTCAATATACATTGTGAGGGAAAGAAGCAGTTTTCAAAACAGTACTATGTACAGAATGATCCCGTTCTGTGATAAAAATATAAATGTTTATGTATGCATAAAAAAGGTCTGGAAGGACCCAGTGGTTGTCTCTGGGTGGGTGGAATTTGCATGTTTCTTTCCCTTCCTTATGCTTGTATGTATTTTGTGATTTTTCTATAATGAGCATAAATAACTTTTGTAGTAAGAAAAAAAATTTTTAACTACCAAAAATTGTTTTTCTGATTGTAATGCATTTTCATTGTAGAAAATTTGGAAAGTCTGAAAACTATAAAAAAGAAAAGCTAATTATGCAAGTTGTTCTACCAAGGGAGTCTGTTAACATTCTAATATATTTCTTTCTAGTCCCTTTTTTTTTAATGTACGTATGAATTTTTTAAACTACTTGAGATCAAACTGATCTACAGTTTAATATCCTGCAATTTTTTATAAAATTGTGAACATTTTCAAAAATTATTACAAATTCTAATATTAGATGTCTTACAAAAGGCTAGAATAATCAGCTATCCTAGGAGAAAAAAAAAATAGGAGAACTAGAAACAGGGTTAATGGCATTTTAAAGACTTTCTCAGGCCCTAGAGAGGCCTTATGTTGTATAAAATACCTAAAATACTCCATATTAACAATTTTAACTATAAAATTCTTGAAAGGGCTTTTAATACTTTTGCTACTGAATTTGGCTAAACATACTCATTTAATTTACAACTGGTGAACAACTCAATTTACAAATGGCAATAATTTCTCAGTAACTATTGTGCATATTAGGGAACTCTTAGAAAGTAAACAAAATCCAACCTATAAATTGTTTTCAAATATAAAGAAACACTAAATTTTAACAAGTAATGAAGTTAACACAATATTACATTTTCAAGATTTTTAATTAAACACTTCCTGATCTTAGAGTTTCTTTTCCTATTTTAATACCAATCATGTTTTCCAGATTTCAAATTTTTCCCCAGGCCCTTGAAAAGTCCCTAGGCCTTGGGTTCTGTGTCTGTCCTGCCTCACGGAGGAAAACATCCTGCCTGAGACCCTTCGGTTGCTGGGCAATCATGGCAGACGGGTATCAGAAACTTCTAAGCAAGGGCAGAAGTCACTACAAAAGCCAGCAATGGGAAAGGCCAATGTATGTAAGCAGAGTTGTTTTCACTGTGCCAACAACCAAATACAAAGTGGGAAGATTTGGGGGACTTCCCTGGTGGTCTAGTGGGTAAGACTCTGCGCTCCCAATGCAGGGGGCCTGGGTTCGATTCCCAGTCAAGGAACTAGATCCCACATGCCTCAACTAAGAGTTCGAATGCTGCAACAAAAAAGATCTCGCGTGCCGCAGCTAAGACTCGGCACAGACAGATAAACAGATACTTCTTTAAAAACAAAACAAAGTGGGAGGGGGGACAGGGGGATTTCTCACAGGTTTTTGCTTCTCAAGTACGGCAGGTAAATTGGGGAGAAGGGGCAGAGTAAGGAAGAACAAGGAGAAAGAGGTAAGGAGGGAGGGGGAAACTGAGGGAAGGAGGAAGGAAGTCATTCATTAATTGCTGAGTGCTATCCAGCACGGAGCTGAGTGCCTTACATACTGCATTTCATTCAGTACTCAGAACAGTCCTGAGAAATAAAAACTGTTGCCACTCTCATTTTACGGTTAAGGCTCCTGAGGCTCAGAGAGGTTAAGTCATTGGCTGGAAGTCACACAGCTTAGAAAACGACAGAGCTGGTCCAAGACTGTTGAACTCCACATCCTGTACATTAACCCCTATACCACTTAGCCTCCCCAAACTCACCCTGTCCCATCTGGCCCTCCTCCTAGTTCCAGAAGGACAGAAATTAAACTGGAGGAGCCGCGTGAGATGGGCTCACCCTTCCCGTCTCTACCTTCCCCGGAGCACTGTTCACAAGGAAAGTTTTGTGACCTCACTGTGCTGAGCCAGGTCCTTCCCCAGGGGCACCGTGCCTGGCTCAGAAAATGTGCTCAGGACTTGTTGGCTGAATTAATGAAATAAATAAATCTCTCACTTTGCTGAGAAGGAAAGCCAGAGAAGGACATGTGAGGACTTCACAACAGGGGTAATTTGCCATCAAGCACGGTAGGGACAACAGGCCTGGGATTAGAATCCCCACCCCTGCTTCTTGCACTGCTTTACCTGAAGTTGTACAGGGTTTCCCACTTGATATGATCTCAGGTCATTCTCACAGCAACCCATGTGATTATCATCGTATGTCGTCAGATCTAAGATCACATAGGACACACCACTATTTTATGCAACAAAAAGAAAATTTTTTTAAATTTAAAAACCAGCACTGCCAAGTATCCCTGAGCAACATCAACTGTAAGCTGCATCCCTAGAATGTGAAAAACGTTATGTTATCCGCCCTTTATAGATGTGGAAACACAGGCTCAGGGGCATAAAGCGGCATGGCATGCTCACATAACCATTAAGGGTCAGGCACATATGATTCAAACTAGTTCTGGGCTCTATTTACAATTGTACCTCAAGGCACAATGATCTGATGGTTGGTCTTTTTGTTTTGGTTTGTTTTGGTTTGTTTCTGCCATCTAAGTGTGAATCTTGTTTAACTGATGACACTTCTCTCCCCTCCAGGATTGTAAGAGCTGTTTTCCTGGCACCTAGTACCATGGCTGGCCCCAAACCAGCTGCCAAAAATTATCTAAGAGATGGAGTGGGGGATCACAGTGTTAGGAAGGCTCACAGTGAGCCCAAGTTGGAAGTCCGCCGACCGAGGCCGTTCCTCTGCTGCTGATACCAGGGGAGGTAAAAGGCAGGGGTAGAATGAAAGTGGGCTGGAGTAGAGGCCCTCTACTTAGAATGAGTCCTGGGGTGGACAGACCTGGTCAGAGACCAGCTTGACCAGAACTTGGGTGAGTTATTTCATCTCTCTGAATCTCTGTTTTCTTGTTGGTAAAATGGGAATAATGCAATATTACCTATCATGTGGGATGGTGTGCAAATAAATGAGAAAAAACACAGAAAGAGTTTAGCACAGGACTGGCACGTGGAAACAACTGATCAGAGCAAAGGCCATGGACACAAAGGAACGTCTTATGTCGTCTCGAACAAAAAAGTCCAAGCTGGATGGTCAGGGGGAGATTTCACTCTTGGGTACCCTCAGCTTCAGATTGGCTGTCTAAACAGGCAGCCTTGCAGTGGAAGATCCCCTATCAGATTTTGAAAGCTCAAATACACAAAATTAGAATTGAGAGCTGGGAAACCACCATAGACACCAGACTAATTAATAAAATCATAAGCAGTAAGTTGGTCAACCCAAGCCAAAATGGTTAAAACCCCTGAGTTCAATCGAGAATTCCCTAGGGACAGAGAAAATATTACAATGAATTTCAGGAGAGTTTTAAAAAATATACTCCAAGAAAACTGAAACAAACTAAATACTATAGGATAAATTGAGGACATTTCAAAGAACTATATCTTCCAAAAGTGTCAAGTCCAGACGGTTTCATTTCAAAGAACTATATCTTCCAAAAGTGTCAAGTCCAGACGGTTTCATGGGTGGATTCTACCTGCTATTTAAATTGTTCCAGAGCAAAGAGAAAGCAGGAAAACTTCCAAATTCTTTTTATGAAAGCTAGCATAACATGGTGTGAAATCTGACAGAGAGAACACAATAAAAGAAAGACTCAGGTGCTGACAGCTGTCTCTCTGCAAAGTCTGTAACTGGAAGCACTTCCCGTAGAGTCAGGAACAAGGCAAAGATTTCCACTAACACCATCATTATTAACACTGTTCTAGAAGTGCTGGTGGGGAAGGAAATGGCAACCCACTCCAGTATTCTTGCCTGGAGAATCCCAGGGACGGCGGAGCCTGGTGGGCTGCCGTCTATGGGGTCGCACAGAGTCGGACACGACTGACGCAACTTAGCAGCAGCAGTAGCAAAAGTGCTGGCCTATACAATTAGACAACAGAGAGAAATAAGAAGTATTAAAGCAAGAAAGGAGAAAGCAAAATTATCATTATCTTTAGATGATATGACTGTATACCTAGAAAACACAAGATAACTCATTCATAAATTATAAATAAAATCACTCAATATCGATAAAATAAGATGACGTTATACGACTGATAAGCAGAAGTGAGCAGCTTTCTTACATGCAGTCAGCAACCAGTCAGAAAACATAAGAAAAGATTCCACTCATAGAAGCAACAACACAAAACACAAGTACTTCAATGTGTTAAATCAATAAGAAGAATGCTTTACAATGCTCCTGAAGGACATAATAGTCTGAATAAATGTAAAGACATATCCTGTTTCTAAATAGGAAGATGTATGGTTGTAAAGATGTCAGTTCTCACAAATCATTCATATATACAGTGATTCCAATTTTTAAAACATACTGAAAGAATTGCTTTTGGAACAAGATGAGCTGATTCTAAAGTTCACGTGAAAAAAATAAGCATGCAAGAATAGCCCAGGGGGTGGGGGAGGGGAGAGAAAGTGGGGATAGACTCTTTGCCAAACATTAAAACATAATGTTGTTTCTTAGATATGACACCAAAACCACAAACAAAAGGGAAAACTTGGACCTCATGAAAATTAAAACCTTTTGTGCCTCAAAGGAACCGTTGAGAAAGTAAAAATGCAGCTCACAGAATGGGAGAAAATATTTGCAAATTTGATTAAGAGTTAAAGTATATGAAGAGTTCTTACAACTCAATAAAAATGACAAACAACTAAATTTTTACACGACGAAGAACTGAAACAGAAATGTATCCAAACAAGATATACAAATGTTCCATAAGCACAGGAAACGATGTCCTACATTATCAGTCATTGGGGAAATGCAAATCAAAGCCACCATCAGACACTACTTCACACCCACAAGGATGGCTATAATCATAAAGAAAAACATTTACAAGTGTTGGTGAGGATGTGGAGAAATCAGAACCCTCATAGAGTGCTGTTAAGAATGTAAAATAATGCAGCCAGTCTGGAAAACATTCTGACAGTTCTTCAAAACATTAAACATAGAGTTACCATGTGACCCAGAAATTCCTCTCCTATATACATGCCCAAGAGAACCGAAAACATATATCTACACAAAAACTTGTACACAAATGTTCATAGCAGCACTATTTACTATAGCCAAAAAGTGAAAACAATCCAAATGTACATCAATTGATGGATGGATAAATAGAAAGTGGCAGAGCCACACAACGGAATATTATATGCCACTAAAAAGGAATGAAGTACTGACACATGCTACAACATGAATGGACCATGAAAATGTTGTGCTAAGTGAAAGAAGTCAATCATACAATGCGACATACCACTTAATTCTATTTATATGAAGTGTCCAGAAGAGGCAAATCCATAGGAACCAAAACAGAGTGGTGACTGCCAGGAGGTAGGGGCAGGAAGGAGTAGAGAAGGACTGCTAATGAATACAAGATTTCTTTGTGGGGTGATATAAATGTTGTGGCACTGGATAGCAGTGATCGTTACACAACTGTGTGAATATACTAAAAAGCACTGAGTGGTATGCTTAAAGGGGTGAATTTTATAGTATGTGAATTATATGTCAATAAATCTGTTATTAAAAAAATAATGGAGGGACTTCCCTGGTGGTCCAGTGGCTAAGACTCAGCCCTCTCAATGCAGAGGTCCAGGTTCAATCCCTGGGCAGGGAACTAGATCCCACATGCCACAACTAAGATCAAAGATCCCATGTGCTGACCTGGTACAGCCAAACAAATAAATATTTTTTTAAAAAATAATGGAAAAGCAGTCAGCTCAAAAGACTAGAAAAGACACAAAATACCCACTACAATTTAGCATATAATCAAGATGGTATTTTCAATAAAAGGAAAGATGTAGTCTACTGAAAATGATACTAGAACACCCTTCCCTGATGGGTTACAATGCAGGGTAGGGGCGGGAGGAACAGCACTTGGAATCTTACCTTGGTCCTTTCTACTAAATATATCCAGATGTATCTAGGACTTATATGTAAAAATTAAAACCATAAAAACATGAGAATTAAAACAGGAGATTAAAATCTCAAAGTGGGAAGGTCAAGACACAAAATAACAAAGCCCTCAAGAGAAAACTAAAGGCATAAATTTGACTTACAAACGTTTTAAATTTCAACATAGAAAAAAACAAAAGACAAATAATAAATTGGACAAAATATTTATAAAAATATAACACAAATTTCCAATTTACTTTTTATATAAAAACACTCACTCACCAAAAAAAAAAAAAATCAAGCAAGCGCCTAGAAGAATAAACGTGAGCAGATCATTGCCAGGAATTAAAATATAAAAAGACGTCAAGCTTCACTTTTCTTTAAAGTAATGTACATGAAAACAATGATTAGCTACCACTGTCGTCTATCAGGTTAACCAAAATGAAAAAGCTTGTTAAAATACTGCATATTCACTATGGCTGACTTATGTTGAGGTTTGACAGAACACAGCAAAACTCAGTAAAGCAATTATCTTCAATTAAAAAATAAATTAATTTTATAAAATACTGCATATTCAAAGGTGTGAAAAAATTGGCACAGTTGAAAACTTATGTCCACACAAAAACCTGCACACAGATGTTTATAGCAGCTTAATTCGAAATTGCCAAATCCTGGAAGCAACCAAGATGTCCTTCAGTAGGTGATGGAGGTGATGGCAATATAAACTGAGCTCCTCCATACAATGGGCTATTATTTAGCAATAAAAAAGAGCTATCAAGCCACACGCATACACACACAAAACCATGAAGGGATCTTAAATGCATATTGCTAGAAGACAGAAATCAATCTGAAAAGGTGACTATACCACATTCTGGAGAAGGCAAAACTAGGGAAACAGTAAAAATATCAGTGTTTGATGGACATGAGTTTGAGCAGGCTCTGGGAGTTGGTGATGGACAGGGAAGCCTGGCGTGCTACAGTCCATAGGGTAGCAAAGAGTTGGACGCGACTGAGCGACTGAACTGAACTGAACTGAACTGGGGTGGGAAAGAGAGAGGGATAAATACGGAGTACAGAGAGGATTTTTAGGCCCAACTATTGTGTATACTATTATTGTGGTTCAGTTCAGTTCAGTCGCTCAGTCATGTCCAACTCTTTGCCACCCCATGAATCGCAGCATGCCAGGCCTCCCTGTCCATCACCAACTCCCGGAGTCTACCCAAACTCATGTCCATAGAGTCGGTGATGCCATCCAGCCATCTCATCCTCTGTCTTCCCCTTCTCCTCCTGCCCTCAATCCTTCCCAGCATCAGGGTCTTTTCCAATGAGTCAGTTCTTCTCATCAGGTGGCCAAAGTATTGGAGTTTCAGCTTCAACATCAGTCCTTCCAGTGAACACCCAGGACTGATCTCCTTTAGGATGGACTGGTTGGATCTTCTTGCAGTCCAAGGGACTCTCAAGAGTCTTCTCCAACACCACAGTTCAAAAGCATCAATTCTTCGGTGCTCAGCTTTCTTTATAGTCCAACTCTCTCATCCATATATGACCACTGGAAAAACCATAGCCTTGACTAGATAGACCTTTGTTGGCAAAGTAATGTCTCTGCTTTTTGTGGTACATGTCATTATACATTTGTCAAAGCCCATAGAATGTACAATGCCAAGGGACTTTCCTGGTAGTCCACTCACTAAGACTCCTTGCTCTCAGTGCAGGAGGCCTGGGTTTGATCCCTGGTCAGGAAACTAAATCCCACAAACCAAACCCCAGAAACCAAAGATCCCGAGCGCCGCAACGAGAGCGAATATCCACATGCCACAGCTAAGCCCCAGTGCAGCCAAATAAGAAAATAAATAAAAAGCAAGTGTTAAAAAAAAAAAAAGGGGAAGCATGTACAGTGCCAAGAGTGAATCCTAGTATACACTAGGGACTTCCATTAATAATAGTATCAACATTGGTTCATCAATTGTAACAAACATACCACAGTAATATAACATGTATATAGGTGGGGGAACCATGGGAGGAGGTTTGTGAGAACTATCCTTTCTGATCAATTTTTCTGTAAACCTAAAACTCCTCTAAAATAATAAGGGCTACTAATTATTTTTAATTGCACTGGTACACGCCTATATGCGTGCTAAGTCGATTCAGTCATTTCCGACTCTTTGCGATCTTATGGACTGTAGCCCACCAGGCTCCTCTGTCCATCGGATTCTGCAGGCAATATTACTGGAGTGGGTTGTCATGCCCTCCTCCAGGGAATCTTCCAGCCCCAGAGATTGAACCCGCATCTCCTGTAGCTCATGCATTTCAGGTAGATTCTTTACCATTGAGCTGGGGCAGGGTTGGGGTAGGGGCGAGGAGCCCACACCGGTACATAATAGTATAATAGTTGCTACGTAAATTATTATGATCCCTTTCGAGCAAAATTTGACAATACCTCCCAAAGATTTTTTAAATGCACACCCTTCCACATAGACACTGCTTCTCAGACTTGATCTTACAATATATACCGATTCACAGGCAGGAAATGATATTTATACAAGGACGTTCATCAGTTCTGTTTGTAGATAGGAAAATAACCCAAAAGATAGGAAATAACCCAGTGGTAAGCAGAATAACGTCGTCCCCACAAAATGTCCACATCCTAATCCCCCAAACCTGTGAATAGGCCTGGCAAAAGGGAGTTAAAGTTGCAGATGGAATAAAGATTGTTAAACAGCTGAACTCAAAACAGGGAGCTTATCCTGGATTATCTGGGTTGGTTCAATGTAATCACAAGAGTCCTTAGACGTGAAAGAGGGAAGCATAAAAGGAGAGTCAGAATAAAGGGACTGGAGAAAAACTCTACCTGTGGTTGCTGACTTTGAAGATGAAGAAAGGGGACACAAGCCAAGGAATGCAGGTCTAGACGTGTCTGTAAGCTAGAACGGACAAGGAAACAGATTCTCCCCGACTGCGTCCAAAGGAAAGGAAACCCTGCCAACACCTCGATTTTAGCCCAGGAAGACTCATTTTGGACTTGCGGTGTGCAACACTGTAAGATAATAGATTCGTGTTGTTTTAAGCCACTAAGCTGGTGCTAATAAATAAATAAATAAAACCAATACGGACCTAAATGTCCATCTGCAGAGGACTAGCTACGTAATTAGAGTGTAATAGTCACAGCCTTAAAAAGAATGAGGTAACCCTACATATACTGATAGTGGATTACTTTCAAAATACATTGTTTAGTTTAAAAAAAAAAAAGGCAAATTTCAAAATCCACATAGATCTTTATACGGTGCATAGCTCAGGTCTGGAAAGGTACACCAGAACCAGGTACTATTTATTGCCACCAGGGGAGGAGAAATTGGTGACAAGAGGCTAAAATGAGGGAATTTCCTGGTGGCCCAGCAGCTAGGATGCTGTGCTTCCACTGCAGGAGGCGTGGGTTGATCCCCAGTCAAGAAACTAAGATCCTGTAAGCTGGGTGACCAAAAAAAAGAGGGGATTTTCAACGAGAGAGACACTCACTCTTCACTGAATCTTCTTTCATGATATTGTGAATTTTGTTTTTTTGGTTTGTTTTTTTTTTTAATCACACACAAGTATTAGTTTAAGAATAAAGAGGGAAAAACTTTTCTAAGCAAAGGGAAAGAGCTCTGTTCGGCCTTGAATTTGCAGTGTTTTCATCTCTTTCATGAGTACTGATTGAATCCCTTCCTCAAGCAGCACATGGTCACGTGGCTTTTCTTGCCTAATCTCCCTAACAACCCTGACAAGTCGGGATATTATTATCCGCCCCCCTCCCCCTAGTTGGGGGGCTGAGGCTCGGAGACCAGACTGCCCAGCTGGTAAGTTTGCAGCTGGATTGTAAAGCCTGGTTTTCTGGCTCCAGGGCTCACTTCTCCAACCACCACACAATCTCTGCTGGTTCCAACAGTCGCAGTAGGGACGGACTCCACCCTCAGATATTACGAAGCCCGGCTGTCAGACAAGGTCCTCGGCCCTCCCCATCGCTTCCTTTAGGGTCCTGTTGCCCAGATCTCTGAGTTGAGGAGAAGGTGAGCCTCCAGAGGGGCCCTGCCTAGGCCGCTTTCTGGGTTCAGCCCACCTTCTCCTGTTACGTCTCTTAGCAAAGTCCCTTCTGAACCTGATGGAGAGAGGCTGCTGCCCTTGGTCACCGTGACTCGAATTGTTCTCTCTGGTGGGCTCACGTTGCAGCGAGCCCGGCGCAGCCACCTGCTTTCCTCATGCAGAGATGGAACCCTAGAGATGACGGGCCTCCGAGTACCGTGACATCTTGATCAAATAAGGCTGCCCTGAGATGTCTCACTCCTGCGAGCTCCGAGCGGAAGATGAAGGAGGCTTCCCCCTGTCTGTCGGCAACTTACAACTCTGGACCAAGGATCCGCCTTCCTGGGGCCTCACTTTCTGGTAAAAGGGAGATCAGATCCCTGAGCTGTTTGCACAGATGTCTCTGGACCATCTACCTATTCGGAACGCCGTGTAAATAGAGCCAAACTGCCTTTCATGTCGAGGATCTCCAAGCATTTTAAAATGAGTAATTAATGAAGTTCAACCTCCAGAGAAAGCAAGAATTATTCTCTTCATTTTATAAATAGATCAAAGGTCACACAATCAATGGCAGATGTAGGAAACAGATGTAAGCCTTTCGCTTTGTCCCTGGCTGCAGTCACTAAATCCCACTCCCGGTATCACTGACAGACCCTTTTTTCTGCTCTCTGACTTCTGGCCAAAGACGTGGAATTGGCCTTTATATGTTTCCACTTAAAGGTCTGAATTCTATGTATGGTTCATATGCCTTTGATATGTCTGGAATTTATAAAAGAAAGGGAGAAGAATGATATTTGATGCTTTTCAGAGATCGCGTTGGGACTGAGCTTTCTATAGCGGGTCAAATGCCAATAGAGAGAGGGGGGAAAAAAAACTGCTCACCAGATCTTCAGGAAGTTCACTTTTATTCTCTCTCTCTGAAAGAACCCTATCTGTTAAAATTAAATAGAGTGTATCTTTAGGCACCAAAATGATTGTTCTGGGAATAATGAAAGTCACCACTTATTGAGCGCTAACTGTGTGCTAAGCACCTCTCTACTTCCTCAGATACATTGTATCGTGGGATTCGCACAAACAGCTGAGAATGGTTTCATTATTCATTTTATAGGTAACATAACTGGACTTAGGGATAGAAGATGGGCTGAGAAGAAAGAAAAGAAAAAAAAGAGAAAACTCAAAGGAAATTAAGCAAAAATGATTGGCCATATACTTTGTGCCAGAGGTGCTGTGATAGAAACAGAGACACAAAAAATGAATAAAATAGTTCCCGATTCCTGCTCTCAAGGAGTTTATAGCCTTGAGGGTCACTGAAGGTGAGAGTTGAAGCGGTGAGCATGTAAAAGGACAAATAATGTCAATACAAGTCAGTACAGGAATGTTTATTATTAAGTTCTTGGTATGTGTTAGACAAGCTTCCCAGGTAGCACTAGTGGTAAAGAATTCACCTCCCAATTCAGGAGACTTAAGAAATGTGAGTTAGATCCCTGAGTTGGGACAGATCCTCTGGAGAAGGAAATGGCAACCCACTCCAGTATTCTTGCCTGGAGAATCCCATGGACAGAGAAGCCTGGTGGGCAATGGTCCAGAGGGTCACAAAGAGTCGGATATGACTGAAGTGACGTAGCACGCGTGCATGCTTTAGACACTGTGTCCCTTGCAGGAGATGGTACCTCTTCATGTGGAGCTTACAGTCTAGTAGGAAAGTCAGCCATTAATCAAACAATTACACAGACTGATTTAAAACTGCACTTGAGTGGAGTAGAAGACACCAGATGGGCTACAGCCTGACAAAGAACTAGTATCCAGAATACATAAAGAACTCCTATCGTAATAAGAGGTAATCCAATAGAAGCACCGTCAAATAAACCAAGGGGGCAATTTAAAAAAGACAAAAGGCAAATCGCCAATAAACAAATGAAAGTACGCTCAGTCTCTCTTGTAAACAGGGAGTTGCAAATTCAAACACTGGAATACCATTTCACACCCACCAGCTTGGCAAAAGTTTTCAAGTTTGACATTACCAAAGTGTTGTTGAGGAAGCCAAGCATGGGAACTCATATATTGCTATCGAGGTGTAAATTGGTATAACCGCTTTGAAAAACTGTTCATCCCCAGTAAAGCTGCCAATTCACACGGCCTGAGCCCAGCAACTCCATATCCAAGTATCTACCCGGTGGCTACTTTCACACAAGAGGATGGGTAAAAAAATAAATAAATAAATAATTGTAGCCTTGTTTCTAACAACAACAAAATATGTGAAAATTAGCTGAATGTCTTCCTCAAGGAGATGAGTAAAGGGTGGTGAATGCATTCAATGGGACCCTAATCAGCAGTGAAAATGTATGATTTAGAACCACATGTATCAGTGTGGCTACATTTCAAAATCACAGTGCTGAGTGAAAAAAACAAGTTACACAATGATATATCGAGTAAATGCCATTTCTTCAAAGTTTACAAGCATGCCAAACAGTCCTGTGAAGTGTTTACAGGCACAAATGTTTGCAACAACAAAAACAAAAATACAAAAGCACGTATGAGAATGATGAAGCCCAAGTACAGGAGAGTGGGTACCTCAGGGAACCGACAGAAAAGAGTTCAGAGGGCGCCACTTAGATCTGTAAAGTTTTGTCCTTAAAAAAAGAAAAAAGACTTGAGGGAAAAAGATTGAGATTGACATATACGCAGAGGAACCTGGCAGGATACGGTCCATAGGGTCACACAGAGTTGGACACGACTGAAGCGACTTCGCACGCATGTATAAAGTAGATCACTAACAAGGACCTACTATACAGCACCCGGAGCTCTGCTCACTGTTAAGTGGCGGCCTGGATGTGAGGGGGGTTTAGGGGAGAATGGATATATGTATGTGTGCGGCTGAGCTGTTCTGCTGTCCACCTGAAACTATCACAGCATTGTTAATCAGCTATATTCCAATATAAAATCAGACGTTTTTTAACAATTAATCCTAACTGAAATCAAATACAGGAAAACAAGACTTGAGGGAGGGATAAATTGGAAGCTTGGGATTTATATATACACACCGTGTGTGTTCTGTGTATGTGCTCAGTCGCTAAGTCGTGTCCGACTCTTTGCAACTCCATAGACTGTAGCCCGCCAGGCTCCTCTGTCCCTGGGATTTCCCAGGCAAGAATACTGGAGGGGGTGGCTGTGCCCTCCTCCAGGGGATCTTCCCAACCCAGGGATCCAACCTGTGTCTCCTGTGGCTCCTGCATGACAAGCGGATTCTTTACCTCTGAGTGGGGAAGCCCACTAAATATAAAACTGAAAACTAATAAGAACCTACTATAAAGCACAAGGAACTCTACTCAATACTCTGTAATGACCTATATGTGAAAAGAATCTAAAACAGCGTGGATATATGTATAACAGATTCACTTTGCTGTACACCTGAAATGAACACATTGTAAATCAACTATAACCCAATCAAAGGGGGAAAAAAAGATGTGAAGAAAAAACAGCAAATGTTAAACTTTGGCAAGGAGCATGGGGGTACCAGGGGAGGGGTATAGAATAAACAGGTGTTAAGGATATAATCTCTGTAGGTTTTTTTTGTCTAATAGGGTTTGATCTATCAAAGGAGAATTCAACTGAATCGGGGGTGGGGAGGGAGGGGTCAGGGAAGAGGTCTCTGAGGAAATGATGCTTACTTAGGATGAGAGCCAAACATTGAGTAGGTGAGAAAGGACAGAAAGGTACACCGGACAGAGAGAACAGGCTGTACAGAGATGCTGACATGGGATGGAGAACATAGAGGCTGGGAACTGAGATCCCGGTGTGGCCAGAGCAGGCAGCGGAAGAGGGTGGGATTGGGGGTGAGGGTGGGGGGTGGTGCAGAGACCAGGCAGAGGCCATCTTGAAAGAGCAGGCCTTCGTGCCAAATATGACTCAAGCAGCAGGGACGGAAAGCTCTGGGGGTCCAGAGACACTTCACTCAGCCAGATAGCAGAAGCGGGAAGGCGGTCTTGAAGAGGTGACTCACATCTTAAGCTTTGGAGAATGAGTAAGAGGAGGCGGAGGGAGGTGTAAATTCCCTTGATCAGGCCCCACAGCAGGAAAGATACTGTTGGTCCCAGCAGGGGCCGACGCATAGGACTAGCTCCGGATAAAGGTGTCAGATAGAAAACGGCAAAGGAGGGTGTCCGTGAAGACGGAATGGGCTGGGGTCCCAGTCCTGGCAGCCTTACACGGAGAAAGGCATGGCCAGGCATGACTAGGTACTCGCGCTGGCGGTGTGCGGAGGATGGATTTGAAGGAGGCGGCAGTGAGGGGCGCATGTTAACAGTCAGTGGGAGAGGGGCGCCTAAACCAGGCTGCCCGGAATTAGAATGAAGAAATAGAGAGTGCCTGGAGAGGTGTTTAGAGGGGAACGCTAGGTGTCTAGTTTGGTGGCCCTGCTATCACTGAGAGGGATGAGACGCGGCGAGCTGCAGATGCGTGCAGAGCAAGCCAAGTGGAACTGTCCGGCCAGGCCAGCGAAGAGACTGGGCGTCCCGAGGGCTGCAGATGGAGCTGGGAGTGGGAGGCGCCTCCTGTGGGTGGTTGTTAACCACTCACAGCAAGTGAGTTGGTCCAGAGGAGGGAAGAGGAAGAAGAAAGTGAGCGGGCCGCTGGGGACGAAAAGGGATCAGAAGGGCCATGCGGGGAAGTAGAGGACAGGAGGGGATGGAAGGACCACGTAGACGCTGAGCGGCCGCTAGGAAGCCAGCCCTGCGCGGGACTGGGCGGGTCTGGGGCGCGCGGGGCTGCAGGCGGAGCCCGGGTGCGTCCCGGCGCCCGGCAGGCGCCGGAGAGTCCGCCCAGGCCTTCCCGCAGCTCCTCGGGCTGCCTCGGCCGCCGCCAGGGACCGCAGGGCACTCTCGCGGCCGGGCCACCCGGGCCATCCCCGGCTCCCCGCGCGTCCAGGCCGCGCCTCCCCACCGCCCGCGGGGCCCGGCGACGTCACTGCGGCTCTGACGCGCGCTAACGGAGGCGCGGGCGGAGAAGGCGCGGGGCGGCGCGAGCATCCTCCCGGGAGGTCCGGTCCTCGCAGCCCGTGGGCCGCGTTCTTGGCCCTCCTCCAGGGGAACCTCGATTTTCCAAACTCTGGAAGGCCGGCTGTCCTTCGGCCACTGATAAGGACAGCTAGCGCCTGGTAAAAGATTTTAGCAATGCCGGCAAAGAAATAGCCGGACCCAGGAAAGACTAGGTAGAGCCGCCAGCTAGAGTTCTGCTCGTTTGCTCGGCGGCCCTAGGAACAATAATAACGACCACAACCACAGTAGCCACCATTTATCGAGCACTTACTCTGTGCCAGGCACGGTGTTAAGCGCTTTGCAGGCAACAAACCCACGGAGGTAAGTACTGTTATTATCCCTATTTTGCAGGGACCAAGGCACAGAGAGGTTAAGTAACTTGCCCCAGGCACACAGCTTGCTGATGTCCAGCGCCACAATTCCAGCCCAGGCCGTTTGATCCCGTGTAATCGTCAGGTTAACCCGCCAAGGTCGGGATCATTTTCTCCATCTTAAAGATGAGGAAATTAAGGCGCACGGAAAATATAAGTACCTTGCCCAAGGTCACCTAGCTGGTAAATGATGAGGCAGAAAGCGAACCCAGGGCTCCTCTCTGTCCGCAGACCCCGCGGTCTTGCCCAAAGGCGATGCTACTTCCAAACCACCTCCGATAGCCCAGCAGGCTGTGGCCCCTGTCCCCAGAGGCGCAGCCTCTGCGGGATTTGGGTGGCTTCCTGCGGCCTCCGATCTCGGATGAATCGGATGTTTCCGAGCATCTTCTCTAATCAGTCCACAGGTATCAGATAGAGATGAGCCTCCCGAAATCCGGTCGGGGACCGGTCGGCGAGGTCCTCGAAGGGATGGAGCCGGGCGGAGGCGGCGGGAGGGATCCCGGATCCCACCTGCAGAGCTGGTTGACTGGCGGCTTGCCCCGCGCGGCCGGCAGAGGGCGCTGCCGCACGCGCCTCGGGTCCCACGGTCCCCAGACCCCCGGGCTGGCGGGCCTCCGCCTGCAGGCCCGGAGACTCAGAACCCCAAAGTGGGAGCCTTTTATTCCTGGCACCACCACCCCCAATCTGGCCCCTCGCCTCAGCCTTGGGCCTGCTTTTCCTGACCACTCTTCCCCATCTTGTGTGCTCCTGCCACCCCAACCATCTGCCTTCAAGATTTCCCCTGTCCCGGCACTGCTGGTGTGGTCACCTCTTATGAGGCAAGAACACCGATCCCATCCCATCAGAAGGCCCCGATGTTTACAAATCAAACTCGGCCTTGTCCCCCTTTACTTTATAGACCCTCTAGTGATGCAAAATTGGCAAAAATCATCCATTGGATGATGAGCTTGCTTTCCTTCTCCAAAACCGGAGAAGGAAATTGGTTAAGGTAGGAGAGAATAGATAAACGGATCTATTTTTGTAATAGCGACAGTGTATTAAGTACTTGTTTTGTGCTGAGCCCTTTCTGCTTGACTCCTTAATCCTCATTACAGCCCTGAGAGGTGTGCGTCATTACTCTCATTTGACAGGTAAGGTCACAAGACTGGTAAGTAGCAATGCTGGGAATCCACCAGGAGTTATCTGACTTTAAAGCCACATTCCTATCACCCATCACCCAGAATGTACAAGCTGATATAGCTGAACAGAATAGTTAAGATACAAACCATGCAAAAACAAATCAAAATCTACTCTAACAGTGCTCAGAAAAACCCCATGTGAAATAAGGGTTTCAATGGCTTTCTGAGCCCCAGTCTGAGACTCAGTTGTCTGAAACAGGAATACAAATCCTCCAGGTGCGATGAGAGGAGAATAGGAATGAGGCATTCAGCTTTCCCTTGGAAGGGCATCCAGAGGGGCCCCCTCACTTTCTGTGCCTGGGCTCTGAGGAAATAAAGGTGGTTCTAGGAAAATCTGAAAAGTATGAAAGGGGAAAAAAAAATCCCTTCTGTGGTTTTTACTTTAACCAAGCCTCATTTCCCTATTTGTGTTTTATTTTTAAACTAATGTGGCTCTCTCCACCCTTTAAATTGGCACGTAAATAGCAAAAAGAGAAGGAAGGCCAGCTACAAACTTCAAATGTGGTGGATTTCTCAGGAAGGAGGTACCTGACTTGAAGTGGAAATGAGGATTAAATGAGGTGCCTTAAACATTTCAAAGACAGACTTTCCACAAGGAATTTAAATCATAAGCCTTTAGAACAGGAGCTTTGTCTAGGTTTAGGCCGGGTGTAGTGTTGACAATTTGTGAGTGAGCTCTTAGAATGTGGAAAACGAATCACACTTCCAGTGTCTGTCTGCATCATCTAATCATCTGGGCTATCACTTTGCTTACGGCTTTAAAGGGTGGCTTCTGGGGGATTTTTCTGTCCTCTGGATCTCAGTCACACACCCTCCCTCAGACCCCTTACTTTTCCAGAAGTTTGCTCCGGGAATTCAGTTGAGATGAAGCAATAGTTGGTGATGTCACTAGGCTTGGTTTGAGATTGACTGGCCAACTCTGGACTCACCAACTGGAGGTTTCTTTCCAAACTGGGAAACCAAAGCAGAAGGAACTTGTTGAGACTTGTCACTTAATAGCTGTGTCTCTCTTGCCCTATGTCTCTGAACTAGAAGGATTCCCCTCTTACCCAAAACAAGAAAGCCCTGAACATCCCAGGCTGCTGCTTGCAAAATTCTTGGACCTTTATGACCTTTTCTCTCTCTGCTACTTCCCTCATTCTTTCAGTACATTCACTCTACAAGCATGCATCCAGGGCCTACGATCGCAGACCCTAGCGGTACAGCAGAGAACCTACCGTGGGCTGAGAAGTTTGCTCTCTCCTGTTCCCACCTGGCTTCTGACCTCATGGTTCCAACTTCTGTGCCTGGAGAGGCCCAACAGCAGTGAATGACTTCCTTCTCCAGGTGAGGACTGGTGCTCAGACATACCTGAAATTCCGTCAGCTTTCGGCAACTCCCTGAGATTCCATCTTGTGACCCTAGATACCTCTGTGGGGACTCCGTATTTGGTGGGAGGTTTGGGTCCTGATATACCTTCAGAAGCAAGGCTCAGAAATGCTCCAGCTTCACCACTATCCCAGGTTCCTTCCATTTCCAATAGTCATTCCTTCAGTTTATAAGATCACTATTGACCAGAGTAGCTCAGGCTATATTCATGGAGCATCTGCTATGGTGAAAAATCCCAAAGTGCCATAATACCCCACTGTCCAAAGAAAAATGTTGGCTTAAACAAACATGTGTGACTAACTGGCAAAAGGATGTGTGGGATAATGCTTATAAGTCTTTTGGGTCTTTTTTTTTTTTTTTTTAAATCTTGGGACTGAGTGATCCTGAGTGATCCATAATAATGAGGGGAAGGAAGAACACTACACTAGGCCTGTTTTAGCTTTCAAGATTATTTAAATCGAATAGATTTTCACCATCAACACCCTAGCAAAGACAGAATGCTGAAGGTAAATTGCCAGTTTCTGTCTTTTTGGAAAGTCCATTAATACTGAATGATCATGGTTTTAATCCATTCAAAAATTCAGATTATGTCCCTGGAAATCCCTTTAGAAAGTAGATTCCAAATCAGTACTCATTCTTCTTGAATATCCCACTCCTTCCAGATACAGGAGTATTTTCTCTCCTCTTGAGGAAGCAGTGGGCCAGAGACCAGAAGACCAGGGAGGGTTAAGGAGGTCTTTTCCATTAGCTGAGCTGCAGAGCTGTTTGGATCTAGAGAACGTGTATGCATGTTGTGTCTGCACTGAGTTCATGGTTGTGCATTCTGTGGCTCATGTCCAAAGCCTCCATAACACGGGGGCTGAGATCTGCCAAAGAAGGCCGATCCGTGAAGAAGGACGTGTGTCCACTCACCAAGAAGGTTTTGATGGTCAGCGTCTTCGTGTCCAGCTGCTGGGGTGAAGAGATTTGGAAACCCCTGAATATTCCTGCGGGGATCTTTCCAAGCCCTTTTGGGAACCGGCAATAGCGCTTGTCTGGGGAAATTAGTTTTGTTTCACAGAGTGAGAGAAATTCCTCAGGGGCATTCTTGTAGTTGGGAAGAGAAATCAAACTCCGCTCATTCCTTCAGGGGCCGTGCCCTTACTAAAGAGCACCGAATCCAGTTCGGTGGGTCCAGAATGGTGCCCTGGGGTGCGGGGGGGGGGGCCGGTGGTGGTCAGGAGCAGCGAAGTTCAGCGAATTTCACCTGTGGCTAAGTCCCTCCCCTGACTGGAGCAAGCGTGAGATTTCAGGGGATCGTGTTACCAGTGTGTAAACACCTTGAGTGACGGCCCAGGCTCCCGAGAGACCACAGAGGATCTCAAAACCTTCCTATCTTCCTAGAAACCCTGGCGGCCCGGCCGGCTGCTTGCTGTCTGATGCAACAGTTTGCAACGCCGTTCTGGGAGCCGAGCCTGCCGCGGGGCGCGGGGCGTGCAGCCTATGCGCAGGCGCGGGCCGGGGAGAAGCTTTTCACCAGATGTGCGGGGGGCGGGGCGGGCAGGGAGACCTTTGGCAGCTCGCGCCGGCGATCTGAGCTTAATTAAACTTCTCCCGAGGCATTGGCTGACTGATTGACCCAGTGATCCAAAAAAATCAGAGAGGCCCAAATCGCCCTAACGCCACAGAAGAGCGAAGTTGGGGAGTTGGCTTTCGGTGTCCAGAGCTCGGCTCCTCTTCCCTGAGCGCCCCCAATCCACAATGCTTTCGGGGTGCCAAAGCTCACTAGGATGTCAGGGTCTTGTTGGCCTGGGCTTTCCTACCGAATTCTCACAGAGGGAAGGACAGCGGTTACAGAGGGGGAGGAAAGAGGCAAAGTTTTGATAGCATCTAGATCAGTTATCTTTCCTCCTTCAGTTCTCCACCCATGTGCCTTAGAAGGTTTTTTTATAAGCAGAAAGGAACATGGCATCTGGATTATTTTCCAAGTTCGTGAGCCATTTAGGTATTGCCTGCATGATTTTCTTCCATACCCACATTCCTCCAATGTTGTATATTTTAAATTGACTTTTATTTTATTAACTTTTCTTATTTTTAAAATTAACTTTAAATCGATTCTCTTTCTCTCCATAGTCTTGCCTGAAGCAACAACACTAGTGAAACCACAGCTTTGATGTGCTAGTCGTATATTTTAATACACTTGAAAATAAACTCATAACTATTCAAATAAAAAAAAATGTATGTGTTAGCTAAAAGTGTTTTGTCTGCTACATTTGAAGAAAAACTCCAGAGGTAATAACAATAACTAACATATGCTGAGTGATTGCCAGTGTCCCAGGCACTGTTCTAAGATTCTGAGTCCTTAGGACACCTTAGAAGGTGGATGTTGTTTAAATTTTACAGACGAAAAAAGAGCCACAGAGAGGTCAGGTGACTTGCACAAGTCACAGAGTCAGGATGCAAACCCGACTAACCTCACTCTAGACTGGTACTGCTATCTGTATGCTAAGTCAGTTCAGTCGTGTCTGACTCTTTGCAACACTTCGGACTGTAGCCCGCCAGGCTCCTCTGTCCACGGGATTCTCCAGGCAAGAATATTGGAGTGGGTTGCCATGGCTTTCTCCAGGGGATCTTCCTGACCCAGGGACCGAACCTGGTTCTCCTGCATTGGCAGGCGGGTTCTTTACCATTAAGTGCCGCCTGGGAAGCCCCTGGCCTAAAAAGAGGCTAAGTTACTGCTGAAGATCCCCCAGATGGTTAACATACTCCAGATTTGAACCCAAGTCTAACTGACTGCACAACTGAGCGTTTAACTGGTGCGGGGGACTCACTGGTGCGTGGGACTCACTGGTGCGGGGGACTCACTGGTGCGTGGGACTCACTGGTGCGGGGGACTCACTGGTGCGTGGGACTCACTGGTGCGGGGGACTCACTGGTGCGGGGGACTCACTGGTGCGTGGGACTCACTGGTGCGTGGGACTCACTGATGCGGGGGACTCACTGGCGCGGGGGACTCACTGGCGCGGGGGACTCACTGATGCGGGGGACTCACTGGCGCGGGGGACTCACTGGCGCGGGGGACTCACTGGCGCGTGGGACTCACTGGCGCGGGGGACTCACTGATGCGGGGGACTCACTGGCGCGGGGGACTCACTGGCGCGGGGGACTCACTGGCGCGGGGGACTCACTGGTGCGGGGGACTCACTGGCGCTGGGACTCACTGGCGCGGGGGACTCACTGGCGCGGGGGACTCACTGGTGCGGGGGACTCACTGGTGCGGGGGACTCACTGGTGTGGGGGACTCTTTGGCCTGTTTTACCCATTCTCACCTCACACAGCTTTATCTCTGTCTGCCTCTCTAGGAATCCAACCTGCACTTCCAAGTCTTTCTCTCCTCACTTCCTACTTCTCCCCTTCCACTGCCCCCTGGATGAGTCAACGTTTCTCTTTTCTAGTGTTTTCTTCTTTTCTCTGAACTAAAGTTACCCATACATCTCTGATTTCCTTGAGAATCCCTCCTTTGAAGGTCCTGTCTTCTCCACTGACAATGGAACTGCTTAGAAAGTCCACCTATCAACGTTGAAACTACATTTCCCAGACTGCTATGCTTGCCTGGAATGAGAGCAAAAATCCTGTGTCAAACCATGTGGCTCCTATTTTGGGGTCGGAAAATCTGGTCACTAGCTTGGATAAAGATTGGTATGCCCATAGACTAATTCATCTGGCCCCAGGCAGACATGAATTTCCCAGGCCTCAATGATTGGAGGTAGGGGTGAGTTATTTCGGCAAACAGAACCTTCAATTAGGGACTTAAATGAAGCCTTGGCGTAAGACTTCTAAAAGATGGCTGACCCCTGCCCCCAGAGATGTATTTTCTTTCTGCAACAGCCCTTGCCACCACTCCTTCCCTTTCTTCCCTTGCCCTTCTTCCAGATTCTTCTCTTAATTGTACCATCGTGCCACTCCCTTGTCCCCACCCCCACCCCCATGCCCACACCCACTCTTTAACTGTTTAGTATAAAATCCAGCCCACCAGACTGAGGTTTTCTTCGACCCAAATGTTATTTTCAGAAGGAGCCATTGAGGTTGGGGTGTAATTGCAGCGTTGGGCCTCTGCAAGCCAAGCTGAAAATAATCAGCGAGGCAGATGGGGTGGGAAGAGTGTGCGGTGGCCGCTTCCACCAAAGAGCAGGAGAAACCCCATGGCGTGAGTCAGAGGGAGGAGAGTGCCCGGCTGGGCCTCCTGGGCTTACAGTCGGGAGCTGAGTAAAGAACTGCCCCAGGTGTTGGGCCTTTGTGTGAGGCCGATCCAAGGTGGCCCCTGGCTGCTCATCACGAGTCCATATCTTCTGTGTGACAGCCACGAAGCTTCTCTTGCTCTTCCTTGATTGGATCATAGCAGCCAGTACTCCACATGGGCACTTGGCCATCCAGTTGGCTCACCCATCTCTAGAGCAGGGTTTCTCAACTTGGGCACTACTGGCATGTTGGCTTGGATAATTCTTTGTTGTGGGGGACTGTCTTGCACATTGTAGGATGTTTAGCAATATCCTTGGCCTCTACCCACTAGCCTCAGTAACACACACACACATAAATGCACACAAGTCAGGATTACCCAAAACGTCTCCAGACATGCCAAATGTCCTTGGCTGAGAAAATCACCCCTGATTGAAAACCACTGGTCTAGAGTGATCCAGGCCTATAAAAGGGGTCACAATCACCTGTCCCCATGGTGGCCTCATTGCTTTGCATCACACCTGAATGGGCCCTGATGAAAACTATTGTCCAACTCCTATTTCAAAAGACAATTATTGAATACCTCAAACCCAGCACGAGTGCCCACAGTGTACCAGGCACTGGACAAGGTGTTGAGAATGAAGCCACAAGCAAGGCAGATGTGGCCCCTCATGGAAATGACTGAGTGATTAAACCACCTTGATTGAGAGGCTTGTAAGAAAAAGGCATGGGGTACGATAAGAAAATTGAAGAGGGTTTCTCATCTAGGTCAGAGGGGAGTAGGCTCTTAGGGGACTTCCCTGATGGCCCAGTGGCTAAGACTCCATGCTCCTAATACAGGGGGCCCAGGTTCAATCCCTGGTCAGGGAACTAGATCCCACATGCCACAACTAAAGATCCTGCATGCTGTGATGAAGAGCGTAGATCTTGGGACAGCCAAGTATATAAATATTTAAATTAAAAAAAAAAAAGAACAAGAAGAAAGGAAGTCTCTTAGAGGAAATGAGGAATTAGCCAATTGGAGATTTGAGGACAAGGCAGTGTTCCATGGAGTAGGGACAGAGTGTTCAGAAGCCCTGAGTTAAGAAGGAATGTCATACTTTCAAGGGACCCAAAGAAGTCTTTCATGGACCAGGCTCAGGAGGGTGGGTAATCGTTTTCTCCTCTTACCCCCAAAACGTGTTTTCCTTGTACTCCCTCTCTAGATTTCTAGCACAAGCATATAGACTTAGGATCATATTTAACCATACCCAACCCCCTTCCTTATCCTTGCTCACCCCCCTCAGTCACCCGGTTACCAAGTTCTGTCAGTTCTGCCACCAAAATCTCTCTGCAAACTATCTGCTTGTCTCCCTTCCCACCACCGCAGCCCCGCTGCAGGCTCTCCTCATTACTCAGCCAAATTTGTGAAATAGCTTCCTAACGAGTCACCCTCCAGTCTCTACCTCAGAGAAAGACGCATATCTCCCCATGTCTCTGCTGGCTCGCAAACCCCGCGCGGCTTCCAGAGGCCGGGCAGTGGGACCGCTGCCCCCCCCCCCCCGGGCTCTCAGCTCTCAGGCGGCCTTCGTTAACTCCCCCCGGGCCCTTGCCGCTCCTGAGCCACGCCAGACCACTAGCCAGACCCCGTGGGCCTTCACGGCTCTGTGATTTTGCTGTTCTCTTTGTCTGAAAGGCTCTTTCCCAACCAAAATCATTTGGGGGAATTCCCACGTAGCCTGTAAGACCCAGAAAAAAATGAACTCATGATACTCTTTATCCCTTCTTAGAAGCCTTCTCTTCATTCTTTCCGCTGTTTTCACTGGGGCTTAGATATTGCTGCTAGCTTACCGTTTGTCATGTTGACCCATAGTGACCTATTTAAACCCATCCCCCTCCCAGAATCAGAAAGCCTCAGAGGCAGGTAATGTAGTGGACCCTACTGGTTGATTACCTAGCACCCATTCTTCCCTTACAGCTTCCTAAGAGATGCCAAAGAAGTATTGGGTTGACTAAAAAGTTCATCTGAAACATAGGAAAACCGAATGAAGTTTTTAGCCAATCCAGTACAAGGCACAGTGTATTGTCTAGCAGACAAGCTAAACTGCCCTAACAAACAGACCCAGAATCCAGAGGCTTAAGCAAGCCCATATACCTCTGTGGACACTGATCCCTTGCCCAGGGGTGGGCCCACCACCCTTCCTAAGAATTGATTCAGGAATCTGTGCCTAAAATCAGTAAGTGGAAGAGACCTCTCTGGTTCCACTCTCCTCTTGTCTAGTAACAGTATTCCCTGTTTGGGGCCAAGCAGACAGCTGCCTGGTAAGGACTACATTTCCCAGCCTCCCTTGCAGCTTGAACAGCTGTGAGTCTTAAGTTTTCACTAACAGACAATGAACATCCTACCACTTCTAAGTGTGAAAGTGAAAGTCGCTCAGTCGTGTCTGACTCTTTGCAACTCAAAGGACTGTATAGTCCATGGAATTCTCCAGGCCAGAATACTGGAATGGGTAGCCTTTCCCTTCTCCAGGGCATCTTCCCAACCCAGGGATCGAACCCACATCTCACACATTGCAGGCAGATTCTTTCCCAGCTGAGCCACCAGGGAAGCCCACCACTTCTAAGCTGTGCCCTCAAAAAGAATGTACATATGCTCCGCTGCCCTGCCCCAGCCCTTCCCCCTTTCTGAGAGGTGAGCAAAATTGAAGCAGTCTCCCTGGACTTAGAGAGGAAAGCCACATTTAGAGGATGGTGGAGCCCTCCTATCAGTCTTGGATGGCTTTCTTCCAAACTCTTCTGTGATATGAAAGAGACAGAAATTTCTATTTTGCTTAGACTTCTGTGTTTGGAGTCTCTTAGACCTGTGATCTAGTTAGGGCCAAGAGATGCAAGGAAAGGTTTGATGGGGGTTTCTGGGGAAAAGCTCTCTGGTTTTTACGAGGCAACATCATGGAGCAACCTCCTTTCTTTCTCTAACTCTGGACATTGCCAGGCCTAGAACTATGGCAGTGCTTTTGCTACCAGCCTAGGAAATAGGCTACACACAAGGAGAGCAGAGCTGAAAGAATCCAGGGAAATGGAGTCAGAGTTTCTGGACTAAACAGCTCTGAAATCCACTGTCTTGTCTGCTTTTCCTTGTCTGTTTGCCTAACAAAATACTACCAACTGTATGGTTTTTCCTGTAGTCATGTATGCATGTGAGAGTTGGACCATAAGGAAGCTGAGCCCTGAAGAACTGATGCTTTTGAACTGTGGTGTTGGAGAAGACTCTTGAGAGTCCCTTGGACTGCAACAAGATCAAACCAGTCAATCCTAAATGAAATCAGTCCTGAATATTCTTTGTAAGGACTGATGCTGAAGCTGAAGCTCCAGTACTTTGGCCACCTCACGCAAAGAGCCAACTCATTTGAAAAGGCCCTGATGCTAGGAAAGATTGAAGGCAGGAGGAAAAGAGAGCAACAGAGGATGAGATGGTTGGATGGCATCACTGACTCAATGGACATGAATTTGAGCAAACTCTGGGAGATAGTGAAGAACAGGGAAGCCTGGAGTGCTACAGTCCGTGGGGTTGCAAAGAGTCAGACATGACTTAGCAACTGAACAACAGAGGGGCTTAAGCAATAGGAATTTACTTTCTCATGATTCTAGAAGGCCATTAAGTCCAGAGTTGGTTTCTGGTGAGGCCTCGCTAGCTGACTTGCAGACAGCCACCTTTTCACTGTGTCCTCACATGGCCTCATCTCTGTGTGTGTGAAAAGAGAGCGATCGGCTGTTTCTTCCTCTTATAAAGACACCAGTCTGAACGGATTAGGGTTCTAGTCTATGACCTCATTTAACCTTAATTATCCCTATCTCCAAATATAGTCCCCTTTGAAGCTAAGGCTTCAACACATGAATTTGGGAGGAGGTCACAATTTAATCCAAAACACCCACCCTACCTCTTGGCTTCCAGTTACATGAGCCAATAAATGTCCTTTTGTTGAAACCAGCTCACATTGACTTTCTGCCACTTCTTATCTTACAGTGTTTCTCCTCTTCATTTCCCTGCTGTAACCAGCACAGAAGGGGTCAACACATACTTGTGGAATAAATGTTCCATCGCTATTTTTCTTCTTTTTCCTGGAATGATGACCTCACAGATAAATTATAAGCATTTGCCTCTCTCTGCCCCAGTCTAAACACCTAAAGCAATCACATGGCCCTCATCTCTAGAAAATTCTTCTCAGATGCACCCATGGCTGCTTGCACAGAGAGCTGAGGGTTCAGCTATAAAATCAGAAGTTTGAATTAAACACACTCTAGTGTGCCTTCCAACAGAAACATTCCCTGAGTCCCTTCCCGTTCTAAGGTCCCACGGCCCTGCCTGAGGCTCTCGGCAGTAGTCATTCTGTGTCCAGACCCAGGACCTTTCCAGCACTGACAATGTGCAATCTATCAAGAGGGCCCTCTGGGCTCCAGCCCCCACTCCTTGATGGTCCAAGATTCTGTCTGAAGCTTTCTCAAGCTCTGGAGTCCCAATATTCTGTAACATTATGCTGACCACAAGAAAGTTTTCTTTAATTTGTATTTTATTTTAATTTTATTTGTCTGTGCTGGGACTTAGTTACAGCACGTGGGGTGTTTTAGTTGTGACATATGAACTCTTAGTTGCGGCATGTGGGATCTAGTTCCCTCGCCAGGGATTGAACCCAGGCATGCATAGGGAGGCATCTTAGCCACTGGACCACCAGGGAAGTTCAAGAAAGTTTTTGATTGGCTTCTAGGCCTCCTATCCTGCCCCCGCCCCCAGCACACAAGAGAAAGCCCAGGGGAGAGCCTGAACTCTGGCAACCTCGTCCTCCAGATGAGACCAGAGGTGGACTCTGCGGAGAAACAGGCAGGCGGGGGCCTCACAGTGCTCAGACACCCAGCAGGCCCTGCAGCAGGGACACTCAGCTTCCTTGTGCCCATCGATCAGCCATCCAGACAGCCATCAGTGGTGCCCCAAACAGGGCACGTCCCAGTTCTGAGCAACAAACTTCCTTCTTTCAGCCGTGAGAGCTCCACTCATGCAGACTGGGGAAAGGGCTGCCTCATTACTCAGCCCACTGGAATGTGGGAGAATCAGACCTCCGGGAAAATGACCAGTGAGTGGACTCTGGTCAGCCAGGACCTTCAAGGTCCAGAGGTGCTTCCTCCTGAGTCAGCAGCAGCGCCAAGCCTTTCTTCCCACGCCTTTTGAAGTTACCATCTGGGACACTCAGCACATGCTGAGTACATACGTTAGCTTATTTTCTCTTCACAGCAGCCCTGCAGATATGCATCGTTGCTAGCCCCATATTTTAGATAAAGCAGATTAAGGTTTAGAGAGGTAAGACGGCTTTGCTTGGGCTGACAAAGCTGTATCGGACCTCAGTTTCAGGCTTCCCTGGTGGTTCAGATGGTCAAGAATCCGCCTGCAAAGGAGGAGACCTGGATTCGATCCTTAGGTGGGAAAGATCTCCTGGAGAAGGGGATAGCTACCCACACCATGGAGAGAGGAGCCTGGCGGGCTGCAGTCCATGGGGTCCCAAAGAGTCGGACACGACTGAACGACTAATACTTTCACTTCTTAACCAGACGCTGGTGGATGGCTTTGGAATTGGGCAGCATTTTCTCTGGTCTTATAACTTGGGTGGGCTAGGTTGGGCCAGAGAGAATGGCATGGTGAGATCCCAGATCTTTGAGGTTGGTGCTGATGGGGAGGAAGTTAGGAATAGAGAGAAACACAGTCACCGGAGTGAAGGACAAAATTGGCGGAGATCACCAGGTAGTCAGAGTCAAGTATATAGAGGGACGCCGGCTCTGTCGGTTAGGGTTTACCAGATCCAACCAGGGTGACCAGAGAACCCCTAACCATCAGCATCTGGAGCCTGCCCACCCTCTCCAGCAGGAGCCCTCCAGCAGGTTGGGATCTGGAAGCTGCCTTGGAACAGCCTGTGTCCTGGTCATCTGTTTTTTCTTTATTGTCACACCTATTCCTTTCTCTGTTCTGCTCAACATCTTTCGAAGGCAAATAACACACCTCAGACTCCTCTGCCAACTGGCTTCTGACCAGGTTTACCCAACAAAAGGTACAGGAGAAAGAGAGGAGTTTGGGTATCTGTCCCTACCCCCTACTTGACCCCCCGCTTCCAGGGGTGTCTGCAGTCCTGGCTCTCTCCCCTCGTGGCTCCAGGCCCTGGTGGGCAGCCCCAGCCCCCGGGCACCACCCCTCCTCCCTTTATTCTTCCAGCCTCAGGGGTTGTGGCAGTTTTCTGATAGTTGCCTTCCCTCTCCCCGTGTGCCCTGCAGCTCTTGCAACCATTCCCTCTACTGAATGTGGTTCTGTTCTCCTAAATGGGCCTTGCCCAGCCCGGGCTGGAAGGAGAGAGTCAGGGTCCTCATCTCCTTCCCCAGCTGTGGATGGGGTCAGGGGCTCCCTGGACAGAGCGGTGATGTCTTAGTCTGTTTGAGCTACTATCACAAAACACCACGCAGTGGATGGCTAATGCACAAGAGAAATTTCTTTCTCTCAGTTATGAAAGCTGACGTCCCAGATCAGAGTGCCAGCATGGTCAGGTTCTGGTGAGAGCCCTGTTCTGGAAGAGGCCAGGGAGCTCTGTGGGATCTCTTCTAAGAGCACTAATCACATTCATGAGGCTCCATCCTCATGATCCCATGGACTGTAGCCCGCCAGGCTCCTCTGTCCATGGAATTCTCCAGGCAAGAATGCTGGAGTGGGTTGCCATTTCCTGCTCCTGGGGATCTGCCCGACTCAAGGATTGAACCTGAGTCTCCTGCACTGCCCACGTATTCTTTACTATCTGAGCCACCAGGAAAGCCCCTCATGACCTAGAGGGGATAAGCCCCCACCTCCTAATACTATCACACTGGGCATTAGGATTTCGACATATGAACTTGCAGGAGACACAAACATTCAGACCAGGGCAGACAGGAAACTCCCGAGCGTGAGGGTGGGCAGAAGATCCATCCTGCAGCTAGGACTCCGTGGACCCCTTGGGTGCCAAGTTAGGTGGCCATGAACAGAATGGAGCAGTCTCCAGCAGGACCCCATGGATCCCAGACCAACAGCCCTGGCAACTGATGTGTCTGAGTCTATAGGATGTCTTGCTGCCCATCAAGATCCACTCTGCCCCCGTGTTCTCCCAGCTTCAAAACAATCTCAGCTGGGCCACTTTCATCATGGCCAGATCTTAACCCCTCTGGAGCTCATTGTCCTCGTCTGTTTTCTGGGGAAAACACAGTATACCCTCTTGGGTTGTCACGACACGGAAATAATGCCTGGTGCCCCGCCTAGCACAGAGCCAGTGGTCATTACCTGAGAGTAGCATCCTAATTGTTGTCAATAATAATCATCTGGGCAGCAATCATAACCAACCTTGACTATTCATTGGAGGGACTGATGCTGAAGCTGAAGCTCCAATACTTTGGCCACCTGATGAAACGAACAGCTGGCTCATTGGAAAAGACCCTGATGCTGGGAAAGATTGAAGGCAGGAGGAGAAGAGGGAGACAGAGGATGAGGTGGTTGGGTGGTATCGCTGACTCAATGGACATGAGTTTGAGCAAACTCTGGGAGATAGTGAAGGACAGGGAAGCCTGATGTGCTGCAGTCCGTGCGGTCGCAAATAGTTGGACACGACATGGCGACTGAACAACAACAACCTGGGCAGCACTAGAGGAACTGGCGACCTGTCTGTGAGGATCTGCAGAGAGTGGGGGCAGAAGAGATAAGGTGGGGCCCTGTGTGGGGCAGTCGAGCCAGAAAGCAGCAGAATTTGAGGTTCTCCATCCAGGGGCCACCTGTTGGTCTTTCCCCCTTGGAGGCCCATTCTCTCTACCCATTTCCCTGGCGTGTTAGATTCAGCCCCAATTCCTCCAGCTGGTCCTCAGACACTGTATAGCTGCCTCAGGCCTGAGCAGGGGATGGAGGTGCTCCTAGCCACATCTGAGAAAAGGCTAGATCCCAACAGAGGGATGGGGGTGGGAGAGGAAGAGAATGAGGCAAGTGTTAGGTGCCTCGGCCGGGTGTTTGCTGTACGCCAGGTTCTGTGTGAAACACACAGACACTTCCTGTGTACTATTGGGTTTAATCCTCCAGCCACTAGAAGAGGAGGTATGTGTCTGTTATCATCATCATCATCAATAAAAACATCCCAATTTGATAAAGGCATTGAACCTCAGAGAGGTTAGGGAACCTGCCAAGATCGCATAGCCAGAATTCAGCAGAGCCAAACTTTCAACCAACTCCACCTGATAAAAGACTGCAGCCTCCCCAGCAGGAGTTAATGTGTGTCTCTCTCGGCCCACGGTGCTGGCATCAAGAGGGCACTGCTCCTGGCATTTGAGTCAAGGAAGTAGGAGGCCCACAGGGAGATGGATCATTTACAGAGCTTGTCCATGATTCGGCCTGGGTCTCCGGGCCTGTTCCACCTTTGGGGATCTCTGCCAGGTGTTGGAGACCAGGGAAGACCTGACAATGGTGGTCCACTGGGAGGTTGCTCCTGATGCTCGTGTGTGTGTGTCTGTGTGTGTGTGTGTGTGTGCGCGTGCACGCATGCTGCCCACATACACACAGACACATGTGAGCATACCAGCCTGCCCCCAACGTTGGCCCAGGAGCGGACAGGGAAGGGGTGTGCGTCTGGCAGGTGAGTGGGAAGGTCTAGGTGGCTCCACTCTCATCTTCCTCCCAGTTCTGGGGAGATGCTCTGATGTTTTCCTAAAGAGCTGGCTATGGGCCTAGAGGCTTTGGCTTTCCGTAAAGTCAAAAAGAAAGGACCCTGGGACATTCCTTCTCCAAAATCAGTTCAGACTTGACCAGCCTCTCTGCGCCTCCAAGCCAGACGGTCACTGAGGCCCTTGTCGACTCACACTGAGTGAGAACAGGCTGCCTCAGAAACCTTATCTTCCCATCCCACCACCTCCTGGAAATCAAACTCCAAATGACCCCAAGCCTTGCTGTAGGCCCTGAGTCATACAGAATGGCTGCCTCCTAACTGCCCCATAACATAGCCCCATGTGACTGCAGGAGCGTGAGCCTTGGGGTTGTTGGAGTCTCAGTCTGGACTGATAGGAGCTGTGAGACCTGGGGCAAGTGACCCAACCCTTCTGAGCCTCAGTTTCCTCTTCTGTAAAATGGACATAATAACTACCGACAAAAGGTTGGGTAAATGTGAGTGCTCCTGCCTCTTCCCTTTTCTCCTCCCTCCTCCCTTCTCCCCTCCCCCCTTCTGGACCTGCTTAACCTCCACTGACCATTTGACCACCTAGCTGCTGGCCCTCGCTTCCCAGCATCCTCCCAGTTGGGGGCCAGCCTCCGAGCCTCTCAGGAGCCAGTGGTTTTGCCGCCCTTTGCTTGTGGCCTACCGTGGGCCAGCTCCCCTGAGAGCAAAGGCCTCAGAGCTGGGCGACCGGGGCCCCACCCTCTTCATAAACACTAGTTGGGCACCAACTGACCTCAGGAGGGAAGTGCTAGGCTGGGACCCTCCTCTTCAGCCCTGCCGGCCGCTGTATGTTCCAGGGGCAGCGCCAGGCCAATCTGGCACCCTGGTACCCAGGCCACCTCCATCCTGGAAATAGGCAGTTGGAGCCAAACCCTTGGCCGAAGGTGGAAGGAAGTGAACAGGCCCTAAATGCCTCCGTCCTGTCCTCCCACGGCCCCACCCTGGCTGTCCCAGACAGGGCAAGTTCTCTCTAATTTAAGTGTTTTTAATGATCGTGATAGACATACATAAAGAGGACTTTACTGTTCCTCTTAGTTTCTTGAAAATAAAGACAGGAATTACGTATAACACAATATTAATCATTTGCGCTCTGGGCAGTGGAGAGGTATGTGTTTTAATGTTTTTTGGAACACCCTTTTCTGTATTGTTAAAATTTCTCTAAATAAAAACACTTTTAAATACACAAGCTTCTTACGGGTTTATGGGGGGAAAAATTCGAAAATGCCAAAAAGTAGAAAGAGAAAAATAAGAATCACCAAAATCTCTCCTTGAGAATCAGGCAATTTATATGTTGGCTGATCTCCTCCTGGTTCTTTTTTCTAGCATGTATTTATATAGTTTTATTCTTTTTCTAATGGAGATATATTTGGCATATAACATTGTGTACATTTTATATTCACTTTATTCTTTTTACCAAAAAAACAAAACCCTAGAATTATACTGTTTAATAACCTTTTTCCCTCCCAACAATATATTTTAAACAGTTTTCCATGCTCTTGGAGATTAATATTTACTTTAGTACACTTCTTTTCAGTCTTTTTTCCATGTGATCATGAATAAGGTATATATTTTATAATTAGAACCCACATGGATCATATATAGGGGTAATTTATACCTTTTATTATTTTTTCTTATTTAAAAAGTACAACTTCCGTTGTAAATCAATGGAAAATACAGATAAGCAAACAAGACTACATGTGAAAACCTTATAGCCTCATCACTCTGAAATAACCTCTGCTGACATTTTAGTTTACAACCTTCCCATCTACTTTTCTGCATAAGTATGTCAGTCAGTCAGTTCAGTTGCTCAGTTCTGTCCGACTCTTTGCGACCCCATGGACTGCAGCACACCAGGCTTCCCTGTCCATTACCAACTCCCAAAGCTTGCCCAAATTCATATCCATTGCATCGGTGGTGCCATCCAACCATCTCATCCTCTGTTGTCCCCTTCTCCTCCCGCCTTCAACCTTTCCCAGCATCAGGGTCTTTTCTAAGGAGTCAGTTCTTTGCATCAGGTGGCCAAAGTATTGGAGCTTTAGCTTCAACATCAGTCCTTCCAATGAATACTCAGGACTGATTTCCTTTAGGATGGGCTGGTTTGATCTCCTTGCAGTCCAAGGGACTCTCAAGAGTCTTCTCCAACACCTCATTTCAAAAGCATCAATGGCATACATGTGTAAATATATGTAAACATACATTTGAAAATAAAATTGGAGTCATACAATTCATATTATTTTGAACCTGCAGTATCTGTTTACTTAACCACATTTCTTACGTTGATTATAATTGTTTCATCTGCAAATGACAGAAAACCCAAAGTTATAAGTTCATTACTCTCTCTAGGAAATGGTGTCCAGAGGGAAGCAGCCCAGACTGGTACATGACCATCGGAGACTCAGGCTCCTTCTAACTGGGGCTCCCCATCCTTAGCGCGTGCTTCCCACTCACAACCTAAGAGCTGTGCCAGAGGGAAGAAGCAAAGAAGGAGCCCCTTCTCCTCAAAGAACACTTCCTGGAATTCACACGCATCACTTCTGCTTATACCCTACCAGCCAGTACTCAGTTCCACAGCCCCTGGGAAATAGGATCTTTTCCAAGGAGGGCTTCTATTACTATGGCAAAAGGGGAGAACAGATTTTGGGGGACCACTGGCCTCTCTGCCGCATTTCACAAACATCTTTCCAATGCAGGTAACTCTGTATTCTGTCTTTTTTCTCTTATTTTTTTGGTGAAGATTTCACCACGTCATTAAATATTCTTCAATATCCTTACTTTTTAATGACTGCTTAATAGTCCCTAATAGGCATATAGCATTGCCTATAGATCCAGTGCCTTGTTACTTGATGTTGGGTGGTTTGCTCTGATAAATAAGCCTCTTCTATGGTTAAAACTTGTCAGAGGAAGAGATCCCAAGCTTTCCTCTCTAACCTGTGTGTATCCACCCAAGACATTTGGCTGAGGAGTCGGGTAGTATCTGCCTTGAAAGCTGGCTTATGTTTCTACACCTCCCCCCCCCCCACAGGGGAGCTTTATGGCAACAGGTGTACCCCACTGCTTCCACTGCAGGGGAAGTCACAGGGGCGAGAAAAGCTTAGGGGCAGTTCTGCTAGGGGAGGGGGAGGGGTTGGGGACACGGGGGGTGGGGGTGGTAGGGCGTGGACTCTCAGGAGCCAGGGAGGGCCTGATCCTGACGAGGCTTAGGGGTCTAGACAGGCCCCATTTCATTTTCATGCAAATCCAACATATGATTTCTGAGCCCCTGCTCAAGGCCGTGTCCTGAGCAAGGCTCTAGGGATGTCTCAGTGAACGCATGGTCCCTGCTCTCCAGGAGCTTAGTCAACTTTAAATTCTCCAGTGTTAGAGCTCAACGTGGAAAGTTGCCCAAAACACAGAATCGTAGGCCCCACACCCAAAAATCTGATGCAATAGATGTTGTTGGGCCTAGAATCTGCATTTCCTTCAGTCTCCCCAGTTGACCCCGATGAGGGTGACCAGGAAACTTCTAGGGGGTGAAATACTAGTCAAGGCTCTTGGAGAAAGTCTCTTATACCAGGCAAACCTGGAGCCTCTATCTGCTCAGTCTGTGAAAGTGAAAGTCGTGTCCGACTCTCTGCGACCCCAGGGACTATACAGTCATGGGATTCTCCAGGCCAGAATACTGGAGTGGGTAGCCTTTCCCATCTCCAGGGAATCTCCCCAACCCAGGGATCAAACCCAGGTCTCCCGCATTGCAGGTAGATTCTTTACCAGCTGAGCCACCAGGGAAGCCCAGGGATACTGGAGTGGGTAGCCTATCTCTTCTCCAGGGCATCTTCCCATTGAATCGAACCGGGATCTCCTGCATTGCAGGCAGATTCTTTACCAACTGAGCTATCACGGAAGCCCACACTCAGTATGTACTTCTTGCCTTTACTGAGTTTTAGGCGATACTAAAATAATGAGGATGCCTGCCAGATACACCTAACCCAAACCCTACTTCCATCCTTTGGTAGCTGAGTGATCTCAGACAAATTCTTTAACCCCTCTAAGCTTCAGTTTTCCCATCTGTAAAATGGGGATAATCACAGTGCTTCCCATGGGAAAATATACATTAATGCTTAGCAGAGAGTCCAACACTCAATAAATCCTAGATATTAAACTAATTAAAATTAATTTATTAAATAAAATTGCCTCTAGAAAATTAATTACATCAAGGGAGACAAGGTATATAAAGCTTCCTATACAATGCCTGACTCATGGTGTTAGGCACTCGATAAATGGTTATTATTATTATTAACATCCTCACATTCATTTCAATTCTAACTTTTATCATCTCTGAAGCTGTACCCACCACACAATTTTATCCTCCTGGTAGCAATGAGAAAATTGTGGATTCACGGCTTTAAAATATGGGCTTCATGTCTGCTCCTAGGACCCCAGCACGAAAGAGACTTTCTCAGGTCCTTCTGGAAGGATGTCCAGGAGGCAGATAAGTAAGCATGAGTGGGAACCACAGGCCCCTACTTTCAGCTTTTAGGGGAGCCCAGGCCTGGCCCTGGGCAATTCACGCAGCCCCAAGAGTCAGGGAGCGGTAGAAGCCCAGGGCTGCTGTGGGGTAGGAAGGAAGCAGCAGGTTGCTGTTGATAACTTCCTTTTGAAATGTTCACGATGACATGGTTACCATGGTGATGCTGGTGACTCTGAGCAAGCTGTGGCCCTCTATTGAGTTGTGAGTCAGGTTCAGTTTTGTTTATTAAAAAAAGAAAACCAACACCCTGACCTGCGAAGGACAAAGCAGAGCTCCACATGGAGGCTGCAGCATTCAGTGCTGGGGGTGATTCAGCAGTGCTGCTCAGCGGCCACCAGTCTCCTGGCATCAGCTGGCCCAGCCAGCCACAGGGCCTGGAAGAGCTCACAGGGGTAAGTGGGGAGGCCGGCTTCTCGCTCCATGGCCCAGGAGAGGCAGCACAAACAGAAGCCACACTGCCGCTGGAAAGCTCTTCCTGAGGAGCAGATTCCATTTTCTCAGCTCTGACCCAAGCGCCAGACTCTCCCAGGTGGCTCTGCCCTACGCTGGTATGGGAAGCCACAGGGCCCCCGGGTGAAGGCCAGGGCCCGGTCCGGAGGCGAGCGGCGCTAGCTGACCCCCCACCAGTGGGCACACACTAGCAGTGCCCTCCGTGAGGAGCAGGGTCCTAGGAGGACAGGGGAGCCTGCAAAAATGTCTACTCAAGGCCTGAACTGGGGAGCGATGCCCCTTTCTCAGCACTCCTGCAGGAAAAGAGGCGAAGGTAGTGAGAATTTGAGCTGCAGGAGAGATGTCTAGAGGAGCCCGCCTCGTGTCAGCGCGCCACGGGGAGGCCCACAGTAAGAGCGCCAGAGACACACTGCATTCTTCCTGAGCTTGGACACTGTCCCAGAATCCCAGACCTATAACTGCAGGGTTCTTCAAACCTGCTCGTGTGTTTGGGCTCACTGTTGATCCCATTGACGGCTGTCCTGGAGGGCCCACCTCCTGTTCAGCTCTGGACTCCAAACCCTTGTCTCCACCCACTGTCCTCAGCATTGAGCGGAATACTGGGTGCTGATGTCAGGGTTCATGGATTGAAGCCTTCCTTCTGCCACTTATTAGCACAGTGACCGAGCCTCTGGGCCTCCGTCTGTAATACAGGGACAATAACCATAATAGCACTTACTCCCAGGGCAGCTATGAGGATGAAATGCGACAATATTTGCAAATATTTATCACAGAGCGTGGCTGGCACAGTGAGTGCTGGAGAACGGTTGGCCGTTGTTAACTTTGATCTGGACCTTATCACATCCCGCCCGGATAACAGCAGCAGCCTCACAACTCTACTTGCCAATCCTGCTCTTACTCACCCGCAATCTATTGTCCACACCACAGCAGGGTGCTCTATGGAAAAATGACAACCCCGGTCATGCTGTTTTCCTCTGTAAAATCTGCCAGGAACTCCCGTTTCCCTTCAGGATGGCTCGTAGCGTCCCTTAGGAGACCAAGATGTCCTGTAGGACTGAGCACTTGGCTACCCTCTCCAGCCCTACCCCTCACCACGCTCTCACTGATTTGGAAAACTTCAGCCATACCCAACTGTTAGCAGTGCCCCAGAGGTGCCAGGCTCTGCTGTACCTCCAGTTTTTTGCCATTCTGTTCCTTGAGCCCAGAATGCTTTTTTTCTTTTTCTTCACCTAGCAAACACCTGCTCATTCTTCAAGACTCACATCAAGAACCCCTTGTACTGTGAAACGTTCCTGTCCTCCCTTCAAATGTAGGGCAGACCACTCCCTCTTCTGAGCCACTTTGGTTCTCCTCATAAAGACATTTTATCACTTTATGCCGTAATTGCTGCAACTCCTGTCGGTGACACCTTTCAACTTCTTGAGGACAGCACTGATTTTTTTTTTTTAACCTTTTCTTTTTCTCTTTTTGCTGCGCTGGTTCTTTGTTGCAGCAGGCGGGCTCTTTGTGGTGGCACACAGGTTTCTCTGATTGTGTTGCGTGGGCTTAGTTGACCTGCTGCCTGTGGAATCTTAGTTCCCCAACCAGGGATCAAACCCACATACCCTGCATTGGAAGGCGGATTCTTAACCACTGGACCACCAGGGAAGCTCCAGTATCACTGATTCTGATGAATGCCTGTATCCCTAGAATATACCAGAGTACCACAGCAGTCACAAGAGTTGACTGACAGAATGAATGAAGACAAAAACCCTGTTTATAGAAGAGAAAACTGAGGCCCACATAGGAGCAGTGACTTGGCTAAAGTGGAGTTCAGAAGCCGTGTAACACCAGCCCTTCTGATACAGGGACTGTGGACAAGTCATTCATCCATTCATCACTATGAAGCAGCCATCGCACACCGGACATTGTATTGCCTCCTGGGGTACAAAGAACAAGGTGTAGTCTCAGCCGACCAGCAGGAGCCCACAGGCAGGTGGGACAGAAAGACAGGTGTATAGACAGTCCCCACACTTCTTACTGTGAGCTGGGACTGAGGCTACAGAAGGAGCTATGGGAATCCCAGGGGCCCCAGTATGGATGGGAGGAGGGAAGCCCCTGTTTCCAGGTCTTCCACGCCCTCACCCCAAAGTCTGGAGGTCAAGTTCTCATAGACCACCCGGCCAAGGCAGCAGCCCTCTAGGTTCACCTGTCACCACAAGTAAACAGATATGCATGCAGGCTCACACATACCTAAGACAGGCGGCACAGGCGAGCTTGCCCCGTGGGGCAGGACAGCCAAGAGGACACATTTGTGCCTCGAAGCAGTGATGTCAAGAGCTGTCCTGGGAGTGAGGACAGATGAAATCAGACAGCAAAACATTTCCTGACACTTGCCAGGGCACAAAGCCCCTCTGGATACCAGGTCTCATTGGAGGCCCACCAGGAGGGCTCCGACAGACAAGACAGGAATTATCCTCTCTCCTGTTTCTAGATGGACAAGCTGACATTCAGAGAGACCTCAGTGACTTGCCCAACCTCGCTGCCTGGCCAGTAGAAGTGCCAGAACCAATTCCCAAGCTTTGCGGGGCCACCAGTTGTGCCAGGCCCTCTGCTGGGCGTGGGGACACTGAGGCAAGTGGCACGCAGTCCCTGCCCCTTGTGGGAGACAGCAGCATCGTTGGGATTCTCAGGTCTGACAGAATCTGTGTTTAAATCTCCACGTCTCGTCACGTGAGTGGAGCCGGCTGCCAGCCCCTGCCACTTCCATTCTGAGTCCGGCTCTTGCTCAACCCCTCCAGTTGCTCCCATCACACTCAGAATAAGCTTCAAACTCCTCAACAGACCCCATAAGACCAAGTTCCCGCTCCCTTACCCAGCGCACTTCCTATCACTGCCCACCTCTCGTCCTATGGGCCTCCTGACGGTGCCAGGAACAAAACAAGTACCTCCAACCTCTGACCTTTGCCCTTCTCTTCCTTAGTCATATGGCTAATTCCTTCCCTCCACTCAGGTGTCTGTCTCTACACATAGGAGGACACTGCTGGGTCCAGAGTGATGGCCCTGTCACTCCAGACAATTCTTTTCTTCAAGGCTGTATCTTTATGCTATATAACACGATACAGTATGTATTTGATCATTTGTTAATGACCCGTCTCCCCGACCGATACAGCCGGGTAGAAAGGCGCCCACCTTGTTCACTGCCACTTTCTCAGTGCCTAGAACAGGACACATAGTAGGACCCCAATAAATGTTTATGAACACGAATAATCCGCAGTTTCCGCTCCTTTGAAATGATACCCACAGCACATAGTTGTGAGGATTAAATGGTATTAGAAGATGCTTAGCCTTGTGCCTGGCACTTAGTTGGCATGCAAGAATACTATCCTTCTTCTTATTATTTTAATGTGCGCAGTCTCATGGGGGAGACTGGTGTGAAAATAAAATTACACAATGAGTTAACCAAGCTCTTACTTCCGAGCCCTCTCCTCCACTTTGGGGCCCAGGCAGAAGCCCCTCCATCTGCCTAAAGGTCAAGGCCCAAAGCTCTTGCCCTGTCTGCTCAGGTCAGCCTGGGGGTCTGGCTCTGATGCTTGGGAGACCTCTGGGCCCCTCCTGGGCTGGGAGCAGTGGGCAGAATCCAGACCAGGCCTCAGAAACCCTTGATTCCTGCCCTGGGAGCAGGCCCCACATCAAAGCTAATCTCAGAGGGGCGAGTCCTCAAGATAAATGGAAGATTAAAGAAGGCGAGGTCTCCATAGGCCACAGGGAGAGGCAGCCGGCAGGCGACCACAGCAAGAGGCCCTGACGCGGCCCTGGCAGCCGCCATCTTGGGGGGCAAGAGCCAGGAAGGGCTCTGAGGCCTGGGCAGGTGGAGCCAGGGAGCGGGTACCTTAGCCAGAGCCTACCCCTACCCCCATCATTGCACCTGGGCCTGTCCCTCCAACCCCTGCCGACAACTCCTTAACCCTTTCCCAGCCGGGCAGCTGCAGTGATGTACATCAGAGGAAACCCTGGGCCTCTCTTCGAGAGAGTTTGTTTGGTCATTGGGTTCGGTCATTGGGATTTGCTCCCTCCAGCAAGTAAGCCTGTAATGAGGACCTCCTGGCCTTGGTCTTCCTCCCCAGGGAAGGTCTGTAATTAGTGCAGGAGGCGAGGCTGGGGAAGCTCAGACAATGTCATTTGAACCAGGATGAGACAGGGCTCAATTGCTAGTCTGTACTTTTTTTTTTCTGGTGCCATTTCATATACAAAACTCTGGCGAGTTTAACCCTTTCTTGGCTGGGCCCCGATGCTGGGGACCTGGCGTACCATCCTTTCCTATGTCTCATGGGCCATTCTCACCTCCCTGATACACAGGCCTCAATTCAGGTGAGCCCTGGTTTCCAGCTGCGCTAAAATCCAACAAGCCTGCAGGGAGTGTCACCAGATACGAAGCACCAAGCGGAGGGGGCCCGGAGGAAAGTCTCCCATCGTGCCATCAAAGAGATTACAATCCTCTGAGCAGCAGAGGCATGCAATTCGGGGGACACGGGTTCGATCCCTGGGCCAGGAAGATCCCACATGCTATGGAGCAGCTAAGCCCGTCATCATCACTACTGAGCCTGCGTATTGCAGCTACCTCAACCCGTGTGCCCTAGGTCTGTGCACCGCAAGGAAGAGTAGCCCCCACTCTCTGCAACTGCAGAAAGCCCACTCACCACAAAGATCCAGCACAACCAAAAATAAAATAAATATACATAAATAAAAAGAAATGCACAGCAGGGTAGTGGGGACCACCACAGGGCAGGGAAGGAGGCTGTGTGGGGGCGGGGCAGACAAAAATAAGCTCAGAGAAGACTGAGCATTCTGTAAACAGGGACTGAGGGGGCCATCTTCCCAGAGCAGGGCATTTCCGTAGCCTGAGGGCTGGACCCACAGGGAGAAGGGAGGCAGGCAGAGCCCTGGCAGCTCTGAACCAGCCCCAGGCTAATGCAGATGTCAGAGTCTATTGGGATATAGACAGTGCCTGTTGCTTCCTGCCACAGGCTCCTGAAGCACTCGTTCTGAATCCCTAAACTACATACAGTTCATCTCCCACTGGACCACCACCTGTCTGATCACAGATGTGGTACCCTACTGCACTTCCAGCAATCTGAGAACTTTGTCTATTCACCCCTGGTTTCAGGTGCCTGAGCACTGAGCCTAGCACTCAAAAGATACCCAGTGAAGGTTCCTTGAATCAATGGCTGGGCTTGGATGAGAGAGTGGAGGCATGGGGAAGAATCCACCTCCACAGCCTTTCCCAAAGGGGATGCCAACTGTGGCCCCACTGTCCCTGCAGATCATATCAAAATCTCCCTAACATATAAAGAGCTCCTAGAAATCAATAAGACAAGACCAGCCACCGATTTTTTAAAAGCCAAAGAATACAAACGGGATCTACAGAAAAGGAAGCATAAATTGTTTGAGGACATCTAAAGAGACTCTCAACCTCATTAATGATAAGAGAAAGGCAAACTGGAAACCATGCAAAAGTTTGATAATGTCCATCATTTGAGAGGCTGTGGAGAAACCGACAATGTTATATACTGCTGGTGGCAATGTAAATCGATATGAAATGTTTACCAATATCTATGGACATTACCAGCTTCCCGGTGGCTCAGCGGTAAAGAGTCCACCTGCAATGCAGAAGTCGCAGGAGATGTGGGTTCAATCCCTGGGTCAGGAAGATCCCCTAGAGGAGGGCATGGCAACCCACTCCAGTATTCTTTCCTGGAGAATCTCATGGACAGAGGGGCCTGGTGGGCTAGGGTCCACGGGTCACAAAGAGTCAGACACAACTGGAGCACGCATGCACATGGACATTACAAATGCACATTATGTTTGACCCAGCAGTCCCACCACTGAGATTTTATCCCACGGATACACAGTACCTGAGCAAGACTGTCATTAGAGCATTATTTGCTACATTAAAAAACTGGAAACAAGCCAAATGTTCATCAGTTGGGGACACATAAATAAATTATGGTACAGTCACACAATGGGTAGCTATGTAGCTATTTTAAAAAAACGAGGAAGTTCTCTATGTACTAATGTGGAAGATTTCCAAAACAGAGAAAGTGGGGGGAAACAATATAGAACAGTGTATGCTCCTTTTCAGTTAAAAAAAAAGAGAGATAGAAGATGTATATAAAGACACACACACACGCCACCCACAGAAGATGCCCAAGAAAGTAATAAAATTAATCATATGTTGGTTGAAGGGTGGGAACTTAGCGGTTAGGACATCGGATACAGGGATGAGAGGATTATTTTTCATTATATTTCTTTTTTTTTTTTTTAACTTATGATGTATTAGCTATTCGGCAAATTTAAAAAGACAAAACTAAAACCAAACAACTCTTCTTCCTAGATGTTGGGGGTTCTGGGTTCTCCCCAAGTTGCTGAGTAGAGAGGCTTTCACCTTAGCTGTCTGCTCCTCACTGTCCCTCCCAGTCTCTGCTAGGCTTTCCTGAGGCCTTGGCTCCCCATAAACGGTGACTCTCCTCTGCACCTCAGCAACACAGACTGTGAAGTCAGACCAAGACCCTGTGTGACACTGGGCCAGTGTCTTCCCCTCTCTGAGCCTCAAGAAAACAGGGTAATTATGGTGTCGGTCTCCAAGGCTTAAATGAGAAAACACAGAGGATGTGCTTAGCAGAGACCCTGGGACATGATAAGTGGTCAGGTATAAATGCACCAGACTCACTGTTCATATTCTTTATTTTTATTGGATTGTTGGTCTTTGTCTTATTGATTTATAGGAGCTCTTTATGGATTCAGAAGATTGAGGTACGCACTGCAGGCTGGCAGGGCGTGCAGGGGCAATGGGCACACAATAAGTGGCAGTTTGTGAAAATCATTATTTCCATGATTATTTCTCCTCCAGGCCATGTGTGCTTGAGTCTGAAGGTGTTCCACATGGAGACCTCCGGGCTTATCTGGAAAGTCCTGAGCAAAGGAGTCTTTACTCATGGTCTCCATGTTGCTATCAGTGTGACAGTGTCCCCTGGGTTGTCTGACACGCATTTGCCACTGCGGCTTTCAGAATAACAGCATCCCTCCCCCCTAGATTTGGCTCATCCTTTGTGCCCTCCCTAGGTTTGTGGAGCACATGTGTGGTGCCACCCCCGTAAGGAATGGATTCACTGGGATAAGTAAGTATAAGGCCTCCCCAGGGAATCCCAAAGTCTTCATCCAGGGGCTGCCCACAGGAGACACATCCCAGGTGGGCAGGTCCGAAGGGCTCTAGCAAGGGATCAGGATCCAGATGCAGGATACGCAGGCTTGGAGCTCCTTACCCTGCTTCTTGGGACGCTTGCTGCTTGCTTGTCATAGAACCGAGAAAAAATGTGGCTCCCCTGGGCCCCCATCCTTTCCTTTTCTCCAGGGAACTGGTCTGCCCTTCAGCTCTGGAGGCTCCAGAAACGTTCCTTGGAGCAACTGGAACATATATTTGTTTCCACTGGTGATTGCGACGGTCAGCTCTGCCGGTTTTCTGTTTGTTCTGTTTAGCTATGCGGTCGGGGGCTGGTCCTTGAAGACAGGGGATGCCCAGGATCCCCAGAGCCCCCTTTTTGACCTGGGATGGGAACCCCTACCTGAACCTGCTCTTGAAGGAGTGGAGACTGGATGAGGGCTGGTGAGAGTTAAAGGCTGAGTCTGCAAAGACTTCAGGCTCCTCTCAACTCCCTGAAAGCCCCCTGATTGCTGTACAACTTGTCCAGTCCAAGAATCTGGCTCAGTTAAAAGATTAGGTCTAACAAATCCAAGATCAAATTCCCAACAGTCTAGCTTCATACCTGCGTGACCTTGGGCAAATAACATAACCTCTCTGAGCCTCATCTTCTTCATCTACAAAAGTAAAAATATTTTTGTATTTACACCTTATCTCTCTTCAAGGTGTATTAAAGTTACTTGAGAAACCTGACAATGTAATTAAATGGCTTTTAATAGAAGGGAAAAAAGATATGAAGAAAGGGGGATTCAAAAGCTAAGAAGAAGCCAGGGAGGCAGTTAGCTTGTGAAGTGCATCCCCATGAGAGCCTGCTGCAAGAGGCTGGCCCCAGCAAATTCCTCTCTGAGTTTCCTGACACCCCAAGTGGAAAAGGACATGCAGTGAGTTACAAAATCCAGAGTGTACATTTGGTTAAAAATAGACCCACCTCTCAGAAGCAGCCAGTTTTTCTGGGCCCCAAACTCAAAGAAAAATATTCTGACCTGTATCCCCGAAAATGGCAAGTTGCAGAGGGGAGAATTTGTGCGCAATGAGGGTGACACTATCTCCTAGGCCTTCGTGTGCTTGAAATGAAATAAAATGCCTGACGGTGACCCTCGGAATGGCCAGCGCTTGGCAGGTGCTTCAAACGTGCCTACTTTCCTTCCTCCTACTCGGTTCTCCGTCTTCTCCCAGGTAAGAGTATCTGTGAGATCTCTCATGCACACAAGCAGTCAGCTATTTAATCATTCGTGCCACATCAAGTCGCCTCAGTGGTGTCCGACTCTTTGCGACCTTATGGACTGTAGTGCTCCAGGCTCCTCTGTCCATGGGGTTCTCCAGGCAAGAATATTGGAGTGAGTTGCCATTTCCTTCTCCAGGGGGATCTTCCTGACCCAGGGATCCAACCCACGTATCTTATGTCTCCTGCACTGGCAGGCAGGTTCTTTACCTCTTGTGCCACCTGGGAAGCCCCATTTAATCATTCAGCCAATATTTATTGAACACCTACTATGCTCCAGGCTCTGAACTAGGCAAACATCAGAACCGCCCTAAACCTCACTAGTATCTCCCCCACTGTCCCCAGATCCTGGATCTCAGAAGCTCTCTCCCTGCCCTGCCACCCACCCTTAAGGATGTCAGGACTCTGCCTCCCCTCCAGTGTGCCTTAAACCCCAGGGACCCCCTTCTGTGGCTTCTCCCTCATTCCCCACATAGCTTCAGGCTGCTCCCTCCGACCACCACATTCATGGAGCTCAGCCACGTGCAAAAGCACAATTAATATTCCACTCAGTCTCTCCCCCCCAACCCCGCCCCCAGCCCAGCCGCCTATTGGAACAAGATGGAAACCAGATTTGCAGCCGCACGCGCTGGCATGGACGTGCACAGCGGGGTGGGCCCGCTCCTCCCCGTGAACGGGCGCTCTCTTCTCCGGAGGATCGTACATGCGCACGGATGGCAGGAGCCCCACGTGCAGGTCCACACCTCCAGACGCGGGATCACCCGCCCAGCAGCGGTCACACCACCGTGGGCGGCACACTCAGCCTCTCGCCAAATCGATGCCCGGAAAACACACGGGCTCCTCACTCACAAGGCCCATATTTGCTTTCTGGGCAGAAAGAGACAGAATCATAGCGGTTCAGAGCCGGTAGGATGGAATTTGAGAGACTATTCCGTCCAAAACCCTCCTCTGACTGGGAAGAAGCTGAGGCCCTTGGCTTAACCTGGACGGCGATCAGTCCCCGCTGAACTGAACCGTGCCTGGTGGCATTTTCGCAAAGCGTTTGGTTTAAACTCGCAGCGCTGCCTCTCCGCTTCCCGGTGACGAGCCATTCAGCCTCACCAGCCTAGGAGGCTGGGGACAGCGAGGCTCTGTACCGGGCAGAGTAGGGGTCCTTGGCAAGGGCAGAAGGTCATCGGCAAAGTCAAGCCTCTGGCTTTCCAGGCCTCTGCCCTTCCTCTGAGATCCACAGTCCCGGCTCTGTCAGCCCCCGGTGAAGCAAGAGTGGCAGGGGAGCATCCCCGACGACACGATGGCTCACTGAGGCCGAAGACTAGCTCTGTCGGCTTTTCTCCCCTGACTTTACACTTGGGAGAGCGAGCAGGATGCAGGACGATATGCCTGCGTGTACGTCCTGGGGGTTGGAGCCAGCAGCCTGGGTGACAGAGGCATCTAGAAGCCCAGCTGGTGCAGGTGATTCGAGGCAGAAGAAAGAAGGGGGAGATCAGAGCAGGACGCGGAGCAGAGCAGGAAGTGGGTGGAGCTGTTCCCCAGGCCGCGGGGCGGGCCCTGGGCCAAGAAGGGGCGGGCCTGCCTGCCCCGGGATGGGAGGGCCGAGCCGAAATTCAGGGAAAGACAAGCTAAAATAATTACCAGGAAAAGGAGCTGGAAGGGAGACAAGTGTTTTCTTAGTCCTTAAGGAACTTCAGTCTTCAGAGAATTTGGAGAGGGAAAAAAAATTCTATCTCTAAGGCCCTTCTCCAAGGTAGGGTGGCCAGTGACTCACTCGCCGCTGAGGAAGGCCCTCCCCTCCACGCCTGCCTCTCCCTACTGAGCAAACCCAGTTCATCTGGGGTGAGTGGAAAGGGCCCCGGGTGAGGAGCCCGGAGGCCCGGATTTCAGGCCCATCTCTGTCTCACTGAAGCTGGCTGACCGAAGGAAAGCCTCCGAGGCCACGAGGGCTTGGTTTCCTGCAAAATAAAGGGCTGGTTAAGTCCGGTGAACTCGCTGAGCCTCCGTTTTCTCATCTGCAGACCAGGGATGATGATAATATCCTGTTTCATCGAATCTAAGATGTTATCAACCGTACGCCATTTGTTTGGTACTGTACATTAAGAAGGAAAAAAAAAAAGACACTGTCCATTCAAGCATAACATGCTCCCGATTGTAAGACACTTTCTGACTTCAGAGATGTTCAAATGTGTTTCTCAGAATCAGTGAATATGATATTTATCTCCCCAGCGTGTTCCAAGAATTAAACGAGATGATACAAGTCAAAGTATTTTGTGCCTGGCACAAAGCAAATTCTCAACACCACTCAGGTATTTTACGGTTCCTGGTGGAGTGGGGAAGGGACCACAGGCCAAGACGATGGCGAGCTGGGGGTCTGAGGTGCACCCTCACCCTCCTGGCAGGGCGCCACCCCAGGGACTCCACTTCTACCCCAGTGGGAGGTACAGGGAGGGCAGCCATGTGGCCCCAGTGAGGGAGCCACAAGAGAACAAAGGGCCCCGTCTGTGCCCCGGAAGTCAGCCTGATCTCCAGGATGAATATGCTTTCATTTCTCAGAAGTTCCTGGTACAGTGTGCCAAAGCGTTTTTCCCTTTACAATCCAGGCAAACAAGGCAGGTTTACTTTGGGCAACCTTCTCACCACCACCCAGGGCCTGCCTGCCAAATGTAAACACCCAGCCTTGCACCCTCCTCGAGGCTCCAGGGCCGAAGCCTGGAAAATCAGAGCACCGGGCCTCCTAAGGAGGCAGGCCCTTCACCCCATCTCCCCCTACTCTCTACCGTTCCTGGCCTGCTAAGGATACATCTGGAAAGTGCTTGGAGAAGACAGGACCCTAGGCATCATTAATACCTCTCCCATTTGACAGATGTGAAAACTGAGACCCAGAGAAGGGCAGTGACTCTCTAAGGGTGTCAAAGTGTGGGAGTACCCAGCCAGGCCCCCTACCCTCACAGACACACACACACACACACACACACACGCACATGTACACACCTTCCCTGCTCACAGCTCGACCTGGCAGATGCCTCTCTCCCCACCTGACCTACAGTGTCTGGGACAGGCAGGAAGCTTATCTCTGAACCTTCTCTCCTGTGCGTCACTGCCTGGGTTGGGGCATTTTTATGCGTTACGCTTCACAGCTGGAGCTGCTGCAGACAACACCAACCGGATGTTGCTGAGCCCACAACCGGAGGGGCTACAGTCTGTGAGCTTTTCCTGACCTAGAGCATTTGGGGATGTTTGAAACACCAATCTGGGCTTCCTTTCCCCACCCCTTCAGATGTACAGAAGGCGCCTGAGGCTCTGAGGTGTGGGATCAGCCCTGGCCTCAGGACAGGCCTGGAGGAAGCAGACCCTCCCTGCTGGGTCAGAGCCCAGGCTGCAGACCCAGTGAGCTGTCTAGTCTCCTTTTCTGGAAAATTTAAGAGATATAGATAACGGGGCCTTCGATGGCCATCCAGTGCTTAAGAATCCGTGCTTCCACTGCAGGGGCGCAGGTTCAATCCCTGGTTAAGGAACTAAGATCCTTCATGCCCTGCGGTATCGGGCGGTGGTGGGGTGGGGGGAGAAATAGATACAGAGGGGGCAGCTGCTATAGAAGCCTTCAGGTGGGCCCTCAAATCTGAACAGGCATAGTTCTTTTTACCACTTGAACAGTGTCAGTGTATATGTATATATGGCCTCGGGATTTCACATTCATCTTCTCTCTCCCAGGTCACTGCCTACCCCTCCCAGTCTTTCTCTTGCTTTCTCTTCTACTTGCTGTTCCCTCTATCTGGAATGTTTTTCCCTCCATTTTGCCCCATAAATAACTTCAGTTCTCAGCTCACACATCACCGCTTCAAAGAAGCCTTCTTTACCCACTCCATCATACCACACTATTTCCTTCATAGTCCTATCACTATCTGAAATTAACTATTTATTTATTTTTGTGCCCATTTCTTCCTCATTCACTAGAATATAAGTTCTGAATCATCACTGTGCCCCAGGGCCAGGTCTAGGGACTGTTCACAGGGGCTCAATAACACCTGTAGGACGTGTGCAGAAACCTCCTGCCATCCTCACCTTGGCTGGTGACGTGCTGGGCTCTGCACCACCTGTTTCTCTTCCCTCCTTCTCTCCTCCCCCTATTGCCTCCCCCTAGAAATTCTCTTGGAAGCTCCCACCTCTCAGACTCCACAGGAGGTGCCAGAACCAGAGTGTCTCCCCAGGATTATTTTCAATGGTTTCCTGGGGTATTCACCTGGGTAAGAATCAGGAAAGAGAGGACACTCTAATCTTATTTATCTAAAACTATATAATCTTCCCCAATCACTTAAGTGGTGCCTGTGTCTCTAATTACAGAGAAGGCTGGGAGGAACACAGGCACAATTTCCAGCCAACCTCAGGCAGAGGGGCACTTTTGCTCCTCCTGGGAGCCTGCAGAGACTCCAGCTCAGGAGCAAGGACTCCAGACACCTGTAGTCGCAAAATCGCCCACCATGGACTGGCTTGTCCACCTAGCCAGAGATCACAAACCCCCCCACACCGCCCCCATGAAGGGTCAAATTCTCAGTGTCTGACTGCTCCCCAGTTGGCCAGATGTGACACACCTGGGGAAAACACCCAGAGTCTCAGCACCCTTATTCTACCTGCCACTGTTTAGAGAGTAAACTGATTTCTTTCTGGCCCAGCCTAACTTTCAGAGGGCTTCCCCGGTGGTCAAGAATCTGCCTGCAATGCAGGAGATGGGGGTTCAATCTCTGGGTCAGGAAGATCCCCAGGAGGAGGGCATGGCAACCAACTCCAGTGCTCTTGCCTGGAGAATCTCGTGGACAGAGAAGCCTACAGTCCACAGGGTCTCAAAGAGTCAAACACAACAGAAGCGACTTAGCACATAGCACAGCTTCTCAGAGTTGCGTTGCTGGTGAACCTGTCCCCAGAGCATGGGCTATATCCCCAGCTTCTTAGGAGCAAACTCTCCAGGAGGTCCAGGAGCTAATAGTCATATGACAATCTGGAGGGTCAGAACTTCATTCTCCAGAACTATGTCAACTGGATCAGGAGATGGGCAGAAAGCCACGTGCCTGCCAGCCTACCCCAGGCAAGCAAACAGCTGCTATCTCAGCCTAGGTGTGCCCTTTCCCCACCTTGGCACTGAGAGAGCAATCTGGGTGACATCTCGGGCTTAACGGCAATGACATCTCCGCTTCTTAAAGGCCTTTTGGTTCCTGAGCTAATTAAAAGCTCCAAACAAGGAGGATACACTTAATCCTATTAATGACTTCTGGGCAGGAACCATGAGCCCAGCCCTCTGAGGGAGTGCCTTTCTGGCCATATCCATTTGCTCAGGTGCCTGGTGATTGTTTATCAGCCCTTTCAAGAGATTAAGCTGTACTCTGGAGCGAGTCACTTAGGTAATGGATCCAGGGGGCCTGGGAGTGTCCCGTGACCATGGAGCATGCAGCCAGCCCATATCTTGGCTCACACAGACTACATGGCCACTCTTCTCCAACTTCTAGCTCTTCAGAACCATTAGGGGTACTTGATGAGAAGAGAGGTCCTTACCTCATCTCTCCTGCACCCCCACCCCATAACTTTCACACACAGGAAAGCCTGATACAGTCTTTGCTCTGGGGATCTCAGAGTCCAGAGGGGTCAGAGACACAGGAGCAAACAATGACAATCAAGGAGGTATCAAGGCACGCCATATCCTGTGAATGTATAGCAAGGGTAACTGCTTCAGTCTGGGGTCAGGGAAGGCTTCTTGGAGGAGGAGACTTGAAAATGCCCCCAATGAGAGGAGATTTGTGGAGGGGCCCATGAGATGGAATTCTCTGACTTTGGATTTGGTTCAGACTCCTGCATAAGCCTAGAGGAATAGAAATAACTCAGCTCCCTCGTGAACTTATGGGAGTGTGGTTGGCAAAGCCTTAAGAAGCTGAGGTTCAAGGAACACGGTTACTGGAGCTAGGAGATGTTTGCTTCAAGCCCCTACCTTGAGCAACAGAGATTTGCAAGACTAGCTCGTAGCTGTCTCTTTAAAAGAGCAGGCAAACGATACTCTAGGCCACGCCCCTCCTCATTAATATGAAACTATCGTGAATATTGATGTGGGAGGCGTGGCGCCTCGGCCAGCTGGGCTAACCAGCCCGGGGTTCCCGGCTTCGCAGCGAGGAAAAGTGACAGAAGCCGTGCAGAGGGAGACGCAGAAAGAGCGGAGCGCCCAGCAGCCACCCAGTCTCGGGGGGGAGCGCTCAGCTCCCCCGCCCCCGGCTCCCACCCTGTCCGGGGGGCTCCTCAAGCCCTCAGCCCCGCTCCCGGGTTCCCCATGGAAGCCAGCTGTGCCCCGGGAGGAGCTGGCGGAGGAGGAGTCGGCTAGATGCCCGCGGTGCGCCCGGGGCCCCTGAGCGCAGCCCGCTCTGCGCCGCTGCCCTAAGGCCTCCGCGCCCCCCGCGCCCCCGACCCGGGGCCGCGCCGCCTCTGCCCGCCCCTCCCCCGGGGCTTCGCCCGGGACCTGCCCGCCCCCACCCCCCGCCCGCTTGCCAGCGCTCGGGCCGGAGCTCTGGGCCGGGCGCGCCGCCGCCCTGGAGTGAGGGGAAGCCCAGCTGTAGGGGGGGTCTCCGGAGCCGGCCGCGATGGACGCCGTCTTGGAGCCCTTCCCGGCCGACAGGCTGTTTCCCGGATCCAGCTTCCTGGACTTGGGGGATCTGAACGAGTCGGATTTCCTCAACAATGCGGTAAGATGAAGGGTCTGGGCTTCGCCTTCCACCACTCCTTACGCCTCTTCGCGGTGCACCTGGGGCCTCCAGAACTGGACTATACACATCACTGGGCAGAAGTGGGGGGAGGGCGGCTCGGCGCTGAGTCCCCTTGAGTGACACGTACTTAGGGCTCTGAGATTCGGTGACACCATCTCTCGACACTTCCCTGGAACCCCGAACCTGGACCGCAACCTCTGAGCTTGCGCCAGACCGCTCCTCCTGGGGGCTCCGTCCGTGTGGATACACTGGCCTCGGCCTTCCAGGGGAAGGGAACTCGTCGAGGAGTCGGGGCCATCCGATCCCCGAATATGGGCTCAATAGACACCGATTCTGCCCCTGCCCGGTTCTCCTAGTCGTCCTCCAGCCCCCAGCCCGGGGTTTCGGGGCCAGGCTGCGCGCAAAGTGGCGGCGCCCTTCCCTGCGCCTCCTTTAGGACCTCGGTGGCTCTGCCTCTGGCTCTCCGCTGGGGGGCGCACAGGGGAGTGTTCGAAGGGCCAGAGACCAGACGCCCGTTGCGGGGTGCGGAGGGGAGGGGGCATCCAGAGCCAGACCCTGATTTTGAGCCAGACTCGGAAATTCAGGGGTGCTGCCGTGCCTGCTCCCCAGGAAATCAGGCCAGAGATTTCCCCCAGGGAGGGACCTGACCGTCAACTGGTCGGGGGCAGCACAGGGTGATCGCTCAGGGGGCGGGAGGTCTTTCTCTAGGTCTGTTCCTCGGTCCCTGGAGTCTCTCTCTCCCTGTGGCTTGTAACTAACTATCCGTGTCTCCCTCCCGGCTTGTGCTTCTCTTCTGTTCCCCCACCCCCACCCAAAGAAACGTGGCTTCTTTCTTCTCTCCTTCCTGCTCTCAGGGCTCAGCCTTAAGGCGCTGGGGTGGGGGGCAGGGTGGGAGGTGGGTTCTGTAAGGGGAGAAGATATTGGGGATCAGAAGGGCCTGCAGAGTTGAAACGTGGGCACCTTGGGGGATCTGAGGGGATCTCCACCCCAGGCAGTGAATTGCCTCTCTCTCTGTGTCTCATACACACAGTAATCATCTCAAGGGTCTCTATTTGCTGACCTCTAACTCCTGGGAGTACCATGAATTTGGTAGACTAGAGTCAAGTGCATGGACTTAAGGGAATGGCATCTTGGACTTCCACCTGAACTGTCCCATGCTGCTGGTGGGTAAACAAGCCCAAAGACAGGACCCCGAGTCAGGGAGGCAGGGGGTGAGAGGTCCCCTGGTCCTCCATTAAGCAGCAGATCCAGGTCACCCTGTTCTCCGAGGAAGGTCCCGGGTGCCAGTCAGAGAAAGCACACTTCTGCAGACAAGGAGGAGGGGAGAGAGCTTGACCTGGTAGCGGGGAGACCGGAGTTCTAGTCCTGCCTCTGCTTCTGCCTCTCCCTGGGAGCCTGGGCCACGCTTTCCCGCCTGTGGCTGTTTCCTCATTTACAATACATGGAGAGGTTGGATCAGTCTTTCCAAGGATGCTGTGGCCCAGGGATCTGGGGTTCCACACACCCCTCTTGAAGTTGGTGACAGACACTGGTCGGAGGGAGGGGGCTTGCTGGAGCGCATGCGTTTGTTGGTGGAGCCCCCTGTATGGTTCCCTGAGCCCGCAGCAGCTCTGATTTGGGCTTTCTTCTGAATGAACTCTGCTGCCTACAGCCTCCTGCTGTGGCTGCATTTAGCCTTGTGTCCCCAGCTGCTCATCTGGGCCTTGGTCCAGTGCAGGAAAGGATGTGTGATTGTGATCAGACAGTGGTATCCAGTACTGGGCCTGGGGAGGAAAAACTCTGCTGAGGGAGCTCCTTATCTCAGGCCCAAGCAAGGCCAGGTGAGGCAGGGGGAGAGGAAAGAATTTCTAAGAGGAAAGAAAGCTCCTGGGATGGGAATCAGGTAACTGGGTTCTAGCTGTGCTTCTGCCACCAGCTAGCTGGGCAGTTCAGACAAGTGACTTTTCTTCCTGTGGGCCTTGGATTCTTTATCTGAAACATGGAGATATAGAAGGCTTTCCCATAGTGTTATTATAGAGATTTAGTGAGAAAATTGAAGATTAATGTAGGATGATGCCTGCCAGGTAAGTTTCTGTAGGTAACATTCTCTGGAGACTAACGGGGATGGTGGTGAGGACTACTCCGGTAGGAGTTGCCGGAGTTGCCGTGTGTCCCTTCCTTTTCCGGTGCCTCCCTTTAAATGTCTAAGGTCCCTCCCAGTTGGGAAGCCATTCCAACCCCATCCCCAATGCGCTCTTCTTTTTGCATAAAGATAGGAAAGTGTTTCCAGGGTTAAAGATGGGAATGGGTGAGATCTGTGTGCTTCTCAGTCTGGCAGATGGAGGGTAGGTTATTCACTATCCTTAAAAATCCAGATAAAGGCCATGAAGTCACAGTAGAAACCAGGTATGCTCTATTATTCTATTAAAAAGGCAAAAATCAAGGATGCTCACCCTGAACACACATGTGTAAGAAATATGCATTCTCTTAGAGACAGGAGAATGAGTTGCATACTTTGCATAAGTCTTGTGTGCTTGGAGGTGGCCAGAGGTGCTGTATTTTTCCTTCTATGAGGACATCTTTATCCTGTGGCAATCTCGTCTGTGTGATTCTCAGAGATATCCCTGGGAAGGAGCTGCCTTTCCTTTCCGATGAGGGGGCTTCTCCTCCCATCCCCTCCCCACTATCCCACAGTTCCTGATGTGCACACCCCCCCCCCCCCGCGCCAACTAGAGCCCTCTTCCCTGGAACCCTGGGACCCCTCAGCCCCTGGGCAGGTAGGAGAGAGGGCCTGGTGTTCAGAAAACTGGGATAAAGGGCTAGAGGGAGAACAGGTCATGTCCCCAGAGAGAGATACCAGCTCCATCCTCTGGCTCAGGGGAAAGGATGACTCTGGTTTCTCTAGAGGGAAATGGCTCTGCATCCCAGAGAAGCCCCACAGCTGGGAGGGTGTGGGGAGGAGGGGAAGGCGGAAGAAGAGTTCTGTTGTCTCTGAAGGGCGGGCGCAACAGGAAGCTGCAAGGATGTTTGCCCAGCACACTCATTCACCTCCCTGCAGCTGGGGAGGCCAGGTGTGGGAATGACTGGGACCAGGGACCAGGCCTGGAGAAGAGGGGCGTGAGAGCTAAGCTTGATCCCCAGGCCCCCAGCCTGGCTTCTCCTGCACTAAGCAGGGAACCACTACCATCACCACCCCAGCCTTTGGGGGATTTAGGGAGATTAGAGAAGTATGTGCATTTGGGTGTTTCTTTGTCTGTGTGTGGGCCTTTAACAGCCCTTAAAAGGGGAGGGGTGTGTGTGTGTGTTTCTCTTTAAATTTTTACCAACAGGAAAGAGGATCCAAGGAGGAAAGAACTCTGGTCTCCAAATAAAATCCACTAGGAAAAAACTAATAGAGAAAAACTAATGGAGGAGCCCAAATCTCAGAGCCCCCATTCAGGAAGGGAGATCACTCCAGACACCTCCTCCTCTTCCAAAATGCTGAGTTTGTCGTGGCAGCTTTGTATTTTGTTTTTGCTCCCCCTCCACCCAGCTAGGATGTGAGCTCCTTGAGGGCAGGTATTTATCTGTCTTGTTCATTGCTGTGTCCCCCCAGTGCCTAGCACAGTGTGTGGCACAAAGGAGGCTTCAACCAACCACTGCTGATGAATGAAAGGGAACCCAGGCCAGGCCGCACATTCTTTAGGGAAGAGGAAAAAGGATGCTCACTTCCTCCCAGCCATCAGGGTCCTGTGGCCCACACTGTCTCTGAAATTCAGGAAGATTTCCAATAAATTATCATTGCCTTGCATCATCCCTACCCTCAGTACAGACTCCCATAGCTCCTGGTCTAGGGCAATCCAGAGCTGACTGATCCACAGCAGATTTGAACTTGTGGCTTAGGCCTCATCCTTGAGCACTGGTTGGCTCCAGGGCTTCCAGCTTCCTCAGTTTCCCACTGTTCAGGTTGCTCTGGGATACCTGGATCTACACTCACCCTGCCCCAGGGCCTGTGTACATGCCAGGGCCTCTAGTCCTGCCCCAGGGCCTGTGTACATGCTATTCCTGACCTCTAGAATGCTTTCCTTTCCCTTCAGCTCTCTCCATCTCATCTTCCTCAGTTTAAATGTCACCTTGTTAGAGAAGCCTTTCCAACCACCTTAAGTAAACCCCTCCATCATTTCATTTCAGTCCTTTGTGGCTGTTGTTGACCATTTTGCATGGCATGTAGGATCTTACCTCTGTGACCAGGGATCAAACCCCTGGCCCCTGCAGTGGAAGCCTGGAGTCTCAGCCACTGGACCACCAGGGAAGTCCTTGTTTCAGTCCTTTAATTTCTTAATAGCCCATATCCCAGTTTACAGTTATCTTATCAGCTTATTGTCCATTTCCTCTGTGAGTAAGCAAGCTCCCTGAGAACAGAGACCATGTCAGTTGTGTTCATCACCATAAACCTAGCACAGTACCATGGCACAAAATAGGCACTTAATATAGTAAAACTCTGCCTTAAGACAATAAGCCAAGCACAGAAATTTTCAATCACGTAAAATGCGGAGTTATGTTATTATAGGGTCAATGAAAAGTAGTATTTTTCAGTTGGTCTGTACTATCACAAAAAACACAAAAGTAAAGATGTGAAACCTTAGTACATGCAGCAGACCAAACTAAGGACGTTCCAAAGAGCACAAGGCAGTCACTTCTACCAGCTCCACAAAGATAAGAGTTTTGCCCACCTTTATTTGAGATTGGGCCCCAGGTATAGGACAGAAGCCAAGTTTGGGTCATGTTGCAGTGTACTTTGCTCCATTTCAAGGGTTTACTGTATTTGTAAAGAAAATGACTGCAGATCAAGGCAGTCCTTGTAAGGGAAGGGGAGACAGTTTTCGTAAAGACAAGCCTGAGTGTTCAGGATGTGTACTGATAATTCCAGAGGGGGCCCTGGATTCTCAGGTCCTGGCCTGGCCAGCCCTGAGGGTAATGGGGTACTGGATCCCACGAAAATGCTGTCTATGCCCCATTTTGCTGTGAGGGCCCTCCGGCTTCCCTGGACTGGCCGGAAATTTGCTTGGTTATTCTTCAATACACACATCCCATCTTTTAACAACTGGGAGCTAAAGGAGCGCCAGTGCTGGTCACCGTGCAGAGTGACCTCCAGCCACTCACGACCGAGTGAGAGAGACAGACAGGGACGTGGACAGAGCGGCACCGCAGGTGCCACGATGGAGCCCCCACCCCCCCGCCCCGGGCTGCTGGTCTTGGAAGACTCAGACGAGATGACCTCCACTCCCTCCCTCTCCAGTATCCCCATCCTTGTTGGCAAAGGACTTACCTGGAGGCATTTCAGGAAGGAAGACTGGGGCTGTGTCCATTTTACTGAGCCTGGTGTATAGGCATTATTGTCCCTTGTGAAGATGAGAAAACTCTCACTTACGGAGGAGGGGCGATCTAAATGCTGTTCTCAGGGCAGGTCCCATGGAGTCAAGGGGGGAGAAAGACCTGTCTTCTCTACCCTTCTTGTTCTGATTTGAACTTTGCCCTCTAGGGCAAGTAACGTTTGAGATCTCAGATAGCAGAGGGGCCTCGCCTTCACCCTCGCCTACTCCCATCCTAGAGCTTTAAGGGCAGAGCCAACACATTGCCTGGCCTGTGAGAGGAGAGACCCCACATCCCTTCCCCTACCTTCTCTTCATCCTCACTCCCTAGCCCACCTAGGAACTTGGAGCTTTGCTCTCTGCAGCTCCCAGGACTCCCCAAGAAGGTCTGGGTAGCCACTGTACCAAGACAGGGAGGATGCAGGACACCCCACTTTGTGTCTTCCCCTCCCCCATTCGGTGTTTCTCCTGCAAGTCCGGGTACCAAGTCCTCTCAGAGCATCCCTCTGTGGGACACGGCTTGCCCTTGAACCTCCCTCAAGAAACCAGCTCCAGATGCCGGAGAACAGACTGTTCTTCTGGACATCTCGGCCCTCCAAGGGGGCAGGGTGGAGGAGGAAGGTCTGGGTGGAGTTAAGTCAAGACCACGAGCATTGCTCTGGCTGGAACACGATGTAACCCGCTTCAGCAGGCACAGTAGGTAGTAGAACCCTGGAGCAGGACTGAGAAGGTAGGCCTGAGGATGTCTGGTTCAGGGGCAGCTGGGAGGGGCAAGATACAGCCCAGATCTCTGACCATGAGAGAAAACAGATCAAAGGTGATATCCTTGGAATGTCAAAGATCCCAGACCTTATGACCTGGACATACCATGTCGTCCGAGAGGCCAGCTTCACGGCTGGAGCAATACTGGGCTTCCCTGCTGCCAGGCTCCGTGAGCCTCGTCTCCCAACTCTCGCAGGACAGAGCCCTCACTGTGGCTGCCCTGACCCCTTGGCTCTGGCCCCAGGAGCCACTTCACCCATCACAGAGCGGCTGACACATCTGGGCTGGGCTGTGTGGTCCGACTGAACAGCTGGACAGCAGCAGCAGCTGTCCCCCGCTTCCCCCTTCCAAAAGAATAACAGAAATGAAAGCAGCAGTGGGGAAAGGCAGGCTCTTCGGGCCCTCACGGAGAGCCAGGAGGCAGTTTTCTTTTCTTCTCTTTTTAATGTTTATTACTTCTTTTTGGCTGCGCTAGGTTTTCACGGATGCGTGCTGGCTCACGCTAGTTGTGGGAGCAGGGGCTCCTCTATTGTTGCAGAGCATCGGCTCTAGGAGGGCTGGTTCAGTAGTTGTGATGCAGGGGCTTCGCTGCCCCACAGCATGTGGGGTGCTCCCCACCCCCCAGCCAGGGATTGAACGTTTGTCCTCCGCATTGACAGGTGGATTCTTAACCATCGGACCACCAGGGAAGCCCCTGGCAGGCGGTTTTAAAACAGCAATTGAGAGGACTTGCTGGGAAAGCAGACAGGGCTAAGCCTTTTCCCATGTGTTCCCCTCTGCCAGGAATGTCCTCATCGCTCCTCGCCTCATCTCCCTAGCTCACTGTGTGACCTTGGGCAAGTCACTTCCCCTTTCTGGGCCTCGGTTTCCTCATTGCTGAACTAGACTGAGAGTTCTTTGAGGGTAGGGCAATTATTTTTGTCTATGGCCTAATCATAGCCATAGTGATTGAGTGCTCAGGAGATGTTTATTTATTGAATAGATGGAAGGAAGGAGTGAGAAAGGGTGATGGATGGATGAACAAGGGGGTGGGTGGGTAATGGGAGAAAGGGTACTTCCACCCGTCCAGCTTTGATGGTACTTCAGGTGGCTTTTGTTTATTTATCAAGTAGTGAAGCTTCACCTAAATCCCACATATGCCTTTTACTCTATCATGGGCCTTTTCTTTCTTTTTTTTACAAGTTTTATTGGCATATACTTGATTTACAATGTTGTGTTAGTTTCGAGTTTACAGCCAGGTGAATCACTTATACATATGTGTATATATATATATATATATCCATCAGATTCTTTTCCCATATGGGTTATTACAGAATATTGAGTAGAGTTCCCTGTGATACACAGTAGGTCCTTGTTAGTTATCTACTTTATATATAGTAGTGTGTGTATGAACCCCAATCTCCTAATTACGGTGGCCTTTTCTATTATGAAATACATCATGCACATAAGAGAATATATATAATGCATATATAGGAATTACAGAGTATAATAAAATGGACACCTAGGCACTCACTACCAGCTCAAGAAAGTGACCCAGCTCTCAATATCCTGGGCTGTCAAAGTTGCACGAGTTGGTGGAAAAGTTGAGCAGCAGACTCTAAATCCACACTCCACTCTGTGCAGATCCTGGATAGGAATCCTCCTGAGACCTGGTGCCTATTCCCAGACCCCACCTGACCAGACAGCACATCCCAGGTCAGACGGCAGATACCTCGAAAGCCCTGGGAAGCCAAGCCATACCTGAGGCGGGGTGGGGTGACCATTAGTGGCCGATTTTAGCCCTGTCCGGACCTGGGAGCAAACTGTGGCTCTCACCACTCATCATCTGTGTCAGTTTGGACAGGTGCCTTAACCTCTCTGAGCTTTTTTCCTCATCCGTAAAGGAAAGATGACTAGCACACAGGGTTCTTAAGGACTCAGTCAGCTAACTCTTGCAGAATCTAGCACAGCGCATGGCATATGGCAAGCCCCCTATAAACAAAACAGTAGTTGTTACTGGTGTTTTTATCCTGATTGTCATTGTCAGAAAGGCAGGTCCCCAGCACAGCCCTTGGAGGAATGTTCCAGCTTCATCCCTTTGCCGATCCCTAACCATGGGGATTTTATTTGCCTGTCTGTTTGACCTCTCTGAAGCTGAAAGGCTGTCTTCTTTGGGTAAAAGCAGAAGACCCCAGGCCCTTTCTCAGGGCTCTGTCTCCCTGGACATCAGGAGAGGGATGGCCAGCGATGGGCAAACCCGGAACACCAGGTGAAGACCCAATGCATGGAATGGGGGTCCATATTTTGTATCTGGCCCTGTACTAGTTGGGGCTGGGGCAGCAGAAAAATCCATCATTCCTTCCACATCCAGGGTTGTCATGTGTTCTTCAGAGCACAAGCTCTGCAATCAGAGCTTAGGTTCAAATCCTGGCTCAAACAGTTGCTCACTTTCACTTCTCTGTGCCTCAGTTTCCCCAACTGTTAAATGGCAGTACTAACAGTACTTACCTGATCTTCTGAAATTTAAGTCAGGTACTGCACGGAAGGAGTTAGAACAGTTGTTGTTGTTCAGTCGCTAAGTCGTATCCAACCCTTTGCGACCCGATGAACTGTAGCACACCGGGCTTCCCTGTCTTTGACTATCCCCCAGAGTTTGCTCACACTTATGTCCATTAAGTTGGTGATGCCATCCAACCATCTCATCTTCTGCCACCCCCTTCTCCTTTTGCCTTCCATCCTTCACAGCATCAGGGTCTTTTCTAATGAGTCGGCTTTTCACATCAAGTGGCCAAAGTACTGGAGCTTCGGTACCTGGCATATAAATATTAGCTATTATTATTATTATTATTAGGTTTACTATATGCCAGGCCTATGTGAAGCCCTACAGTGGGTTCAAGGATAAAATCCATCCTATACCCGACCCTCAAGGTGGTTAAAGTTCAGAAGAAGAGATGGGCCCCACTGTGGATAATTAGAGTTCAAGGCATGATATTAACCAGTGACCTAACCATCTATGAGTGCTACAGTGAAGATGGATAGGATTCTTCCTGCTGGATGATCAACGAAGGCTTCCTGAGGGAACTGGCACCAAGTTGCACCTTAAAAGATGATAGGAATTAGAATGAGGAGATAAAGGGTAAAGGCCTTCCAGGCACAGGGAATGATACAAGCAAAAAGCCCTGCAGCCATGGAGCTTCCAGCAGGTTTAAGGAGCCATCCAAGCAGGCTGGAGGGAAAGGAAAGAGGAGGTGTCCCAGCTACAGAGGGAAGTTGAGATCAATCTGTAACAGACCTCCAATGCTGTGCTTAGGAACTGGGAGTGTTTTCAGCTGGCAGAAGGGAGCCAACTCAAGTTTTCAAACAGAGGTCTGAGCTGGACAGGGTGGTGGTCCCAGCTGTCCTGAACCGTCTCAGTGCTAGGAGGTCTAGGGTCCATTAGGATAAGCCAGCTGCCCGCCTGTCTGCATGAACAGGGCCTCTCCCCCAAGACAGACAGCACCGTGGGCCCTCTCTGTGCCAAGCAGGTCGAGGCAGCAGCAGACCCCAGGGCCCTTCTCTCTTCTGATTTCTACCCCCTGCCCTGATGTGACTCACACACTGGCCAAGAGCACCAGTTCCCTGCTGACTGTCTCATCCCCAGCACTCAGGGCCTGGCTGACCTAGGGAGGCCCAAGGCAGCTCCACCCCTTCAAAGATACAAGCTGTCCTAGCTCTGATCTGAACCATGTCCTGCCTCCTGGCCCAGCCCCAAGACTTTAAGGGGGTTCCCTTACCCCCGCATTACAGTTCGAGACCCTCCACTATCAGACCAAGCGTGTCCTTATTGACCTCAAAGGAACCTGGAAGGATCTGAGCCCTCCCTCTGAGCCCAGCCCAGGTTGGTACCTCCTCTCCTTGGCCCTTCCACCAATCAGCTGGGACAAGATACCCAAAGCCCCTTCCATCACCCTCCCAGAGAGGAGGATCAACCCTGCCCTCTACCACCCCAAAGCCTTCACCCCTCTCTCTCCCAGGGCTGCAAATCAGTTCCACATTTGGGATCTGGCAGGCATTATCTGCTCAGAACTTTCCCCTCCCAGTTAGCTCAGGCTTCCATCTCCCCACCATCGGTCATGGTCAGCCCATGGGGTGTGTGGAAGGGGAAGGGCTTTTTTTTTTTTTGCCTTTGGCGACCCCTTCAGAGGCCTGAGAGGGAGCTGGACTGAGGCAAGGTACCAGAGGGACAGTGGACGCGAGGCTCTCCCAGGGAAAGATGAAAGAGGAAGGGTAGGGGGTTGGGCAGAGGCAGAGCTTGAGCAAGCAGATGAGGGGCTGAGGGGCTGGGGGTGGTGAGGGAAGGAGCGAGGTAGTTCCCAGCTCAGCACATTCCTGAGACATCTGGACGTGCTGGAAGGGCCCCAGCTGGCCTGGATGGCTGTGGCTCCAGCTTCTCCACTCTGTGATGTCAGGACCCAGCATTTTCCTCTCCTCTCAGAGTCCCACTGGCCTAGGGTCCACCTCGGGGCCGAGGGCTGGGGTCTCCTCCCTGGACCTCTCACCCCAGTAAGCAAGAAAGAAGCCCGTGGGGCAGTGGAAGAAATGCCTGAGTCAGAGGAGGGCCTGGCCTGATGCACGAGGCAGATATGAAAGACCCAGGGGTTTGCCCAAGCGACTGACTCAAGGAGATTCCTCCTCTGGGCTGATGCCTGCCCCCTCCCTTCTCCTTGGAAGGGAGATGGAGACCGAGCGGACACTCTGGGAACGGCTGTGTACCTTGAGCGATGTGATCCTGGGCAAGTCAACTCCCTTGCTTGACTCTCCGTTTCCCTCTCTGTAATAATAACAACAATAATAACTACGCTGGAAAGGAGCCTTCTACGTATCCTGCACTGTACAAAGCACTTGACAAATGTGACCTCATTGGACCCACACAGCAACCTCACAGGTGCTGGGGTAGGTATAAATACCCCTAGTTTATAGCTGAGGCAGAGGCTCAAAGAGGTTAAGTAACTTGCCCAAGGCTACACAGCAGGCAACAGAGCCAGGATTAGAACAGGGTCTGTCCGCCACTCTCGCTCATAACCATGAAACTCCACTGCCTCCACAAGGAAAAGGGGATGGACGTGATGATGCCAGAATTCCTTTCAACTCTTAAGATTGTAATGATTTCTTTTGGCTATCGTGGAGCTCTTTGAGAAGGGCAGGGGCAGGCATTAGTCACACGCTGGGTGGGGGAAGGAGGGTAGAGGCCGCTGGCTTTGAAGCATCAGATGGGTCAGGCATCTTTGGAGGTTCCTCCTCCAGAGAAGTCCAACCCCTCGGAGTCACAGCCTGATCCCCAGCTGAGCCCAGGGGTCCCACACCTTCCCTGAAGGAAGGGAGTAAATAAGGAGAGAGAGAATGCAACTGCTTCCAAAAATAAAACCTGAGGACAACTCAAACAGGCCGGGACCGCTGAGGAAGCCAGAGGCCAAACGCCGAGCGCACAGAGGAGAGGGAAGAGGCCAAGGGAATTCCAGCCAGGGCCCAGCGGCAGGCTCCGGCCCGAAAGGGCCTTCCAGCTGGCCAGGGGCCGGGAGAGCAGCCTGACCGGCTGGCCTCTGGGCTCCATTTATACTCTTGGGCCTGGCTGGGGACAGTGCCTCCAGCGCTGAGGCGGGGGCTGTGTTCCCCGGGGACCTGGTCTGGCTGGGGCTTAAGAGAGCAAAGCCTTGGGAAGGAACAACCCGGAGAATGGGTACAACGGGCCCCACTAGGGAGGAGCTGAGGGAAGGCGTCCAGACACATGGAAACTCTGCCTGGAGCAGGAGCAAGCTGGCATCAGAGCGGAATTCAGGGCAGTTCATTCCTGGAGGCTCAGCTGCAGAAAAGAAGGCCTCCGTCCCTTTGCTCCCTGGCTCTTTCCTTCATTCACCCACTCGCTCCGTCAGTCACTCAGCAAACAGCTAAGCACCTATGATGTGCTGGGACTGGTGCTAGACTTTGGAGACACAGATGAGAACTGGACACAGCAAGACCCAGAGGTGACACGGCTGGATCATTTCAAGCTACACTAAGGAACTTCTCAACTATCCTAAGAGCCAAAGGGAATCATTAGTGGATAGTGAGCAGGGAAGTCACATCATCATATTTATATTAGAAGATCCCTCTTGATGCAAGGTGGAGAATGTTCCAGAGACAGATCAGAGTTCAAGCCTTGGACCTACCTTCAGAAATGGGTGGTCATACTGCTAGTCAGGAAGCCTTCTGTGAACAGGACCTGGGCTTGGTTCATCTCTGTGTCCATAGGGTTGGCGCACAGTAGGTCCTCAGTAAACCCTGAACAAATGCATAAATGATGAATAAGTGACAGGCAGAGGTACTCACAACTACACTAATGAAGATAAATGATGAATAGGCGGATGGGATGAGACACCCTTATTCTCCCGCAATCCCCAGTGCCAGTCCTGGCATTTAGTCTCCAGTGTCCTGAGCTGCCCACAGAGATCCTCTGCCCACTGCCTATGGACCAACATCTCTAGCAGCCAGACCATGGGCTGCTGTGCCCTCAGTGGTGCCAGTCACAGCTAATCCCAGCCCTGGGCGGCGGCGCTAACTGCCATCACTTCCTCCTGCCCAGACAGTACCTGGCACCCGCCCCAGGGTTGGGCCACAGCACATGGGCTGCCTGGTTAGAAGATGCCAGGGGCTGGCCAGGAACCTGCAGGCCAGCTCCCCACTTTCCTGAGGGACCTATGGCCTGGCCAGGGATGGGCTCACAAAGTCAGGAGGGGGAGCTGGAGAGCCTGACTAAGAGGGTGGAGGAGCTGGAGAGACTGTGGCTCCTTCTCTGCACAGCGGCAGCCCATGCTGGGTACCAGCTGCCCTTCCCTCTCCTCTTTCTTTTCTCTAGCACACAGACACAGAAAAGCTCATTCCCCACGCAGCCTCCTCCCCCAGTCCCAGGCCTCACTGTCCCAGCCCCTGGCCAGCCCAGGAATCCCAAGGCTCCTTCACTGGGGGTCACATGACTCAGGCATGTGGCTTGGCACAGTCAGCATTCGGTTCTGTGGTGTTGTGAGATGTTGTATGTGTTCCTGTAATAATGTGCACGACCACGTCTGTGACCGTGACTGTCTGGGGTGACCACACGTGTGATGTGTGTGCACATGGGAGTCTTTCTCTGTCTGATCACATATGAGTAGTGTGTCCTTGTTGGTTCTGTCTTAGTGGCTGCCAGTGTCCGCCTGTCTCAGCCCAGAGAGTGTATCTGTATTGATACAACAGCATCCGTGCCGGGCTGTATAGGGAACAGTCTGAATGTGTCTACAGGTAGGGATCTCGGGCTGTGTGGTGTCAGGGAGGTGGTGTTTCCCTGTGTAAGAAGGAACCTCACTGCCCACGTCTGTGTAGCATGTGCACACGCGTACACGCATGCGCACATACACACACAGGGAAGCGTTTCTGCTTATTTGGACTTGGGCTCTGTGGTGAAGAGTTCGTTCGGTAGGGGGAAAATATGAAACCTCAGCAGCTGCCTTCCCCGGGCCTGTGGGGAATGGGGGATGAGAGTGAGGTTGGAGGTTGGAACAATGTGCTTCCCTTCACCCACCATGCCCTGCCAGGAAGGCTCAGGGAGGGGCCGGCTCCAGGGATGAGGAAAACTGGCTCCATCCCTTCATGGTCCCCAGAGAGGCCAAGACAGAAGAAAAGAGCCCACTTTCTGAGGGCTAGTCCACTTCACCTTGTGCTGGCCATCCCTGCCTTAATAGGAACACGGACAGGGGAAACGGGCCTGGACAGAAGACCCCACCTGCGCCTGCCCAGATCTCAGAGTACACCTGGATCTTGAACTGGGGTCTCCTGAGCCTGAGTCCAGGACAGCCTTCCAGTCTAGCTCTGGGAGGATGCCTGGATCTCGCCTGTGACCCTCTCCCCTCAAATGACTGGATGAATGTGTGTTAGCTGCTCAGTCATGTCTGACTCTTTGCGACCCCATGGACTGTAGCCCACCAGGCTCCTCTGTCCATGGAATTTCCCAGACAAGAATAGTGGAGTGGGTTGCCATTTCCTCCTCCAAGGGATCTTCACGAATCAGGGATCGAACCGGGGTCTCTTGCACAGAAAGCAGACTTGTTACTGTCTGAGCCATCAGGGAAGTCAAATGACTGGAGGGTGATGCTTAAAGACTGGGAGGGCCTGTCTGACAACTGTGTGCCCAGGGGCCCACCTCCCTTCCCCAGGCCCCTCCCTGCTCTCTCTTGACCCTACCCCCACCCCACCCCCACACAGGGCACAACAGTGACTCAGACTGGTGGCCCCTCAGCTTGAAATGGGGGCAATTTTCTAGCGACCACGAGGCAAGTAACCGTCCGGGAATGTATGAGGGGGGTAGCCTGCGGGGGAGGGGAAGGGCTCTCCTCTCGTCTCTCAGCAGAGCTCACTCTCTCGGAAGGAATGTCCGGGCTCGGCATTTCCCACCCTCGCCCCACCCCCCAATCCTTATCCCACAGCTCAGCCTGGACCCACTCCGGTCTCCTCCCTCCTTTCCCCAAACACAGACTGCATCAGCCTGGACCGGGGGAGGGGCAGAAGCCTGTGATGGGGGGGCAGGCACGCCGAGCATCTCGGGGGCCTGAGAGAAGGAGGCGCTCTGAGGCTGCGGCAGCTTGGGGGGACACACCCTCAGCGGACAGCCGCGCCCCCAGAGCTTTCTCTTTGCTCTGCATCGACTCTCTGGGAGGAATTCGAGCTGGGGAGCCGAGAGGAACCTCAGACGGCACTATTACCGCCCCAGGAGCGTCTCGCCTCCCACCCCTCCCAGGGAAAGAGACCCCGCTCCCCATCAGTGAGCCCCAAGCTAGGATGATTCCAGGAGGGAAAGAAGGAGCTGGAAGAGCCGCGAAGGAAGTTAAGAGTTGGGATCCAGCCTCCCCTTTTCGAGCTGGGGATGCCCGAGGAGAGCCCCTCCGTCTTCACTTCCCCGTGCGGGGTCGAGGCCAGGCAAACTGATAAGGGACTCAGGGCACCGTAGGACTGCCAGGCCCATCGGCAAGCTCAGATGGGCCGTCTCTGCCTCTGCCCCAGGTGTAGGCAGGGACGCAAGACCAGACCCCGTCAATACACTCAGCCCTTATCATCCCCGCGCCGCCCGCGGAGGCCGAGGACCCTCCCCGGCGAGGGCCGGTTCCTCCTCCCACCTCCTCGCCGCCGCTCCAGCGGCTGGCCTCGCGCAGCCTCCTCCCATTGGCCCAGACCTCCGCAGATCCGACCAATGAGCAGGCTGGATTCCGGCACGGGGCGGCCCCCCTCGCGCCGGCGTTAACATCCCTTGGGCCAACGCTGGGCAGGCAGGACTCTGGTCCTTTAATCTTAAAGGGCCGGCTGCTGAGACCCGGCCCCGGGAGGAGATGCTGCCGACGGAGAGGGGTGTGCGGGACCTGGAGCCCCGAGAGCTGGGGACCTCTCCTCCAAGAAAGTGGAGCCGGCGCCGGCTGCGCGTGGCCGCCGAGAGGGAGCTTATGTTGGCAAGGCTGTTGGAAAAAGTCTTTTAACAAGGAGGGAAACAAACCATAATATTTCCTTCTCTGGCTTCCCACCCTGGTTGCTTGGAAAGGCACCCCCGTAAGAACGCTCACCCCCGGTAGAACTCTGTCCCCCTCAGAACGTTGACTCCTGCAGTCGGTAGGATCCTGCCTCCCACCCCCGTCGTGTCCATCAGGTAGTCTGAGACCTGAACTTTCAATTGATGGTATAAACTGTAACTGGCTGAGAGGCCAGGCATCAGATAGAAATAGGGCTGCGAAAAATCTCTCCAAAGGGAGGCCTTCTGGCATCCTCCCGAGAGCAGAAGGTGGGCCTGGGGGTGATGGGACATGCCCACCTTCGCCACCGGAGGTCCACCTGGCACACAGGGAAGTCCTGAGCACGGAGGCCCCGGTTCTCTGAGTGTCCCCCCCCGCCCCTCTGCCTGACCCTTGGCCGCCCTCCCCTTCCACTTGGCTCCCACCCTCTGGAAGCTCTGTCCTGTGGGCCTTGGCTGCTGTGTCCAGCAGGTGGGGTGGGGGCCACTCACAAAGTGGGGCCAACTGAGCTCCCTCAGCAGGTTTCCTATGGGCACCCCATAAGGGGTCTCTGAGAAGAACTGGCTTATCTGCATGGAGCTGAACCCTTGAGGGACCTTGGCCCAGACTGGAGGAAGCCTCTCTCCTCTCCCAGGCCCCGGAAAAGGGCTTGGCAAACCCTTATCGCCTGAGACCTGAGACGCAGCTGCTGGAGAAATACCTTAGCAGCTGACTCACTGGGCTCCTCACAGCCCTCTCCCACTGGGCCCCACACCAGGCCTTTGAGAGACCCCGAGAGAAAGCGAGGGAAAGAGAGAGAGGGGGCGCCCCCAGCTGGACTGGCCCAGACCCCGTCGAAGGTGCGGCCCGCACCGTTCTGCGTGTGGCTGAGCGTGTGGCTGGAGGGCGTTGCGCCCAGTGGATGGCCTTCGGCTGGGATGTTATTATTCTTAGAGACTTGCTCAGCCAATGGCAACCCACTGTAGTACTCTTGCCTGGAAAATCCCATGGACGGAGGAGTCTGGTAGACTACAGTCCATGGGGTCGCTACGAGTCCGACACGACTGAGCAACTTCACTTTCACTTTTCTCTTTCATGCACTGGAGAAGGAAATGGCAACCCACTCCAGTATTCTTGCCTAGAGGATCCCAGGGACGGCGGAGCCTGGCGGGTTACCGTCGATGGGGTCGCACAGAGTCAGACACGACTGAAGCGACTTAGCAGCAGCAGCAGCAGCAGCAGCAGCCTCTGAACTCCTGGTACTGCCTCACCTCAGGCATTGATGGATCACTGACATGCTATGGCGCTGCCCTCTGGGGTACAAGGCCCTGTCCCTCCACCAATAGTTGCTGAGTGTCTGTCCTGGGCCAGGGACTAGGACCCAGAGGGTGAACAAGTCCAGACCCTAGCTCAGGGAGTTCACAGTCCACCAGACCGGCAATTCCTGACCAGGGGAAAGTCCCCTGCCACTGGGGGAGGACTGGATGGTGGCGGGTTGTCGACCTTTCACTGCTCTCCTTGGCTCCCTGGGCCTCAGTTTCCCTATCTGCCAAATGTAGATATGCAGCTTCCTCTTTGGGTAGTTGTGAGGATTAAATAAAACGGTGCCTATGGAAGCACTTTAGAAAGTTAAAATCGCAAGACAAATGTAGGCTAGTGATAAGTTCTGACAAGCTGGGGAGAGGTGGCAGTGCTCAAGTCAATGGGTTTCTGAACTCATTTTATCCTGGATTCTCTGATTTGGGGGGGAGGACCAAACCACCTCCCTGCATTGGCTCCAGGCTCAGTTCACCTCAGACCCAAGGTTAGGCCTTTCATAAAACAGCAATTATTGAGCACCCACTGCATCCTAGGCCCTGTTCTCAGTGTTATAGGTATTTACTGTGCAGATGTATTTGTATGTTACATGGATACCTGTGTTTTATGTATTTCCTCACTTTATCCTCATAATCCTATGAGGGTAGCATTAAGCACCTAATGCATATTTGATCCTCATAACAACACTATGAGGTTGGAACTATTATTTTCCCCATTACAGATGAGGAAACTGAGGCCTAGAAAAGTGAATTAACTTAGCAAGGAGTGAGCTAAGCGTCAAAAGTCTTGACCCCCTGAATCTTATTCTCACACCAAGGGCTTTTCTGCTCACCCCTTCCAGACTAGGACAAGCGCCAATTATTCCAGGCCAGAAAGCCAACAACTCCAGAAGTCAGTTCTTACTTATTTACCAGCTGGGACCCCCCAGGGTCAGAAGCAAAACCCCAGCAAATTCATTCAGTCGGTGAAAAACGAATGAACAGGAGCTTTCCTGTGGTTAAGACTCTCTGCTGCCACTGCCGATGGGTGAGGCGGGTGGCTTCCATCCCTGACTGGGGAACTAAGATCCCGCATACAGCCCAGAGCGGCCAAAAAAAAATGAAGAACACTAACATTTCCTTACGTATTTATAATTCTTTAGAGAGAAAAAACAAGAACCTCCTATGTACCAGCTGCTTCTGGATGCTTTATTAATAAGAGGTTTGTTGAGTAATTACTATGTACCAGGAACTATTCTAAGTGCTTTACATATATTAACTTGTTTAATCCTCACAATAACCCTAGCAGATAAGAACTATTATCATCCCCACTGTACAAAGGAGGAAATGAAGCATAGAAACATTGATCGACTTTCCTAGGATCACGGAAACCAATATTTTTCAGACTATTTTGTTTCTGAGAAATATATTTTACATCCTTCTCATGAACATACACACACACATAACTGAGATAAAAATTTACCACGTATTTAACTTCCCTATGCGCAGCACACCCTGATATTTTTCTAATCTATTTTGTTCTGTTTTCTTTTTCCTTAAATTCTGGTCATGACCTGCTTCACAACCCGCTACTGAGTCACCCCCTGCAGTCTGAATGGTACTGAGTCATAGCGGGGAGCATCAGGGCCAGGATTCAAACCAAGTGATACGGCTCTGGAGCCTGATCTCTTGGCATAAAGAACATCTGGGAAAATGGGAACACTGGAGGCACGAGGGCAAATGAGGACCGTGCCGATGAGGGGAGCAGCTGTTCAGTTGCTCAGTGTCCGACTCTGTGACCCCGTGGACTGCAGCTCACCAGGCTCCCCTGTCCTCCACTATCTCCCGGAGTTTGCTCAAACTCATATCCATTGAGGGGGGCAGAGTCCTCGATAATCTCACCACCTTGCATTCCAGTAAAAGAGAGTAGAATACAAAAGTCACTGATAACGCCTTCGGAATGCAAACTTGCTGGCAGAGATAGAGTTATTCTTTAATAGTTAGTTCCTTAGTCCTCTTGTGACAGAAGTAGGGTGGACTGAGAAGCAGGCTTGGGCAATCTAAGCGATTTGACCAAGGTCACAGGGCCAGAATTATAGCCGTGTGTCCTATCGCTTGGATTCTTTCACACCATCCAGGGCACAACCTTGAGGATACCGCCGGAGAGGTTGGAGACGTTAGTGGAGGTGGCGGTGACATAATGTGCTGACGGGGTGACGGTAGTGATAGAAAGGATAATGGTTGGGGGACTTACCTGGTAGTCCAGCAGCTAAGATTACCCTGAGCTCCCAATGCAGGGGGCCAGGTTCGATCCCTGGTCAGGGAACTAGATCCCATCTGCCGCAACTGAGGGATCCTGGCCACGTGGGTTACACGGTTTCAGTGGGAAGAGTGATGGGGAGGTTGCAGGTGTCGATTAAAAAAGATGCACAACGGGAGAGTTGGGAGTTACGTTTTATTTGGGGGCAAAATGAGGACTGTAGCCCAGGAGACAGCACCTCAGACAGTGCTGAGAAACTGCTCCAAAGAGGTTGTGGGGGAAGATCAATGCATATGATTTTGGTGAAGGGGGCGTTTCATGAAATCAAGCACTTAACTTACAAAAGGTTTTCTGCTAGTCACGAGGAGCTGATGTCACCAATGAAGAGATTTAGTGCTTGTCTAGATATGAGGAGATGCAAGGATTGGGATCATGAAATCAGTTCCTGAAAATACCCAGCTCTCTAAAGACCTGTGTCACTCATTTTCCTGGAGCACAAAGTGCCTGATTCTCCTCCCTGAACTCCCGTCAGGGCGTGTCAAAGGTCAACACCTGCAGTAGCACAGGGTTCAGCCTCCACAGATGGTGGTTTAGTTGCTCAGTCATGTCCAACTCTGGGCGACCCTATGGACTGCAGCCCGCCAGGCTCCTCTACCCATGGGATTTTCCAAGCAAGAATCCTGGAGTGGGTGGCCAGATGGCAAATAGCCTTGGCAAGTGCCTGTTTGTCGTTGACACAGGGACCATGGTGGTGGCAGCACCAGAATAAGCTGACCCCTTCCTCCCACCTTCTCCTCCCCTAGCACTTCCCTGAGCACCTGGACCACTTTGCAGAGAACATGGAGGACTTCTCCAACGACCTGTTCAGCAGTTTCTTTGATGACCCTGTGCTGGACGAGAAGAGCCCTCTCCTGGACATGGAACTGGACTCCCCCACGCCGGGCATCCAGGCTGAGCACAGCTACTCCCTGAGCGGTGACTCGGCGCCTCAGAGCCCCGTCGTGCCCATCAAGATGGAAGACACCACCCAAGGTAAGAAAGGGTGGCGGGGCCCAGGACCCCAGACCCAGAGAAGCCACTCACAGCCGCCTCTCACGGGAGACCGTCCTCCGTGTTTTGGTCCTTCCTCAAGTCCAACCCAGAAGGGCACTTGTCAAGAGGCTCTTCCAGTGACTTGATGTGCAAAGGGGTAGGTCCCAGACCAGCAGCAGCACCTGGGAACTCGTTGGAAATGCAGGTTCTCAGGTGCCACCCAGACCTACCAGATCAGAAACCCTGACACCGAAAGCCCTGTGGGGAGGATCCAGCCTTCCAGGTGACACTGACTGATGCTGAGGTCTGAGAACCAGTCTTAGATGAAACAGCTGAGGGGCTGGGGTGGGGAGAATTAAACAGTAAGTGCGGACAAGTTACCAAGACTCTAGGATCTTACCACCTGCTCACACTGTGAGCTCCTCTGAAATGTTACCTGGGAGTAACACCGGCACCCCACTTTCATTCCCGAAGGTCTCCTCTGCCCATCTCCTCCCCTTTTATTCAAAGGACCCTTTGAGTCTTTCCTCTCAGTGATCAGCATTCGAGAACTCCAGCCTGTGTCCTCCCTAGAAATGGTTTCTTTGGGCATTTCCTCAGATACAGGTGGTGCTGGCTCCGTCCTGTTTGGCTGGGTAATCCTGGACTTAGCCTTTATAAGCCTCAGTTTCTTCATCTCAAATGGGAATAACAGTAAATGTTTTGATAGCACTGTCCAGTTTACAAAGTACCTTCGTGTTAATGTTTATTTCTCACAGCTCACAGGTGAGGTCAGAGTCACTTTTATCATACTCCCCATTTGTCTGGTAAGGAAAATGAGACTTCAGGAAAGCTGAGTTGTTTTGGTCACACACATAGTAAAATGCAGAGCAGGGACCTGGGAGCAAGCAGGCTGGCCCCCTGGTTCTAAACCTCATACCCTTGCCACCACCACACTTGCCATCCTTAAGGGGCAGTCAGGGGTTCTGGCTTTGGTGTACATCCCAGTGCCTCCACCAGCTGCTGTGTGACCTTGAACAAGTTGCTTAACCTCTCTGAACCTCAATTATCAAATGAAGACATAAATAGCTTGAGAATTCTGGCTCATATATATATGAAAGTGAAAGTGATAGTCACTCAGCCATGTTCGAGACTTTGTGGACTGTAGCCCGCCAGGCTCCTCTGTCATGGAATTCTCCAGGCAAGAATACTGGAGTGGGTTGCCATTCCCTTCTCCTGGAGATCTTCTGGACCCAGAGATTGAACCCAGGTCTCCTGCGTTGCAGATGAATTCTTTACTGTCTGAGCCACTAGGGAAGTCCCTATATAAATATATTTATGTGTGTGTATATATATATACATATATATTTGTTGTTATTCAGTCGCTAAGTGTGTGTGACTCTTTGCGACCCCATGGACTGCAGCATGCCAGGCTTCCCTGTCCTTCACTATCTCCATATATCTAATTTGTGGCTATTTCATTGTGTATATAAAGTCCTATTAAGACGTTAGTGGCTAGAACCGTGAGCAGGGTTCTTATTCCTCCTTCCCTTCAGAGGACAATGGTCTTGAGTGGAGTTTTTTAATTTTCTCATCTATTAAGTGGACAGAATAGCAGTGCTGGCCCCCGGAGTTGATGGTAGGAATACACAAATCCATATGCATCAAGAGCTTAGAATTGGTCTCAGTGCAAGATGTGTGAGCTGCTTCTGAGGGTCTTTGAGATTCCCCAAGGGAAGAGACGGGCCCTTATACCCCACCCTCGTCCACCCACTTGAAGGAAGGAACACCTCCTGGGGCTTTAAGAGGCTCCAGGGCTCATGGCTGTGGAGGTCCCAGCAGTTTCCCTATGCGCCCTGACCTCAGCCCTGCCTCTGGAGGTCACCTCAATGGGGCGGCGGGGCCCAGCCTGGGGAAGGACAGCGTGTGGGGTGGACCGCCTCCCAGCCCGGCAACTCCTCGCCACCCCAAGTCTATTTTTAGAGCAATTTGTCTGTGGGTCCTTTGCAGGGGGCAGCTTCCCGGAGGCCGGCAGGCTGGCCCTGTAATTTGGGAAGATTGTGGGTGTTCCTAGAGCCCAGGGCGGGGGCCCTCAGGCTCCCTGCAGGGTGGGGCCCGGCCTCAGAGGTGGGATGAGGCAGCTGCTGACCCCTCTCCCCACCCATAATGGGCCTCAAAGCCTCAAGTCCCTCTAGCCCTTCCATGCTGGCTCCTCAGACCTCAGCCTCACCTAAGCCAGGTGCTGGGGCCACCAGGAGCAGAGCTGACTTGGAGAGGAGGACTGTAGGCACCCATCAGGAAAAGGGGGGGATGCCCGGCAGCCCTGTGGCCCAGATGAGGCCAGGAGGCCCACGAGGTGGGCAGGAGGTGGACGCTGCCCTGGGAAACCTGAGCATCACTCATCCTCCCATCCAGGCACCAGACGGTCCCATATATTCTTCCTTCTTATCTTGTCTGCAGTATATTCTTCTCCACCCCTGCTGCCGCTGCCTTAGCGCGTGCCTCATTTCCTCTCTCCGGAAACAGCCTCCTGAGGATCTCACCACCTCTATCTCGCCTGCAGCCAGTCCAGGCTGCACACAGAGGCAGAGTGATCTTTTTTAAACTTACAAACCCGAGCGTGCTTAAAGCCCTCAGTGTCTCCTCGTTACCTTTAGGACAAAGTCACAGCTCTGAGTCCAGCCTCCAGGGCCGACCCATCCCTGCTGGCCTCTCTGACTCCATCTTCCCCCTTCCCTTTGCGTTCTAACTGCGCTAAACTGCTCGTAACTCTCTCCAGAACCCCCGCACCTAGCACGGTGCTCATTAGATGTTTGCTGAATAAATGTGATCGTATTCACAGGAGCTGCCATTTGTTGAACATTTACTTCTTGACCAGTACTTTTACAGATGAGGAAGCTAAGGCTCAGAGAGGTTAAGCAACTTGCCTAAGGTCACACAGCCAGGCAGGAGGGGTCTGTTGTCCAAGCCCACTCTGTAAACTGCTGGATGAAGAAGATGCCTCCCTGTTCTGGCCCCAGCCCACTCTGCCCTCCCACCTCACCAGCGCCACCCCCCCTGCCTTTCTCTACCTACCTCCCGGTGTACCCTAACATGTCTCCACGGCCCTGTCCAGCACAGGGGCCAGGAGGGGGGCTGAGCCCTCTGCTCTGGGAGTCCCCTGAGCCTGGGTCCTGCCCCCTTCTCTAGATGTGGAACACGGAGCGTGGGTGCTGGGACACAAACTGTGCTCGGTCATGGTGAAGCAGGAGCAGAGCCCAGAGCTGCCCGTGGACCCTCTGGCTGCCTCCTCGGCCATGGCCGCCGCTGCTGCCATGGCCACCACCCCGCTGCTGGGCCTCAGCCCCCTGACCAGGCTGCCCGTCCCCCACCAGGTGAGCCCGGGGCCGAGGGCGGGAGGAGGGGGGATGGATCTCTGTGGGAAGGGCCATCCAAAACCCTGTGCACCCCAGGGCTCTGAACAGGGAGCAGCGTGGCCCTCAGGAGCTCCCAGACCCGGTCTCTGCCCCCACCTTGGGTCACCCTTTCACCAGCCTAGAACAGACCCAGACCACAGCGGCCCTCACTGTGTGTGGAAGCAGATGAAGGGACCCAGGCAGGGCTGGGCATTGGGGACCCAGTCCAGGGTCTCGGGGTAGGAGGCAGCCCAGGCCACTTAATTTTCTCAGTGTCCGGATTTTTAAAAACGAAGAAACACCTAAATGGAAATATAAAAATTATACCCTGTTTCCATTGTTTATATGCATGAGTTGAATACCTTTAATCTACACTCCAGGCCAGCCCTCCCCCCGTGAATGTCTAGATACCATCGCTCAGCTATGGAACCAAAGCGGACATCTGCAGGCCCTTCTGGGGGTGCAAGGCCCAGACCCCCGCGCCTGGGAGAGGCCCTGCCTGCTCCCAGCTCTGCTCTCACCTGTGCTCTGGGCACGTTGCCTTCCTTCTTTATTCCTCAGCTTCCTTCTCTGTAAAATGGGAGCATGAACTACGGCTGAGGGGCTCCTACTCTTGTGTCTAAAACAGGAGTTGTTGTTGTTCTTTAGTCGCTACGTTGTGTCCAACTGTTTGCGACCCCATGGACTGTAGCCGGCCAGGCTCCTCTGTCCATGGGATTTCCCAGGCAAGAATACTGGAGTGGGTTGTCATTTCTTTCTCCAGGGGATCTTCCCGACCCAGGGATGCGAACCCGCATCTCCTGCATTGGCAGGAGCATCCTTTACCACTGAGTCACCGGGAAGCCCTTGAGTCGGGGTTTGGCTGGCACTGCCCCCTGCTGGCCACATGGCTCATCTGCTACGCATGTGGCCCAAGCGCTCAGGTGGCACCAGTGGTAAAGAACCTGCCTGACAATGCCAGAGACACAGATTTGATCCCTGAGTTGGGAAGATCCTCCGGAGGGGGAAATGGCAACCCACTCCACTTCAGTATTCTTGCCTGGAGAATACCACGGACGAGAGAGCGCGGGGTCGCAGAGTCAGGTGTGACTGAAGCGACTTAGCACGCACGCATAGGCAAGAAAGGGCATTCTCTCCTCCTCCACCAGGGACCGAAGGGTTCAGGGCTGGCTGCAGATGGAGAGGATCTTGGGGGACCATCTCCAGGGCTGGCTCTGTGACTCCTGAGGCCTCCCCAGCGCAGGAAGGGAAGACAGGATGGCCGTGGAACCAAGGTCATGGAAGTTAGGCGCTGGCCTCTGGGGAGGGAACTGAGAGGTTAAGCAACTTGCCCCACATTGCACAGTCGGAAGAAATGGAGCTGCATTCCAGACTCAGCCACCAGACCCCGAAGCCCACCTTTTCCACTCCAGTGAGGTCGAGACCCCCTAGTGGAAGGTGTGGGAACCAGGAGTTGGATGGCAAGAATGAGTGTGTGACCCACAGAAGTGGGGTCACCCCACTGCATCTCAGTCCTTTCACCTGTCACCTGAGGGCTCAGCTGGAATGTAGGCCAGGGAATCTGCAAGGTCCCAGCCAGCCTCCCCCTCCTATGATTCCGACTCATATGCTGAAATTCAGGATTCTGGGTCCCACCCACGATATCGTGACCTCTCTCTGCTGGCTTTGGACCTGGAGGGGAGAGATGGGCCTGAAATCCAGCACCCAACCCCGTGTCTTCTCAGAGAACACCCCTTGTGTGTGTGTTGGTACTCCTGCACAGGAAGCCACACATGCTGATGTCCTTTCTGAAACAGCAGGTTGGAATGGTGTGAAGAAATAGGAATGCGTGTTTATTTAAAGCCTCTAATTGTATCAGTCCCTTGCTTAAAACCCATTGTGCGTGTGTGCTAAGTCACTTCAGTCATGTCTGACTCGTTGCAACCCCATGGACTGTAGCCCACCAGGCTCCTCTGTCCATGGGGATTCTCCAGGCAAGAATGCTGGAGTGGGTTGCCATGCCCTCCTCCAGGGGATCTTCCCAACCCAGGGTTCGAACCCACGTCTCTTATGTCTCCTGCACTGGCAAGTGGTTTCTTTATTACTAGCAACACCTGGGAAGCCGCTGAAACCCATTAGGGGTCCTCCTTGTTTCAGACTTCCTTCTCTGGATTCTACTCCTCCCGCCACGCCCTCTCCCCAGAGCTTCTGGTCTTGTGTCTCAGCACTCCGCCTCTGACACAGACACCCCCTGGACACCCTCTGTACTCGCCATTTCCGGATCTAGCTGGGCTCTGTCTGGGCTCCGTGCTTTTGCAGATGCTTTTTCCTCTACGTGGAGTGCCTTTCCCCTCACCCACGTCCTGCCCCACCCTGTATCTGGAATACTGCTGTTTATACTTCAGGACTCAGACTTCAGCTGCCCAGGCACCTTTCTCTAATGCCTCCTTCGTCTGTGCTGTGGTTACCATTCAGTGAACAGCTACAATCTGCCAGACATTACATGATGTGGGTCTCATGGCAACCCACACACCCAGGCCTGCATGGCGTTCACAATCAATGTAGGGTCACCCTCCTCCAAAAAAGACAGCCCTGGCCTCAGAGGCCACAGAAAGCCCTTCTTCCCTGAACTCAAGAGCTAAAGGATGCTCCTTGGCCACCACTCTCTTCCCTTAGGTCTGACTTGCCTTCTCTAAGCACAAGAACTTGCCTCTGCTCCCTCTGGAATATGCCTGGAACCCTGAGCCCAGCCACTTTCTTAATGCTGTAGGGCAGACCCCCCCCCGCCCCGGGCCCAGGGAGGGAGGGCGGTGGGAGGGCATGGTGGGGACAAGCCCCCGGAGCTGCTGATGGAGCAGGCCCTGTCTCTCCCTCAGGCCCCAGGAGAGATGACTCAGCTGCCAGTGATCAAAGCTGAGCCCCAGGAGGTGAACCAGTTCCTCAAAGTGACACCGGGTAAGTGTGCCTGGAGATGGGCTCTTCATCTCCAGTCTTGGACAGACCGCATTCCTTACCCCTTGGTTCAGCCCACCTGTCTCCCTTGACACGTCCCTTTTCTCCCCATAATAGTCTCTCCTCCCTTCTGTGCCCGTTCTCTATCCGTCCAGTCCCCTTCTTACTCACTCTACAACTGTCATCACGATCACCACCTTCTCACCCTGTTTGCTAGTTTCCCCTCCCATCATTCACTAACTGAAGTCCTCCTTGTAGCCATCAGTTCACCCACCCATTCATCCATTTACTCATTTATCCATCCATCTGTCCATCCTTTCATCTATCCATTCATCCACCCATCCAACGAGAGTACATTGGGCATCTCCTAGTTCCAGGAACTGGGGACGCAGAGAGAGAAAACAGTTGCTGTACACAAGGAGCTCACACAGTAGTGAGGGTCACAGACAAACCACCAATTACACAGTTGTGTTATGGGTTAAAGATGACAGATCCTGGGAAACACCTCCCCAGACCTGACAGGAGAGGAGACAGCAAAGGGAGCTTCCTGGATTGAGTGGAAGGAGAAAGGACTGGCTTAATTTTTCCAATCCCACCTCGTTCATTCAACACTGATTAAGCATCAACTGTGTATCAGGCCCTGGACTAAGCACCACAAGGTTTAGGAAGATGAATAAGGCCCAAGTGTCACCCTCAAGTTACTCACAACAGCCTCTGAGAGAAGACAGAATTAACTGGAGGTAGAAAGGAACCAGTGTGAAAACACCTTACATCATAAAGCCTGGTCGCATCCATTAGCCCATTGCATCCTCCAAGCTCCATACAGGGAGTCATTGCACCCCCACTTCCACAGGGAAGTGAGGCTGGGAGGTGTTAAGTAAACATGAATGTAGGTCACATAGTTGTGGGGTACAACAGTCAGGACTTGAACTCAGGTCTGACTCCAAGTTCAGTGGTCTTTGCAGTATGGAATCCGCGAGAGGTAAATAAGAGCCAATGAAGAGAGAGGGGGCTCCTGTAGGGGCGGTGGTGGGCAGAGCCCGGCAGGACGCAGTGGTTCCCCCTCCCAGTCTCAGCCCAGCTCTGCGGTGCAGTGGGCTCCAGATTCCCGCGTGTGTGTGCACGCGTGCTCGGCCATGTCCGACTCTGTGCGACCCCAGGGACTGCAGCCTTCCAGGCTCTTGGTCCTCTTGGCTCGGCCCAGGCCTCTTCCTGATGCTGTGGCCAAGAGAGGCAGCCTGGAGGGGATGCTGGGGAGAGCAGTGCTCCTGGCAGGTCTGCTGAAAGCTCAGTGCCTGCTGCCCTGTTACCCTGAGGTTGGAAATGGACACCCTGGTGTTTTGAAATGGAAAGAAAGGGACAGAGGCTGACGCTTGCCCTGCCCGATCCCCATGGGTCTTGCTGTGGGCAGACTCCAGTCATCTCCTGGGGTTGCCAAGTTGGAGGCTCACAGACCCTGAGCCCTGTGAAGTGAGGGTTTAGTCACTAAGCCGTGTCCGACTATTGCAACCCCATGGACTGTAGCCCGCCAGGTGCTCCTCTGTCCATGGGATTTCCCAGGCAAGAACAGTGGAGTGGGTTGCCATTTCCTTCTCCAGGGGATTTTCCCGACCCAGGGATAAAACCTGGGTCTCCTGCATTGCAGGTGGATTCTTTACTGACTGAGCCACCAGGGAAAGGAGCCCCAAGAATCCAGCCTCTGTGTTATCCCTGCCAAGTGTTAGTATTAGATACTCAGTCATATCCAACTCTGCGACCCCATCTGTGGACTACACCAGGCTCTTCTGTCCGTGGAATTTTCCAGTAAAAAACACATGGAATTCATTCCCTTTTCCAGGGGATCTTCCCAACCCAGGGATGGAACACAAGTCTCCTGCATTGTAGGGGGATTCGTTATCGTCTGAGCCACCAGGGAATCCCCACCAAGAACCGGGTTTAAAGAAACTGGGCTCGGTGGAGTCAGAGATGGCGTGGCCCTCAGAAATTGTCTTCTGAGATGTCAGCTCTACTTTCTGACACGCTAGGGTTGGGGGCGGGGTGGGGGGGGCTCCTGACGTTATAGGGGTCAAGGCCCGAGCAGTCCCACATGCCTTCCAGACTGGCTTAGGCCCGCGCTGTGCTGAACTCTGTACGCCCAGAGCTGGGGTGCCACCCGGCTAACCTGGCTTCTCCTGCTCCCCGCAGAGGACCTGGTGCAGATGCCTCCGACACCCCCCAGCAGCCATGGCAGCGACAGCGACGGCTCCCAGAGTCCCCGCTCTCTGCCCCCCTCCAGCCCTATCCGGCCCATGGCCCGCTCCTCCACGGCCATCTCCACCTCTCCGCTCCTCACCGCCCCTCACGTAAGCAGCTGGGGCCGGATTGACCCCAGAGTCGAGGAATCCAATGTCTAGGGGGAGCCCGAAGCCTGATCCCTACCCCCATCAGAACGCAGGAGGCGCCTGCCCCACAGATGGGAGTGAAGATCTTTTAATCATGCTTGGGGATGAATAGGAAATGGGGAGAGAGTCCAAGCGTCCTGCTGAACCCACTGGCGGCAGAGCCAGGTCTAGCACTTGACATTCCTGACCTCCAGGGGGACGGCCCAGGCTGCCTCCAAGGAGCACTGTTTGGAGAGCAAAGTTCAGGATGCCCAGAAGCCCTGGGACAGGTGGGGGACCCCTCAGGTCTAGAGGTGGTAGGTGTCCGAGGTGGGTGCTGTTCAGGGGGCCCTGGACAAGTAAGCTCTGAGGCTGTGGATTCCAGGATGGGATCTAGGGATCAGCCCTTCCCAACAATATATTGAGGGCCTAACGTGCCAGGCTGCCAGCAACATCCTCAACACTTGTGACATGTTACTGGATTTAATTCAGATCCACCCCTTTTGCAGATGAGGAAACTGAGGTTCAGTGAGCTGAGTACCTTGCCCAGGTCATGCGGAGAGTAAATGGCCGAGCTTGGATTTGAATGCAGGGCTGTCTGGTTCCTAACTAGTATGTCCCCCTTGCCACAGAAATTACAGGGGACGTCAGGGCCGCTGCTCCTGACGGAGGAGGAGAAGCGCACCCTCGTTGCTGAGGGCTACCCCATCCCCACCAAACTCCCCCTCACCAAAGCCGAGGAGAAGGCCTTGAAGAGGGTCCGGAGGAAAATCAAGAACAAGGTAAAGCATGAGGCAGACCCTGGCCCTGCCCTGGGGCTTCCTTGGGGAGGGGGGGCTCTGCTCCCCTGGCTGTGCCAGTCCTGAAACCGGGGAGCCCAGGAAGTGGATACCTGGCATGTAACTCCCATGAGGGACAGGGAAGCCTGGCCTACTGCAGTCCACGGGGTCACAAAGAGTCAGACACAGCTTGGTGATTGAACAATAACAACTCCCGTTTGGGGGCTTCCCCCTCTAGATCTCGGCCCAGGAGAGCCGCCGTAAGAAGAAGGAGTACGTGGAGTGTCTAGAAAAGAAGTAAGAGGCCCGGGGCAGGTGGACAGCCCGGGTGGCCTGGGCTCCGCTCCCCAACTTGGCTTCCTCTCCCACCCTCTCAGGGGCAGTGGGGGGCCCACGGGGAGTAGGATGCTGGTGGGCAAGTCAAAGGGGGCAGCAGAGAGACTTCCCTGGTGGTCCAGTGGTTACGACTCTGTGCTCCCAGTACAGGGGGCACAGGTTCAAATCCTGGTTGGGGACTAAGATTCTGCATGCCACACCATGTGACCCCAAAATGGGGGGGAAGCCAAGTCGGGGCTGCCACTGAGCCTGTGCCTGCTTGGCCCCCACAGGGTGGAGACATTTACATCTGAGAACAATGAACTGTGGAAGAAGGTGGAAACCCTGGAGAATGCCAACAGGTGGGTGGTGCCGCCTGCGATCCCCCTGGCCCCCTGCCCTTCTGCGGCCAGTGGCTGGCTCTGCCATAGCTCTGGGAGGCAGCAGAGAGGAGAGGTCACTGAGTTCACGGTGATGCGAATCCCAGAAACAGGGACCCTGCGGCCTGGGACCCTCAGTTTCCCCTCCTTCTTTATCCACTCAGAGCTCTAGATGGGGCTGGTAAGATGCTGCAAGGAGGTAACACAGACCAGCAGGAGCAGCAGCCCCTAGTCGCCTCTTGAAGTGCTTTGTGTTCAGGCCGCGTGCCAGGCCTATTGAATCAGGAACTCTGGGAAGGTTCCACAGCCCATGTGTTAACAAGCCCTCCCGGTAATTCTGAGGCACCCTGAAGTTAGAGCACTGGGGTGCATGTTTACTACTCAGAGTGAGTTTCTCAGACCAGCATGTCAACATCAGCTAGGGGCTTGCAGAAGTGCAGAATCTCGGGCCTCTCCCCATACATAACTTGAATCAGAATCTGCATTTCAACAAGAGACTTCGGTGATTCACGCACACGATTAAGTTTGAGAAAGAGTCTGGAGCCCACACAGGGCCTGGCATGTGGTGGCCACAGAAAGTCACAACTCCGGGTGCTGTTTTTGTGATCCTGGGAAAACTGTCATGCGTCTCTGGGCCCCCATTTCTCTGTCTAAATGGAGACGATGGAAGTGGTATCTCCCCGGATTCGTGTGCCGATGCGATGAGACCTAGCAAGTAAAGGGCCAGCACTGTCCTTGGCATTTGAGAATGCTCCCTTCATGTTACCTTTTCTTCTTCTTTTTTTCTTGCTTTTATTCTGAATTCTTGTTAGTGACCAGTCATGAGCCCACAGTAGGTCTTTACTTGTTCGCTGGGAGTAATTAAAATAGCAGCCAACAGCTGGTAGGTAGCAGGTGCTCAACAGAAGGCTTTTCCCTTCTTTCCTTCCTTCTCCCCCAGCTTCTCCAGCGGGATCCAGCCACTCCCCTGATTGACCTGGAGAATGGCTCCCTGACTCAGGGAAGAGGGGGCCCTCCCCCCACCCCCTTCCTCTGGCCCAGATTCCTCTCTGGTCCCAAATAGGGCCAGGCCCTTGGAGCTATCCCGCCACCTGCTGTACATTCCGGGAACTGCAACCCCATGGACCAGCTGGGCGGGAGGGAAGAGATGATTCAATATTTGTTCACCAAGAGTGGGCTGATTCCTTGCTGGGAAGGACCCAGTCCCTGCCCTCAGGGAGCCCCCACAGTTAGCGAAAGAGACTGACGTCGTTGTTCAGTTGCTCAGTCATGTCCGACTCTTTGCGACCCCATGGAATGACATACAAATTTGTAAATAAACGAAGTGTTACAGGTGCTGCGATAAAAGCAAAAACAGAGACAAAATTAACAAAAATGGTAGCTACCATTCCCCGCACGCTCACTCTTCACCATGTACCAGGCAGCTGCCAGACACGTCCTTCTTATCAGCTCAGGGTAGAAGGAGGGAAGGTCAGTTTAGCTGCGGCTGGTGTGGGGTTGAAGAAAAAGAAGGTGACCTCAGCCCAGGTGGGCCAGACCCGCCTCCAACCTCCTCTTTGGCCAGGAGAAGCCTCACAGGGCTCCTCAGAGCTCCCACAGGGAGACCCAGCCATTCACCGTGAAACGGGCGCCAGGTGCCCCGGCCACACCACAGAGGAGCCAAGCGGGAAGTGACCTTTTCTGTCTTGAGTGAAATGGGCACCTGGTGTGGAAGCCAAGCCTAGAGCCAACCCAGGTGCCCCCGCCCCCACCCCGCACCCGGGGAGAGCTCCAGGAGGCAGAGACGCCTGCCTGCCGGGTCAGAACCGGCGGGTGACCGCTGTGCCCCCCTCAGGACTCTGCTCCAGCAGCTGCAGAAACTCCAGACTCTGGTCACCAACAAGATCTCCAGACCTTACAAGATGGCCGCCACCCAGACTGGGACCTGCCTCATGGTAGGTTACTGTTCCCTCACCGCAGAGCCGCACGAGGACCGATCTTCCCCCAGGCCAGCTTTCAGGGAAGGGGGGCGCGTGGTGTGCAGAGCTTTCAGGGACCGGCAATGTTGTAGGCAGCATCGCCAGGGTAAAATATCCTAATACCTGGTGTACTGGCTCCAGCAGACCCCAGCCTCTTTCACCAAAGCCCATGGAACCTTCCAGAACACGACCTTCCCTGACTGGTTCTGACATGGTGTAGATGTGTAGTGACCCACACGAACCCTGCTAGGGGGTGACAGTCCAAGTGCTGCCAGGAGGCAGCCTCTGAGGATCCAGTGGGGGGATGGGCCTGGGGCGATGCATGGAAATATGGTCCTGTTTCTCTCTACACGCATGGCGGGGTGCCCAGGCTGTGGCCCGGGCCTCTGCTAGCTCCTTTTCCACATTCCCTGTAGCTGTACAGCCTGTTGCCTCCGGGTTAATCACTGCCCCTGGGTCCTCTGAAAGCCTCAAGCTGTCAGGTAGCAAAGCCGGAGTAGAGGCAGGTGTTAGTTTGGGCTCTGTGACTCTTAGCTCCCCGTGCTGGCCAGTCTTCCTGGGAACCCTGCTGGGAATCTGGTGTGAAGATATGTCCCCGTCCCTTGCCCCAGCCTCAGTCTCCTCCGGCACCTACCCCTTCCTTCCTTTCCTGATTCCTTTCCGCCCCAGAGGTGATAGCCACACTGGCCAACTCCCTCTCTTTTCTGGTGCTGCCTGGGGTGGCCCCTCTCCAACGGGCTGAGATGGCCTGACAGCCTCCACCTTCTCCTCCACCATATGGGCTCTGGGATCAGATTTCCTGAAAAATGATGAGCCTTTGGCCCCCACTGGCTATGGAGCGGGGAGGGGGGAGGGTTTTGGGGGTGGCCAGAGTTGCAGCCATTCCCTGGCCCAGCTCTGCCCACCACACTCTCTCCACTACCAGGTGGCAGCCTTGTGCTTCGTCCTGGTGCTGGGCTCCCTCGTGCCCTGCCTCCCTGAGTTCTCTTCTGGCTCCCAGACTGTGAAGGAAGACCCGATGGCCACTGACAGCGTTTACACCGCCAGTCAGAGTGAGTGCGGGCTGCCCTCCCCCCGATACCAGCCCCAACTTCTGGGCAGAAGACAGACACAAGTGAGGAGCCGGGTCTGGGGGCTGACACCGTCTCCTTCTACCTCCCCATTTTGCAGACGGGGAAACTGAGGCCCCTCCCAAGGGTCTGTGATTTGTTCGATGTTAGTTGTAGAATTAGGACTACAAGGCAAAGTCCCTTATTCCCAACCCACCCAGGAGCGGCTTGGCCAGGGGAGAAGGTTTAGGGAATAACAGGAATGTTCCTACCCTAGCCCCCACGTATTATGGTGCCGGTTGGTAGGGAGCATCTGCTAAGCCACCATCAGTATTTTACAACTGGGATAGCAAGTGAGTTTCAGCTCTAGGGCCATTTTCCATAAGATGGTAGTGGCTGCATGAAGCACTTTTAAGAAGGACTCTGAGGCCCCGTTCAGGATCAACAGGAAGGAGTGGTGAAATCCACTGGTAATGTCTGGGCAGAAGCGTGGGAGTGGTGGTGTGGACTCAGCTAGTTACCACCCCATGGGGCTTGTGAGGACTGTTAAGAACATGGAGTTTCCGAGTCAGTCATATCTGCCACTCGCTAAGTATGTGACCTCGGGCGTGTGTCTGAAGCATGCTAAATTTTAATCTCTTATCTCGAAAATGGGAGTTACCAGTTCCACGCTTAATGAGCATGTTTGCTGTGAAGACTAAATGACGTGGTGCATGAAGGGTCTCGGTGCAGTTCCTGGTGCACAGCAGGCTCTTACTAAATGAACAACAGTCGCTCCCTTTTTGATGGGCTCGCAAGAGGAGAGAAAAGACACAGCACGCAGTGGCAAGGGGAGAACTGGTGCGGGGGCAGCAAAGAGCAGTGTGGATTCCAGAGGCAGAGGACACTTCAGACAGACCTCCAGAGCAACTTCCAGACTCCGCTCATGGCCCCCTGGAGCGAGTCATCCAGCAGGGCAGGAGGAGGACAAGGAAACAGATGGGAGGTGGAGAGAGAGAAGCTGGGGGGGGCGAGCGTTTCAAGGAGGGATGCTGCGGGGAGACTGAGTAGGGCCTGCAGGGCCTTGGGAGGGAGCGGCCGTGGGGAGGGTTAGGGGAAGAGGAAGCAGAGGCGGGGAGCGAAAACCCCTCCCTGGACCAGAACAGCCAGAGAAGCAGAGAAGAGACAGTTGCTAAGGGAGGTGGGTGGCAGGGATGTAAGATCCTGAGAGCCACGTGTCCGTTTTCTCAAGGCTGGAGGGTTATGTGTGATGGGAGGCACAGGGGACTTCGGACAGGAAGGAATGGAAGCTGGAGCCTCAGTGATCTGTTCTGTGAAATGGACCTAAAAATATCTCATTCCAAGAGTTTCTGTTAATGATTGATATAGGTTAAAGGATGCCAACAATGTCTGATAGGCATGGTAGATATCCAGCAAATGTGTTTTCTCTTTTCTTCATCTCCATGAGGGGTAAACCGGGGCCTCAAATGGGGAAAAGATTTATTCAAGGTCTCTCGGGGAGGGAGTGGCTCAGTAGGAGGAGAACCCAGCTTTCAGATGCCCCAGCCCAGTGCCCCCTGCTCAGGGAGCGCTAACTTGCTCGGAGTACAGTTTCAGTCACTCTGTTATCTCCTTTAAACCTCATATCAACAGGAAGTTGGCCCCTAGGATTCCTATTTTACAGATGAGCAAGCTCAGAAAGGTGAAAGCAAAGGCATGACTTGCCTGCAGTCACACAGCTGGGAGTCATTAGAGCTGGATTCAGATCCAGGCCTGACACAGTCCAGGGCCCAGGTCCTTGAACACTGGGCCCTGACTGTGGCCTAGACGGGGAGGGAGCCGCCTGGCACCGTGGCTCACCCTGAGCTCCTTCTCCAGTGCCTTCCCGGAGCCTCCTGTTCTACGATGAGGGAGCAGGCTCATGGGAGGATGGCCACAGTGCCCTGCTGCCCGTGGAGCCCCCGGATGGCTGGGAGATCAAGCCCGGGGGGCCGGTGGAGCAGCGACCCCAGGACCACCGGCAACATGACCACCTGGACAGCACCCACGAGACCAGCAAGTACCTGAGCGAGGCCTGGCCAAAGGACGTTGGCGGAAATGGCACGAGTCCTGACTTCTCCCACCCTGAGGAGTGGTTCCATGAGAGGTGGGTGGGTGACCCCTTCCCTTCCTGGGGTCCCCGGTTCCACCCACCCTCTGCCCACCCCTGGTTCCCGCGTTGCCAGCCACACCCTCCCGAGGCCGCATCCCTCCCAAGTCCAAACCCAGCTTGCAGAGGGGCGAGAGGGTCCTCCCTGGACAGAATCATCCCTGACTTCTCTTCTCTCTCCAGGGATCTGGGCCCCAACACCACCGTCAAGCTCTCCTAGGCCATGCCAAGACCTGGACACAGGGCGTACCCTCTGGTACTCAAAAGAGGGGTCGTCCTGCTCACCAATCCGGATCCGGCTCGTACCCCTGCCCCCTGGGGTCCCATCCCAGGAGAAAGGGTTCCACTCCCCCCACCCCACCAGCCCCTCTTTGCCCCAGGTCTTGACTGGGGCCCCCCTTCACCCCACATTTGGACTGTTCCCTTGGGCCAACCACTCTGTTCTCACCCCCTCCCTCCCACAACCATCCGTCCTTCTCAGAGAAACCACTCACTGGGTTACCCACCTCCCTTCTCACAATGACCAAGAGGACCACTGCCTCCCTGCCCCACCTCGACCACACACACACACACACACATCAACAGACCGACACACCAAGCCCCCCCCCACTGTACAGAGACCAAGAACAGAAATTGTTTGTAAATAATGAACCTTATTTTTTATTATTGCCGATCCCTAAGATATTGTATTTTACAAGTCTCCCTCCTACCTTCAACCCTCCCTTGTTTTGTATTTTATGAAGTTAGTGCGGGCTTTGCTGCTCCCTGGCCCAGGAGAGAGGGTCCGCCCCAACCCCTTACCTGGCCTCCCCCCTGCCGCTGCCCAAGCCGCTGGGCCTTTTTAATTGCCAAACTGCTTCACCCATCAGCTCAGCACATGCTTTAAGAAGGCAAAAGTAAAAAAAAAAAAAAATGATGCAGCATCAATCCCTGACTTTGTGCCTTTCTTCATGGTAGGGGTCGTGGGGGGTGGGACTGAAGGTGAAGGAATAAGAAGGGTACGTTTATTTGGGGGCTTCCCAGGTGGCACTAGTGGTAAAGAACCCACGTGCCAACACAGGAGACATAAGAGATGCCGGTTTGATCCCTAGATGGGGAAGATCCCCTGGAGGATGGAGGCTACTCACTCCAGTGTTCTTGCCTAGAGAATCCCATGGATAGAGGAGCCTGGTGGGCTACGGTCCATAGGGTTGCAAAGAGCTGGACAGGCCTGTCGGACAGGAACAGGGACTTAGCACACACGCAAGTTTATTTTATATTCTGATCAGTAATGATCGAGGGTGAGGGGTTTGAGAAGGCATTGGTATTGGGTTCCCCCTTCCAGCCAGGCACAGAATTCAAATTAGATGGCGAAAGAATTCTGCTGCAACCCCGCTACCCCAAGGCTCCTCCCAGCTCCCACTACTATTGTGTGTGGAAGCAGACAGGCATATAGGCCACCGAGTTGGCCTTTAAGGGTGGGAACTGTGAGCACTGAGTGTCCAGAGAGGCCAGACACTGGGCCAGACACTGTACACCCAGTACCCAGGTTGGTCCTCCTCATTCCTGCCAATTTCTTAGTTTCTTGTATCTTTGCCTCATCTGGATTAGAGGAGCACATTTCAGAATAAAATGAGCTGCCTTTGGCTCCTGGAACTGCCGCTTGCTAGCTGTGTGCAGTGGGCAGAATTCCAGTACGGGCGCCAGGGATCCCGCACCCTGGGGTGCACACCCAGTGTCATCCCTTCCCCGAGGGTCTGGAGGGGACCTGTGTGTGTCAGGGATGCCACTGTCATGATTAGGTGACCTTTCATGGAAAAAGTAAAGGGATTTTGCAGGTATAATGAAGGTCCCAAATCACTTGATTTTGAGTTAATTAAAAGGGAGGGACTGCTCTGGTGGTCCAGCGACTAAGACTCCGTGCCCCCAAAGCAGGGGGCCCTAGTTTCGACCCCTGGTCAGGGAACAAGATCTCATATGCCACAAATAGGATGTGAGGTGGCCAAGTAAATAAATAATGATTTTTTTTTTTTTTTTTTTACGGGAGACCACCCTGGGGTGACTTAATCGGGTGAAAACCATTAAAAGAGGGACTGAGCCCTCCCCAAAGAGAAAGAGAGTCTCCTGCTGGCCTTAAAGAAGCAAACAGCCATGTTTCGTGCCACATGGAGGGGGCAGCCTCTAGGCTCTGAGGGCCTCACGTTCCGGTGCCAAGGCACTGGATTCTGCCGACAACCTGAACAGCTTAGAAGAGCACCTCGGCTCCAGATGAGGCCCCCGCCCAGCCAACACCTGGGCACCCACCCGGGAAGGGCCTGAGCACAGGAGCCAGCTGAGCCGTGCCCGGAGCGGCAGACACTGAGGTCACACCTGCATTGTTTTAAGCCGTTGTGTTTGTTGCAAACACAACGTTATGCAATGTAGGAAACTAAGACGCCACGTAAGCTGAACCTCCCTGAGCCTCCACTTCCCCACTTGTAAGAAAAGAATATAAATAACATTCAGGACATGAGGTTATGGGAATCGGTGAGATGAATCACACAAGGTGTTTAGCACAGGACCCACCGCACACTGACTCTGAGAAAGATTAACTGGGCCTTTGAAATACATGTGTGTGTGAGGTGCTCAGTCAGGTCTGACTCTGTGACCCCATGGTCTGTCCGTGGAGTTCTCCAGGCAAGAATACTGGAGTGGGTTGCCACTCCCTTCTCCAGGGGATCTTCCCAACCCAGGGATTGAACCCAGGTCTCCTACATTACAGGCAGATTCTTTACCAGCTGAGCTACCAGGGAAGCCCTTTTTAAATTACATATATATATGTATATATATACATATGTATAAACTAATTTATCTATTTACTTGTTTGGCTGTACTGGGTCTTGTGTGGCATGTGGCGTGTAGACTCTTAGTTTTAGTATGTGGGATCTAGTTCCCTGACCAGGGATCGAACCCTGGCCCCCCACCTTGGGAGCAGAGAGTCTTAGCATTAGGAAGTCCCTAGCTGTGCCTTTACAGACAGTATTCATACCATGAGCTAAGGGCCAAGCTATGGGTGCCTTCCCCAGACAAGCAGCAAGAGCTTCCCGGAGTAGGTGACGTGAAAGACTGTTGGAAGTAGGCAGGAGACAGAAAGGGCCATCCCAGAAAGAAATGGCGCGGGCAAAGCCCTCAAAGGTGGAAGAGAGAGCAGGAAGACTTCAAGAAATCTCAAATAGTTCAGAATAGCCGGAAGGTAGAGAGCAAGAATGCTGAGAACTGAGGCTGGATAGTGATCAGGGGCCAGAGCCAGAAGGTCTTGAATGGCTGGATCAGTCCGTCGACCCTTATCTCACAAGCATGGTACTTTCATACTCGGAAACAGGCGCTGTGGTGGGATGGCGCCTGGGTCAGCTGCCCACAAGGGGAGAAAATGGACAAGACCAGGCAGAACTCTAGAGCTTTGGAACTGGCCTTCAAGGCCCATCCTCTCTTCCCGTTCTCCCAGAGCCTCATCTTGACCACTTCATGGGGACCTCATTGCCTGTTGCAGGGCATCAGTTTTAACTACTAAAATACGCAGGCCTTTTAAAACAAAGGCATTAAAGTCCGGGCTCTGGGCCAAAGCTATGATTATTATTAACAATAACTTTTAGCCCAACCCCCTTTCCTGATTGATTCATCCATTCCCTCTATTAGTCATTCAACAAACTGCTTTCAAAGGTCGCCCAGGATTGTGGAGGCAGCTGGGAAGTGAACTAGTCATCAGGCCCAGTGTGATGGAGGGGTGCTAAGGAAATTCAGAAGAGTGTCATGTAGTTCAGATTCCATGGATCAGGGAGGGCAACTTGGAGGAGGTGGCCTTTGACTGAGTCTTTTTTTTTTTAATATGTACGTATGTATGTATTTGGCTGCATCAGGTCTTAGTTGCAGCACTCAGGATCTTTGTTGCAACAGGCAGGGTATTTCATTGAGGTGCACGGGCTCTCTAGTTGTGGTGCACTGGCTTAGCTGCTCCGCGGCATGTGGGATCTTAGTTCCTTGACTAGGTATCAAACTCACACCCCTGCATCGCAGGGTGGATTCTTAACCACTGGACCACCAGGAAAGTCCCTTGACTGATTCTTAAAGGGTGGTTAGGAGTCGGCAAGGTACAGAAGGGCTTAGAGTATTTGGGGTGCAGAGAATATCAGGCAGACATGTAGCCATAAAGAGCAGGGCTCGGACTGGGGTGAGGCAAAGGGGTGGTTAGGGTACAAAATTTAAGGAGGCATTTGTACAACCCTGGGAATGAGCACCTCCTTAAACGTGGCACTCTAAAGTGTCACACTTGCCCCACCTGCCTCCTGGCCCTGATGGAAGTATGGCCCTTGCAGGGATCTAAAGAAAAAAACATTTTATCCTGAAGGTGATAGAGAGTTACTGAATGTTTTTAAACCAGAGAGTGAGATAATCAGATTTGCCTGCCCTGGGGCTCTACGGGGGATAGAGCGAAGATGAGACGGATTCCAGAAATAATTAGAAGGAATTATCAACAGGCTTTGACATCAAATTGGCTATGGGGTACAAGAGTGAGGCTGGAGCCTGGCATGACGTTTAGATGTATGACTTTGAGGCCATGGTGGCGGATAAGACCGTTCACTGAGACAGGGAATGCCGGGAGAAGAACAGGTTTGGAGAGAAAAAGAATTCATTTTAGCACATCTTGCATCTGAGCTGCCTGTAGTGTTCACATTAGCATGCAAGTCTAGGACTTGGCGGAGAGGGATCCCAGGCAGAGATTAGGAAACTGTCAGCATCCAGGTGGTATGTTAAAATCTTGGATCTGTGTAAAGGGAAGAGAGTCTTGGGGCGGAACTACAGGGAAGATGGACATCAAGAGACAGTGGAAGAAGAGTAAACAAGAAGGCTGTGCAGGAATGGTCAGAGAAGGAAGAAAAACCGGGAGAGGTGAGTGTCTCAGAAACTGATGGAGAGAGCCTCCGGGAGCGGAGCTCACAGCTGTCAGATGCCATCTGAGAGGTTGGGAAAGATCAGAAGACTAGGCGTCCATTCTCTTTGATAATGAGGTCACCAGTGGCTGTGGCTGGAGCTGTGTAGGGGAGAACTGGGGCAGAAGGGAGACCAGGGTGGAAATGAGAACAAGTGGGATGGATGTGAAGACTGAAGCAGACGGGGGATGCAGTGAACACACGTCACCAAGGGTGCCTCAAGAGGGGCGATCAAGAGCACTTTGGGACTGCTCTTTCAGACAACGGAGAGTTGACCACGATTAATTCTAGAAAAACACCTTCTTCTGCTTCATTGACTACGCTAAAGTCTTTGACCATGTGGACCACAACAAACGGTGGAAATTTCTCAAAGAGATGGGAATACCAGACCACCTTACCTGCCTTCTGAGAAACCCATATGCGGGTCAAGAAGCAACAGCTGGAACTGGACATGGAACCACACACTGGTTCAAAATTGGGAAAGGAGTATGTCAAGGCTGTATGTTGTTGCCCTGCTTATTTAACGTCTATGCCAAGTACATCACGTGAAATGCCACGCTGGATGAATCACAAGCTGGAATCAAGGTTGCCAGGAGAAATATCAGCAACCTAGATATGCAGATAAAAAAACAGATGACACAGATATGCAGATGATAATGCAGAAATCGAAGAGGAACTAAAGAGCCTCTTGATGAAGGTGAAAGAGGACAGTGAAAAACCTGACTTAAACTCAACATTCAAAAAAACAAGATCATGGCATCCAGCCCCACCACTTCATGGCAAATAGGTGGGGAAAAAATGGAAACAATGACAGACTTTATTTTCTTAGGCTCCAAAATCACTGCAGATGGTGACTGCAGCCATCAAATTTAAAAAACGCTTGCTCCTTGGAAGAAAAGCTAGACAAACCTAGACAGGTATTAAAAAGCAGAGACATCTCTTTGCTGACAAAGGTCTGTATAGTCAAAGTTATGGTTTTCCAGTAGTCATTTCTGGATGTGAGAGCTGGACCGTAAAGAAGGCTGAGGGCCAAAGCACTGATGCCTTCAAACTGGTGCTGGAGAAGACTCTTGAGAGTCCCTTGGACAACAAGGAGATCAAGCCAGTCAATCCTAAAGGAAATCAAGCCTGAATGTTCATTGGAAGGACTAATGCTGAAGCTGAAGCTCCAATGCTTTGGTCACCTGATGCGAACAGCCGACTCATTGGGAGAGACCCTGATACTGGGAAAGATTGAGGGCAGGAGGAGAAGGGGACCACAGAGGATGGGATGGTTGGATGGCATCACCAACCCAATGGACATGAGTTTGAGCAAACTCTGGGAGATAGTGAAGGACAGGGAAGCCTGGCATGCTTTAGTTGATGTGATCACAGAGAGTCGGAGACGACTGAGCAACCAAACAACAACAATAATCTCTAGAAGACAAGGAGTTGACAGAGACGGAAGATGATGGCTGGTGGGAGGGGGAGTGGAGGAAGGGAAAGGATCCAGGGAGTAGGTGGACAGATCCACTTTGGCCTGGAGAAGCCTAGATAGAAATGGAGGGCACCGTGTGACTGAAGAACATGGAGAGACAGGAAACTGAGGGAGGCCCCCACGACTGTGAAGTGTGAGGACAAGACAACGGGGAGGCTGAGCATGAGAGTTGCCCTGGGGGGCAAGGGGCAGAGTTTGAAATAGTTGCTCAGAGGAGTGGGACCCACAAATATTCATAGGGTGTCTCTTATGTGCATGGAACCATGCTGACCTTGGAGCACAAACAAGACCAGGTGCCTGACAGCAAAGGGCTTGAAATCTAGCATCCTCTCATTGATTTGTGACCATCTGCCAGGCACCGGACTGAGAACTTGACAAGTCCCAGTTAGGGTGAGCATTTTTACAACTGAAGAACATGGGGTTCAGAGAGGTGAGATGACTTCACCAAGATCAAACAGCAAGTAAGTGGCAAAGTGGGTATTTGAAGCAGGCTTTCCTGCCGGCTCAGCAGTAAAGAATCCACCTGCCAAGGCAGGAGACATGGGTTCAATCCCTGATCTGGGGAGATCCCACATGCAGAGGAGCAACTGAGCCCGTGAACCGCAATTACTGAGCCCACGCGCCCTTGAGCCTGTCCTCTGCAGTACAAAGAGCTGCCGCAAAGAGAAGCCAGTGCACCACAAGTAGCGAGTAGCCCCCGCTGGCCACAACTAGGGCAAAGCCCTTGCAGCAATGAAGACCCAGCACAGCCAAATATAAACAAAGAAAGAAAATGCAAAAAGCAGACAGATCTGTTTGGCTTCAGAGCTCATGTTGCCCCTCCGGTTCTCCAGCTCTCACCCCAGCACCCCTTCCACCTTCCTTCCCCCCAACCCAGCTCTTAATCTTGCACAAGATCCAAGCATGCTAGGGCTTCCTGGAGCCCAGGGTTTGGCAAGCGGGTCAAAGCGTGGTCATCTGCAGTCATGACCCTGTGGCCATCCATCCCAGGCAGTCCTCCCTGCCTGTGTTAGGAAGCAGGATTACCTCCTTTGTGCAAGCCACCTGTTGACACCCCGCCTCCTCAGCACTGTGTCACTGTCCCTAAGGGGGCCCCTCCCCAGTATGTTCCCAGTGATGGAGCTGCAGCCTTCGCACCCTATTGTCAGCCCTGGCAGCTGGCACTGCCACACACACACACACACACTCGTGGTGGCTTTCATGAGGCCAGTCACCCTGCTCAGATCGCCACAACAAACCCTTTGTAACACCTGGAAACCAAAGCTCTGTCAGCATGGAAAGCAGCTGTGAGTGATGCCCTGGAGCTGGGATGCGCTGGGGCAAGGCTCCAATTCCAGAGAGTGGACCACCCCAGAAGCCATCTGACTAAATGGGGCACCTATTTGACGAGGGTAACAGGTGCCCCTTGGGGCACTAGGAGGGAGGAGACAGGCTGGGAACTCACCTCCAAAGAAGCCTGAGTCTCTTGGTCATCAGAGTGACAGTTAAGAGCACGCGTCTGACGTTCCTGCATCACTTCTGTGCGTGACCTTGGCAAATGACCAAACCTCTCAAAGCCTCAGTATCCTCGTCTATAAAGTAGTACCCCCCCTCAAAAGCTTGCCCACAAAGTTCTTAGAACAAGGTCAGTTAGTCAGTAAACACTCAAAAGGGATTAGCTATTATTTTCTGAGTGCAGAGGCGAGCGAGGAGCGAGCTGCAGCTGGGAGAGGCTGCAGAAGGTGGTCAGGCTGGTGGCGGAGGAGGGGGGCTTTCATTTTTCCCTTGGATTCTTGGAAAGAGGGCAGAGCCACACAGCTAAAAAAATAACACAGTCAGCAGTTGGTCCTAAGTGGGGGAAGTGTGAGGACAGAGGGCAGAAGCTTCCGTTTAAGAAGGATTGAGAGGGGAGAGCTGGGCAGGAGTCGACCAAAAAACCGACCTGGAAACTCAGCAGCTAAGCAGCTGCGAGGGAATGTCAAATCCAGCAGAACGACCATAATTCTCGGTATAGGAGGCTACCCTGGGCCTGGCTGTTTGGAAAGTTAGCAATCCTAGAGGCTATCTCAGAGGCAAAGATGTGGGGGCAGGGAGGAACTCTCAAAGGCCTCCCCCGCCCCCGTACCCCATATCCCCCTCCCCCGCCCTCACCCTACGACAGGACTTCTTTAGAACTTGGCTTTCCAGTGCAAGCTCCCCAGTGGTCAAGACGCTTAATGCAATTCCATTTATTCCATTCATCCAAGATGGAATTGATAGACCAGAAGAGACAGGGAAGGCAGAATGGAGGCAGCTGCCTTTGGGGCATTTAAAGATGAGGGAAACAGGCCAGTGTGAAGCTGTTACTGTGTGGCAGGCAGCCCATGGGGAGTGGAAAAGGGCATGAGTTCTGGGGCCAAAAGACCTAGATTTAAACCCTGGCTCACCATTCACTCACCTCACCTGAGCCATCTTGGAGCAAATAAATCACTTGAATGACATCTCAGGGTCCTCATCTATAACATGGAGGAAGCGATAGCATCTACCACCCGGGCTTGTGGTAAGAATCAAATGAGTTGTTAGTTATTGTTAGAGGGTGAAGGGGAATGCCCGGAGAGGGGCCCAGGAAGCAGTTACGAGGCTGTAGGAGGGAGACAGCGTCTGTAGTGGAGTCTCGGGGAGGGCCTTATGGGGGATGTGGCATCTGAGAATGGCCTTGACAGATGGGCAGGATTTCAGAGAAAGGGACACACTGCCGGCAATGGGGACAACACGAGCAAAGACACAGAGCAGGACAGCCACTGTAGCGCTGGTGAGAGTTGGAGGAGCCTTGAGCAGTACAGCTCTCCCCCCTCTGTAATCCGTTCTCTGCCTCTGAGAGTCTGGTCCCTCCCACCTTCCGGTGCTCACAGTCAGTGGGGAAAGATAAGACAATCTAGACCAGACACCGGGTGCAGAGGGCAATGGGGCCTGGGAAGAAAAAGAGTGCCTTTCAGCTGGAGCCATCCAGGGAGACTTCCTAGAGGTGGAGGCATTTCAGCGGATCCTCCGAATTTGAAGTACAGTGATAGAAGATTTCAGATGAATGATGTTATACAGGGCTGATGCCAATTCCCAGAATACAGAGCACAGATGAGTGGAAGGAAACGGATGGAATTGGAGGATAGGATGTGGGGAGGTAAAGGCAAGCCTTGAATGCCAGGCTAAGTACAGGCAAGCTTGGGAGGGGTGCACTAAATACTGCAGAGGGAGAGTAAATGCTGTGGTCAAAGTGAGGCAGGAGGTAGATGGGCCCCCCACTTTCCCAGGGTAAAGCGATTGGAGATTCATTCCCTGTGGACCAAAACTCCAAGAGGAGAATAGCAGGACAATTAAGAGAGGCAGCTAGGCTCTGCCCAGACCGCATATTTCTCGTTCTCAAAGTCAGGAGACCTGCTAGACTACACAGGTGCAGAAAAGGCTCCTTGGAGGTCAAAGGGTGAGTTATGTCAAGGGATGTTCTACCAAAGGCCTCTGCAATAGAATCCACCTTGGCTTGGAGAAATGTGTCCACACATTCAAGGATCTTGAGATCTGCCAAATATGGACTGTGAACCAGGCAAATCAGAATGATTGGCCAAAGGAAAGCCAGGAGAAACACCCCATGCAAGTAATTCAAACTGCCACAGGGGCACGACTCAGGGACTCTTCCTCTAGCCTGCCTGTGTATCTATCCACAAGTACTGTACTCTTTTCCTCTTAATAAATACTCCACTTGCTTTGATACTGTCTGTCTTGGGCGAGGGCCCTTGGTACTGATCACTGGTTTAGGGGCTAGGATCTGGTGCTTTCACTGCCACAATCCAGCCCCAATCTCTGGCTGGGAACCCAAGCCCCGCTCCAAGCCGTTGCAGGCCACCGGAGATCAAAAGGCAACTTCAGAAAGATGAGTCTAGGGTAGTGGATAGGAGGCATTAGATCTGAGACGTTAACCGGGGTCCTGCCATTGTCCAGATGAAAGGTTCAAGTGCAGAACACCCCAAGGACAAGAAGAGATGCTGTGAGGAGGAACCATGGGATTTCCAGGGGGAAGAAGATGAACCTCAAAGAGACCTCTAGCCTTTCCTTCCTGAGTTGCGCTCTCCCCTCTCCCTACCCAGAGACGGATTCAATCTTCCGGGAGCCCCTGGCCCAGGCCTTTCAGGGGACAGGTCACAGGAGGATGCAGGCTCTCCCTCCCACACCCACTGGCATCTGGGCAGGGTTCAGCAGAGAGCTAGGCCTAGAGAGCTAACACTTTACCTGCAATCAAGTCCATCCTCAAATTCAAGGCATCCTGGCCCATGTTGCCCTTCCTGCGCCCCTTCTTCAAATCTAATTGGGTCTCTCAAGTCCCGTGGCACCGACGGGGTTAAAGCCAGCTCGTGTCACCGCCCCCGCCGACATCCCCCACCCGCCCCCCCAACCTGCCCGCCGCCGCGGCGAATGCCGAAGCCGGAAAGCGCGGGCCGAGGAGGGTGCATCACTGCCGCTGAGTGACGGGCGGGCCGGTGATTGGCAGCTGCCGGGCGGCGGGGTACAGGAGAGGGGGCCCGGGGCTGGGCTTTGGCGGGCGCCCGGGGCCGGGATCGTGCCCGCCGCGGCCGGGCCGGGCTCGCTCCTCCGGGGCCCAAGCCGGGCTGGCGGGGCGGGGCGGCGCCCTCCCCTGTACCCCGCGGGCGGGCGGGTGTCGCTAAGGTGACACTCGGGTGCGCGGCAGCGGCTGCAGCTGCAGGAGCGCGCTCAGCGCCCGGGCTCGGGCTCCAGCCGTCCGGGGGGCGAGCCCAGCGCTCACCACGCAGCACCCCGACACCCACCAAGACCGCTCCCCCGAGGGGCGCGGGAGGCTCCCCGCTGGCCCTTCCCAGGCGCGGCGCCCAGCCGCCGTCTGAGCCCCTGACGTCGGGAGGGACGTGCGGGACCGCGCGCTCCCCACCCCCCAACCCCCGCCTAGCGGCCCCGGGCTCAGAAGGAAGGGAGACTGAACTTGAGCAGGGAACCCCGAAAGGCCGCCGGAGCCGCGGGAAGCGGGCGGCCGCAGGATGGCCGAGGGGCCGGGCAGCGGAGGGCCCCGCGGGGACGGCGCTGGCGGCGGCCGGGCGGCCGAGGAGGAGGTGGTGCGAAGGCGCTGCCGGCGAGGCCAGGAGGCTGAGGCACCCCGGGGCGGGGCCGCTGGACCCCCGGTGGAGGAGCGGTTCCGCCAGATGCACCTACGGAAACAGGTGTCTTACAGGTAAGGAGGATGCGGGCAGAGGGGAACTCGCCGCTTGGGACCACCCCCACCTTCCATCAAGACTCATCGAGCGCCTGCCTGGCACTGCTGTAGGCCCTGGGGGTTCAGAATCGACTACCAGGGGGTCTCTGGCCTCTGTGTCCATGAGGGAACTTCTGCGGCCCTTCCTCTAATGCACAGTGAAAGCCCTATTCATTCAACGTGGAGTTACCAGTGCCAACTGCGTGTCAGGCTCTGTACTGGGCGCTGAGGGGGGAAAATAATCAAGATATGGTCCTTACAAACCTCTGTCTGCTGGCGAGACCCAGGAGATGCCCCCAGCCCTTCTTCTGGGGGAAAGAGGCACCCCATCCAGCCACCCCACCCCTAGCCCTGTTCATTCAACAGGCCTTACTTGAGCTTTCCTGGGGGCTGACCCTGTACTAGGTGCTGGCCTGTGGAAGTGACTGAGGTGGCGCTCCCTGCCACCATGGCTGAGACCCTGCTGCCGGGAGAAAGGGAAGGAATCCAACCCCACCCTCACCCCCCGCCCCGCCGCCCTGTGAACCCCTCTGCCCACGCAGATCCTCCCTGGCATCCCAGTGGCAGAATGAAACTTGCCGTTCCACCCCACCTTCACCTGTGCCTGGAGGAATCAGCTGGAGCAGCGGCCCCAGGGACCACTTTTCTGATTTGGGATGGGGTGGGGGGTTGACTACCCCTCTAGTAAGGGTGGGTAAGTTACACAGAGGAGGGATCAGAGGTGGGTGGAGGCAGGGCAAGGACAGCCCTTACCATCCCCGTCTCTCCCAGACCACAGCCTCAACCAGGACTTGCTGTCCCTCTCAAAAGCCCCTGGCTCGGAGTGACCTTTGGGGGGTCTGGCAGGGACATGAAGGTATCTGCAGTCCTTGAAGCCATCAGCCTGGTTAAAGGGATCTCCTATCTGTTCACAGCCCCAAGGACTTGGGATGTCTGAGGTTGCCCTGTTTCTCCCCAGGGCTTCTGGGAAGGAATATCCTAAAACTGATTAGTCCTGGGAGCTTGAAGGACTCCAATTTTTTTTTTTTTAATATATATTTATGCTCATTTATTTGGCTGCACTGGGTCTTAGTTGCAGCATGTGAGATCTAGTTCCCTGATCAAGAATCAGACCCAGGCCCCGTTGCTTTGGGAGCGCAGAGACTTAGCCACTGGACCACCAGGGAAGTCCTGGACTCCAATATTTTTAATGGCTATGAAACCATCAGGTTCCCATCACCTGAGGGGAGATGAAAGAGGAGGGGAGGGGACTTTGCCACCACCATGAAGTGAGATGCTCAGAATAAATGGGGCAGGAGGTGAGATTCCCATGGCCCTACTTTCACTGTCTGAGGCCTGTAAGGAATCAAAAGTACACTGAACTACAGTACTGAGTTGTTATAGAACACCGTGCTGAGAGAAGGGCGTCATCTGTCCCCTAGTTGCAGAGAGAGGGGCCCCTGAAAGTCTCCTGGGAGAGGAGAGAGTACAAAGAGACTGATGGGTGATGGGGCATCGAATGAAAGAAATATTAGTCTGGGAGTCAGGAGGCCTGACTTGTATTCTCACTTTTGCCAGTGACCTGCATGTCCTTGAGCTAGACACACACTCTCTTTCTCTCTCTCTGGGCCTCAGTTCTTCACCTGTGACATAAGATAGTGACCCAAGGTTTTCCTTAAGCTGTGGGTCAGGGCTGAACTGCATCTGGAGCTGAAAAGGAAGCCAGCGTGGAGTAGAGGCTTAGGGAGATGGAGGCAGAGAATAACCAAAGGGCCGAGAAGATGCTGTGCAGGGCTCGGAGACAGACACAAGGGCTGGGATTTGCCCAGGGTGGCTCCTGAATGGAGGGCCCTCCCCAGCCCAAACTTGAGGCCTCTAGTCACTAAGGACGCAGGGCCACCAGGCTGTGGCTCTCCTCTGGCTGTGAAATGATGGGGAGATGGGGAGACCTCTGGGCCACCTGTGTGAAGGCCACAGAAAACAGCACCATGGTGGATTCCAGCTGTCCTCACCCTTGGACAGATCAAGTGAGGCGCCTCCTAACCCTAACCCTAACCCTGAGCAAGGCCAGAAGTCTTGTCTTAGGACCAGGGCAGGACAGAGCGTCAGGACAAGAAGGGTGGAGGAAGCCCTGAGAAAGAGACGGAGCCTGGGTCCACCCACAGGACCCCAGTGGGAGGACTCAGCCCTCCCCTGTGACTGCCACCCCCAGCGTCCTCCTTGCCTCGTCCAGGCCGCTGGGGGCTGGCCAGAGCTCAGGCCCGCCGTGGGCCTTTCCACCTCCTCCGCCTGCCTGCCACAGTTCCATGCAGCTCTGGCTCGAAGCTAAACCTCCTACCCCGCTGTGAGGAGCTGCTAAGAAAAGCAGTTGAAAGCCATTCACAGAGAGAAAAGGCTTTTAGACAGAAATGTGGGGGCAAAAAAATTCGAGGGCGAGGGGTGGCAGCGGAAGCGGATCGGGCCTGGCTGCCTCTGACGTCAGTGAGGACGAGGGTTTTCAGCAGGACAGTAGGAGCTCTTAGGGACGTGGGGGTTTCTGGGAAATAGGTTCCCTTCCACCCCGCAGCGCAGCTCCGGCGGCGGTGTGGGCTGGAAGCGGCCCTGGCAGCTGCTTTAGGGGGATGGAGAGGCGGCAGGTTTCTGGCAGGAGAAACTCTTGGCAGGGAGGGAAGTGGAAGGACACCTTGTTTCTGCATCTGGGCCTGAGGAAAACTCCCAGATGCTCAAGGACTGAGCTCAAGGCCCACTGGAGGGTGGCCTCTAGCCTGGGAGAAGCCAGGGGTATGAGAGACACTGGCTTTGGTCTGAAAGGACCAGTCAGAAGATGCAGAATTTGAACCTCTGGAGATAAGCCCAGTGGTTCCCAAACCCCAGATCAGCTGAGGATCTCTTCTAAAATCATTTCTAAAGCCCTCCCTAGAGATCCTGATACAGAGAGTCTGGGGTTGGGCCTGGGCGTCTCAACTTTTAAAAACCTTCCCCAGGTGGGACTTTCTAGGTGGTTCAATGCCTAAGACTCCGTGCTCTCAATGTAGGGGGGCCCAGATTCGATCTAGGGAACTAGATCCCACATGTTGCAACTAAGACTCGGCACAGCCAAATAAGTAAATATATAAGATTAAAATAAATAAAAAGAATTTAAAATAGTAAAATGGGTGGAAAAGTAAAACCTCCCCCAAGTAATTTTGATAGTCAAGTAGGTTTGGAAACCACAGGCTTTACCTATGGAGAAGCTGGAGGAGAGAGACAAAAGGTAAAAAGTGAGCTGGATCATTGGGGGTGTGGGTGGCAGGGGGCATTCTTGTACTGGGTGCTGTCGTGGCCCTTACTCAGTCAGTTCGGTCGCTCAGTCATGTCCGACTCTTTGCAACCCCATGGACTGCAGCACGCCAGGCCTCCCTGTCCGTCACCAACTCCTGGGGTTTACTCAAACTCATGTCCATTGAGTCGGTGATGCCATCCAGCCATCTCATCCTCTGTTGTCCCCTTCTCCTCCTGCCTTCAATCTTTCCCAGCATCAGTTGTGGCCCTAGAAAGACCTTAAAGGAGTACCAGCACCTCTGTCTGGAGCTGACCCTGGGCTCGACACTGTATGAGATACAAATATGAGATAACATTCTTCTCCTGACAAAAGTATGATTCAGTCCAGGGCCAGGCAGTAAATATTTCCAGCTCTGCAGGTCACGTGGTCCCTGTAGCTCTACTCTGCCATCGCAGTGCAAAAGCAGCCATAGACAATATGGAAACCAATGAGCGTGACTGGATTCCAGTAAAACTTTATTTATAGGCACTGAACTTTAAATTTCATATGATTTCTACCATCACAAATATTATTCTTTTGCTTTTTTTTCCCAACCATTTAAAGTTGTAAAGACCATTCTTAGCTCACAGCCACACAAAATCAGGCAGAGGGCCAGATGTAGTCCACTGGCCATAATTTGCCAACCCCTGATCCAGCAGATGGCATGAGACAAACACTTGGGAAAGACAGCTGATGGTGGGCATTAGGAACAAACCTGGGCATTGAGCAAAATGGCACATGCATTGCACTGAGAGAGATGGTGTGATGCCCATGCATGCAGTCTTCAGGGTCAGAGAAATCTGGATTCAAATTGCAGCTCTGTCCCTTCCTAGATGGATAAATCACTTTCACCTCTGACCTCATTTCCTCTATGAAAAATGGGAACCGTAATACCTGTACCAGAAGGTGGCTGGTAAGATGAAATAAGACATGTAAAGGTCCTGACTTTTAGCAGGAGTGAGACGCAAATTAGATCTTCTACCCTCTCTAGCTGGATCTCCTTGTGGGTTGGGGGTGCCGGAAGGTCCCTGAACAAAGTTGGCCTGGAGCAATGGATGCTTGGTGAGACCTGGGAGTGCGAGTTCAGCAAAGGGAGGGCTTCCCAGGTAGCGCTGGTGGTAAAGAATCCACCTGCCAATGCAGGAGACACAAGAGATGCGGGTTTGATCCCTGGGTTGGAAGATCTCCTGGAGGAGGAAATGGCAACCCCCTCCAGTATTCTTGCCTGGAGAACCCCATGGACAGAGGAGCCTGGCGGGCTATTGTCCATGGGATCACAAAGAGTCTGAGATGACTGAGCAACTGCGTGCAAGAGCAAAGACGGAGCACGTGTGCATGTCCCCAGACTGCAGTCCTTCCCCTGCCCCCTCCACCCCTACAGAGAGGCTGGGGGGAAGAGACCAGGGTGTGCCAGCTGGCAGGGGACGGTGCCCCCTGCTGTGGGCATGGGACTGTGGGTACAAAGCTCCTCGAGGCAGGGGCACCTGATCCGACTCTCCCTGCTGCTATTTACCAGAAGCTAAAAATAACCCAAGAGTGACAGGGAGATGGGGCCGATTTGTAATTTAAATAGCAACAGGATAAAGCAAGGAGCTACAAGAGATCACATTCTGTCCTGAATTAAAAATGCAAAAACCGGGGGCAGAGAGCTGAGCTGGAGCTGGAGGAGGGGGCCCACTGCCAGAGGAAGCCGGAAGCTGTGGGGTCTATCATTTTCCTTCCTTTGGGAAGGGCGGGGGCCCAGGCCCAGCCCGGAACTCCTTCCTCCCCTCAGGGACCCGAGGTTCTTGCTGACTAGTGAGTCAAAGGCCGACAGGGAGGGCTGTGCCCAGAGGTGGGGCCAGGCTTATCGCGAAGGCAGCTGTATCGGGATTGGGGTTCCAGAAAATGGGCCTTATCAGACCCTATTTTGGCCCAGGGTGCTTGAGACGGGGCCCCTCAGCATCCCACGTCCCCCACCTCTCGCACCAGCGACCTTTCTGGAAGGGAGCTGGGCAGACCAGTTCCAGCAGAGGCATTTGAACACCGTGCTGCTGAACAGGCATCAGGAAGCCTGGGCTGGAGTCTCATTTTCACTTCCATCGATGCCATTGCAGATCAGAGCATTGAGAGAAGCCCTCAAGGATCCATGTCTCAAAGACAAGGTTAGCACAGGCTAGGGAGGAAATGTGTCTTTGAGGATGCACAAAGTGGGTAGAGAAGGCATTGGGAACAGATTTGTTTTCTGCTGAGCCCCTCTGTGCTGAACCAGGTTCTTGGCCTATGGATGTTTGGGGAAGGAAGGCTAATCAGGATTCATAGAGTGAGGGAGAATCCGAGGACCGCTGCGCAGCATCTTACAGATGAGAAACTGAGCCTCAGAGAAGTTAAGCAATGTGCTAAGATCCCACAGTCAGTAACTGGGGGAGCCAGAATCCAGACTCAGGTCAGTTTCACACCACAGCCCTTTGTCAGGCTTCCAAGGCCTGGACGTTCATCCTCAGGGATCTTTGCTTCTGGCTCTTTACTAAGCGCACAGATCCCTGGGAGGGGTAATAGCAGAGGGGTGCGGGGGCTGGAAGGTGGTTCTGCAATCAGAGCTTGTGATCCAACAGATGGGGATGAGAGGCTTGAAGGGCTTGCTTATCTTGTCCTGGGAGGTCTGGTGCTACCATCCAGGCTGGAAGCAGCAGGAAGCTCCTGAGGGCAGATCCAGCTAACCCCAAGCAAGGGCACAGACACCTAGGCTCCTCTCCCCTTCCCTGCGCCCCCCTCCCCCAGCCTGGGCACCTGGGAGGTGCCGAAGAACAGTTTCCAAGAGGGATTGTGGTTTGAGGGACCACCCATGACTCTGGAGTTACCCGTGCTATATTCACAGCTCTCTTGCCCCAGCGGGAAAGGACCCCTAGGCCCTCCTCCAGATTTCCTCCCACACATGACTTTAATGAGGCTACCCAGAAGGAGCCTAATCAAAATTCCATCTGTCACTAGCCAGCAGCACCTGCAGCCCAGCTCAGGTACATCTGTCTCCTCTGTGGATCAGCAGGTGCTTTGGGGCTCTAGGTTGCTCCCAAGGGCTCCAGCAGGTACCTGGATCACAGACTTAGCTGCTGGGAAGGGACATGGGCTCCAAAAATCCCCCATGTCTCACCACAGCCACTCATGCAAACAGGAAGCCAGCTCCCTCCCTCTGCTCTGCTTGTTGGGCTCCTATATTCAGCTCATTTCAACTTCCATAGGAAGTTACTAAGCACATCCTATGCATCCAGCACGGAGCCAGAAGCTACACTCGGGTCAGGAATCCTGTAAGGAGATAAGACTTCATATGCAGAAAAGGGCATATAATGGAGGAGTATCGAGGGGGAAAAAAGAAGAGTGTCAGAGAGACATCAGTGGGGTAGGAGGACCGACTCTAGAGCACCATTCGACACTTCAGTTCAGTTCAGTTCAGTCACTCAGTCATGTCCGACTCTTTGCGACCCCGTGAACCGCAGCACGCCAGGCCTCTCTGTCCATCACCAACTGCCGGAGTTTACTCAAACTCACGTCCATCGCGTCGGTGATGCCATCCAACCGTCTCATCCTCTGTCGTCCCCTTTCACTTAGTAGGTATTTATAAAATATGTGTCATATGAATGAATGAATGAGTGGAAACCTGGAGATCAGGGAAGGAGATTCAAATGAAACTGTCAGAGCTGGACAAGATCTTAGAAACCATCTGGTCCAACCCAGAGACGTTAAGTGATTTGCCCAGCGTTGCAAAGCAAGGGCTGGGGTTTGACCCAACTCTTTCCACCTTCCCTTTTTTTTTTGCTTTGGGGACTGGGGTTTTGCAAGATGGACGTTCAGATTGGCCAAGCTCTATGGGCAGCTGGGGCAAAGGAAGCAGCATAAGCGGAATGGAGTGGCGGGGTGAGGGCAGCGTGTTAAAGGAAGTGTGAAGAAAGAGGGAAGAAATGTTTATTGAGTACTTACTGAGAGGCAGGCACCAGCACGGTGTGAGCTGAGAGAAAAATCTCTGCAGGGAAAACTTGGACCAAGAGGCCAAAACGAAAGGAACCAGAACATAAGGAGCCCTGAAGGTCAGGCCAAGGAGGTTGGCTTGGCTGGTTTTGAGAGCAGAGGCTGTCCAGACCATGGGTTAAGTGTTTGGTGCCCTGGTACATTTCTTTTCCCCAGCTCCCACGTGCTCATCCAGGCCATGGAAAGTAGAACACCTCATCCTCTGGGGCCTCGACCAAGCCCAGAATAATATTCTTACCCAGATTCCTCTTCCTGTGAGTATCTGAGTGGATTCTGAGGGGTCCCCAGCTCCCCGATGCTGGCACACCTTGTCCTAGGAACTGCCAAGGGCATTCTCCCCGGCCCTGTGCACCTGTCCCTTCCAGCCTCGTCCTCCCCACCCCACCTGCAAAGCACTGACAGCTTCAGTGAGTACAAGTCCAAGGGGACCGTGGTCCCACAGCCAGGCTGTTCTGCCTCTCAGAGTCCCCAGCCTGCCTGGCTTCCCCTCCAGGAGTCACATTTCCTGCTCTCTGCTGCTCCAGGGCTGCCAGAAGGCTCACTGAAAACAAGCCCAGCCCCATTTCCTCTGTTTAACTGTTCAAGCTACTTCCAGAATCCCTGGGGGGTGGGGGAAGACAAGGCCTTGCAACAGCCTCCTTCTAGTACAGGCCTTGGCCTGGCTGGCAGAGTCTCTGGTGGGGCTTTACAGCACACAGGACCTGTCTTGATCTAGGCAGGATGATGGGCTGGAGGTAGAACCCCTGGGAAAGGGGGTGCCAAGCCTCAGTGGCATTACTTGGCTCTGTCCCCAACCCTAGAGGGACAATAGGATGTCTTTATTCACGGGTACCGACTCGGGGGTGAAAGTCTTATTTCTACCACTCGCAGGCTGGGTCCCGTTGGACAAATGAGCTTAGCCGCTCTGTGCCTCAGGTTCCCCATCAGTCAAAGGGGGTAAATAACAAGATCTATGTCATAAGGTTGTCACAGGAATTCAAAGGTTTGGGGCACGGTAATGTCCACGAAATATTATCTATTTATCATTATTATTACTACCAAGTATTACTCATTCATGACATAGCATGATTTATGAAACGAATAGTTAATGAGAAGTATTATGTTCCAGTCATGAGGGCCACAAAGGTGATTACAGCAGCAGACAGAGGTGTTTTTTTTTTGTATTAATATTTGTTTACTTATTTATTTGGCTGTGTTGGGTCTTCGTTGCGGCATGCGGAATTTTAGTTCTGACGTGTGAGATCCAGTTCCCTGACCAGGGATCAAATCCTGGCCCCCTGCATCGGGAGCACAGAGTCTTAGCCACTGGACCACCAAGGGAGTCCCTAGATGAGGTTTCTAAGGGCTGGAAGGGCATCGTGTACATTCCTGTGTCTGCAGGTTCTGTAGTGTCAATATTTATTGAACTGAACTGAACTGACACCGTTTCTGTCCTCAAGAAATTTACAGACATTCTGGGGGTAACAAACACATATAGAGCTAAAGAACTAATTATAGAGCAGCATGATTAAAGAGTGCTTGAGGAAGGGATGATTTCCATCCCAGAACCAACCCTAATAATAAAGAGTAAGTGTATGCCTTACTATTTATTTAGCAAATTCTCAGAAATGGCCTCAAAGTCCACCCAGTGTGGCCTTTTTGCTATTCTTTAGACACATCCAGTCCATTCCTACCCAAAGGGCCTTTGCTCTCACTGCTCCTTCCACCTGGACTGCTGTTCTCCCAGGCAGTCACATCATTTGCTCTCTCAACTCATTCGAATCTGTTCTCAACTGTTGCCTCTTCAGGGAGGCCTTCCCCAGCCCCCCTTCCTAAATAGCATCTCCAGGATCCTCTTCCCCCTTCACCTTGGCTTCATTTTTCTCTGTAGCTCATCTCATCTCATCACCTGACAATCTTTCATATATGAATTGTTTAGAAGAGAATTTAAGCAACATGAGGTGAGAGCGCTGGTTCCTTGCACACTGCTATCTTGTCTGATGTAGAGCCTGATGCACAGAAGGCACTCAGTAACTATTTATTGAATGAATTAATTTGTAAACTCTTTCACCTCTTATTTAATCCTCCTAAAACTAGGAGACGCAGGTTCGATCCCTGGGTCGGGAAGATCCCCTGCAAAAGGAAATGGCAACCCACTCCGGTATTCTTGCCTGGGAAATCCCACGAACAGAGGAGCCAGTGGGGTCACAAAGAGTTGGACACGACTTACTGACGAAATGACAACAACAAAAAACTCCACGAGCTTAGTTATTACCAGTGCCCCCTTCCACGTTACAGATGAGAAAATCGAGGCTCAGAAAAGCTCCCTGACACGCGTGTCCGCTAGTCTATCTGTTTATAGCCTACCTTATTCCTAAAAGGATTTCAGGTGACCTTGGAGAGACAGACCTCTCGGACCAGGGTACACAGCTGGTAAGGGGCAGAAACAGGATGTAGACATCTTCTAGTTCCATTCCAGTTATCTTTCCACTCCGCCACATTCTGTGTGCCTGACCCTGTGTTAGGCGGTGTGGTGCTCACAGGGCTGAGAGGAGACAGAGCTGCATGCAGGCTGGGCACGGTCCCAGGGCAGCCGGGGGTGGTGATGAAGTGGGCGACCTCGGCAGGACCAAGAGGTGAAGATTGGAGCTGTTAGGTGGAGAGGGGGGCCAGACGGGGACTGAGGTTCAGATCCCAGACTGGGCAGGCCTGCCGGCTGCCTGGCAGCCTCCGACTTGCTATTGTCTCCCGGCTGCTGGGCCGGGCTTGTCCTCACCTGCCTCTCACCCTCTTGGGGCAGCCCTTCTTGCCAGCCAGCCTCCTGCCCTGGCCAGCGGAAGGCGCCTGCGAGGCCTGTGGTCCTCTCCGGGGCAGCCGGCCGGCCTCTCGCAAGGCCCCCGGGTCAGGAAGTGCCGAAAGAGGAAGAGAGTCGCCGGGCAGGATGAGCGCACGGGGGGCCGGCCGCAGTACCGGGGGAGGCTGCGATGAGGCTGCAGCTCTGGGCCCCGCGGAGCTTCTGGCGACGACGGAAGAAGGGGAGCGGCCTGGGGCTCTGAGACAGATGTGGCGCTACCGCTCCTGGGACGTCCCACAAATCCCAGCCGAGGTTCCCCAGTCTCAGTAGGTACTTGGGGGGCCCGAGAATGGGCACAGGGACCTGTGACCCTCAATCCCTCCATGAGTCTTTTATCTTGGGTGGGGGAGTCGGCAGAAGTGGGGTTACCCCTCTCCCTGTGTCCGGTGGCTCTGCAGAGGCTTGGAAAAGGACAGAGGGCTTCTTGGCAGCGTAAGAGGGGCTCTGATGTTGGAATTGCTGGGGGGAGGTGTGGCAGGGTGCTGAGCTTGCAGAAGGCGGAGTTGAGGGAGCTAACAACAGGGGGGGTCTGGGAAGAGAAGCCCCCACAGGAATGTGGCAGTGGATGTCTCGCACAGAATCAGAGGGTCTTCAGCTGCCTCTGATCTCCCCGCTCAGAGCTTGGTCAGAACCATTGGGAAACTTTCCCAAAGGGTCCCAGGCACCCGGGGACCCTGTCCAGCCCCCTGGGGGGTCTCACTGCTGCTCTGGCACCAGCTGCTGGTGGGAGAACTCCAGGGGGTGGTGCCCCATGCCTGCTCCAGGCCAGGGGGAAACTTGAAGGAAGCCGGGAGAAGGTTCTGAGCTTCTGGATGGTGACTGTTGGTTCCAAACAGCAGGCTTGCCCACATGTCACAGCTCCCAGCACTGGCTAGATGTGGCTGGCTGAGGCTGGAAAATGGGCTGCCAGAACCCCAGAGAGGGTGAAAGTGAAGTGACACAGGATGTGGCTTTGCAGAGAGGAGTGCTAACAGGAACAGCGGGCACCTCATATGGGCATCAGGGTGGCAGTGCTGGAGGGAGAAGACCATACTCTCCAGCCGCCTGGCTTCCTCTTGTCAGCCCCACAGGAGCTATCAGAGGCAGCCCCCGAGCTGCTGATTCCCAAGTGTGTGTGTGCTGGCCTTGCCAACCACAGGTGACTGCTCTGGTTCCAACGGTTTTCCTCATCTCTAGAAGGGGACAAACTTTGCTGTCTGAGGGGGTGTGTTTGTGTGTCTGTGAGGTATATTTCTGGGTGAGTAAGGTACATGGAGGGAAGCCCAGGTGACTCAGTGGTAAAGAGTCCACCTGCCAAGGCAGGAGTCACAGGAGACACGGGTTCAATCCCTAGGTCAGGAAGATCCCCTGGAGGAGGAACTAGCAACCCACTCCAGTATTCTTGCCTGGAGAAAATCCTGTGGACAGAGGAGCCTGCTAGGCTACAGTCCATGAAGTCACAAACTGTCGGATGTGACTGAGCACAAACGCATAAGGTATACTCGAGGGGGATGCAACAACATGTAACCGTCGCCCTGGGTTACATTTGAGCATAGAAGAAAGACGTATGTGTTCGCTGACGGCGTGTATGTTGGGGGATGACAGCGCGGCCCTTCCTTTTGTGTACGTATTTATGTGTGTGTAAGAGACGTGCAGGTGAGTCCTGTGGTGTAAGAGATCTATAGGTCCCATCACATATTGTGTTGGGAAAGTGCCATGTGCTGGAGTGTGACGGTGTTAGACACAGCCTTGAAGAGATGTGGAAAGATGAATTTGTGTAACAAACGTGTCACTGGTGTGCGCGAGGGCCCTTCAGTGACTTTGGTCCTGGTGTGAAATCTCTGAAGTGTGAGAAGCTGGGGTGGGAAGTGTTCGACTGGGTAATGATACTCATAATCATTGTGTGAGTATCACACAGTGCGAGCATAATCGTGTGTGAGGCGTGTTTGTCTCCGTGGGTACCGGGAGCGCCGTGGGACTTTTGTTCCCGTGGGCGTGATTTCGGGGAGCCGAGCGAGTAGGGGTGGAGCTGCCGTAAGTGGCCGTGACCGGCACCGGGTTTGCGAGAGGGGTGTCTACTCCCTGCAGACGTGGGAGGGGAGGTGGCGACCGCCCCCCTCGCGAGTATTCGAGGGTGGGTGGTCCGGTAGGGGCGGGGGGAGCGGGGCTGAGAGGAAGAAAACAAGGTTGCGCGTGACCGGGGTCGCGCACCGCGCGGGCGTGTCAGCCTGGAGACTCGCTCGGATCCGGGCGGCGGACCCGTTCGGGCTCGTGGGCGGGGCAGCCGCTCGGGCTCGCGGGCGGGGCCTCGGAGGCCCCACCCCTCCTCTCGGTCCCGCCCCGCCCCTCTGGCGGCCCAGGCGGCTTGCGGCTCGGCGGGCCGCCGGCAGAGGGCGCGGCGGACCGGGCGCCGCCGCGTAACCGAGGGGGCGTGCTCGGCGGCGGGGCAGGCAGCGGCCCGGCCAGCTATGCGGGGTCCTGCGGCCGCTGCTGGCGGCACTTCCTGGAGCGGCGGCGGCCGCTTCCCCGGCACCTGGGCGTGGGGCGCGGGGGCGCGCGGCGCGGGGCGGGCGGAGTCGGCGCGCGCCATGGCCGAGGCGGGCGCTGAGGAGCCGGCGTGCTGAGCCCCGGCCGCCGGCCCGGCATGGGCGTCTCCCGCGGGCCCGCCGCCGGCCGGGGCTAGGGCCGGATGGAGCCGCGGGACGGCAGCCCCGAGGCCCGGAGCAGCGACTCCGAGTCGGCCTCCGCCTCGTCCAGCGGCTCCGAGCGCGACGCGGGTCCCGAGCCGGACAAGGCGCCGCGGCGTCTCAGCAAGCGGCGCTTCCCAGGGCTGCGGCTCTTCGGGCACAGGTGAGCGCGGCGGCGGCGGGAGGCATCCCTCGGCCACCCGGCGCTGACCCCGGGCGGGGTGTCCCCGCGCGCTGGCGATCCGGGCTGTCTTGGCGTTGGGCTCTGCATGGGGGGGTCCGCCCCCGTCGTCCGGGCACTGTCGCCGGGTGGGTGGGGGGTGTCATTCTCTGGCACCGGCAGCTCAGCGCGCCTTCTCTGGGGCACTGAGACGGGGGCGGCTTCTAGCTCTCCAGCAGAGAGGCAGAATCACCTAACCCGCTGGCACCAGCGGGTCGGGCCCCCACGACTAGTCATGCTCCCCTTTCTTGGCACTGATGGGAACCGGGCCCCCTCTGAGCATCCTGGCCCCAGGGAAGTGGGCAGTCACGTCGTCGTCGTCACCCCCGTCCTCCGGGTGGCCCGGTTGCCTACCACCGCGCTGCATGGCAACCGCAGAACGTGGCCTCCTGGATCCTACTGTCACGACCCATGCTTGTCCCGGCAGCCCTGGTCACCGACTTAGTCGCTGGGCATTTTAAGCTGCTCTTTGGGGTGGGAGGTGGGGGGGTGTCTGACCACCTGTTCTACACTGCTCTGAATTAGCAGGGAGGCCGGCAACCTCTGCTGGGGAGTAGGCACATCCTCCCTACCCCCATCTAGTCCTGCTGGGAAGGGGACGGGGTGCTGGTTCTTTCAAGCTCCGTCTCGCCCCCTCCCCCAGCACACCAAATGTCACCGTCTTGTGCCTGTGACAGGGCTTTGACCAGGACTCTGGGGGAGGGTGTGGAAAGACTGAGTGGAAGGCGGCCTGGGGCCTGTGTGCTGGCGTTGGCCCGGGAGCCGCTTCCTGCCCCTGCAGCCCTGGTGTGAGGGGAGGTGGAGCCCCAGGAGTACTGCCACCTGGCTCCCTGGGTTCCTGGCTTACCCTGACCTTCTCCAGCGGCCGCGGAGCTTGCAGCCAATCAGCTCAGGACCCCGGAGCCAACTCAAATTGGACTCTGACCACTTGGAGTGTGCCCAGGGCCTCCCGCTCGCTTGCCCTCAGTTGTCCAGGCTTCATGGTACTTGGGGCCCCCCACGCCCCGAGCTTTGCCCTGTCCCTTCCCCAGGGGTGACCTCACCCACCAATAACACGGGCAGTCTTTTCCTGCACAGGTTGGCGTCCCTGCGATGCTGACCTGTGCCCTCTGGCTGCCTTGCCCTAACCAGAGCCCTGCTCTTTGCCCCTGCACTGTGTCACCAAACCCACAGATCTGGGTCCTCACAAGGGCAGTGGAGCTCCCTCCGTCCCCCCGTCGGCCCTTGTGAAACCGTGCAGGCTTCAGTGTCACATCAAATGGGAAAGGGCGCAAAGCGACGCGTGCCTCTGTTTTGTCACCCACAGCCCTGCAAGAGGGAGCAGTTGACACCCAGCTCCGCAGGATGTAGCCTCCAGTGTTCACAGGCTCGTGAGGGGGAGGGGGGGCTCCGCCAAAGGCTTCCTGTCCCTGCCCACAGGGCACCAAGTGTCGGGCTCTTCTGACCTGTGACTGTGTCCCTCGTGAAGGGCACAGGTTTGCACACATAGCGGCGGACCCTCAGGAGGAAGAAAAAGAAGCGGGAGAACGACAGGTACCTTTACATCAGTCTCTCAAATAACCAGGATGGGTATTAACTTCTCCCGTTTTTGTAGATGAGAACACAAGCTCAAAGAGATGAGTAGTTTGCCAGAGTCACACAGCAAGTTTAAGAGTCAGAGACAGAGTTTGGACTCTAGTCTGACTCCAAAACCCACATCCTTTTCTCTCTACCAAACAGAATGTCACAGTGACCTCAGGACCTTTAGGAAGTACAGATTCCTAGCTCTTACCTGGGCATGTCTGACTCATCCGGTCCAGAGGTGGGGCTGGGCATTTTATAAAACTTGCCAAGTGTTTCTAAAGTGCTTCCAAGTTTGAGAGCCATCGTATTACATCCCTCTGGGGATGGTGAGCGATTTGATAGGTTAGTGAATGAGAAGAACCTCCAACAGCATCTCTGGAAGCATGGCAGGAGTGTCCCCTGCCTGGTAGCATTGTGCTCAGGCAGTGGGCATAAAGAAATGAATGTGTTTGGAAAACCCCGTCAAGTCAGGGAGAGGGCAGCCGGGGGAACAGATTTCCTCCTGGCAGTCCTGGAGTTCAGAGAGTCAGATGTCCCCCTGGCTGATCTCTGTCCCCTTGCTTTGACTGGAGGCAGGGCGGGACAGATATTGGGAACAGTGCACTGCAGTGGCACTGCCTCTTGGACAGCATCACCTGGTCCTGCCCTCTTTCTGGTTGCCATCCTCAGGTGAAACTCCCCATTGCCCCCAGCTGAACCCAGTCCACCGTCTTTCCTCAGGCGCTGAGCTCATCCTCAGCCTAGCTCTTGCTGCTCATTGGACCTCTACCCTCTAATGATCAGCCCCCACCTTGCCCCCCTCCTACCCCCATACACACTTAAGGCCTTGAGACTGGGGGTCCCGCTTCGCGAATAGACCATGGCTGGGAGAGAGGATAGCAAATAGGTTGGTGGCGGCTGCAGATGCTACGCTGAGTCTTCTGCATTTGGATCTTGGCCCAATGGTAGAGGTCTAGAATCCCCTAGCATTCAGATCTTGGCTCAGTGGTAGAGGTCTGGAATCCACTAGCACTCTGCCATGGGCTTGGGAGGGGTAGCGATGGTACATGGGCTGTGTGTTTATCATCCCTGGTGTGGTCAGGAGGAGGATGGTCTCCGCCTGGCAGCCTCTTTGGCATCTCCCTTGAAGCCCACCGCAGCCTCTCACACCAGCCTCTCACAGGTTCACTGTCTGGAAGCTGGGGAGCAGTGTGCCACCTCTCCTTTTTTATTTAGCCTGGGAAGACTCACGGCTGGGCCGTACTCCTCCCCAGTTCCATTCCACGTCTCCTGTCCTTGCTGGGAACCATCAGTCTCTCCCCATGAGGAGGTGTAGGCCCTGCCCTAGGCAGGGCATCTGGGTTTTCCTCTCTCCTGACCATTCAGTCTCCTGGCCTGCGGGGTGGTCAGTCGGAAGTGGGAGGGAAGGTGACTGCCTCTTCCTCATCCTCCAGGGCCCACCTCCAGAGGACGCCCTCAGCCTCTGGCTGTGCCAGCAGCCTGACCCCGGGCAGGTTACACAGCTGGTGGATTAACTGGTTTGGCACCCCAGGGGCATCAGAAATTACCTGGCCATTCACCCGTCTAGACAGAAGGAGCCTCAGTCTGCAGAGCCCATGGGAGCCCAAGCATGGGGTGTACCCGCCCTGCCCTTTATCCGTGTTTAAAGTCACTGGTTCCCGGAGGGCAGGAAGCACACCTGTGGGACAAGTCGGAGACAATAGGTCCCATTTAGAGGTGATGCCACGCGTGGGGCCCAGTGAGCATGGACCTGGAGTCCAGATGGCGGAGGCTGCCCGCCAGGCGGCCTGAGCAGCAGCAGCCCCACTTGGGAGTTGGTTTTGCAATGATCAGAAGGGACATGTTGAGGGACGCCTCACGTTCAGAGGCGGGAGCCCGGGCTCTGGCGCCCGCTTGTCTGGGTGCAAAAGGCGCCTCTCTGAGTGGTTTGTCTTGCTCAGGCTAATTCTGGGAGTGGCCCCGGGGGCCAGAGGAGGCAGGTGTGAGCCAGGGCCCCCGAGTTTGGGAAGAAAAAGGGGCCTCGGCGTGTGAACTGCAGGTCAGCTCACCTGACCACCCACTCCCACGCAACGTTGGGTGCCAGTGGGAGCCGGCCAGGCCGGGCGCGGGTGGGACCCGTGGTCTTCCCCCTGCTGCCACACACCCACAGCTCTGGCTTAATGGGCAGGGGAGGGGCGCGGGCAGCTCTTGGCACCTTTTTTCTCCGTGCTGTCCTCTGGAAAGGTCAGATCTCAGGATGCGGAGCCGCCCGGGACTGTCACTTGGCAAAAGAGCACTAGAGCCGGTGTCCTCCTAGGCAAGGACCGGGGAAGGGCCGGGTGGCCCTGGGAGAGGGAGAACCAGGCCTGCCCTCCTCCGCTCTGGAGCCCTCTCCACGATCCACCAGTCCCTCCCCGAGCAGAGGGGGAGGCGAGTGGGCACGCTGGCGCTGAGGCCTGGCCTGCGCTGGTTCCGAGGAGAAGGCCGGATGGGCTCCCTATCCCTGGCCAAGGGGAGCAGGTTCTCCCGTCCACAAGCCGATGGAGAACTTTTCCTGCAGTGTCGCCAAGTGACACAAGGGGGCGACAGCCACCACCGAGGGCCCGCTGTGATGGGGCCATCCCCTCTCCTGCCCTCGCTGATGCCATGGGCCTATGTTTGGACCCACACGGCCCCCTGCTGCTGACACTCTGGCTGCCAGGGCGCAGCTGGGCAGGAGGCGGCAGGAGGCAGGCTGGGCGTGAGCTTCCACGTCACCTGATCCAACCCCCTCCCCGCCTCTGAAGACCCAGGCCCAGGGCGGTGGCCTTGACGGGGCTGAGGTCTCACAGCCAGCGAGGGGTCATCTGGGCCTTCAATGCCCGTCCCCTGACTCCAGGATCGTGTCAGTTTGTACCCCGTGCCAGGACCCCGGCGACCTCCCCGCTTTCTGAGGGACCCTCAATCTGGCATCTTCTGGCCTGACCGCCGCCCCCCCCCACCCCTAGTGATTCTCTCGGTGGGCATGTGGGGGAAACCCCCACGCCTGCATCCAGGCTCAGCATCTCCCTCATCCTGGGCGAGATCAGGGTGCACCTCCGGGGGGGTGCCCCCACCGAACCGCTGCCTCTGAACCTCCTCATGGGTGGGGCCCCGGGGCCCTTCAGGTGTCAGCCCCCCGCAGGGCTGCAGTGTGGTTCCCCACCCTCACGGGTCTCAGCACAGGGCCCGCCCGGCACTCCAGTGCCACAGGCAGGAGCCTGCGAAGGTGGTTCAGGTGGCAGGGGGCAGGTCAGAGCAGCGACCAGATAGATGCCTCTGAGGAGCTCTCATCCTGCCATCTTTCTTGGCCCCCTTCCTCAGCTGAGACCCCAGAGGCAGGGTTCGGGGGTGGGAGCAGGTCTGAGGCAACCTGAGGCTCCCGGGCCCTCCCCGGAGCACTCCCACCCCCTCCCCGCACCAGGACGCCGGCGTTGTGCTCACCCGTCCTTCTCCGGCGATTCAGTTACCAGAAGCTTGAAAGTCCATCATTTCACTTAATACGCCTGACAGCCTTGCAGTTGATTTCATTCCCATTTTAACATATGAGACCCCAGGGGTCAGAGAGGCCATTAGGGCTCGTGGCCTGGGGTCACGCGGTTCACACCCGAGCCCAAAGCCAAGTATCTTTCCAAACACCAGGCTGCCCTGGGACGCACTGGCCCTCTCTACTTCTATTCTTTTATTTTCCCATCACCAAACTGGTAGAGCCTAAGAAGGGGTTTGAGGGCTCCTTGAAAGCGAGAGATCTTTATCCTGCGTGGGAGTGGAGTAAGGCCTCCGCGTGGTCTGTGCCCCAGCCCCACGGGAGAACTGCCACCAGGATCCTCGCTCCTGGGAGAGCAAGGCCCAGCCGGGGCGGGGGGACCCGCGAGTAGGGAGATCAGGTTTGTAAGCCGGAGGTCCTGTGGTTCCCTGGCTGGATCTGGAGTAGAGGAGCAAGCCTGGGGCCTTTGATCTGGCCTTCAAAGCACAGGGAACAGATGACTCAAGGGACATACTCAAAGGAGCCCCCGGGGGGTCAGTGAGTGGCCTGTGGCCCGGGAGAGCAGAGCACACCAGGCCTCCCGGTGAGAGGTCTCAAGAGAGGTGGGGGGCCCCCAGCCCTCTCTCCCCACTCTGGAACCTCTCCTTGCTTGTGCCTGGCCGGGCGCCAGTTCCCAGCGCCCACTCAGAGGTCTCTCCCCTGCCAAGGCTGAGCCAAAATAGCTGCCTAGGAGCCTGGGCCCGCGCCGCCCACGCCCCAGCATCTCGCGGGTTAACAGCTTGCCTGTCTCTCCGCCCCCCTTCCCCAGCTTGCTGACATTTTACTGAAGCGGGGGTGGTTGTGAAAGGGGGCAAGCTGGTTCCTGCTCCCTGGCCCACACAGACACCCCACTGACACAGCCTGTCACCCACTCGCCCTCCCCTTTCAGGGGAGACCTTTCTTCCGGCTCCACCGATGTGGGGTTCCTACTATGAGACAGCGTGAGGCATGCTCAGGGTTCCACACCGCGGCCGAAACCCGTCCATGAAGACAGACCTGGGGCAGCCCCCGGGAGCTATTCTCCCTCTGGGTGTCTTTTTTTCTTTTTTAAATATATATATATAAAAATCTTTAAAAAAATTTATAAAAATCTTTTTTAAAGCATTGAGTATTTTGCCATGAGGAAAGTATACAGAATATAACACTTACCAGTTAGCTTGGCCAGATCTTACCAATATACCATAGATAGAGACGAAGGCCTCCCTGTCTCCCTCCCCAGAGGAAACCACAGCCCTGATTGGGGTGTTTAGATTCTCGTGCCTGTTTTAAGATATTTTTCCCCGCGTATATATGCATCCATAGCAACACATAGTATGGTTTGGTATGGTTTTGCCTTTGAGTTAGAATGGTGTATCGTACATATTCTGAATTTAGGTTTTTCCCTCCATATTGTTTTGGAGATTTAACCGTCTTGGAACCTGAGCTCTAGTGTGAACCTGTTTTAATTGCCATATACTATTCCTTTTGTAACTGTCCAGCAGCTTATTTACCCAGTCTCCTGTTGATGGACACTTAGGTTGTTGGCAGGTTTTTTTCCCATTGCAGGTAATCCTTCAGAGACAGTGCTGGTCCAAGACTCCCTGTGCGTTCTGTCCACCGGCGTGCTTGGTTGCAGGGCAGAGTGTCTTCAGCTTTGATTTGTTGTTGTTGTTTAGTTGCTCAGTCACATTCAACTCTTTTGTGACCCCAAGGACTGTAGCCCACCAGGCTCCTCTGTCTGTGGGATTTCCCAGGCAAGAATACTGGAGCGCGTTGCCATTTCCTCCTCCAGGGATCTTCCCGATCCAGGGATCAAACCCGCATCCGCTTAGATAGTTGTAACCAAATGGTGCTCCAGAGTGGCTATCCTAATTTTTAGGCCTCTGGACTTACTTTCTGTCTTTAAAGTTTTGGTAAACCGAGGAATGGGTTACCATGAACACTTTTTCTTTCAAGTCTGCAGTAGTGCCCTGAGGAAGACAAGATGGTGTTACCCCCTTAATCTGTTGGGGAAATTGAGGCCTAGCCAGGGTAAGAGACTTGGCTTGAGGTTGCATAGCCAGTCAGAGGAAGAGTACATCTGGACCTTTTGAGTCCAAATCCTCAGAAAAGACCTTTGACCCTGATAACCTCTCAGGGAGATTGTAGGTGCAGGAAAAAAACAACAAAAACCTCTGTATGGAGTGCAGAAAGCCTGGGAAGTAGAGTGGGGCCCAGAGGGCTGACAGCTGATTCTAAGATCTTCTCATAGATGAAGGAGGAAGCAGCGTGGTCAGAAGATTTCAGAGGAGTTAAATTTTGAATGAGGGGTAAAGAGTGGAATGCTGCTCCTGGCAGATGGGGAATGATGGCCTGCTGCAGACACAGGAGAAGGCGACAGCAGGGACGGGTCACAAGAGAAGAGGGAGGCGGGGGCCAGCAGGGGCTTCATAAACTCTCTCGGCAAGGCGTTGAGAGAGGCAGAGGGAGGTGCATCGGCATCCCCATCGGGGATCAATTTCACCCTGTGCCTCTGAGACACGCGCTCAGCCCACACCAGCAACCGGCAGGAAAAGACCTGGCCAGCCACTGGGACATTGTGCCGGCCCAGAGCCCTTCCCTCTCAGCCTGAGCCACGAGGCTGCACCCGGACCATTCACTCTCCTCTCCATTCACTCTTCGAACCACGTCCGGCACTCGCGGACCCTGGGGATGCAGTTACGAGTAACACATGGTCCCGGGGGCACACGGACTGGCGGGGGATACTGAGTTGTAAACCAGCGCCAGTGGCCCAGAATAACCAAGGGGGGGCCTGAGCGTGGGAGCAGCTAACCCCCTGGGAGAGGAGGTTGGGGAGAACTTTCCGGCAGAGCCGGTATCTGAGCCAGCTCTGAAAGGGGGAGAGGGGAAAAGATGAAGGAGGATTCACTGAGCGGAAGGGAAGGAAGGGTGTCCCCAGGCAGAGAGGCCGCCGAGTGCCACCCAGACAGACAGGAAGAGACCCCCGCACGCTGACTGACAGAAGCATCTAGAGGTGGAGTGACGGGTTGAGAGCATAAACCCAGAGCAGGCTTCTGGGTTGGAAGCCCAACCCTGCCCCTTACTGGCTGCGTGATCACAAGCAAGTTATTTAATCTCTTTGTCCCTCAGTTTCCTGGTCTGTAAAATGTAGGTAAGATCACTTTTTATGAAGTGGAAAGAGATAGTATTTGTAAAACACTTAGGACTGTGTCTGGTAGTGAGGTGCGTATTCGTGAAGTAAAAGGTACAAAGGAGAAGCGGGAGAGGAGGCTGAGAAGCCTGTTGGCGGCCAGACCCAGGTCTGCTTTCTGTTCCCTGGCAGGAGAGAGCCATTGAAAGATAGGTGGGCACTTGAAGGTGAAGTCTGGTGACAGCGGGGGGTGGCTTGGCCGAGAGGCTCTGAAGCAATGAGTCAGGAGTTAATTCCACAAACATTTGTCCAGGGCCTCCCAGGAGCCAGGCCCTGCGACGGGGACTCAGGATGGAAGGAGAGAGAGAGATTGGGGATGTTTCAGCAAGGAGCTCCGAGCTGGGGTCCTGGCCTGGCCCCCCGACATCTGAGTCAGCCGCTCTTCTTCCCCCCACCCCTCGCCCACATCCTCACCTTGTGACTGCATGGCCCCACACCCTGTGGCCAGGTCTCATCCTGGAGAGCGTGGAGGGGCAGTGGCAGCCCTTCCGGACAGGAGCCCCAGCTGTCACTGCCTGGGTCCTCTGGAGAGGAGAGGGCGGCAGCTGCTAAAACAAAGGCTGCCACCATCCCCCTGGGCCCAGCAAAGAGAAGTAGCCGGCCCTTGTGGTCAGCCCTCGGGTGCGGTACCTGAGGTGGAGGAAGCCCTTCTCTTCCCTTAACTGGTCCCTCCCCCACGGAATTCCCAGTTCCTTCCTCCTCAGCTGATCAGTGGTGAGCACTGGCCTCGCTGCCAGACACCATGCTGGGCATCCCCAGATGCACTGGACTTGGCCCCTGCCCTCCCCCACCCCCAGCCAGGGGCTTGTCCAGTGGGCAAGAGGAACAAGACAGATGGATCTGAGCGAGTGAGGGCCTCCCAGGGTCCTGTGGCAGGGCAGCCAGATGGGCGCTGTGGAGTCATCAGTGGGGGTGATGCCCTGTTGGCTGGGGCAGCTGTGAGCGGGTGGGATTGTGATATGGGGTGGGGAAGGAGGCCAGTGTTCCAGGCAGAAGGTGTGCCATGGGCCAGGACACAGCAGTGAGCTCAAGCTCAGCCAGATAAGGGGGCAGAGAACAGCCTTGGTTAGAGCCCAGGGCTGTGTCAGTGCATGGGAGGATGCATTAGTGCCGCTCTAGAAGCACGCTTGCTAGGTTAGCGGATTTAGAATTCATTCTGAATCGGGTTCCCTAAGTATGGTCCCGGGGGTGCCCTTGACCCTTTCAGGGGATTGTTGGGATCAAAACTATTTTCATGATCATACTTCAAAGCTGCCCTGGTTTGTGTCCTTTTCACAGTGTTGATATTTGGACTCATGGTATAGAAGCAGTGGCGGTAAAACATGGTGTAAAAGCAGTGGTAAGGCCATCAGAGCCTTGGCGCACACCAAGGCGGTGGCCCCACCATGCACGCATAGCCACTGCACTTTTCACTCTCAGCAACAACAACAAGAAATGCCATAAACATGTCAATTTTATAAAGCCTGGATCCTTGCGTGTGCATTTTAAAAAATACTGTGTGAAGAAATGTGAAATATACATGAGGCACTTTTGCTGCGAACCAAACTTGGATGATTGTCTTGAAAAGCGCTTTTATGACTGAGTTGCAGGCCCTACTAGTCACTTTTTTTTTTTAAAGGAACACCATTTTAGCTTGAAAGAACACCTGACAGACAAAAACCCTTTAAACTTGGATATTTAGCAGACATTTTCTCAAAAAAGAATGAAGTGAGCTTGTCACTTCAAAAACAGTGTTTGTTGCTGTTGATAAAATTTCAGCTTTTGAGTGAAAATTAGAATTTTGGAAACCTTGTTCCAGTATCTGGAGATCCGCCTAAATCAGTAAACGGATATTTTCCAGTGACCAGTGCTTAATGTTTCAAAATTCAAAATGCAAGATAGACCAGTGAAAAGTTCACTGATAACATTTCAGATCCCACATAGCCACTAACCTTTAAGAAACTACCACTTGTGATATTTTGGTATAGTAGCAGAGAAGAATATCTGTAATTGCCTGAAAGAGCTATTAAAATACTCTTTCCTTTTCTTATTACTTGTCAGTGTGAGGCAGAATTTTCTTCGTATACTTCAACCAAATTAACATATCGCAACAGATTGCCTGCAGAGGCAGATATTAGAATCCAGATGTCTTCTATTAAGCTAGACATTAGAGATTTACAAAATTAAAACATGCCACTCTTCTCGATACTTTTTTTGTGTTGGAAGATAGAGCTTATTTTCCATAAAAGTGTTTTATTTATGTTAACATACTGGGTTTATTGTTTTTAAATAGTATTTTAATATATTTTAAATGAATAAATGGTATTTTAAACATTTCTCAATTTTGATTTCTGATATGAAAAAGTGAAAGTGTTAGTTGCTCAGTCGTGTCCCACTCTCTGGGACCCCGTGGACTGAAGCCTCTGTCCATGGAATTCTCCAGGCAACAAGACTGGAGTGGGTTGCCATTCTCTTCTCCAGGGGATCTTCCCAACCCCCAGATTGAACCCAGGTCTCCTGCATTGCAGGCAGATTCTCCACCGTCTAAGCCACCACGAAAGCTAATATGGTCAACGTTAATAACTATAAGTCTCAGAAGAACGCCTTTTGGGGATCTTCAGTAACTTGTACGAGTGTAAAGGTGTCCTAGGACCAGGATGCTGGAGAGCTGGTGCTCTGGCTTCTGGGGGCCAGGAGTGTGAACTGAGGGTTGGCGTGCTGGGCCGGGTGGGTATGATGTGGATGGGCTTCTTCTGGACCTGACAGGCCCCCTGGCAGGGCTGTGAAACCCAGGATCTGGAGGCCTGGCTCAGCCCTTTGGAGCTGTGGGCAGTGACCGGCCTCCTCAAGCCTCAGGTGCCCTGGTGGCTCAGCTGGGACCAAAATGTCACTTGCTCAGGGGGAGTTACAAGCCTCCTGTCTGGTGATCCTTGTGAAAAAGCGCTTTGTAAGTTGTGAAACACTCCACAAGATATTTGTTTTTGTGGTTATTTTGTCTGGGGCTGGTGCTTAGCTGTCTCAGATGCTTTCCCCAGACCCCGGAAAAACCTGTCCACGGGGAGCTAGAGGGTGTGGGGTGACCCCCCCCCAACATCTAACACCCCCCCGCCCCCCTTGCCTTCCCAGAGCTCAGACAGGGGCTGTGCTTGTGACTGGGCTGGCTGGAGGGGAGGCTCCCGGGCTCTGCCCTGCCAGCCTCTGGGGACTTTGGGAGAGAAGCCGGGAAGCCAGGCTCGTGCCCATGTGAGCCCGCCCGGCTGCCCGCCCAGCGGCCGCTGCCTGCTTGCTCTGCTGGGAGAGGAAGTGCAGTCGGTTACCAATCGGGTTATTTTCATAACGGCTGTCTCAGGCTGGGGGGGGGGGGCGGGGAGGAGGGTGGGGAGGGGGAGGGGGCAGAGGAGCAGCCTCAGCAGCTTGCTCTCCAAACTAGGACTTGCTCAGCCGGAGACCGGCGGCCCAGAGCTGGCGCTGCAGCGGGGCTCGCCTGCCCACCACGGGGACCCCGGCCCCCACCCGCCAGCTCTGCCTGCCACCTGAGGGCACCTCCCGCCTGCCACCCTGTCTTCCAGATCAGGTCAAAGGGGCTTCCTTCAACCCTCCCTTGCCTTCTGCTTCCTCCCTCTTGGACCTGTCGGGGTCGGGTTGGGGGGGAGGGTCCCCCAGGCACTGCTGTCCCCAAACCAGGCTCCTGGAGCTGATGGAAAGGGAACGGGAAGGGGTGGGGGTCTGAACTGCTGTCCCCGAGCCAGGGCAGACCCTGTCGTGGTAAACATGACTGGCCTAGTTGCCCCCTGTACCACGCAGCTCTGGCCCACCTCTCCCACTGTGAAGTTTGCTTTGGTTTGGTTTTGGCAGGCTCTCCTTAGTGAGTGGAGACCTGGGCACCCTGCCTCACCAGCCCCCAGGCAGGCCCCACTTCCAGCCATCCCCACCCGCTTCCCTCGATCTCAACCTCGGTGCTGTGGGAGCAGAGCTGCCAGGGCGGCTTCCGACCCGCAGGCCCTGCTGTGGGGCTGCTGGAAATGACCACTGTGCACCGTTGCCAGCCTTCACCAGGACGCGGGGCACGGGGCCCACTCAGTGTGGAATGGGTGCTCTGGCTGAATCCCACAGGGTGGCCTGTGGGAGGCAGAGCAGTCCCTGGGGGCCCGGTCTGGTGCCAGCTGCAGAGGGCATTCGTCCCAGCATGAGCAGACCCCCCGTGCAGCCCAGGCTGCCAAGCTGTGTTCCTTATATGATGGGTGGTGGCCGTCCTGGCTACTCCTGCTTCCCTTTCTGGGCTCCTACCTGCACCATGCGTGCATGCTCAGCTGTATCTGACTTTTGATGACCCCATGGACTGTAGTCCACCAGGCTCCTCCATCCATGGGATTCTCTAGGCAAGAATACTGGAGTGGGTTGCCATGCCCCGCTCCAGGAAATCTTCCCAACCCAGGGATCGAACCCATGTTTCTTACGTCTCCTGCTTTGGCTGGCGGGCTGTTTACCACTGAGCCACCTGGGAGCGGAGACAAACTCCAGCAGGCAGCACGGTCCCCGCGCCCGGGCGTCTGCTTTGGATGTAGGCCCTGCCTCGCCCCTCCTCTCTGCCAGCTGTCATCAGGTCCTTTCTACCGTTATATCGAACCTCTCTCACGTCAAAGCCTCTGGACTAGGTCATTTCATCCCTATTTTGCAGATGAGAAAATTGAGACTCCAAAAGGTTAGTTGATCAGCCCAGGAAAGCAGTGGCAGATACAGGATTCCAAAGCTTGAAGCTAACATAGCGTGAGCCGGTCTAACTGAGAGATCAGGAGTCCTGTCCTTTCTAGCCAGTAGCTGATGGAGCTGGGCCACTCATGGCCACTCACCCCCAGCAGCTGCCTGAGCTTGGCCACCTGCAGCCGCACTGTCTGCTGTTCACAAAGGGTGCACAGCTAGCCACCACCGTGCCCGTCTCCCCACAGCATCCTTTGTCCTCCCCCCCAGGCTCCTAGCAGCCAGCTGGACGTCGACGGGGCCCCTGAGTCCTTTTCCAGCCCATCCCCTTCAGGCGTGACAGGCTTTCCCCTGGGCCCCCCACCAGGAGGCTGAGGGCAGCCATTTTTGCTCCGCTGTTGGTGTCAGAACGGTGTGGGGCCTCCTGCGGTGACCTTTACACGTACTGAGTGTGGTGTGTGGAAGCTGACAGAGCGTGAGGTGAGAGGAAGCTGCCGCCCAGGGCTGTGCCGTTGGAAGAGGCTGCAGGAGCAGGCAGGGGAGAGTCTGGGACAGGCCTGAGAGCAGGCAGGGCCTCGGAGCAGACCCAGGAGAGGCCTGGGCCGAGATAGGAAGTCAGGAGTCAGGCCTTTGCTGACCAGAGGAAAAAGGTTTCTATGGAGACCAGAGGAACAGGAAGCCCGGCCCGGGGGGAGGGGGTGTCAGAGCGCAGAGGCGTGGTCGCCTTAGAGGAGAGCTTGTCATAAACCGACAGATCAGCCAGCTGACGGCCTCTTCAGACCAACAAGGAAACTGAGGCCTGCCTGAGAGGGAGCGGCTTTGCACGAGGTCACGCGGCGCCCGGCCTGGCCTGCCCCGCCCCCACTGGTGGTGACCACGCCACCAGGCCGCTGTGGGGACCCAAGTGCCAGGGGAGCCCCTATAAGTCGCCCCCGTGTCCTGAGGCAGGTGAGCCACCAGGCCTCTCCGCCCCCAGCCCCGGCGTGGGTCTGAGCAGCCAGCAGGGCCCAGCCCTCTCCGCCACCCACAGGGCGCCTGGCGCACCTCCCCCCCAGTGACTGTGGCCTTTTGTTTTCTGGGTGACACTGGCATCAGGCGGTGTGTTCGGGTGACTAATCTCCTCCAGGCTGGGCAGCTGTCACAGGGCGGCCTGACCGGGCGGGCGGGGAAAGCTGACACCCTGGGGCAGTGCTGGCAAGCCAGGGCCCCGGCGGCAGCGGGCCGCTGGGCCTCCAGGCTCCTCCTGCTGGGCGCAGTGCAGACCCTGCGTCCGGCAGACCTGAGTTCAGGTCCCGCCCGGCCCATGACCAGCCGTGTGACCTTGGAGCCTGAGCCTGATTTCCTCAAGCCGGTTTCCTCCTCTCTGTAATGGAGCCGGTGATCGTGCCTGCCTCACGGGTGGCAGTTAGGATCAGAGGAGATGATGAGTGAGTGCGCTTGTCGCGTAGTGGGTGATGGGCAAATGGACCACTGTTGTCATTATGGCACCTTAGTCCCAGCTCAGACGCAAGCTTTGCCCTCAGATCGAGGTGGGTTCCAGCCCCGGCTCCACACGGACTAGCTGTGCACGTTGGGCTAGTTATCTCCTCAGTCTTTCATCAGGATCCAGGCATGATACAGTATCTATTCTGTAGGGTGCTGTGGTTTATAAAATGGTGCACATGTTTGCCAAGGACTTAGTATCCTGCCTGATTCGTGTGGGCACTCAGCAAATGAGTGATTTTAGGAGGAAACCAGGAGCTCTTCTGCCTTCCTCCCTGTCACCTGCAGAAGCTGGCAGATCATAAGCAGCAGAGCCCTGGAGCCCGGCAGCCCCCAACACTGCTTCTGCAAGCATGGCTGCCTCCATGTCAGTACCCCTGCACGTGTCCAAGGCCTTGGCCTGACGCTGCCTGCCCGGAGCCCCAAGTGAAGTGAAGTCGCTCAGTCACGTCCGACTCTTTGCGACCCCATGGACTGTAACCTACCAGGCTCCTCTGTCCATGGGATTTTCCAAGCAAGGGTACTGGAGTGGGTTGTCATTTCCTTGTCCAGGGGCTCTTTCCGACCCAGGGATCGAACCCAGTTCGCGTGCGTTGCAGGCAGACGCTTTACTGTCTGAGCCACGAGGGAAGCCAACCAGGGCAGTAGCAAATCAAGGTGGGAGGGGGAGGACTAGGCGCTGGCCATGCAGCCCAGCCCAGATTCCTCAAGCCCATCCTCCACCATCTCTCAGGGCTGCAGCAGACAGAAGTGTCTCTCCCGTCAGCCCCAGGCAGGGGTCCCATGGCTGTGGCTGCCAGAGCCCAGGAGAGTACCTGATGGTGGACACAGGTGTCCCTGGGCGCTCGGGAGGCACGACCCCCCCTGAAGCACAGCAGGCTCTGTGGCCTTTCCCCACTGTTCGGAGCGGGTAAGAGTGCACGTGCTCCCCTCGGCCTGTGTAGAAGGGGTGACGGGGCAGGCAAGCTGGCGAAGGAATCGGAGCCCGTGCTCAGACCAGCTCAAGGGAGGATGGCTCGAGCAAGCGCGATCCCCAGGACTCTTGCAGGATGGGGCTCCGGGTAGCTTAGTGTCTGGGATCCTGAGCGTTGGGGCTTCAGGTCTTGGCCCCCAGGTCAAGGTGCAGTTCACAGGCTCCCTCAGCGGCCAAACTGGAAGGGTTTTCAGACATCGTCCAGCACTTTCACACATGGGTTGTCCATACTGGGCCTCTTCAGAAAGATGAGGCAAGGGAAGTGCTTACCGTCAGCCCCTCAGAGTGAGAGCGGGCCCACAGAGCCCAGAGGCGTTCTCATGGCTCTTGTGGCTTCCCGCACAAAGCCCCTCCGGTGGCTTCTCTCCCCGCCCTGTGCAGCTGCCTCTCCGGTTCTCAGGCTGGGGTGTGGGGTTAGTTCCTAGGGGCCTTCCACCCCCGAGGCAGATGGCAGAGCCTCTGCCTTTCTGGGGCCACTCCCAGCCTGGCCCCAAGTCTGGGGGTCATAGCAGGACTGAATTTCCCTTCAGAGAGCCTCATTTTCTTACCATGGCTTGCTGTGTGCCGTGTCCCAGGAGGGCAGGAAGGGACACCTAAGCCTAACCCGCCCAAGGAGAGGAAAAACCTTGCCCTCAGCTCCTCAGTGTCATATCTTCTTGCCTTTTCATACTGTTCATGGGGTTTTCAAGGTAAGAATACTAAAGTGGTTTGCCATTCCCCCTTCCCCAGTGAACCACATTTTGTCAGAATTCTCCACCATGACCCATCCGTCTTGGGTGGCCCTACACGGCATGGCTCATAGTTTCATTGAGCTAGATGAGGGTGTGACTCATGTGATCAGTTTGGTTAGTTTTCTGTGATTGATTGTGGAAATCAATCCTGAATATCCATTGGAAGGACTAATGCTGAAACTGAAGCTCCAATACTTGGACGAGATGCAAAGAGCTGACGCATTAGAAAAGACCCTGATGCTGGGAAAGATTAGAAGGCAGGGTGAGATGGTTGGATGGCATCACCGACTCAATGGACATAAGTGTGAGCAAGCTTCAGGAGATGGTGAAGGACAGGGAAGCCTGGTGTGCTGCCGTCCACGGGGTCGCAAAGAGTCAGACAAGACTGAACAGCTGAACAACAGCCCCTAGGTCTTTCTAGGTTGACTCCAGGCTCCCAGCTTCCTTTCTCTTTTCCTTTCCATCAGCTTCAGGCAAGGGACTTGAAGTCCTTTAGGCCAGAGCTTTGTGGATCTTGGGGCCTGGACAGGGGAACCCAGGAGGGTAGCTGGCAGCCCCTCCTCCCCAGCGCTCCCATGGCTACAGTGGGGCGGAACTGGAGAGCACCAGTGCGTCCAACAGTGATGAGTGTGGGCTCCCCGCTGGGTCTTCTGGTACCCTCAGACACCCCATTTATGGGGCTCAGAGGCCACAGAACATCCCCATTTCTTCCCAAGTGTCCCTTCTGTGCTCCAGGGACAGAGGCTGAGACTGGGCTCCTGGGCCTGGGATGGGCCCCGGCCTGGCCCGGCTCCTGACGCTCCCGGTCTCTGTGCCCAACAGCCACCCGCCTACCCCTGCCATGGAGACCTTCATTAAGAGACACTTCCAGCGGAAGGCGCCGGGCCCTGGAGAGGGGCCACGGCGGCCCAGCAGTGTGGGGCTGCCCACAGGCAAGGCCCGGCGCCGCTCACCCGCAGGGCAGGCCTCCTCCTCGCTGGTGCAGCGGCGGCGCTCCAGTGCTCAGCTCCAGGGCTGCCTCCTGGGCTGCAGGGTGGGGGTCCCGCGCCCCAGCCGCCGCCGGCGCTCCAGCACCGCGCCCCCTGCCTACAACCCCCGCTTTGCCGTGGAGGAGGTGCCCACCCTGCCGCAGCCGGCCACGGTGGAGCCCCAGCTTCTGGTGGCACCCCTGCTGTTGGCTGGGCTCGTGGGCATGGAGGAGGAGGAAGGCTTGCAGAAGGAGGATGTGAGGGTCGCGTCACCGAGCGCCACCCAGCCGGACACTGGGACTCCAGGGCCGCCCCCGCCCTGCGGCGCGCTGCCTGTGCCGCCCGTGATGCGCTGGCGCCGGCGCCAGGCCTCTTCCCACCTGCTGCCCGCAGATGTGGTGAAAGACCACGCGCTCTGGGGCCTGCATGGTCACTACCGGCGCCTCAGCCAGCCGCGGCCCGCGGGCCAGCACCCCAGCCTGGGGGGCCGAAGAGCCTCGGGCACTGCAGCTGGCCCCAGGATGTCTGCCCGCGCACGCCCGCTGTCCCGCCGGCGCCAGGTAGCCCTGCGGCGCAAGGCAGCCGGACCCCAGACCTGGAATGCCCTGCTTGCGTAGGTATAGCTGCAAGGCAGCCGGACCCCAGACCTGGAATGCCCTGCTTGCGTAGGTATAGCTGCGGCCAGCAGGGCAGTGGTGTGACCTCCGGGGGGCTGGCCCGAGGGCCCCCGGCTGGGGAGCCAGCAGGGCTGCGAGGAAAGTTCAATCTCCTCTGGGATCCTCTCAGCGCTGGGGGGCCTCCTCTGCCTTCCGTGCCTTGATTCAGGGTTGAGGTCAAGGTGAGGGCAGAGATCCCAGGCGAGGGAAAGGAAGCAGAGGCGCTGCGCGCCCAGCTGGCCTCAGCCATCTCCTCCTCTGCAGGAAAGCCATCACCAAGTCGGGCCTCCAGCACCTGGCACCCCCTCCTCCTGCTCCCGGGGCCCCGTGCGGCGAGCCTGAGCGGCAGATCCGGAGCACCGTGGACTGGAGTGTGAGTGGCTTGGAGCTGGGAAGGGTCGATGGGGACCAGCCTCTCGCTGGGGGTCGGAGGTCCTGTGGGCAGCTGCAAGGGGAGCCCATGGACCTGTGGGGTCAGGGCAGACCTCCTAGGGTGGCCACATTCGAGCCAAGCCTTGAAGCCAACAGTGGGGAAAACAGGATGCAACGAAGTAGATTGTGGGGGCTGGAGCAGGTTTGTCTTGGGAGAGGGGTAGCGGGGCGGAGCAGGCGTGGACTGAGCGTGCTCATCCCATGCTCCAGGAGTCGGCCACGTATGGGGAACACATTTGGTTCGAGACCAACGTGTCCGGGGACTTCTGCTACGTCGGAGAGCAGTACTGCGTCGCCAAGATGCTGGTGAGTGAGCGCGGTGCGGCACGCTGCCCCCTGGTGGTGGAGCCGGGTTTCGAGCCCTGTAGGCCGACCCTCTCAGGGGAAGGTGGGAACAAGGCTCTCACCTGAGCCGCCCTGCAGGGGGCTGCCCCGCGACTGCCAGAGGGACGGGACTGTATCCTGAAGCCAGGGTTGGGGCTCGACAGTGCTCTCCCAGCGCAGCTGTGCTGGGGCAGTCGGGGGCGGCACCCAGGCCGGGGTTACCCGGTGCCTCAGGGACCTTCTGTTTCCTGCAGCAGAAATCAGTGTCCCGGAGAAAGTGTGCGGCCTGCAAGATTGTGGTCCACACGCCCTGCATCGAGCAGCTCGAGAAGGTGAGCGTGGCTGTTCAGGCTTTCCTGCCCCTCCCCCTCGGGGTGCTGAAGCCGTCACAGCACTCATACACATGTCTCTGTACGTGCGTGTTCACGTCACAAAAACCCCACCGGCCAGGAGTGCCTCAGTGTGTGTAGTGGTGAAAATGCCAAGGACCCTGCAGCCGCAGTGCCTGCGTTTGCACCCCGGCTCCCCATTCATTTGCTGCTGCATCCCCACTGCCCAGAACAAGCCTGGTACAGAGCGAGGTTCATAAGACTATTACTAGACAAGATGAAGTCATGAATGCTGGCTGAGATGCCAATTTTATCAGTTCCCAAACTAATACCTAGAATGGGCTGTGCCTTGCTGAAGCTTCGTGCCTCAGCTCTGTGTGGGCCCTGAAGCCTGGCTCTGCCCCCTCCACGCCGCGGCTGTGAAGACCTTTTCCCAGGGACCACTGTTCATGGAGCGTCTGCAGCTGGGGCGCATCTGGGCCCCACGCTTCTAGGGAGGGGGGAGAAGGACAGCTGGGTGAGTGGGTCCAGGCGTGGGGGGTGAGGGGCTGCCATGGCCCCGCAGGACTCCCCACCAGCAGAAACCCAGATCAGCGTAAGAGAAGTCCTGTAGGACTAGGAACGGCTTGAACAAGGCTGACACAGACAGCTTCCCCTACTCCCCAACTCGACCAGTGAAGTTTCCCTACAGTTTTCCTAGGGCTGAAACAGGGGCCCTGAGGAAAAGAGAGACGCCTGTAGCCCCAAGTACTGTAGATCCATCACAGTGGCCCCTAAGGTGAAGATAAACCAGGGCTCCACAAACGGGCTGACAGTCTCTAGGGACCAGTCCACAAGCAAGGACTGGGTTGCCTGCAGGTGCCTAAGTAGGGAGAGCTGGAGGATGAGGAAGAGTACAGGACGGGTCAGCCTTGCTGCCGTTTTAGCGGGGAAGACAGATACAGAACTTGCTGTCTCCCTCATCCCGGAAGACTGGGCAGCGGAAGGGAGCTTCCTTCTGGCTAGTGGAGAGGAGGAGGGATGCTGGAGGGCTTCTGAGAAGAGATGTCTGGCGCTCTCAGGGCTCCCAGAATGCCAGGGCCTCTCCCTCCTTTGGGAGGATGCCTCCGAGTGACACTTTCCGAAGGGGGTGGCCCCGTGCCTGACCCCACGAAGGGAGGTTCTGATGTTTTGGTGGTCACTGCGTGTTTTACAGATAAATTTCCGCTGTAAGCCATCCTTCCGTGAATCGGGCTCCAGGAACGTCCGTGAGGTAAGTGCCCGCGTAGTTAGGGCCCCTCGGCAGTGCCTCCAGAGTGTCCCCAGGCTTCCGCCCCTCACTCACTACAGTGCCGCTTCTCTCCTCTGCCAGCCAACCTTCGTGCGGCACCACTGGGTCCACCGACGACGCCAGGATGGCAAGTGTCGGCACTGCGGGAAGGTGAGGCCCGCCCGAGCAAGTCGGGCCTGGTCCCGGCGGCCCATCCGTCATTGACCGCAGACAGAGTCCCGGGACCACTCTCTCTGGCTGCCATGCCTGCTCAGTCCCAGAACCCCCAGGTCCCTGGGCAGAGCAGGAGAGCAGGGAGGAAAGCCTCCTCCTCCAAGAGCAGTGTGTCTGGACCGCTCGGAAGTTGTGAGCAAGCCCTTCGAGAAGCTTGGAGGCTTTCTCCCTCGCTAGCTCAGCCGACACATGTGGAGGGCCTTCCGGGTGCCCAACACAAGGCCCTGTCCTCCAGGCTGCAGGGGCCTTCCCGAGCACGGCCCACAGTGGCCCAGGCTTCACTGACCTGTCTTGTCCCCCCCGTCCCCCACCCTCAGTAAGTTCAGGCTCTGAGAGGTCTAGGGGCCTTGTCCCTCCTCCTTCCGTCCACCCTGAGTGTCCAGCACGTCAGGCACAGTAGGCCCTGCGATAAACCTGTGTAGGACAAACAGGGAATGACTGATGGTTACTGCACAGAACTTTGAGAGCCTAGGTTGGGAAGGAGGGACTGGAGTTAGGCAGGAGTTATCTATGGACCCCTTTCCAGCAGACGGTGCAGTTAACTTCAGAGACCCAACCTGGCTCAGCTCCATGACTCTAGGGACTCCTTTTATAGTTCTTTTCTTTTAAAGAAAAAAAAGTGCTCAGTTGCTCTGGGCAGAGAGACAATGGCGGCGGGAAGGGGCTGGGCCTGCTGCTCTGGGCCCAGCCCCAGGGGCCCTCACCACCCTCTGCACCCCAGGGCTTCCAGCAGAAGTTCACCTTCCACAGCAAAGAGATCGTGGCCATCAGCTGCTCCTGGTGCAAGCAAGCAGTGAGTGCTGCTCCTCTGCCGGCAGGCTGCCCCTGGGGCTGCGCGAGGTGGGGGCTGCAGGTCTTGGCCGCGCCCAGCTCAGCCCTGCCTCCGCCCCCTGCCCCCTTCAGTACCACAGCAAGGTGTCCTGCTTCATGCTGCAGCAGATCGAGGAGCCATGCTCCCTGGGGGTCCATGCCGCCGTGGTCATCCCCCCCACCTGGATACTCCGGGCCCGTAGGCCCCAGGTGAGTCCCGCCTGCGACCCCCTCGACCCCTGGGGTCTGCCAGCCACCCTAGCCCCAACCACCTTGTCAGCCACACCCCTTCCCTCGCAGAACACCCTCAAAGCCAGCAAGAAGAAAAAGAGAGCATCCTTCAAGAGGAAGTCGAGCAAGAAAGGGCCTGAGGTCAGACCTGGGGCCGGGCGGGCAGCCGGAGGGGAACAGAAGAGGGGGGCCTGTTTCTTGGGACACTGAGCCCCCCCGGGGCTGATGATGCTGCCAGCTTGGCCGTCGGTGGGTCAGTCTGGGCTCTGGGGCCCCCGAGCAGGGTGCGAGGTCAGGTCCTCCTCTGGGGCCAGGCCCACTGTGAGGTCTGACCCTGCAGTGATACTCACAGGGGCACCTGGGGCACGGAAGACAGGGTGAGGGTCCACCAGAGCAGGAACCAGCCTTATGGGCTCTCTCTGTCTCCAAGGAGGGCCGCTGGAGACCCTTCATCATCAGGCCCACCCCGTCCCCCCTCATGAAGCCCCTGCTGGTCTTTGTGAACCCCAAGAGTGGGGGCAACCAGGTACGCACAGTTTCCCATCTCCTCTGAGAGCCTTGGGGGAGGGGTGGGGTCAAGCTCAGCCCCTCCCCCCAGCAGGTGTTCCCAGGTCCCCAGGTCGGCTTCTGCCCCATCCCTCTTTCCCAGGGATGCTGAGAAAATCCCCTTCTGTCTCCGCCTCTTGCCTCCTCCTGGTTCCCACAGCCACGCACTTCTCCCCACCTCAGCCCACCACCCCTGACTGCCTCCCCTCTTGCCCTGTCGGCTCCTGGTCTCCCGCAGGGCGCCAAGATCATACAGTCCTTCCTCTGGTATCTGAATCCCCGGCAAGTCTTTGACCTGAGCCAGGGAGGACCCAGGGAGGCGTAAGTACCTGCCAGGGCTCTGTGGGGACCGTGGCGAGGGCTGGCCTGGCGCTCTCTCGGGGTGCAGCTCACAGACCCTGACCCCGTTCCCGTCCTCTGACCCCAGGCTGGAGATGTACCGCCGGGTGCACAACCTGCGGATCCTGGCCTGCGGGGGCGACGGCACGGTGAGTACTCCTGCCCCTCCTGGGATGGGCCGGGCCCGGGCCGCCAGCTCTGACCTGGCCTCCTCTGCCCTGCCCGCTCCAGGTTGGCTGGATCCTCTCTACCCTGGACCAGCTGCGCTTGAAGCCGCCACCGCCGGTCGCCATCCTGCCCCTGGGCACTGGCAATGACTTGGCTCGCACCCTCAACTGGGGCGGGGTGAGCGCCCACGGACGGGGCAGGGGGCCAGGGTGGGCGGGGTGCCAGTGGAGGCCCAGACCCTGGAGGAGCTCAGTTCCCACCTGCCTCCCCACCCCTCTGCCCAGGGCTACACTGACGAGCCTGTGTCCAAGATCCTGTCCCACGTGGAGGAGGGCAACGTGGTGCAGCTGGACCGCTGGGACCTCCGTGCGGAGCCCAACCCTGAGGCAGGCCCCGAGGAGCGAGACGAGGGGGCCACCGACCGGGTGGGTCAGCCGAGGGGGTGCCGGGGGTGTCTGGGATCTGGGGCAAGTCATCATGTCACCAGACTTCGGCCTCTCCTCGGGAAGAGGGAATGGTGGTCCTCTGCTCACGAGAGAGTTCTCACTCAGCCTCTCGACACGTGCTGTCTGAGCACCTGCTACAGCCAGGCACCACTGGTTCTCAGCAGCGAACAGAACCAGGTCCTGGCGCGCTTGAGGCCCGTCAGGGAGGAGGGTCATGGGGGGTGTGAGGCCTGGGAAGAGAAGCCTGCGGGCACAGGCCACTTTGGTGTGCAGGCGCTCGGCGGGGCTCCCCGGGAGCTGAGGAGGCCGGGCCAAGGCCCCCTTTCTGCAGAGGTGGCTGTGGGGAGGGGCGGAGAGCGTGCGGGAGCCCCTCATGCCTGTCCCTTGGCCCTCCTCCAGCTGCCTCTGGATGTTTTCAACAACTACTTCAGCCTGGGCTTTGACGCCCACGTCACCCTGGAGTTCCACGAGTCTCGAGGTGGGCACGTCTTTGCTGAAGAGGCCGCGGGTGGTGGTTGTGGGGGAACCCAGGAGGGGCCCCGAGACGGCCAGACCTCGCCCCTGCCATACAAGGCATTCATCGTCAGCCCTCCCGCCCGAGCCCAGCTTGGAAAGCCCCAGCAGGCTCAGAGCAGCTGACTGTCCCCTATTTCTTGTCACCACCCAGAGGCCAACCCGGAGAAGTTCAACAGCCGCTTTCGGAATAAGATGTTCTACGCCGGGGTGAGTCTGGGGCCTGCCGCCACGCCCCACCGTTCCCACGCCCACCTGTTCTCCCACCCATGCCCCCACCCACCCGTGTCCACCAGGCCTCAGGACCCCTGTACGGCAGCGGGAAGGACATGCCCTGTTACCAGATGGTGACGCCCTCTGTCTCCCACAGACAGCCTTCTCCGACTTCCTGATGGGCAGCTCCAAGGACTTGGCCAAGCACATCCGCGTGGTGGTGAGCAGGCTGTGCCTGCAGGCAGGGTGGGTGGGTCCAGCGGGAGGGAGACCCCCGGGGTACATATGCCCTCAACCCACACCCCCCTGCCCGTTCCTGCCTCCAGTGTGATGGGACTGACCTGACCCCCAAGATTCAGGACCTGAAACCCCAGTGCATTGTTTTCCTGAACATCCCCAGGTGAGGAGGGGAGGGCGCTGGGTGGGCCCTGCTGCCGCTGTCCTGCACGCCCATCCTCTGAAGCCTGTTGTGGTGCCCTCCCCTCCAGGTACTGCGCGGGCACCATGCCCTGGGGCCACCCTGGGGAGCACCATGACTTTGAGCCCCAGCGGCACGACGACGGCTACCTCGAGGTCATCGGCTTTACCATGACCTCCCTGGTGAGTAAGCCAGCATGGGGCCCACCTGGAGCCCCAGGCCTCCCTTGCCCCTGGCCCTGGCCCCGGCCCCAAGATGGAAGGGGCGCCTTCCCTGGTGGTCCAGTGGTTAAGAATCTCCCTTGCAATGCAGGGGACATGAGTTTGATCCCTTTTGGGGGACCCAAGATCCCACATGCCTCAGGGCAGCTAAGCCTGCGTGACAAAACTGAGACCCGAAGCAGCCAGATAAATACAAAAAAAAATAAATAATGGAAGGGGGTCACCAAATTCCTCTTCACTGGCCTGGACGGGAGAATTCACCCTCACCTCCTTTCTCTGGCTGGGGTCTCACCCTCCTCTGCTCTCCGTTGGGTAGGGGGTCACTCACTTTGTTCTCCCGCCAGAGCATCCCCGGGAAAAGCCTGGGGTCCTGCCGCCCCCTGACCCTGAGCCTCCTGTGCCCACAGGCCGCGCTGCAGGTGGGCGGGCATGGCGAGCGGCTGACGCAGTGCCGAGAGGTGCTGCTCACCACGTGCAAAGCCATCCCGGTGCAGGTGGACGGCGAGCCCTGCAAGCTCGCCGCCTCCCGCATCCGCATCGCCCTGCGCAACCAGGCCACCATGGTGCAGAAGGCCAAGCGGCGGAGCGCCGCCCCCCTGCACAGCGAGTATGTCCCCCCACCCCGCCCACATGCCCTGGGCCCCAGAGCCTCTGCCCCTCCCCAGCCTCGGTTCCCACCTCTGGGAAGGAGGCTGACAGTCCACCGGGCGGCTGGGGCGGGGGGCGGTACGTGGTGTGATGCCTGGGGGGACTGGCAGCTCGGGCAGGGCCCTTGCCGAGCCGTGTGGTCGCGCTGCCTGCAGCCAGCAGCCGGTGCCGGAGCAGCTGCGAGTCCAGGTGAGCAGGGTCAGCATGCACGACTACGAGGCCCTGCACTATGACAAGGAGCAGCTCAAAGAGGCTTGTGAGTGGCGGGCAGGGCGGGGGGGGCGCTGAGGAGTGGGGCCCGGGCTGGGGTGCAGCCGGCTGCTGACAGCCGCCCCATCCTCCAGCCGTGCCGCTGGGCACCGTGGTGGTTCCGGGAGACAGCGACCTGGAGCTGTGCCGCGCCCACATTGAGAGGCTCCGGCAGGTGAGGGGTGGGGCCAAGGCCTGCCCGCGGGGCCCCCGCTGGCCCAGGTTCTGGTGGCCTCCAGCCCCGGCCTCTGCCTCTCTTGCCAGGAACCCGAAGGTGCTGGAGCCAAGTCCCCGATGTGCCAGAAACTGTCCCCCAAGTGGTGCTTCCTCGATGGTGAGTGGCCCCAAAGGGCCGGGTCCCGCCCCCTCCCTTGGCAGTCCTGGGTGGGATGGCAGGAGACCCGGGCCTGGACAGGGGGCCACCTTCCTCAGCCAGCCCTCTCCCCACAGCCACCACTGCCAGCCGCTTCTACAGAATCGACAGGGCCCAGGTAAGCACTCGAGGTCTGCTCCGAAAACCGCTGGCTCCGGGCCCCCATGTCACCCATCCTGCTTGGCTGCCCTGCACGGCCGGGCACACCCGTGTCTGCCAGTGGGCAGTGCACAGGGACGGTGCTGATGGTGGAGACCAGGGCTTGCTGGGTTAGGTTATGGGGGAGCCTCAAAGCACAGGCGTCTTCCAGTCACATACGGAAGGAAAGGTGCTTCTGGTCAGAGGCCAGGGCACCCGGTAAAGGCTTAGCCATGGGAAGGGGCTGCAAGCTGGTGGGCCCCCTGTGCGGAGATCAGGGGCTCCGGGGCAGGAAGGAAGAGGAGGGGGTGGGGTGGGGTGGGGGCTGGCAGGGCCACAGGCCTGGTTGCCCCGACAGTGCTCCACCTCATGGCCGCAGCTTCTCCAGGTCTGCTGGCCTGGCGCCCCCCTGCGCCCCCCATCGGCCACCCTGCAGGGCCCTGACCCTCGGCCCGACCTTCCCCCCCAACCCCGTAGGAACACCTCAACTACGTGACCGAGATCGCGCAAGACGAGATTTATATCCTGGACCCTGAGCTGCTGGGGGCATCTGCCCGGCCTGACCTCCCCACCCCCACGTCCCCTCTCCCCACGTCGCCCTGCTCCCCCACATCCCGGTGAGTCCCGAGCCTCAGCCAACCCTCCCCCCCAAAAGGCAGCCAACTGAACCTCCTCCCCAGCCACGGCAGGCCGTGAGCCCTCTGCCCCACCGTCCACCACCCACCCCGCTGCGGTGGCCAGAGACCTGGGCTCCCTCCCCGGCCGCCCCCACCCTCGTCTGAGTGCACCGCAGCCCCCTGGCCCCCTGCTCTCCCCCAGCGCCCCGTGGGCACGTGCCCTGCCCTGCTCCTGCTCGCTTCACCCTGTGCAGGGCGCCCTCCTCCACCACCGCGGTGCAGCCCCGCTCACCCGTCCGTTCTTGGCTGCCTCGTGTGCCTTCCTCCGGACTTGTCCTTGCTTCCCCGATCTTCACCCTCCACTCACGTCTCAGCCTGGGTGTGCCTTCTCGGCAGTCTCTCGGGAGCCCCCCTGAAGCCGCTGTTCAGTCACACCGCCCAGTCTCCTGTTCTTTACCCTTCCTGCTCTTCCAGAACTTTGTTTACTCGTCTGACTTTGTCTCTGACTGGAATGTAAGCTCCCTGAGAGCAAGTTCACCTGTCTTGTTCAGGGCTGTGTTGCTGGTGCCCAGAACAGCACTTGACATGCAGGAGGCACTCAATAAACTGTTGAATGAACCAAGGGCGCCCCAGGTTGGGGCTGGGGAGGGCAACAAGCTGGGCCTGTGCTGTAGCCATGTCACCCTGTCACACCTCACCCTGTCACTGTCACATCTCATGTCACCCTGCCATTTCATGTCACCTTGTCACATCTTATGTCACTCTGCCATATCTCATGTCACCTCAAGTCACTGTCACACCTCATGTCACCCGTCACATCTCATCCTGTCACATCTCATCCTGTCACCCCGTCACACCTCATGTCACCCGTCACATCTCATCCTGTCACGTCTCATCCTGTCACCCCGTCACACCTCATGTCACCCGTCACATCTCATCCTGTCACATCTCATCCTGTCACATCTCATCCTGTCATGCTGTCACATGTCACCCATCACATCTCATCATGTCACCCTGTCACATCTCATCCTGTCACATCTCACCCTGTCACATCTCATCCTGTCACCCCGTCACACCTCATGTCACCTGTCACATCTCATCCTGTCACATCTCATCCTGTCACATCTCATCCTGTCACCCTGTCACATCTCATCCTGTCACCCTGTCACATCTCATCCGGTTGCATCTCATGTCACCCTGTCATCTCGTGATGTCACCCATCACATCTCACCCTGTCACCCTGTCACATCTCATCCTGTCACCCTGTCACATCTCATCCTGTCACCCTGTCACATCTCATCCGGTTGCATCTCATGTCACCCTGTCATCTCGTGATGTCACCCATCACATCTCACCCTGTCACCCTGTCACATCTCATCCTGTCACCCTGTCACATCTCATCCTGTCACCCTGTCACATCTCATCCGGTTGCATCTCATGTCACCCTGTCATCTCGTGATGTCACCCATCACATCTCACCCTGTCACTGTCACATCTCATGTCACCCTGCCATTTCATGTCACCTTGTCACATCTTATGTCACTCTGCCATATCTCATGTCACCTCAAGTCACTGTCACACCTCATGTCACCCGTCACATCTCATCCTGTCACATCTCATCCTGTCACCCCGTCACACCTCATGTCACCCGTCACATCTCATCCTGTCACGTCTCATCCTGTCACCCCGTCACACCTCATGTCACCCGTCACATCTCATCCTGTCACATCTCATCCTGTCACATCTCATCCTGTCATGCTGTCACATGTCACCCATCACATCTCATCATGTCACCCTGTCACATCTCATCCTGTCACATCTCACCCTGTCACATCTCATCCTGTCACCCCGTCACACCTCATGTCACCTGTCACATCTCATCCTGTCACATCTCATCCTGTCACATCTCATCCTGTCACCCTGTCACATCTCATCCTGTCACCCTGTCACATCTCATCCGGTTGCATCTCATGTCACCCTGTCATCTCGTGATGTCACCCATCACATCTCACCCTGTCACCCTGTCACATCTCATCCTGTCACCCTGTCACATCTCATCCTGTCACCCTGTCACATCTCATCCGGTTGCATCTCATGTCACCCTGTCATCTCGTGATGTCACCCATCACATCTCACCCTGTCACCCTGTCACATCTCATCCTGTCACCCTGTCACATCTCATCCTGTCACCCTGTCACATCTCATCCGGTTGCATCTCATGTCACCCTGTCATCTCGTGATGTCACCCATCACATCTCACCCTGTCACTGTCACATCTCATGTCACCCTGCCATTTCATGTCACCTTGTCACATCTTATGTCACTCTGCCATATCTCATGTCACCTCAAGTCACTGTCACACCTCATGTCACCCGTCACATCTCATCCTGTCACATCTCATGTCACCCTGTCATCTCATGATGCCACCCCATCACACCTCATGTCACCCGTCACATCTCATCCTGTCACATCTCATGTCACCCCGTCACATCTGCTCTGTTTGCAGGTCACTGCCAGGGAACGCTGCGCCCCCTACAGGTGAGGCCTCTCCCTGCAGGGCCCCTGCTTTCTCCCTGGTCAGAGGACCCAGGCTCAGTGGGGTAGGGTGGGGCGGGGCCAGGTGGAGCCCATACACAGCCTCACACCAACATGATACAGTCACGTGTGCCACAGCCCTCAGCACACGAGCCCCTCAGGCCCACTTTGCACAATAATACATCACACACGTGTTCATGCACTGTCGCAAGCCAAGGCCTCCCATGCCAGAGTGTAACAGGCTGGTGTTCCGAGCAGGTGAAGAGCTCATCGAGGCTGCCAAGAGGAACGATTTCTGTAAGGTACTAGTGCCAGGCTCCAGCTTCTTCCCCTTGGCAGCCCCAGCGGGGCCTGGGGAGTGGGGCCTCTGGCTGGGCCAGGAGCTGCTCGGTCGAGATGCAGTCATCTGGCCCTCTGTGGAGGGGGTGTCTCCATGTGATTGTCCCAATCTGCCCTGCCCCACCCACAGTCATTGTCCCTCCATAGGAGTTTCCTAGCTCAGTCCGTCTGTCCCCAGTGCTCAGAAAGGAGCAAGTCTTAGAAGAACCACGGGCTTCAAGGCTCCCAGGGAGTCCAAGGGCACCTGGGATGAGAGATGCCCAATGTCTCTCCCTTGCACTCCCAAAAGACCTCTGGAGACCTCTAGGGAGCCTGGGGCCTGCATGAGTTGGAGGGGCGTTTCTGTGGTTGGAAGGAGGGTGGTCTCGAGGCGCCCCAGCCTTGCCCTGCCTCCTGCCCCCAGCTCCAGGAGCTGCACCGAGCTGGGGGCGACCTCATGCACCGTGACGAGCGGAGCCGCACACTCCTGCACCACGCGGTCAGCACCGGCAGCAAGGAAGTGGTCCGCTACCTGCTGGACCATGGTGAGCTGGGCCCCGGGGCCCCAGGGCCAGGGAGAGGCTGCTGGGCCTCTCTGACCTCCCCCTCCCTCTCCTCCAGCGCCCACTGAGATCCTTGATGCCGTGGAGGAAAAGTGAGTATCTGGGCAGGGCAGGACCCCAGTTACCCTGGAAACCACCCAGGCTTCATCTAGCCCTTCCATGTAGATCCTGTCAGAGCCCATAAAACCGTTCCTGGCCACATCTGTGGCCCTCTGGGCCACCCACCCCGCCCCTTGCCCCAGGACCCCACACTTGCTGCCCCTTCTGATGGCCCCTGCGGAGACAGGAGGGCCCAGAGGACTGGATGGGGTCCACAGCCAGCCCCTGTTCCCCCAGCGGGGAGACCTGCCTGCACCAGGCAGCGGCCCTGGGCCAGCGCACCATCTGCCACTACATCGTGGAGGCCGGGGCCTCGCTCATGAAGACCGACCAGCAGGTGAGCAGAGGAGCTGGGCGGGCACAGAGGAATCTGCGCAGACACAGAGCCACCCTTCCCCAAACTCCACCCTTGGGAGGGGGTCCAGGGGAGGGCTGCCTCAGGGGATTCAGAGCTGGCTTTCAGCACAGCCCGGACCCAAGCATGAGCCAGCAGAAGGCTGCTCCTCCCCAGCAAAGCACCGTCTTCCTTGTCTGTTGGGGCCAACAGGCTCCTGAGGTGACGGCAGCTACCCCCCCTGCCCCCATCCAGGGCGACACTCCCCGGCAGAGGGCTGAGAAGGCTCAGGACACGGAACTGGCCGCGTACCTGGAGAACCGGCAGCATTACCAGATGATCCAGCGGGAGGACCAGGAGACGGCGGTGTGAGGCCCCCGCCCAAGCAGCAGGGGGCCAGGCTGGCCAGCCAGCCCCTTCCTGGCCACCTCACTGCCACATTCCAGTCAGATGGCCACAGAGGGACCCGGGCCCTGGGGAAGAAGCCCCATGCTGCTCCCTGAGGAGCTGCCCAGACCTAGGGCTGGACTCTAAGGAGCTGGGGGGGGGGGTCTCACCCTGTCCCCTGAGGCCGCAGCCTAACCCGGAGGGAGGCTCACAGGGGACCAGGAAACTGGACTGGGCTGGGCAGGCCTGGGGGTGAGGGGGGATGGCATTGGGGGCAGCCCTCACTTTCCTGCCATGGGGGCCCTGGAGTTCAGGGGCCGCAGCCGGGAGGGCCTTGAGGCCCCGTGAGGAAGCCCCTAGGAAGAGGCTTCTTAAGCCTCCCAGCCCTTTGGGACTGTCACCCTGAGGCTCCTGGGAGCGCAGCCCCCTCTCCTGCCCTGACCCCCCACCCACCAGGGGTCTTCTGCTGCATCTGCCTGCCCGTCCCCTGCTTAGCACCTACCCTGTGACCCTCCTCCCAAACCCAGTCATTTCACCTCCGACTCTGTGGCCTGGGGGTTGGGATGGGGCACTCATGGTGACATGTTTACAGCTGGGTGTGACTCAGTAAAGTGTATTTTTTTTTTCCTTTCTGCTTTGCTTTTTTTTTTGGGGGGGGGTCTTCCTGAAGCAGTGGGATCTGCTGGGTTATCCGCAGGGTAGGGGATTGGACGCCGTGAACGCAGACCCATTTCAGGGGGTCCTGATTCCCGTTCGGGGGTGGGGTCTGAAGGCCTGCCCGGGACCTGACCTCGGCCTGGCAGCTGGGCTCGCAGGGGCCGGGGGAGGAGCCGATTTCCTCCTGCTTCCCGCTTCCCGCTGGGACAATAACAATGAAAGTGAAAGAGGTGGGGCAGGGGCCAGGCCTGGTTTCTTGGGCCCGGTTGCCCTGTGGCTAGGCAAGCCCCCTCCCCCTGGCCTCCACCGCTCCGGCTCCTACGGGGACCTGAAGAGGCGATGCCCGAGGTCCCGGCTCACAAAGGGTGGGCATTTGCAGCCGCTGCAGGGCCGGATCTGGAACTTCTCAGACGGCTCCTGTCCGCTCTTAAGTCTTAACCAAACCCCGGCCTGCGGGCTCCTCCTTCCTCAACTCCCCCCGCCCCCCGCGCGTCCCCTTCAACCTGCGCTCCGAGAAAAGCGCGACGGCCTCCGAGCCCCGCCCCCCCCAACCCGTGCGCTCTTCTGGGGTTCCCCTGCGAGCCCCACCGCAACACGGGGCAGAGCATCTCCCTGCACACTTGGTGAAGCGATCCGAGGCGGGGGCTGGTGCTCCTTCCCCAGCATCTAAGGGGCGCTGAGAGTCTAGCGGGTCCTGGGAGGTGGAGGGGGGACTCGACGGGGTTCATCACTGCACCCACCCGGGGCTCGGCGAACAGAGCCGCACACCGGCTCGAACTTGGGCCCCACGCCGGGACCTGTGACACACCCGGGGCTCCGTACCCCCTCCTGGTCTCCACCTAAGGCTCCGTGGCCCTGGAGGGAAGCGGGCGTCCAGAGGGAAAAGGGGACGGCAAACCGGGACTGGGGCCGAGGGAGCGCCAGATTGGGGTATACGGAATGGGGTGCGGGGACCAGACGGAGGCCCGGGGCCGGGAGAGCCCGGGATCGGAGGATGGGGGGCCCAGGAGAGCCGGGCGTCTGAGAGCGGAGGGCAGAGGCCGGGTGAGGCGAGGGTGTGGGGCGAGCGGCGGGAAGAGGGGGGTAGGGGCGCGGGGAGGGAGGGGAGGCGGGGACGCCGGGGTCGGGGGGCGGCGCGGGTTTGAGGGGAGGGGGCGGGGCAGGTCCTTCCTCGGTGGGGGGGGAGGGGGCGGGGGCCCATGTGACCGGCTCAGACCGGTTCTGGAGACAAAAGGGGCCGCAGCGGCCGGAGCGGGACGGCCCGGCGCGGGAGGGAGCGAAGCCGTGCGCACGGGCAGCGAGCGAGTGAGCGTGCGGGGCCCCGGAGGCCGCGCGGCGGCTTCGGGCCCGCAGCCGCTGCCCATCTGGGGTCCGGAGGCGGGGAGGGGGTCTGAGCTGCGTTCCGGGCTCCAGGAGGCCCCCGGGGAAATTAGTCCCGCTGTGCGCCCGGGCTGGCGGCGAGGGGCCAGCCCCCCCAAGTCCGCCGCCACCGCAATAGCAGCCCGACCCTTTGGGCCTGGCCTGGGAACTGGGGCAAAGAAGGGGGGTGGTCCACGCCTGCGGCCCCCGGGGGGGACTCTGACCCGTGCTCTCCCCTCAGGATGCAGCGCCAAAGCTTCCTCCTCCTCGCCCTCCTCGCCCTGCTGGCGCTCACCTCCGCGGTGGCCAAAAAGAAAGGTGATACGGCGCGGGCGGGGGCCTGAAGGAGGGCCGGACCCCAGGAACAGTGAGTCCTAGTCCGCGTCCTGAGCCCTGTTCCCCTGCGTTGCAGACAAAGTGAAGAAGGGAGCCCCGGGGAGCGAGTGTGCCGAGTGGACCTGGGGGCCCTGCACCCCCAGCAGCAAGGATTGCGGCGTGGGATTCCGCGAGGGCACCTGCGGGGCCCAGACGCAGCGCATCCGGTGCCGGGTGCCCTGCAACTGGAAGAAGGAGTTTGGAGGTGAGGCGGAGTGCCCGCGGAGGGTAGGCAGGGGGCCCAGCTTCAAGGGCCCCTTCAGAGGCTGCCCAGCTCTGACCCCCCGCTCTCCCGCCAGCCGACTGCAAGTACAAGTTTGAGACCTGGGGGGCGTGTGATGGGGGCACAGGCACCAAAGCCCGCCAAGGGACCCTGAAGAAGGCGCGGTACAATGCCCAGTGCCAGGAGACCATCCGAGTGACCAAGCCCTGCAGCCCCAAGACCAAAGCCAAGGCCAAAGGTTAGGGAGGGGGGGTGGGTAGGGATGGGGTTGTCACAGGTGGCGGCCCCCACCCGTGAAGGCAGTGGCGCCAGTGACTTCTTGATGTGTACAGTCTTTCTATAGGCAGAGATATCTTAGGTGGGTGGTACTGAGGGCTCTGCAGATGGAGTTCGGGAGGTTGAAACCCTGGCTCAAGTAAGGACCAAGTCAGTGGTTCTGTTGGAGCCTTTGGCTTAGGATCCATGGCAGTGGGCCTGGAAGGGCCCGGCTTTGTCATATCCCTGCAGGTGGGGGCAGTTTCTAGCTGGGAAGGAAGGGACTTCCTTACTTCCTCTCTCCCTTAGCTTCCTTCCTGACTCCCGGCAGCCAACCAGGCAGAGGGGCATATGCCCACTTCTCAGGTGAGGGAACTGAGGCTGTGTTCCAGGGCTGCTGGGACTAGGACTGAGACCGGGAACCGGGAGGTTTTCTGATTTCCCAGCGGCAGTCTAAGCTGGGGGAGTGAGGAACGTCCCAGGGCATCATAATGGCTGCCCTGGCCCAGGGGCTTCCAGGCGGGCTGATGGAGAACCACCAGGGGGCAGAATTTTGTTTTCTGTAACGTGCGTGCTGCAGCGAAGGGGGTTGGGGGTCTCCACTGGGTCCCCCAAACCCTACTAATGCAGTGTTTCTTGTTTTACAGCCAAGAAAGGGAAGGAAAAGGACTAGCGGCCAGGCCCGGATGCCAAGGAGCCCCTCAAATGGAGGCCCGGCCCACGCCCTCCCTCCACAGGCTCAAGATGTTACCCACCAGTGCCTTCTGCCTCCTTGTTAGCTTTATCAATCATGCCCTGCTTCTTCCCTTTCGCTTGCCCACATCACCCCAAGTGCCCAAAGTGGGGAGGGACAAGGGACTTGGGCAGCTTGAGCCCCCAAAGGGATTTGATTCCCCTGTACCTACTTTTCTTTTCCCCCCAACTGGATGCCATTACTAAGAAATAAATAAAATAAATATCTTTTTGTTCCCAATAAAAGCTTTTCTTTTAATATATAAAAGCCCCTTCCCAGGGAGTTTGCTGTGGTGATTTGTTGGAGGTGGGAGAATGGAGAGAGAGGGCTGGAGGGAACGGTGGCTTTTGGGGGTTTGGGGGCTTGGCGGTGAGTGCCCCCCAGAGCTCATGGAGAAAGAACGGTTATGAAAATTTCTTCCAGGGGCCCCTATTGACCCCTGGAAGGCTGCCCCCAATCAAGTCCCCTGAGCCCTTCAGTCCTGTTTCTCCAGGGACCAGGCCAGGGGTGGGGAGGGAACCCAGGGGACAATAGGACTGACTCCCCCATCTCAGTTTCCCCCAGGTGAAGATCTTTGGGTCCAGCCCACTGCCAATCCAGAAGGTTCTATCCATTGAGAGAAGAAAGGTGGGGGTCGCTTGCCTTCCTCACCTGCCCCCCCCCACACTGTCAAGGAAGACTGTGGGGGTCAAATCCACCCCACCCCGGGGTTTCTCCCTGGTGACCCACCGGAGCATTCCTCATACTCTGCAGAAGGCAGGGCAAATGCCCCTCGCACCTTCACTACACACTACAGACCTGGGACAAGCCCCCTCCTTGGGGAAGGAGACAACTCCACAGAGGGATGGGACGGCTCAGCTCAGCCTAGGGTGGGAGGTGGCCGGACCCCAGTTCCTGAGTGAACCCCTGACCTCCCCACTGGCCCATCCTGAATGTGACCTGGGCGTGCTATACAGGGTGTGTTCAGAGCCTTCTCTGTCTGGCTTCCAGTCAGCCCACACCCCACACCCACCCAACCAGAGCCTGGCTGAGTAGCTGCAGCAAGGGGAGTCTCTGCCCCTGGACTGGGATTTAGGAGGAGGGGCGGAGCCTACATGCGGGGGTGTCGGGGGCAGAAAGCACCTGTTACAGCAGAATAGGGGTCCCTCCCCTTCCATTCCCTTCCTGAGCCTCCTTTCCCAACCATTGGCTCTCTTGCTCCTCCCAAAGGAGGCTCTGCTCCCCTCCAGATGTCCCTTCTTTCAGCCACGTGGCCAGCCACAGTGGGGCAAGGTGCCCATGTAGGCGAGTGCCCCCCAGCTCCCTGAGGCAGGACAACAGAGATGGGTCAGACCGTCCGGCTCAGTCACTTCCTGGGGCTGATCCTCCTCGGCCTGAGCAGAGACCTGGTCTTGGAATCCAGCCAGAGCCTCTTCTGAGCCTCGCGGGGTCTCGGGGACCTCAGTTCTCTTCGGAGAATGTGAACACTGAGAAGTGCCTCCAAATCTCTCCTGGACAGCAGCCGAGCCACGTGCTCACCCGCACACGCACCAGCACCTCCAGTGGCACCCTTGCCTGCCTACCTGGCAGTGCCGATGTTCCGATACTGGCAGAGCAGCAGGTGCCGGAAGGTCTTTTTGAAGGTGGCGTTGCAGAGGGCGTAGCAGGCCGGGTTGATGGTGCTGTTGACGTAGCAGAGCCAGTAGCCGATGGACCACACGGTCTCGGGGATGCAGCTCTGGCAGAAGGTGTTCACCAAGACCATGACGTTGTAGGGCGTCCAGGTGAGGATGAAGGCCAGCAGGATGGCGAAGATGGTCCGAGTCACCTTGCGCTCCCGGGCCGCCATCTGCCGCTTCTTGCGTACCTGGCTGCGGGCGATGCTGGCAAACTTCCGGGCCACGTTGGCCGCCGGACGCATGCCAGCCGGCGTGGCAGGCACGATCTCGATGGCTGTCACACACTCGTTGCCCGTCTGCTTCGTCACAATCTGGATCTTGGACCATTTGGAGGCCGGGTTGAGGGTCCGTGGCTGGAGGGGGGGTGCGGGGGTGGCCGGCGTGGTGGCCTCTGTGGTTGACAGCTCCGTGGGCGGGCGCTCCTTGGTGTTTTGGGTGGCGCTGCCCGAGCTGGACTCGTTGGAGGTGTCCTTGTCGGCCACGGGGCGTGGCGGGGGCGGCAGCACGGGGGGCGGGGCCTCCTCGAGCTTCCCGTTGTGCAGCTCACCCCGAGCTGCGGCGGCGGCGTCTCCCGGGGGCGGCGGTTTCTTGACGCTCTGCTTCATCAGGGGGCTCTTGAGGAAGGCCAGGGTCTTGGCCTTCTTCTCCTTCGGGCCTTCAGGCCGGTGCTTATGAACTCGGCTGCGACTGGCCAGGGAGATGTGGACGTAGAGCACCGTCATGATGACCACGGGCAGGTAGAAGGCGGCGATGGCCGTGCCGAAGGTCACCGCGGGGTTGGACAGGAATTGGATGAAGCACTGGTTGTCGGGCACCGTCCGCTTGCCCACCACAAACTGCCAGAACAGGATGGCAGGCGCCCAGAGCACAAAGGACAGGACCCAGGCGGCGGCGATCATGAGGCCCGCCATCTTGGTGGTGCGCCGGGCCGGGTAGGTGAGGGGCTTGGTGACGCAGAAGTAGCGGTCAAAGCTGATGATGAGCAGGTTCATGACAGAGGCATTGCTCACCACATAGTCCAGGGCCAGCCACAGGTCACAGACCACGGCGCCCAGGGGCCAGTAGCCCTTGATGATGTACACGGTGTAGAGGTTCATGGAGAAAGCGCCTATGATGAGATCGGCACACGCTAGGCTGAAGAGGAAGTAGTTGTTGACCGTCTGCAGCTGCCTGTTGACCTTGATGGACAGCATCACCAGGATGTTGCCCACGACCGTCACCAGGCTCAGGGAGCCCGTCACCGTGGCGATGAACACCATCTCCACCGTCTCATAGCGGTTATGGGATGACGTGACCAGGCGCACAGACTGGTTGCCCGAGCTGCCATTGATCGGGGTGAAGTTCGCCATTTTGGTTAGCAGCAGTGGGCGGACAGTGTCTGGAACAAGAGAGGAAGGGGGTGAACTGTGGAAGCGCATGAGAGGCGTGAGCTGGGTGCCCTGGAGTCAAGGTGACAGAGGAGCAACATCGTCCTGCAGAACCTTAGAGAACCCCGTCCCATCGCTTCCTCCTGTCTCCGCTCACGCGGCGTTTATTATTGGGTGCCTACTCCGTGCAAGGGGACGACAGAGGATGAGACGGTTGGATGGCATCACTGACTCAATGGACATGAGTTTGGGTAAACTCCGGGAGTTGGTGATGGACAGGGATGGGCTGGCGTGTGCAGTCTATGGGGTCGCAAAGAGTCGGACACGACTGAGCGACTGAACTGAACTGAACTCTGTGCAAGCGCTGTTGTAGGCGCTGGGGCTACAGACGTGAAGGAGAGACACGCAACCCCCCACTCTCACAGAGCTCACATCCCGATTGGGGGGCACATACAAACATGTGAGCGATGAAAAAGCGCTAGAAGGAAAACAAGGGCAAGTGACAGAGAATGAGTCAGAGAGGGGACGGCCAGTCAGAGCTGCAGAGAATGGCCTCAGCAAGGGCGATGGCGGAGCTGAGGCTGGGAGGCATGTGCAAGGTATGGACAGAAGGCCAATGTGGGTGGAGGGGTGGGGACAAGAGTGGTCCCCAACATCAGCACGTGGCTCAGGTCAGAGGTATTCCTTCATTCACTCACTCTGTCACTTCTTTTTTTTTTTTTTAAGATTTTTAAATATTTTTTTAATTAGAGGATAATTACAACATTGTGCTGGTTTTTTGCATCCATCAAAACGAATCAGCATTAGGTCCACGTATGTCCCCTCCCTCTTGAACTTGGTCACTTAACCAAACGTTGCGGCGGGACTTGTCCACTAATCCCTACAGAAGGCACTGGGTTCAAAGGCAAGAATAGATACTACCAGCTAATGTGCATTGTCTACCAAGCACTTTCTACACTTTTTGTAAGTATTCATTCATTTCATCCTCATAACAAACCTAGGAAGTAGATGCTGTTATTTATATGTTTATCAGTCAGTCGTGGGGCACGGCATGCAGGATCTTAGTTCCCTAAGCAGGGATCAAACCCACACCCCCTGCAGTGGAAGCACAGAGTCTTAACCATTGGACTACCAGGGAAGTCTTGGATATCGTCATTTCTTACGAACAGATGAAGAAACTGAGGCCATAACCTGCCCAAGATTCCATAGCTCCTGCAGCTCATGTTGCTGTCCCAGAGCTAAGGGGTCTGGCAGAGGGAGGCCCAAAGAGTCACAGGAGCCAGTGGCCCCAGAGGTGACCTGACCTGATCACGGAACAGGTGGCATGGAACTGGAAATTCAACGAGGAGGGGACAATGCCCCTGCAGCAGCCCCTCCTGGAGCCCCATCCCCAAGGTATGCGGGTGCAGTGCAAGGGTAGCTGGGGTCTGTCTGTGAAGAATCAGAAGAAAGGGCTCATCCGCTGAGGCAAGACTTGCAGGGCTTCCCAGGGGCCAGTGCCCGATGGGAACCCAAAGGGGGAGCAAGTGGCCCAGAGGGGCTGCAGCAGGGGTGCCCGTGGCCAGCCCCCAAGGGTGCCCCTTGCCCACCAGTGCACACTGGGCACCCTAGCCGGAGGCCCCCAAGCATGAGGCCTCTCCCTGAAGCCTCTTCGCATCCCCCCACCTTCTCTCCCTCCGAGTGAGGGAGGCCCACGCCCAGCGCGCTCTGCCAGGGCAGCCGTGCAGCCCAGCCTCCTTCACACCCGCCAACACGCGCACCATTACACACGCACATGGGCCCATCACAGCCCTGCCAGCCCCGCAGCTCCCTGGCGTATATACGTAGTTCTGTGCGTCTGTGTGTGAGAGAGAAACAGAGAGGCGGAGGAAACGGGGTGTGGAGGAAGGAGCCCGCGCCCCGCAGCCCAGGCTCCCAGGGTCTTAGCTGGGTGGCCATGCACAAGCCACCTTGCCTTCCTGCCCCTCCCGGTCTCCTTCGCAGAGTAGAGAGAGAGGCTGCCTGTCCTGGGACAGCCTCCCTCCTGGCAGCGACGGGGGTCAGCACCTCAACTGCCTCTCCAGCAAGAACGTGCACTGGAGGCTGGAGCCAGGTGCCAGGGTGACCCCCGCCCTCTGCCCCGGGCTCCCCTCCAAGCCCAACTTGTCAGCCACCATCACAGCCCCAGCCTCCTGGCCTGGCAGTTTCAATCCTCACACCCAAATCCTTAGTTCACAGGAGAGGCTCAGAGCAGGGTGGTGCCACCCCCAAGGTGGCAGAAGAGTCAAGGGCAAAGACCAAGTACCATGCTGACAGACTCCAAAATAGAAGCTCGGGCACCACCTTCTGGGCGAGACAGGAGGCAGAGGCACCCCGCCTGGGGAAGCTGCCTTCTACAGGCATGGCGCTGGCTGGCTGGTGAGGGCTGGGCAGGAATGGTTCGTCCACCAGCCCCAAGGAAACCCTCGCCTTAGACCGCCCCCCCAAACCCCCCGCCAGGGTCCGGACACAGGCCAGTGAGATCGGAATGGAGCTGGAGGTACCAAACAGGAAACACATAATAGCTCTTGTTTATTGAGTGTGAACTATGACTCAGGGATCCCTCTGAGCTTTTTATATAGATTATCGGGTTTAATCCTCACAGCAGCCGAAAAAGGCAGGTGCTATAAGTGTCTTCATCTTACTGAGGTGTCTTCTTACACGCGAGGATAATGTGAATTAACTTGCCTAAAGTCACCAGTGTGTAAGGAGGGGCGGGGGCAGAATTAGAGCCTGGGAACCACCTCAACCCCAAGGTGCTCCAACAGCAGCTTGTTTTCCTGCCTCTGCTCTACCCCGCCTCAGGTGGCTCGGTGGTTAAAAGAATCCATCTGCAATACAGGAGACACCGGAGACAGGAGTTCGATACCAAGGTTGGGAAGATCCCCTGGAGAAGGAAAAGCAACCCACTCCAGTATTCTTACCTGGAGAATCCCGACGGACAGAGGAGCCTGGCGGGCTACAGTCCATGGGGTCACAAAGAGGCGGACAGGACTGAGCACACAGCACAGGGGTGGATCAGGGGAGGCCTAGGTGTAGGGTCTCTTCTCATTCCCTGTGGGCTCCCTGTCTTAGCTTTCCCAGAGAAAAACAGATCTCTTGTCTCCATCTGAACAACTTGTCTCCAATCATGTGGCCAAGGGTTTCTTTGCCCTGGACCTGCTTGGGGAAGCGGCCAGCTGCAGACAGGGCTAGACAAATACTTTCCCCTCTTCCCGCCCCAAATATCTTTCCGGGGGTCACCCGCAGACATTCCAGCTGCAGCCTCTGCTGGGGCGCTTCTCTGGGATCCAGGCCCGCGGGAACCTGGGGAGGGGAGCAGCTGCCGCCCGGGGATGTGCGCACCGCTAGATGGCAATGTCGGTCCCTGGGTGCGGCTCCGGACCTAGAGCGGGTGGCCGCTATTCGCCCATCGCCCCCAAACTCCAAGAGCGACTGGGAATGCAGGGGAGGTCCTAGGCAGGGCCTCACAGGGGAGAGACTGGGGCCCCCTCACCAGGCACTGCCCCGGAGCTGCCTTGGGCTCCTCCAGGGGTTCCACGGTGGGAAAGTTAAGGGCACCCGCTTCCAGCCGGCACACTGTGAGGCATGGGTGGGCGGGAAGGCGAGTGCGAGTTCTGTTTGTGTGTGATCACTGGGGAGCGCGAGTAGAAGCGAGTAGCTGGCTGCATGTGCTGTGTGTGTGCGCGCTGAGCCACGCCTGGATACCAGCGCGGCCGTGTGCGCGTGAGCATGCTCGCGCGGTGTGGACACGTGCGTGTGCATGTCTGTGTGTGCCTGGAATGCACACGGCCTCGGGAATGCACACGGCTCGGGTGTGCCTGTATCTGTGAGCTTGTGCACATGAGCAAATGCCGGACCCACCGTGGGTCCTGTGGGTCCCGCCCCTGCCCGGAGGCTCAGCCCATACTTCCGCTGAGTATGAAGAAGGTCGGCTAAGAACCCAGGTCTAGATCGCTTCTCGCCTGTGTATGGGGAAGGGTTCCCGGCTGCACCACAAGACTCAACTACAATCTGAGTTGCCAGGGAGACCCCAGACTTGGGGGCGTCGTCATAGCCCAGCGCCCCGCGGTGTCTGCGTCCCTAACGTTGAGGTCCAGAGTCCCGGAATGGGACAGACTTTTGTCGAGGGGTTGCTGCTAGAGTCTCTCCACCTGACTTGCGGGACACCAGGTTCTGCTTAGGGTGCCCACTGCGCAGATATCGCCAAAGGGCGCCCAGTCTGCGGGGCAGAAGGGTGCGAGAAGCACCTCCGTAACTGGGAGGCCCGGCCGGGGCTTGTGTAAGGCGTGTGTAAGACTCTTCCCCATCTCACACTCCTAACCCTGAACCCCTCCGAAGAGGCACCGCCCGGCTCCAGCGGCTGGAGTGGGCACCTGGGCTCTCAAGCCCTGGACTGGGGTGGGCCTCGTTGGGAATTATTACTGGGCCCAACTGGAGACCATGTCTCCACGACTCCCTGGTGGTCGAAGGGGCCCTGGCTCCCCCGTGCCCCACCCTCCCCCAACTCCCTGCAGCGCAGTTCCTGCAGCCTCTGGGCGTGGGCACCTTGCTTTCCTGGGTCCTGGAGCCCCCCTTTCCCAGGCGCGATGGGCTCGCCTTCCCTGTACGCCAGGGCAGGGGGCGGTGGTGGTGAAGGCGGGGGTGGGGGGTGATTCCTCGATTCCTAGGCGTTCACTCTAGGGCTCCGGGAAGGCTGTGGTCTCTGCTGTGTCCCTGGGGCAGGAGAGGAGACTCAGGAGTTGAGGGGAGGGAGAAGGGGTGCAGGATTTGGCACCGACATTGCGCGTGACACTTCCGCCATGGGGCTCGGGGCTTGGCGCTGGACCTCCCAGTCTCTGAGCCTGAGCGACAAAGAAGGGGAGTCTTGGAGGGGGGAGGGGCACCAGGAGAGGGCAGGGGTGTTTTCCATCAGAGTTCAAGGTCGCTGGTGGAGGACTCCGTGGACTGGAGTGGGCTTGCGGCGCCGGGTGGCGAGGAGACGGGCGGGAAAAAGCCTCTTTGGGGCTCCAGCGCCCGGCGCCCCGAAGAGCTGCCAGTGGAGGGATGAAGTGCGGGGTCCCGCCCCCGACGGCTGCCCCGGGCTCCTGAGGGGCTGCGGGCGGGCACACACACCATCACCACCACCGCCGCCGCCCGACCTACTACTGCCTGTCCATTCCTTCCCGGAGGCGCACCTGGAGAAGCCTGCGAGCCACACTCCGGGCCTTTCTACCAGCGGGCCCCTCAACCCTCAGGCTTTTTGCAGTTCCCAGCACCGGGCTCGCCCCCGAAGAGGCCTGGGGCCCTGTCCTAGTCTGGCCCGCCTCGGGGAGCCTCAGAGGGTCCGGGAGCCACGCGTCCTTCTCTGCCCACCGAGTCCCCCGCCCCCGCGCAGCCGCGGAGTCACTTACCAGACACCTCCGCCCCGTTCCCCTCGCACCTGACAGACGGCGGGACTGGGGGGTGGCCCCGCGGGCCGGCGGGCGGGGCGCGCGGCCGGGCCGCGGGCCGGGGGCGGGGACGGGGTGCAGAGGGGCGGCCCCTGCTCCGCCCGCAGCTCCCGGCGCTGTGGCTGAGACTCGCGCTCACGCTCGCACTTTTCCCCGAGCCGCGTGATGTCACGGGGAAGCAGCCAATCCTGGCGGGGCCGCGCCGCCCGCCCCGGGCCGGCCACCCAACGGGGACGCGCGGGGGGCACCACCCTGGGCGTCGGGGACCCCTGCTACGCGCGCCCCTCCCTGGAGCCGGCCGGCGGCTCTCGGGCACTGTGGAGGGGGGTCACCGCCCGCGGTCCCCAGCGCGGCTTAGCGGGGGGCGCTGCCCTCCCGGGAGCCTGGGGGTGGGGTGGGGTGGGGTGGGGTGTCCGCGTTGTCATGGGGACGCGGCGCCCCCTCGCGGGCTGGGAGGGGAGCTGGCAGTCCCGTCTGGCTGCGCTCCCGCCCACGCTCTGACCAAGCACCGGGGACGGGGAGGGGGTCTCGTGCCCCGCCCGGATCTCTCTCCTCACACTGCCCGGCTCGCAGCTGGACCACGGGGGCGCGAGTGTTTGACCCTAACAGGCGGTTATGGGTGGGTGAGCGGGGTGGGCTTTCTGCCGTCCGGTTCCGTCGAGGCAGAGAGCCGAGGGCAGGCAGTTTCGAGCCTGGAGGCGGAGTATTGGCCGCCCGGCAGCCAGGGAAGAAGGGGCGCCGTCGGGGCCTGGGAAGACGCTGGAGAGAGAAGCTAGGCGATGGTCCCTAGGGAGAGAGGAGCCGGCTCATCGCACGCAATCCCGCCCGACCCCCATTCCAGCCGCCAGGCTCCCTGCTCCCGCTCTCCAAGCCGGGGAGCGGGTGCGCGCCCTTTCTCCAGCCCCGGGGACAGGACGCGCCGCCCATCCAGCCTGGAGGGCAAGCTCTCCGATGCCTGTGAGGGAAATCCGAGTGCCCAAGGTCACCTGGGGTGGAACCCGGAACGAGACCCTCGAGGGAGAGAGCTGCTGGTCTCTTGAGGTGTCCGGGAACCACACGGGCCGGAGCCCTAGGGCTCGGGGCCTTACCTGCCCCGAGCGGGAGGGCGGGTTGGGTCGCTCGAGGGATGAGCGCTGGGAGGCTTCAGCACCTCGGAGAGCGCCACCTCGGCGCTGACCTTGGCGGCTCCGCTCGGCCTGCGGGCACCAGCGTTCCGGTCTCCCCCGAGACCGCCCTTCCTGCGGCCGGCCAAAGTCCGACTCGTCCCTCACCCGCCGCAACGCCCGGGCCTTGTCACCCCAAACTCGGAGCGCGAACATCCGATTAAACCTTAAGACGGATGGTTTCTTTTCTTGGAAAAACAATTCAAGTCCCGCCCCTCCTCCAGCCTCCCCCAAGGGTTGGGCGGGGGGCTGTGTATGCTGGGCGCCGGGAGGTGGAGGGCGTACCGCAGCGGAGGAGGCTGCAGGAGCTGCCAGAAGAGGGGCGGGAACTCAGGCAGGAGCCAGCCCCGTGGTGCTCACCGTGTGGAGCCCTCTGTGCTGAACCCGGGGGCTGCAGCTGGCAGCCTGGGAGAGAGTGAGACGCCATCGTCTTTTACCTGAACGGTCTGGTCTCCCCTGATTCTCGTAACCAAAGGGTGGAAAAAGCCCTGCTGTTCTTGCCCCCACCTCACAGAGGAGCAAACGGGCTTGGTTGGTTCACGTGACAATTAGATGCCTGTCGACACTGGTCTCCCTTTTCCACATCCCTCCTAGGGCCCAGGAGAGGGCGGTCCTTCTAGGAGGGTGAAAGGGTGTGTTTGCACGCACATGCAGGTTGGGATGAACTGTCAGAGGAGGAAACAAGCAAGGCCACTGGAGGCCGCAGAAACTAGAAAAGTCTCCCCCAACCACTCCCTTGAATTATTCCAGAAGCTGTCGGGCAAAGCTGCCTCAGTTTTTCCAAAATGCCTACGGTGCGGTAGGTAGGGCCTTGGGCATCCCCCAATCCCAGATCCCACAGTGAACGGTGGAGAGCAGAGTCAGGAACCAGGAGACCTGGTTTAGTCTTTACCCTCTACCTTTGATCCATCTGGGTCCATAGGCATCTTGAAAGTCGCTCAGTCGTGTTCGACTCTTGGCGACCCCGTGGACTATACAGTCCCTGGAATGCTCCAGGCCAGAATATTGGAGTGGCTAGCCTTTCCCTTCTCCAGGGGATCTTCCCAACCCAGGGACTGAACCCAGGTCTCCTGCATTGCAGGCGGATTCTTTACCAACTGAGCCATGAGGGAAGTCCATCTTGGGTCCACAGAACTGCTGGGAACCTGTTGCCTCATCTCCAGTTGGGATTGCTGAGCTCTGCCCCACTGACCCTGCAACCTTATCATCATAAGCAAGGGGGCCCATCGAGGCTCTCCCTATGCAGACAAGGGCTTTCTAAGGAAAGGGGATGGTGTGGGGATGGGAGCTGCTGACAGGGGCCTCCGACAGATAGGGGCTGGGTTCATGTTTGGCCAGTAAGGACAGAGGCAAGGCCAGGCAGGACTGAGTTTAGGTCACTTCATCCACAAGGCCTCTTCATACCCCCTTTTCCCCAAAGTAACAGAGCACATCAGGGTCCCATCTGGGTTCAGACCCTGGCTCCACCAGTGAGCTGTATGGTCTGGGTGTACCCACCCGCAGAGGGTTTGTGGTAAGGTCTGAGATGCTAAACACCGAATCCTCGGCACACGCTTTACAATCAACAAATTCAGAGCCCCCATTCAGACCACGAAACTCTTCCTCCCCTGGAGGGCTGGGTGGAGGGCAGGCACTGCAGGGGGCGCCCTTCTCCTTCCATCCTTTAATGTGCGGCTCAAATCTCACCTCTTCAAGGAGGCCTCCTCCTGCCACTCCAGTGCTCTTAGAGCTGGAAGTAAGGAGGCTGCAGAGAACAAGCTCTACCTCCTATCCGGAAAAAGTGAAGCAAGAGAAAAGGCAAGTGGCCCAAGGTCACACAGCCAGCTGATGTGTCTCTGGGTCCAGAGCATGCTATAATAATACTTTAAATGAAATTCTAGTGCTCCTCACCATATAACTCTTCACATGGTTGTGTATTATTTGCTTTAATCTTGTGGTTGTATCTCTGCTGGGGCAGAGCAGACTTCTGTATGCCCCACAGTGTCTGGGACAGAGTTGAGCACACACAAGTTACTCGAGAAGTACTTGTTGCTGCAAAAAGCCCTGGGGGTGGCTCTGATCTCCGTGTCCCCCCTGTGAGAGAAGGGACAAGAATCCTTCTTCCACTAACTGGTTTAAAACTCAATGGCCAAGACCCATGACCACAGCAGACCCCTGGGCCACTGCCCTGACACAAAGCAAAGGGAAACCCAAGCCCCCAGCGCATGGCATCTCGGGGGGGATACCTGTAGGTAAGGCCCAGCTCCCTGCTGACCACACCTGGCACCCCAGACACCCATGACACATGCTTTCCAGGACTGCAGGGGAGCCAGCTTCCCGGTCAGTGACTTCTTCACTCCAGGCCCATCATCCTGAGTAGGAAGCAACCAAGATGAGTGACCTCCCAGCATTCCTACCTACCCACCTGTTATCATGAAGGATGCCCCAAACCTTACAGGCCCCTAGAAGCAGGCAGTGGCGGGACACGGATGCAGCGTGAAGTAGAGGTGGTAGCCCTTACCAGAGTGGCTTCTGCTGAGGCGTCATGGGGCTCCCCACCGAGGACAGCAGCACCAGCGGCAGCGCTCAGGAGAACCGGGGCAGCTCGGCTCCATGGCCCCCACCCCACCCCGTCCCTCCATCCCCCGTGGAAACAAACAGAGAGGAGACTGGTGAGGGGCGTATCATCATTTTAATGATGTAGATCTTTGGTGTTTCCCTCATTAGCAGTCAGACTATCCCCTCTCCTCCCACCACAATGTTGCTATGATGAGTTACAAACAGAAAAGTAATCACATTTTTCATACTGAAAACAAAATAATCAGAGCCTTGATTTCTCCACTAGAAACTACACGTACAGTTCAAGATTCCACATGCAACACCTTAAATCACAGACCAAGACCTCACATTCTGACCCAGAGTCTCATCCCCTCCCCCAGCCTCGGGCTGGCTTTGGCCTAGGCTCAGCAGTGCTGCTCTGAGGGCCTTGGGGCGGGCGGGGAAGGAGGAGCTTGGTGGACGAGCCCTGGGGGCTGGCCAGCCTACACCCCCTCTCCTGAGTGAGGGCCTGCCCCCTGTCCCTTGATTACATCCTGTCTCGGCAAGCAGGCCGCCCCCTCCACTCCACAGTTGTCCCCCGCCAGTAACTGCAGAAGTCCCTGTCCTCAGGAGTCTGGGAGCCGGGCCTGCCTCATGACTGTGGTCTCTGTGGGGGAAGATGATCAAGAGGCTGAAGCTCTGGAAGGCTCAGAGATGGAGGTGGTTTCTGGGGGCCGGGCCGTTCCTCCTGCGTTAGGGCTCCTAGTGGCTCTGCCTGCATGATAGGTGAACGGGGAGAAGCTGCCCCACTGGCCACCGGCCAGGATGGTCGGGCCCAGATCTGGAAGACTGTTCACCCTCCTGGGGGCTCTCTGCCCAGGGCTGAGTCCCTTGAGCCTCGGTTCTAGGAGAAAGGGGGGTGGTGCGTGGCAGGGATACCCACTTCCTCCTCACCCGCACTGAGCACAGCAGTCTGTGACCCCCTGGGCTCCAGATCCTGGAAGGGTCTGGTACCCGGAGGCAAGCCTGGCCCCTCGCACCGCCTCACTCCCTGCTGCCCCCACCCTCACGCTCCTGTTCCCTGACACAGCCCGCGGTTCCCAGTCAGCTGTGAGGTCCGGTCTCTGCTCAGCGGTTCAAGGGGAGGCACCAGGGCACGCCTGTCTCTACCTGTTCCGTGGCTCCCCGCTGGGGCCTGCGGCCTCCCCCCTGCCGCTGCCCCCGCCATCAGGAAGGTGGTTGCTGTTGGTCAGGTCGCAGCGCTGTGGGCTTGGTCCCTCGGTGCTGGGGAGGGGGGCAGGAGGAGGGGCCGGGGAGGAGGAGGGCAGGGCGGGCTCCCGCCCAGGGGTAGCGGGCCGCTCCCAGGAGGCTGTCCGGGGGCTCAATCCTCGCTCCGCCAGCTGCCCAACTTCCGGGAGCAGTCCCCGAGAGGTGGAGGGCTGGGGCGAGGGGGCGCGTGCGGCCCCCGGCTCAGCGCCCGTCTGGGAGCTGCGGTGAATGCGGTGGCTGACGATGATGTTATTGCCGAAGCCGCCCATGGAGGCCATGGTGGTGCTCTGCTCCCGCTGCACCACGGCCGTCATGCCCCCTTCAGCCATCAGCCGCTGGATCCTGCTGAGCGCATCTTCCCCGCTGGCCCCGTAGTCCGAGCCCTCCCCTGGAAGGTACAAGGCAGAAGGGAGGGAATCAGCTGCTGGCCTGGGCCTCTGAGTCAGGCAGGGCAGTGCTAGGAGGAGCGGGAGGATTCTACCTACAGGCAGAAACAAGGCGGTGGCCAACCCCTCATTTCAAGAATCAATCAAGTGGATTTCCCTGGCGGGCCAGTGGTTAAGACTCTGTGCTTCCAATGCAGGGGGGGTACGGGTTCGATCCCTGGTCAGGGAACTAAGATCCCACATGCTGCATGGTGCAGCCAAAAAAAAAAGAGAAGAATCAGTCAAGGACTTGAAAGTTAGATAAGATGCCCCAAACAATCCTAATTCATACTTCAGCCTAGGGGCTGAGACTGCTCACCTGGTTAAGAGCGGGGCCTGGACCTGAAGCTGGAAGTCTGCCTTTAACCCTGTGGACACCAGAGGCAGGCTGGTCTTGCATCCTATGGAGGTGGCCCAGAGAGCTGGTGGTGTCTGCCCCTCCCTGCCTCACACAGCCTGGTAAACCTGGGCCTGGGACAGGGTCCATGTCTGGTGTTTGGGAAGCGAGGGCGCCGTACAGGGTGTGGCTAGAAGACAAATGCTCTGCTGGGCACCTTTTCAAAGCTGTGTTCTTCTAAATGCACATGAGGAAGACGATTTTCAAGTGTTACTTCGAAGGCATTCTGTCTCCTCTTATTGTCCCACTCTCCCACATCATTCCCCACGTGCTGTTCTCACGGGGCTGGATGCCTGACACCCTCACATTTCCCTGGAGGCAGCCAACTGCCCCGGCCTGAGATTTCAGTCCACATCTCGAGGGAGGAACAGGGAAGGTCCTGCTTTTTCCCCAAAGGCCTGAGCATCTCCTTGCAGGGGGCAGATGACACTGGCTCAGATCTTGGTTCTGCCATTCACTAGCTGTGTGACCGTAGATAAATCCCTTGCCACCCACATTCCTCAGTTTTCTGACTTGCAAAAGAGGGATGAAAACATCCAGCCTGCACGGTGCCAGGCGGAGGGAATGAGATGATGCCCGTTAAGCATCTGGTCCACAGCAGGTGCTCCGTGGTGGCTGTCGTCAGTAACCCGGACTCTGCAGGAAGAGCCCCACCCCTCTAGCTTGGGCTGCTTGCTTGTGCTCAGCCCTCACTGGGCAGGTGAGTGGTCTAAGCCTGTGGGCAGCTATGATCAAGGCTCCCAGGCTGCCAGGGCTGCTCCACCAAACGGTGGACGGGTTTGTGTCCTTTGGCTATTTGTTGGCCACTTGGGGACTTTGCAGTTTGGGTGGCTTTGATGGTGAGTTTTGAACTTTTGGCAGTATTGTTGTCAGTTGCTACCTTTGTAAGACTTTCTTTGCTGCCGCACCATCCAGCGCCTTGTCACTGCTTGCCTGGTCAGTAGTGGGTGTCCAAGCTCTGGTGTTAACCCAGCTGTGCCGACGTCCTGGCAGAGCCCTCCGTCCTCGCGGGAGCATGGTGGCGTGTGCTGGCGGTCCCTCCTCGGGGAGACAGCCCTCCCCAGCACTGAGCAGGGACTCCACCGAGGCTTTCGCTGATGTCCAGTTTGCTTTTCTCCAGATTTCTGGTAAATTCTACCGTCCCACCTCCAACCCCTCAAGGCAGCTGCTTTAGGCACTTCCCCCTTAGGCAACTCAGGCCAACTCCAAGGGCAGGGGAGAGAGAACCTGAAGGGCTCTTGAGCACTCCTCTCAGGAAAAGCCGACCAGCAGCAGGTAAGGGGTAAGAGGAAAGGGCAACCCAGGGCCTCGCTGCCAGCAGAGCGTCGACCCTGTGAGCCAAAAGGGATGTCTGGGGAGGGCCCGGGGGACCCCCTGCGCTCACTGCCACCAGCAGTTTTCCAAGAGCTCCATGCACCGAGGGCTCCCCAGCCTTGTCCGGGGTGTGCAGCGGGCTGGCCCACGGCCTGCTGGCATTGGAGCTCACTGGCTGGGCACCGTGCCCGGTGAACACTCCGCTCTTTTCCCGTAGCTCACTCTGAGGGGCAGGGCAGGGCTGCCTGGGGCCTAAGGGAGCTGTGACAGTTAGGCTCCAGCACAGCTGTGGGCGCCTGACTCTGGGCCCTTCTGTCCGTTCCCGCTACACCGGTGCCTGGGTCCCGGCCGTTTGTCACCGCAGCTGCGACTGTTTGTCCGAACGGGACTGTGGGCTTCTCTCCCCTTTCTCCCGGCCTCCGGGCTGCTACTACTGCCATCCTAATTCCACTCGGAGCCACTGGGTTCTGGTTGAGTCCATACTCTGTTCAAAACCCAGCAATCCCGAGAGTCCTCAAAGCAGTTAGGACTCTCACTGTGACACTCAAGGGCCCTCCGGCCGGGTCCCAGCTGCCTCCCTGACCACCCCTCTTTCCACACCCACAGACTCGGCGCTGCCACGGGCCCGGGGCCCCTGCCTGCACACACCGTGGAGCTCCTCCCTGTCGCACACCGGCCCGCTGCCCCACGGCCCAAGTCCTCTTGTTCTCAGGGCCAGGGCCCGCCCTCGCCCTGCCCAAGACCCTGCTGGGCACGGCTGCCTCTTCTCTGAGCCCCGCAGGGCTCACACCTCTCCACGGCAGAGTCTCTCCCTTCTCGGCTCCGGGTCCCAGATGGCGTCAGACTACATTCTGATCCCCTTTGGGCTCGCACTTGGAGTCTACCTGTCAAATGAATGTGTGGGTGACTCAAGGGCTCCCAGACCGCCTACAGGCATTCCGGCCTTCAGGGGGCCTCCAAAAGCTGGGCCCGTGTTACCCTCTGCCCTGGGGTGCACTTCCACGCCCATCTCCTTTCTGGACTTAATGTGTGAGGGGAGAGACGTGGCTTCAACTCTGAATCTGATTCCCTCTGGGTTCATGGCGCCTAATACAACACTAGATGTAAAGTACTCAATAATTAAGATTGGATAGAAGTGTTTAAAACATACACATTAACGGTTTTCTCAGGACTGGGTGCGGGGAGCTTCAGCCAGAGCTGTGAGCTATGCCACCCTCTTGGGAGCTCTAAGCCAAGGCTAAGAGCCCAGGTAGGCAGCCAGAGGAGAACACCCCGGGCCTGCGGGGAGTGGCAGCTGCGGTCAGGGATCCAAGCTAAGCTCCAGGAGCAGGGGCAGCCACAGGAGTTAAGTTTGCGGTTGCCTTCCCTACAGCAAAAGCATTTCTTTTTGTCTTTGAAAAATGGGAGACTGATTTCGTGTTGACACGAGATCATTTCCTTGGCAAGGTATGTTCTGGATGCAGAAGCCAGGGTGGCATCAGGAACTTCCCATGATGGCCAGTTCTGGGGTCTCCCCGCCCGGAAGAGGGGAGCCAGGCTGTGTCAGGGGAGGAGCTGCCTGTCCTCATCTTAGGGGCACCCTGTCCCTCCCCCTCACGGTTGCTTTTCCCTGGTCCAAGGCCCAGGTTCCTGTAGCCGTACTATCGTCTTCCCCTGACAACAGAAAGGTCCAGGCACCCTTTCGCAGTGGTCAGAGGCAGAACTGTGGGCTCCCAAACAGTGTAGCACAGCCAAGCTGGGGGCAGGGCCCCAGCTCGGCTCAGTTCATCCATTCCACGCTTGCGGAGGGCCCACTGCTTGCCAGGCAGGCATGGCGGCAGAGCTGGGAGCAAACACTCTTGTGGAGTGATGGGCAGGGAAGCTTTAAAGCTGGACCAGCAAAAGAGTCAACATCTGCCAACTCCCCCCATGGAGGGCTCCTCCAGGAAGTCCTAGACAGAACTGAATGGGTTGTAACAAAATTCCTACCCAGCATGAACGTGAGTAGCTGAGAACCCTTCAGTGCTAGCCAATGGGAAAGGGCTCAGAGAGGGGCCACAGAATGGCAACTGCCGCAAGTGGAGTCGGCTGCCCACCCTAAGGCACCTCGGCCCCTGGCATGTGGAGGGATGCACGCGGGTACCCCCACGGGGCCCGCTTTCTAGCTGAGCCCAGAGAAAGAGTTAACCAGCTTGATGCGGTTTCTTCTACATGCTTCTGCAGATGTGGTCACTAGTTTGCTGACTGGGGGTGGGGGGGAGAGGAGGAGAGATGTGTGTGAATGAGTAAGACAGTAAGAGAGAGAGAGAGAGAAAGCTGCTGTGCCTGCCTCCTAGATGGGGAAAGCAGACCAGGGAGGAAGTGTGAGCCCGAGGAGACTCCTGACCCCTGCTTCCCCTACCAAAGCCGCAGCAGCGGATGGCGGTCAGCGGCAAAGCACCCCAGGACAAGGTTCCTGGCCCCAAGAGAGAAGAGGCTGGCTCGCTGGTCAATGCCCCCTGCATTCGCTCCCCTTCTTTCTAGGCGTGGGTTTTCTGCAAAGGACTATGACGATGTCCCTTTCAGAGCCAGAGGTCCAGAGCTCCAGGTAAAGGTCGCCGGGCCACAGAGAGACGCAGTGAGCTATCTGAGCTACTGGGCCACGGCTCCCCTCCCGGCTGCCCCCTTGCTGAAAAGCGCCTCTGGCCTCTGAAGGGCTCACCCTCCACCAACCGCTCTGCTTTGCAGGGAGGAGACTGGGAGAGAATGAAGTTCTGGCTTCTGAAACTGGAAAAGAGACTCTCCTTTCTCCTGCCAGCCCATCCTCCCTACCCCCAAACACGAAGAAAGGCACTTACAATCATAATTGACTGGGGGTCAGAAACAAGCTGCTGCGAGTCAAGAAATAACCAGAGCGTCTTTGGCAGGTGAAAACACGGGAGGACGCCCTTCTTCTCAGGTGGGTGGCCCCCGCTGCACTTGACCTTGGGGGCAAAGGCCTCCCTCCCCAACCAGCTCCCTGTAACCTGCCCTCCCTGCGCGTGCAGCCTCAGTTCTCGACACGCGCTGACCGGCCACAAACAAGAGCCCGCCAGTGGTCCTTGGTGCAGGCTGTAATGGTTTTGAGCTTGGTGCCCTTGCAGGTGCCATCCCCTCTGCGAGCAGTGCCTGTCCTCCTCCGCACCCCACTTTGCCTGGAGTTTTCCTCCTCATCCTGGAAGGTGCAGCTCAGAGTTGCCTCCTCCAGGAGTCGTCCCTGAGCCCCAGAACCGGGGTGCAGCTCCCCTCCTCTGCAGCCCCGAGATCCTAATCACGAGAAGTCACTACCCGCTGGGTGTCTGCCTCCCTCTCTAGACTTCAGCTCCTTGGGGAAGCACCAAGGCCTGTCTCGGCAGCCCCAGCAGCTGACACATGGAGGACAGCAAGGGGTCACGAGACCGCGGCAGAGGGGCCACCCAGACCAGGACTCCGCCCGGGGCTGGCGGGAGGTGCTCGAGCGCTCTCCTCCTCCGTGAGGCCCGGGCTGCTCTGGCAGCTCCACCCACACCAGGGGTTTCCACCCAACAGATGGAGGAAGCGGCCCAGGCCACAGACCGAGAGGGGACTTGGCTGTTAAGACGAGGCAGCTCGCGGCAGCCACAGAACAGTGCCCGGGGCGGGCACTGCGGCACGGAAGCTGTGCTCTGAGGGGCACAGGCAGATCTGTTCCTCTGCCTGAAGCACACCTGTCTTCTCCTGGTCTCTCTTGAGCAGGTGGCTTACCACAGACCTAGAGAAGATGGGGCTGTCTGGAGGCTGCCGTGTCTGGAGCCAGGAGCAGCCAGGGGCTGGGGTAGGGGTAAGGAGAGCAACCGGCTGAGAACAGCCTATTGAACACAGCTGCGGACACACTCCAAAGGGGGCCTGAGCGCTAGGCAGGGAGGTGCTAATTGGTCCTCAGCAGCGTGAGGCCAGCACGGAGCTAGGTGAGAGGAAGGGGCTGATCGTGAGCCAGGCCGCAGCCCCAACAGCCATGAAGGACGGTGTATGTAAGGGCCTCCCGATCGGCCGGGCTGGAGCGGGGAGACAGCTACCCCAGGTTGGGGCGGGGAGGGGGGGTGGTGGCCCTGGCAGCTCTCTGGCCTGTGAGCTTGCAGCAGGGTGTCCCTCTTGCCTTTTCTGCGACTCTCTGAGCCCTCCAAGTTTCAGAGGATAAGGAGGTCAGGGTCCCTGGTCAGGGCTGAGCCAAGCTTTAAGAGCAGCTGGGAGGCTGCAACAGGTGGCCCAGATCAGGGAAGTGACATTTCTGCCCAAGAAGGCGCTTAGCACTGCGAAGTGGCACCCGCCCTGGTGGCCGTGGCGTGCTCCCAGCACCACCTGTCTGCGTGGTAGGCAGGAGCCTCAGGGAGGGGCGAGAATGGTCCTCACCACCAATCTCCCTTCCCCTCTGGCTTATTTCCCCTCTAGCGTTACACGGCTCCTACCTTCACCAGGACCCGAAGTTGCCGTCCCCGGCTCCTGTATCTCCCGCTCCGTCTGGGTCTCTGCGTTCTGCAGCTGCAGGGCCAGAGTCTGGGTGCCCTGAGACGTCACCGACGTGGTGGGGTTCCGGGGCTGCAGGCCAATGGCATTCATCAGGCCCATGTCTCTGTCTGTCCTCCATGTGGCTCTGCTGGTGCTAGAGACAGAAAGGCAGAAGGGAGTCGGGCAGGGCTGGGGACAGCGGCCCCCCAGAGCCCTGCCTGCTCTGCGCCTGAACTTGGCACAGCCCCGACCAGGGCCTGCAGGCTGAGGCCCACTCCCACAGTGGCCTCTCGCTGCTGGTTAACTTGTATGTGTCCTTCTCCTTCAGATCAGTCCACGTCCTGGGACAGTGAAAAGGAGGTGGCAGAACCACCCAGCTTTTGCAAAGTCCAGACATTCAAACAGTGAGGGCCTTTCTGGGGAGGCAGAGATGGCTGATCTTAAAAGACACTTACTCAAGATTCAGGAAGCCACCAGCTGAGTGGCTAGAAGCCATGGGACCAAGGGTTAGCAGCAGAAGTGGCCCTCTCTTCAGCTTTTCCTTCCTTCTAACTACATGGTGACAAGATTCCAGATTAAATTCTTGGAACTTCCACTACATAGGACTCCTACTGAGGCTGTTTGGGGATCCTCCTAAGAAGCAGGGCACACCAGCTGCCGATGAGTGAGGCCAAGACCCAAAGCTAACCCCCCCTTCCTTGGGCATTTCCTGGGCACGGACCCTCAGGACAGCAAGGCTGGCAGCAGAGGGAGGCCGTGATGCTCAGGACGGGTACCAACCCCTCCTGTCTGGAGTTGCTTCTGGGGACTGTGCCCGGGACTTCCTCGAGGAAGCAGTGACTGCTTCATCACTGACCCAGCGCTTTGTTTTCTCAGAACATTCCCGTCTCCATTAATGAATTAAATGATGGGAGGATCAGCACCAAGTTCCTACTAAGTGGTCCCTGGGGAGGGTTTGTTCCTGGGCTGCAGCTCTGGGCAGCTTGGTCCCCGAGGCCTGGGTCACGTGGGAGGCTGCCCATGAGCAATTTCCTAGGGAGGGCATCCCTCTCCAGAGCTCTCTCTTCACTGCGGCTCCCCTGGACACCACGGCCAGGACTGGGGGGCTGGATGGGGTCCTAGCTGGTCTTCAATCGAGACTTGGAGAGCAGAGGTTCTGTTCTCTTTCTTAGCCATGAAACACTTTTCTTGAACAAAACCACGTACAAAAGCTCAAAGTGTGAAGCTGAGCAAACGGGAGCTGCTCTCGTGAAGGGACACCCACGAAACCCCCGAGCCAGGTCCGAGGGCACTGCACTGGAGCCCACTGGAGCGGCAGGGACGGCGGGCCGTCTCCTTTACACACTCACCCAGGCCTCTCGCCACTTCGGCTGCTGGAGTGAACAGTGAAGACCGTCTCATTCAGCTGGTCCCAGTAGTACTCAACACCAGAGTTTGAGGCCCTGGAAATCAGTTGGGAAGGAGATAGGGGGAAGGCGTTAGAGAACGGCTGGAACTCCTCGCTCCTTTCCCCTCCTTCCTCTCTCCTGGGACTGGGCTGAGGCTGGGAAGAGACGCTCCGTGAGGAGGCTCAGTGCAGAGAGGCCTGATGTATCTCCAATAGCCCCAATGCCTGGAGTGGCGGCTTCAGCCTTTTCCATCACCCAAAGCCTAACTGGCTTCTCTTGGGGGCTGAGAGAAGCAAAAAGATAGCCACGCTAGTCACAGGCAGTGAGTTCCGCATATTCTTCAGCCATACAGGGCAGGAGCTGAGATGGCCCTGGAGACGCCAAGTGCCACAGCCTGCCCTGTCTAACAGCCCTGCTCAGTGTGCGGGACGGGAGTGCAGGCTCTCACTACTGGGTCTTCCCTACAGCCATGCAGCCAGGAGAGAGGCAAATGAGGGCAACCTGACATTCTTATTTTGCCTGGAGCTCAGAAGGCTAACAGGAAAAAGCTCCCGCTGAGCCAGAGAGGCCCACATCTCGTTCTATTCTGGCCCGAGAGACTCCTTTGCCAGGTAGAGGCTGGAAAAGCAACGGGGAGAGCTGAAGATGACCTGGGAGGGCTCACAAGCTTCTCCAGGGGCCGGGGTGAGGAGAGGAACTCCAGCGGCGATAGGCTAGACAGCTGATGGCAGAGAAAGGAGTTTCTGCCCATCAAGTTCTCCCGGCTGCCAGCCCGGCCCTGGCTCCTCCTTTCCCTGCAGTGGGGTGTCCAGCACTTTATCACATTCTCACCCAGGCACAACTGCCAGGAGGGAAGCGGGGGCCTCTTATTTTTCTAGACTGACGTGCCTCCTCAGGCAGCAAGCCTGGCTGCCAGTGGTGGGTGCCAAGACGCAAGACGCCTTTAATTTTAAAGATTCCTCACTGAAAAAGATGCTACCTACACCAGTCACAGGGCTCAGGGTGGGGTGCTGCTGACGGTGGTGAAATAAGAGGGTAAAGAGTTGGGAAAGAGGTGTATTTGAGCCCTGTGATTAGCACTCTGGTGTCCGTGAAGAGACTGTAAGAGACCAAATGGCCAGCTCTGCTCCTCAGAGGGTCAGGGCATGCACACTGGGCTTGAAAAGCTCTGCTGTAGACGGAATTCCCTCAAATTCACATGTTGAAACCCTACCCCCCAAGTGAAGTTGCTCAGTCGTGTCCGACTCTTTGCGACCCCATGGACTGTAGCCCACCAGGTTCCTCCATCCATGGGATTCTCCAGGCAAGAGTACTGGAGTGGGTTGCCATTTCCTTCTCCAGGGGATCTTCCCAACCCAGGGATCAAACCTGGATCTCCTGCATTGTAGGCAGATGCTTTACCAACTGAGCCACCAGGGAAACCCAAGAGACAGGGTCTTTAAAAGGTAATTAAGGTTAATAAATAAGGTCACAAGACTGGGACCTTAATCCAAAAGGACTCAGGCCTTATAAAGGAGAGAGGAAGAAAGATCTTACTCTCTTTCTCCATCACGTGAGGACACAGTGAGAAGAGAGAAGGTGATCGTCTACCAGCCAGTCAAGGACTCCTCACCAGAACTCAACCATGCCGGCACCTGATCTCAGACTTCCAGCTTCCAGAATGGTAGGAAATAAATTTCTGGTGATTAAGTCACCCCATCTGTGGTATTCTGTTATGGCAGCTCGAAGTAAGAAAAGCTCCAACGAAAGCCTAGAGGCTTAGGTCACCACCCTGAACAATAACAACACAACTTCTTCAATAAAGAGCAAAGGGAAGTCAGCGGGTTGTGAGGATCAGCCAGGAAAAGATGAGCTGGGGGCGGTGATGCAGGGTTATTCCTTCCTAAACATGAGGATGAGATAGAACAGGGGTCTGATGGCGCCTGCATGGTGAGAAACTGTGTGTCAGGAGGCCATGCTACCTCAGGCAAGAGGGGACAGGCCCCAAACCCGTCACCAGAGGGCCACTAAGGTTCTGGGGATGAGGCTTCACCTGTGGGGAAGGGCCGCAGCCACAAAAGGGCTTGTCCTCTCTCTGCACTGGACTAATCCCCACCCCTCCCCGGCCCCCAGCTCCACTAAGAGGGCAGCTGGCGTGATCTTCAGACACGCCTTCTAAAAGAACATCAGTGAAGAATTAAAGTTCAGGGTAATGACACCTGGGGCTTCCCTGGTAGCTCAGTAGTAAAGAGCCCGCCTGCTAATGCAGGAGATGTGGGTTCGATCCCCGGGTCGGGAAGATCCCCTGGAGAAGGAAATGGCAGCCTGCTCCAGTAATCTTGCCTGGAGAATCCCATGGACAGAGGAGTCTGGTGGGCTACAGTCCACGGGGTAGCAGAGTCAGATATGACTGAGTGACTAAAATGAAAACAACTATGACACTTGCAGTTGCCTCTTACAGCAGCCTGGAGGCTAGGACTGCAGCCAGCACCCAGAGTCCAGACACCTCAATCTGAACACTGGCCACTCCCACAGACACACAGGGGGTGGCGGGTCACACTTCCTGGGTCTCAGTGAGCGGCTGTTTCTCCTCGAGGCTGCAGGGAGTTGAGTCACCAAATACTCAGCTACTTTTGTGAGGGATGTCTGAGAACTACAGGGCGGTGGAGGGCAAAGGTGAGAGAGAGGACCTGATGTGCAGGAAGAGGCAAATGGCCAGAAGTCAAAAGCAGAGGCCCCCCGGAAAACGAAACCACCACTACAGTTTCTGATGAGCAGATCCGGGCTGCGTGAGGCACCATGTGAAGCCAGCTGCCGGGGAGCCTGATTTACAAACTTGTCAAGATTTATTGACAAGTGGCGATACCATGTGGGTCCCCGCCAAATCCTTCCTCTCTAATTCCTCTGCACCGGCTGCTACCCCGGGCTGCTGAGTGACAACAAACTGTTCACACTGAGCCTACACCAAACCACGTCCTGGGTGACCAGGCCCCTTCCTTCCCGTCTCAGAGAAAAGGCCACCTGAAGGCACTCCCTGAGCTGTGACTGCCAGCAGGACGCTGACGGCCAGAGCCCCACAGACACTTCCCGTCTGGCAGCCTGCGTCCTCAGCCCCAAGCTGCAAACTCTGGTCGTTTACTGAGGGTGTCAACTGCCAAACAGACCAGGGGCAATGGGGACTATCAACGTGCTGCTCCCTTCTCCCCCTGACACCAATCCCCTCTGCTTCTCACTAAGAGGTCCAATGCAAGCCATGATTTGTTCTACCTTCTGGGGTCAGACCAGCTTGACTATGACAAGCTTGTGCATTTGGTTGAAAGGCCAGGCACCAGACCAGGGAACAGAGTCAAAGATAACCCTCTCTGGCCATGGAAACTCCATTCAATACTCAATGTCATTATTTCCATCTCTAAGCTAAAGAACGGTGCCAACCTTCTCCTTTCTCCTTGGTCGTTAGGGACGATGAGTGAGTCACCACTGTCTGCTCTAGGTCCTTCCTGGAAGCTAGACAAAGAGGGATGGAGAAGAATGGGAAGGCCAGTCGGGGTCAGCCGTTTCAAACAGACTTCTGTTCAGCACCTGGCTGCCTCTGTGAACGGTGCTTCTGGGCCTGGCTCAACGACCCCTCATGACACTCTCACACAGGACTCTGACTCCGAACCTCCCAACTTCTAGGGTATATTCCCTTTCAGGACATTCTTCTTTCATCTATCAGTGGAGGCTTGGAAAGCTCCATACAGCTTTCTCCTTGGAAAGAAGGTCTCTTTTTGGGGGGGAAGGGGGGTGCAGTCGTGCCATGCAGCCTGTGGGATCCCAGGTTCCCTCACCGGGGACTGAACCCGGGCCTTGGTAGTGGGAGTGCTAAGTCCCAACCGCTGGGCACCAGGGGATTCCCCCCGGTCTTCTTTTCTCCTGACATGAGTCGCTGAATTCTGCCTTCTGAGTGGACTCTGACACGCAGTGGTCTTCCCAGACGCACCTCCCCACCCCCATTTGCAGGGCTGAGCCACGAAGAGGAAGTGAGCAAGCAGTGCCTCACACCCATCTGGCACTTCACACCCACTGCGGTCACGGGTGGGGGTGTTGGCTGGGCTGGTGGTCAGCCAGAGGCACAGGCGTGGCTTGGGAGAAGTGTGGGGTGAAGCAAAGGAGAAAGGAGCCCCTCACTGCTAGGAAGAGGGGGCGGGCACCCGGGCTGTCAGCCACTGAAAGGGCTCCGTATACAGGCCGAAGGGACAGTGGCTCCTCTCCTCACCTGTCCTAGGAACTGCTGCGCCTGGACAGACAGTGTTTCCTGAGGCTTTTTTCCCCTACCGTCAAGTGGGGTGTTAAAACCAATCAAGAGATGCCCAAGAAGCTTGTTACCTCTGTCTCTGTGCTCGGGGAGTGTGTCAAGGCTAAGACAATGGAGAAGAAATCAAGAACAGGACTGAAAGCACAAAACGTAGTGCAACTGCCTGAGCTGGAGACAAAGGCAGACAACCACCTGGCTTGGAGGGAGGGCGGTCATCTTGGCCCAGCTGGCTGGCTGGTGTGCCCTTGGGAACGGGGGTGCCAGGGAGCTGTGTCACGCGGGGCCAGGCAGCAGGCGACAACGCCGGGCTTCTACTTTCCTATTTGTTCTCCTCATCCTGGGCCGGAGACCACTCAGAGTGCGTTCAAAAGATGTTCATGGGGACTGCCCTGCTGGTCCAGTGGCTAAGATTCCTGCTCCCAATGCAGGGGGCTGGGGTTCGATCCGTGGCCAGGGAACTAGATCCCACATACCACAAACTAAAGACCTCGTGTGCTACAACGAAGGGCGGCTGCTGCTGCTGCTGCTGCTAAGTCGCTTCAGTCGTGTCTGACTCTGTGCGACCCCATAGACGGCAGCCCACCAGGCTCCCCCGTCCCTGGGATTCTCCAGGCAAGAACACTGGAGTGGGTTGCCATTTCCTTCTCCAGTGCATGAAAGGGAAAAGTGAAAGTGAAGTCGCTCAGTCGTGTCCGACTCCTAGCGACCCCATGGGTCTGCAGCCTACCAGGCTCCTCCGTCCATGGGATTTTCCAGGCAAGAGGACTGGAGTGGGGTGTCATTGCCTTCTCCACAACGAAGGGCTGGTGGAGCCAAATAAATAAGTAAAATATTTAAAAAAACAAAAAAAGCAGTCCACGGTCTCACTTATCCTTGCTCATTTCCCACTGCCTCAGTCACCTGACCCACTTAAATGCCTCACGGTGATCTGGAATTGCTTTCTTCACCTGACATCTTGCGAGAGTCACAGAACTGCAAGTGGTATATTTTTCTGTGGAAGAGAGTATGTTGCTTTTGTTGGAATTCTAAAGCGGTTTTTGATTGAAAAAAAGGTTAAGAATCAGCTACAGGAAAGACTTCTGGACAGCAAACTTAGGAAGCCTCATTCTGTCACTGATCCGCCGGGAGACCTGCGGTGGGTCTTAACTTCCTTACCTGAATATTGTTCATGGTACTTCCTGCCTAAAGTATAGAAATGAAGGTGATGGAAACCTGGAGAGCCTTTAGACAACCTGGGACAAAGTCTTGTCCATCTTAATTTACCCTGAAATATCGGCCCTAAGGTATGGGGCATTGACTCACATGACTCAAGACATCAGGAGCAAAGAACGCCACCAAATAGGCAGGCTCAACTCGCTCGGAGTCCAACACAACTAGGTCTGCGATGGGGCACTGCTTATTGTGTCAAACATGACTGCTCTCCTGTCATGGAGGAGACTTGACTTGCTGGCAGGGAAATGAGCTCCCCAGGCTTCCCTGGTGGCTCAGTGGTGAAGAATCCGCCTGCAATGCAGGAGACAAGGGTTCAACCCCTGAGTTGGGAAGATCTCCTGGAGGAGAAAATGGCGACCCACTCCAGTATTCTTGCCGAGAGAATCCCGTGGACGGAGGAGCCTGGCGAGCTACAGTCCGTGGGGTCGCAGAGAGTCAGGCACGACTGAGCAACTAAAGAACAACAGACAGCAAGAGAGCTCCCTGGGCAGCCTGAGATGGCTCCCACTCGCGGAGACGCTGGACGCTGAAGGCGACATATGGGAGAAAAGAGAGGCCGAAGCCAGCTGCATGTCTGGCTGAGGAGTCTGTGACTCACACCCAGTGTGTAGGCTGGGGTTTCAGATGTAAAAGCCTCTGTGGGGCCACGACAAACTGGGAGCAGAGATCCTGCCTCTGCTCAGAGCAGACCACTGTTGGAAGAGAAGGGGCTGGGAGCCTGGCTGGACAAGGTGAGCAGCTGGAGCCAGAGACAAGACAGCAGTGCTGAGAAAGGACGCCCCGCAGGAAGAGGGAAGGAAAGGCCCGCAACTACAGGGCTGGTGAGAGTGAGACCACAACCCAGAACTGCCAGTTTCGGAAAGATGCCTGTTAAGAGTCCTCTCGTGAATGACCAAGAAAGGAGGAGGGAATTAGACAACCAGAGCCATGTGCTTTGGGGAAAAGCGGCACGTAGGGTAAAATCCTTCAGGGCAGACAGATCCAGACGATGGACAGGCTGGGGGGAGGGCAGAAACGGACAGATCCAGCGCCTGGATTAACAGTGGCACAGTGGTAAAGAAGCAGGCTGTGTTCTGGAAAGGCACCAGGAGCTAGTGAAAGGGCCGGCTCTGCAGTCACGGAGTCCAGGAGAGTCTGGCTGGCAGAACCAAGCAGCCTCCGGAACCAAGCAGCCTCCGGTGCCTGGAGCAGCCTGACCCTCCCTGTGGCAGGGGCTCTGAAAATTCTAGGTGGGATCAAACAGCTGTTGTCAGAAGCAGATATTCTTTCTCCTGGGCCACTGACCTAGCTCAGCGGACAAAGGCTCAGCCACCTGTCCCTTGCTGGACCACCAGAACTGACCCAAACACACATTTTAGGAAAAATCACCAAGGGCCCAATCGAAAGGCAACGTGGACACGCCCAACAGCCAGAGACCCTAGCAGACCAGCCGGGCCCCGCCCACACTGTGCTCTGCAGGCTCCCCTCGGACAAGACTCCGCAGTGAGTGAGGAGGGCCTGGAGGCAGACGTGGCACTTAATCAGGTGGATCCCCGCAGTGGCCCCCGCAGCCCTCGGCCTGGTCCACACTGCAGCACAGAGTCCGAGTCTCCCCACCTGGCTGGCTCTGGAAACTGATGACAGACCTGGCGGACTCCCAGGGCCCTGAGGGACAGGACACCTGAAAAGACCTCTCTGCCCCAAAAACCAGGAGGCGGAAGGAGGTGTCATAAGGATGTAAGACAGTAATGCTCTGGTTCCCCGCCGCCTCCCACCCTCTCCTTCAATCAAGACCAGTGAATTATCATTTTCACTTTAAACTGAGCTTTTCAATCTGCCTTCAATGTTATGACATGGAGGCCCAAGCGGAAAGGAAAGCAGGCAGGACACAGATAGAGCCAGGCTGTCAGAGATCAGTGGCTTGACAAATGAGGGTTTTACTATTCTCTTAGTTTTATTTCTTAAGTTAGGGTCTATGGCATTTACACAAACCCAAGACCACCTGCTGAATTTTTCAAAAAGGGTTTAGAAAAGAATCGTTGATATCTATGCTTCTGCCTGCAGGGAAACTTGACTATCACTAGGAAACCAGAGAACCAGGGAAAACAAAGAAAAAACAATACTGCCTCAGATTTAGGAGCTCTTGGTAACTACACCAATCTTTTGAAGATTTCCGGGATGGAGAGCTACCGTTCAGAGGTGGAAAGGACTCCTTAAGGAGCGATGCTGAGGATGAGGTAGGCTCTAGCAAGGCTCGGATTTCGTCTCTGGAAGACCCCACCTCACCAGCCAGACCCACAGGTGAATGCTGCTGACTCCAGTCCTCTGCCCGCACGACCCCCTACACGCCCCCCTCACCCCGCCCCGGCCCCCTTGAGCCACTCACTCTGGTCGGCAGATCACCAGGTCTCCTTTGTTGGTACCATAGGCCAGGCCGAGCCCTGGTTCAGGCAGCCACCGGGCAGAATTGATGCTGACATGTCTCCGCTGGTCAGCAGGCATGGGGTAAAGGACGTTGAAAACTCGCTGGGTGGGGGAGAAAGAGGGAAGAGAAGAGAATGGGAGGAGAAAGAGTCTGTTACCGAGAGTAACAAAATCCAGGGGAAACCGAGTCCCTCCCACGGCCTGAAGCGAGCTAACCACAGGGAAGACAGGACATGGTTAGACTGGGAATGCATCTGAGAGCCTGGGGACGCACAGGAGAGGGCAGGACCCTCTTACCTGAGGTGAGGGCTCAGGACTGGTCAGGAAATAACAGGGCATGTGGGGGCTTTTCTGCGTGAAGCTTCGCTGTGCTCCCCTCACAGCCTCTAACGGTTCTCACTTCATCGCTTTCACTTAACCCCCTGGAGAGCCGCATGCTGAGCCCAGCACACCAGGAAGCACTGCCCCGAACTTTCCTCTGACCAGACAAACAGGGAGAGTCAAGCTCCCCTGGTAGCCCCGTTACCACGGAAACCACAGCACTCTCACTGCAGTGGGAAACTGGAGGTGATGGGGGGGCGGGAGGGGGTGATAACATCAGAGAACATCCTTAATTCATCTAATTAAAAGCAACATTAGAACTGCTATTCTTAAGGAAAACGAAGAGGTGCAGTAAGATGTAGGAAGCAAGGCAGAGGGAACTCTTGAAAACACAGGTACACGAGTTCTTTCTGGTGTATATAAAAGCACCTTAAACAGACTGTTTCTCAAAGGGAATCTCCTTTTGTCGGTCTACATCTTTGCAAAGCTGCTGTTTATTTCCTCAGGGGGCAGCTTAGCTCTGTCTCAGGTTGGGCTGAAGGTGAGATCTGGCTACTGATCGACACAATGTTCCAGAACCAACTTCAGTCAGAGACGGGCCAGGCAGCGGAAGAGTGAAGGGCAGCATTTTAGAGTTAGAAAGACCTGTGTTTGAGTCCCGACATTACTGCATTAGCAACGTCTCTGGATCTCCGTTTCAACACAGACAGCACCACCACTCAAATAATGGGGCAGATGAAAAGAAATGATGTATATAAAATGCCTGGTGCAAGCTCAGAAATGGTAACTCTGGTTATTACAATATTTCCAGGAACCAGCATCTGGGGCTTCAAAAAAAGTCATCAGGGCCTATGAAAAGGACATGAAACTGAGAATTTATACACTAGAGTTTTAGTCGATATAAAGTTTTCTCTTTTAGCCTTTTAGGTTTTTTATAAAATAAGGATGAACTTCATCTGCCTTTACCTGTCGCTAAGGGTTGACGGAAGGGGGAACAATGAGAGAACAAAGGAGAGCATGATTTAGAAGCAATATTAAAGCATGAATTCAGGGCAGGATAGTAATCATTACTTTTCTCATTATCCTGATGAGAGACCCCTCTCCCCCAAAAAATTAAATATTGAGCTAAGGGTCCACACCATTTATAGAAATCAACTGATAAGAAGCCCTGCATTTGGGAACATGTGTTCATGTGCCTTGGGAGTCTATCTGAAAGGTCTTTAATAGGACAGTCTCTAGACAGAACTCAGCGGCATGTGCACTCGAGGTATGACACGCACACATGCACGCAATCCCGCTGTAAACATTCTCCGGCTTTTGTGGTGCTGAGGAACGTGCCTGGGCAGCTAGTAGCATGCTGCTGGAACGGTGCTGTTGTGGTCCTGAGGTCGAGTGGGTCTGTAACAGATGAGGAACCAGCTCTGGTTTGAGGCCTAAGACCGACTGCCCCGTGGCTGCTGCTGCATTAAGAACCTCCTACGCCCTCTCTACCTCACTTAAACTCCAGATACAAGAATTAGCCAGGGCTCCTGAAATCTTTGGTCTGAGGCGATTACTGAAAAAGGGCCCAGTGGAGTCTCTGAATTTCTAAACGAGTCATTACCTTTGGGTAATCTCTTCCTTGCACGTACATGTCTGGCTGGAGCTGGGAAGGAATTCATGGCTACTCCTCTCCACCAGCCTCACTGGTTGACTGTCCACGTGATGGCAGGGTCAGTGTTCTGCCCTTTGCACCTAAGCAACTCTTCTCCTTCAAGTCAGCGGATGGGTGAGGTGCCTTCATTCTTTCTCACAGAGGTTTTCACTTTTCCAAAAGACAATCAATAGTTTCTGTGCAACCTATCGGCTCTATGGTTAAATACGACTTGGTATACAAACCCAAAGGACAAAGTGGTTGTGATCAGGCAGCTGTGGCTGGGATCTCTTAATGTGTTCAAGCTTCCTTCTCCAAAGGCCAGATCATTTAAGGTGGGGATACACCCAGAGTTTAGAAGGGATGTGCGTTCACTTCAGTGGCTGGATGAGGGAAACTTCATTTTTCACCTGTGGCAGCTCTAACGGGCCTCACAAGAGACTCCCCTAAAATCATAACAATTCATTACTGCAGGCAATGGGGCAGAAGGGCCAGGGAAACTGGTCTTGCAAGAAAGGGGACAATACAGTTCGGAAATCAAATGCTTTAAGGTCGTGCTGAGTGTTTTGACCAAGGGCTCATAAGAATAAGGAGACTCTTTTATAGAAATGCTCCTGACTAATAAAGAAGCAAACAAACACCTCATATGTCACAAATTTAGCTTTTATGGTCTGGTACTGCAGAGGGATTAACAAGCAAATACTATCAATTTACTTTCAAGTACAGGAACTTGCTTTGGGGACAAAACTCTCAAGAAGCCAGTATGATGGGTGACCCAGCTTAGGTGTGACAAGATCAGAGCAATTGGAGAGAAGTAAATAAAGGCTGAGACCCTGAGACCTTGCTGCGCGGCTATTCACAACCTCCATGGCCGTAGGAGTCACGGGGCATCAATTTGTCCTCTGGCTATGGCACACCCCCACTCCCCAAGTCCTTAAACAGTGTTGAAAGGGCAGCTCCCAAGAGCCCATCTCCTCCAGCATTTGGGTATTAGGCTAAATCCTGCTTTGTGGCAGGAAGCCAGAAAATGCCACGTGAAGATCAGCAGCCTCCAGAATTCCTGATAAGCACTTGCTTACTTATCACACTCTAATGTTCGGATGGGAAGGAGGGAGATGAGGGCAAAAAGACAAGGGGGGATGAGGGCAGAGAGGAGGCAGGATCCCTGCTGTACAGGTTCTGAGCGGCCACTGGATCCAGTGCTCCTATTTAACACATGCCTGGAACTAAAGGACCCTCAAGGAATGAGTATCTGCTCCGAGTGGAAAACCACCCAGAGGTGGGGTTTCCATTCCTTTTTCTGGATGCAGCTCAAAGCATCTCAAGGACCGGGGATGACTCCTCACAATAGGCCCCACAGACAACTGAATACCTGGGCAGCAAGTTCCCCGATGCTGACAGAAGGTTGGGTAGCTCTGGCTACTCCCAGATCATGTATGGTTCCAGCCATCAGTCTTTCCAACCCTGTGACTGGGTGATGTGTGGGTTCTCCTCCCACACTTCCAACAGGGCTTGGCACTAGCTCTGCAAACCCAAAGTCCATCAGCACCAACAAGAGAGAAGATTCGAGACAGCGCAAAGGAAGCTCTGGCCTTTATTTTAAGGCACCCCAAATATATCTCCAGTAGAGCCTTCCTTAACACTAGTCAGGTGTCCAGAAACTCCCTGTTGGATGTTAAGGACAAAGCCGGGGGCCTGCCAAAAATTCCTCCCCATCTCTTACGAAAGAGAGGCTACAACGCCGACTTCCATTATACACTAGAGGAGGAAGATCAGGTCCTGGGGTCCCTCTAGGGGGCTGGACATGAAACCCAGCTGCTGAGTCATGTTTGCAGAGCCCTGGTTTTAACCTGCCTCAGCTGCAGCTGTTCCCTGCTAGACGACAAACGCTGAGAGAACCCCCGCCTCCCCAAGGAGGCTGGTTTTCATTTCTGTCTAACATCTATGAACGGAATTGGAATCAATAAGCCAGAAGGAACACATATTTCAGTCAGTGCGGTCTCAGCATGTCAATAGGGGATGAGTCAGGTCGCCAGGATCTTTATAGTTCTGATGGAGTGGGAGAAGACAAGGATTCTTCTACTTCTGGGGCCCAAGACGGTCTCTCGTACCACTTGCCTCTCCATTCCTCAAACCCTCTTAACTAACAGGAAGTAGGAACAAAAGGAAACAGTTTCAGGATTAACACTAAAAGGGTCCTGTTTCTTCTTCAAAGACAGACAGGAAAAGAACGAGAGGCAGCCAGAGGAACGCAGTGGGAAACCTTCCTCTCCATCCTTTTAAAATTTAGAGGAAAAATGAATTGCTGTCCTCAACAAGATGCTTTCTTTTCTATTGCGTTGTCAATAAAGCTCAGATCATTAGCCCAAGCAGCAAACTGCATTCCTTGGATCAGCCCAGATAAGCAGCTGAAAGAACAGAACTCTGCGCTTATCTTGCTTACACTTGGGAATCTCACCATCCTGAAAGCGGGACCGTGACACGGCGGCAAGGTCGGCAGGTCGCCCTTGTTTTTAACTAAAACAAAGAAGGCTGGTTGAAGGAAGGGGACAACCAGAGGCCGCAGCGGAAAGGCCATGGGAGGAGTCGCCAAGCCAAAGGGGCTTTGGGGAAGAAAGAACTGTGAGGAGGAGAAATGCCTTCTGGGTGGCGACGGGAATCAAGGGAGGCTTTAAGCTCTTAAGAGAGGGTTCCTAGAAGAGAATTAACTCTCTGGGAAGAGGAAGAAAAATCAATGGAAAGCAGATGCTAAGAGACAGCTGACCTTTTCAATGGAAATGGATGGCTACACATCTTGTCACAGGCTGAGAAATGCACTTCCCCCAGAGGAGCCCGGGGAGGGATACTACCGTCACCTGTTCTCTCTGCTGGGCTGCTGGTTTGCTTCAGACGCCTGTGTTACTGAAGTTTCCTCATCCCTAGGAGAATCTGACTGCTTTTCAGAAACTTTCATTTCTTTGACTGTCTCCAAGCCTTCTTTATATTCTACTTTGGAGTTTACAACTCATAGAATATTGGTTTTGAAGTGGTTATTTAAGAACAAAAATCAGAATACCAGGATCAAATTCAAAAGTCACTTACTCTTTCCTCTTTACTCAGCTGAAGCAGAAAACAAATCTCCTAGATCACCCGTGTTTAAACCAAAGCTCTCCTAGCAGAAAAGAAGAGCAAATAGCTCCTTTTCTTAACGCTTGGGAACCTGTTGCCCTCCTCTGCTCCTGATAACCTGGTGCCTTGAAATCATTTCCAGCCAATCTCGTGTGATTTGTGGAGACCTACAGACTTTGTCTTATTCACCTGTTCCTCTCAAAGGGATCCCAAGGACAGTCAGAGAACAGAAATTTTCTTTTTCAGTCGGCCTGATGCTTTCCAAAGACCATCTCTCGCCATTAGGACTGAAGCACAGAGATGACTTCAGGTGAGGGATCCCGTTTTGTGCTGAATCAAATACCAAGGCACGCAAGACTCCTGGAACTTCCAGAAGTTAAAATAATTACTGCCTCCTGTGCCCACACCTCTGTGCACAGCACAAGTTCTTAAACTTTTCTAAATCTCAAAGGAAATGGCCAAATGCGTAGCTGCTCTAGACGTTCGGCTCAGATGAGGGAGTCTTTCAAATATATTCATATACTTTGCTAAGTGTGCGACCCTATGGACCACAGCCTGCCAGGTTCCTCTGTCCATGGGATTCTTTAGGCGAGAATACTGGAGTGGATCGCCACTGCCCTCCTCCGGGGGATCTTTCCAACCCAGGGATTGAACCTGTGTCTCCTGCATCTCCTGCACTGTAGGCGGATTCTTTATCACTGAGCCACCAGGGAAGCCCTCATCTGTTTTACTTGATCCATAATTTTTTGAAAGAAGAAAGTTCAAGACGGGGGTAACATTAAAATACTTTTGGCTTCTAGAAATGGAAAAGTTGGTTCTTCACCCAATTCTTAAAAAAACAAAATGTTTCCCCTTTAGCTTCTGAAACATCCCCTGGGAACCTCTCAGCACGTCTCAGGGCTGGGAGTAGAGCCCTGAGAGGCTCGCTGATGCTGAGCAGAACTGTGGGGAGTTCCGCCCCATTTACAAGAGGGTTACGTCTAACACTTATGTTCGATAACCGTCTCGTGAGGCATATGCCAGGTGCCCCGATGGTGCCAGTGAGTAGGGGTGTGTGTTCATGTATGCGCAGGGCACACACAGCACACAAGACTTCAGAGCAACATTGTTTCCCAGACGAACGCTGAGTGCCTCTCGGGTGCTGGGCACAGGGAAGGCTGGCGACGCCGCAGTGAGAAGGCCATGGAGAAGGCAGTCGTCGAGCATGTGTGCACCAGGACAGCAGGGACCAGATCCATTCTGTTCACTGTACTCCCAGACCCAAGTATCTGGCCCAGGGTAGGGGCTCAGTAAGATTTTGAGTGAAGAGAATAAAATTCAGCACAGGCTATGCTCTACTAAGAAGCCATGGAGGAGAAAAAAAAAAAAACAACTGTCAAAGTCGAAGGAATCTGTCATGGAAAAAATTCACCTAAACGAACGGCTTTGATTGCAGCTCTAACGTTATTTTTCATTTTTTATCTTGCCCCCTCCTCCCTACTCTGACAAATCGCATCAGAGACACCCCTGACTTCTCCCATACCCCTCCCTCTTTCCTACGACGTGCCGAAGAAAGGAACTTTCTGAGGATGGGTGCTCTGCAACCACATCTCTGAAGTCAACTTTAAGATAATTGCAGCGGAAGCGGCTTTTAATCAACTGACAAGCAGCTTTAAGAAAATTAATGAGGACAAAAATCTTAGGAAGGAGTAAATCATTTCTGACAACAAAGCTGTCTCTCTTTTATCCCCGTCTCTCCTTGAAGAAATAGTACCCTTCCAGGATACAAAAATAAAATCTCTTTATTTTCGGTGTCTGCCCCTCCCAAGGCCAGACAAGATTAAGAAGAGGCTCAGTTCTCTTAAGATTTCTGGAGAATACTCTGGATTGAACTAGAGTTACAGGTCACGTTTGAATATCAGACTTTTAGAATCTAAGTAAGTGCAGAAGATTGGATGTGATCACAGGCTAAATTCAGGGCAAGGAGGAAGCCATGGTAAAGAATATATGTTGAAGACTGGAGCAAGGACAGGCCAAAAGAGCCTATAGATGTTAGTAACATAATGCAGTTAGTTTCGCAGTAACTGTTAGTTACATAATGCAGTTAGTTAGCCTATAGATGTTAGTTACAAGCGCTGACAGCACTGGCCACCCATCCTGACCCAGGGTCTCAGCTCCAGTTTAGTTATGACTGATCTGAGTACTCTGGACGCCAAGTCTTTTCTGTGGTTCATTTTAATGAACCTATGGTAATAATCATTATCAGTCATCCCTAGGCTGTTCTGTGAAGATGGCTATGAAATGGTATGAAACAAAGCCAACTACCGTTTCTTTATGACCAAGGTGACACTAAGATAGCTGTTAGTGGGATCACAGCGGCATGTCCCATCCAAGGACAACAGTGAGTTGAATGTTGGGAAAAGGAACTCAAGAACTACTCTTTCAGATGGGGAAGGACCTAGAGAGAAAAATAAAGCTGCTGCTTCTCACTTTATAAGCCTAAGAATCTCCGTACAGCACGTAGGCCAACAGGCATGGGCCTGAGTGAAGTCAGCTGTGGGCAGGTAAGAATCTTAATGAGAACTGGGAAGAAGGCCCCACAGCCTTAGTCCTTAAAGTGCCATCACTAGGATGCCAGCAGGATCCAGACATGCTAAGGGTAGGAGGTCCTCATCAATTTTTCAACTTCTTGACAGTACCTGAGATATCTGGTTAAAGGAGCCACAGAAATAAACCAGATGAGGTTTCAGAGACAGGAAGAGACAAAGTGACAGCAAAAGAGAAAAGAACAAAGCTAAGCTGACAGGTCTAACTAGAAACCCCATGCAGCTGACAGCTGGTCCTCAGTCTTGACTCGGTGTGCAGGCTCAACCGGAGGGCTCGGTAAAACAAGGATGGCTGGGCTCCACCCTCAGAGCTTCGGATTCAGTAGGTCTGGGATGGGGCTGAGAAGCTGCGTTTCTGTTAAGTTCCCTGATGATACGGACTCAGTCCTGGGAATACACACCGAGACCTACTGCCCAGTTAGATGTGAGTAGGTTGCAGGTCTAAAAAGCCTGCCTTCCTTTTCCGCTGCCTAGAAACTATTGAGAATGAGGGGGGTGCATATCTTTTTTTTTTTTCTCGGTGACACCCTGAGGCATGTGGGATCTTAGTTCCAAAGCCCCCTGTAGTGGAAGCATGGCGTCTTCACCACTGCACCACCAGGAAAGTCCTGGGGGATGCATATCTGTGGAGCTGGAGCGCTCGAGGGAGAGGGTACACCAGGGGACAGTCCAGCACAGAAGAGCAGAACTCTCAGGGTCAAGAAGGGGCGTGGGGCGGTGGGAGAGCAGCCAGGAAGGCAGTGAGCAGGGGAGAAGAAGGGGTAAGAGAGAGAGAGAGACGGGGGTGAAGGGAGGGAAGGGCAGGCTCTTCCCAACACCTCCTCCAAACTAACCATCTGTCTGGGTAATGGATGCTCAACCCTTGAATACAGATTCACCACATAGCCACAAAGAAAAAGCTTTCAATAAAATTGGCCCTTAAGTTATCGGAGGCTTTGCCTTACAGAGCATGATGCTGTTTCAGGGAGAAAGGAGAGCTAAACTGCTCTCCGTCCCAGGGATTGCTTCTCCACTCAAGTCCCTCGTCCATCACTTCTGCCGCGCCCCCGACCCCCCCCCCAAAAAAAACGATCAGAGCGAAAAGCAAACCAGCCCTGGTGAGAGTCAAGTCTAGGATATGCAGGGGTTATGGAATGAGAAGCCCTGTCAGTTCTTATTAAACCACTTACATGCCTACAACTCCCACCCGCTGCGGGGAGGGGGTGGTCTACGGGTCTGGGAGAGGAAGCGTAACACCTGTTAATTCCTAGGTGGAAACCACGAAGCGTATTCTTGCCTTCTAACTCAAACCGCCCTAGCACTGCCTCCCCCCCGCCCCCCCACCGCTGACTCTTGCCCCCATTCCTAGGCAAAACAGCACTTGTTACCCATACAAACTGGAAGAACAGTTTGCTATATGACTATTTCTGGTTTCATTAGTAATTCTATATTTTTGTTATTTTATGCTTTCACTTGGTTACAACCAAAGTTATTACCCTGTGCAAGTTGCCACAATTTTAGAAAATTAATTGCTGTTTTCAGTTACAATATTGTGCTTTGTTCCAATTAGGAAATGAAAGCAGAGAGGGAACTCAGGCAGTTTAGTGTTTTGAGAATTCAGCAAAACTTCAGCTCAGCAATCCCTAAATGCCTAACTTAGAAACAAAACAGAAATTAACAAAAAGCCCTACTGGCTCAAGTGTGAGGGAGTCAGGCGGCAAGTGAGGCCCTGAAGCATAGACAACAGTATATCCAGCCTGGAGGGGCCTCAGACGGACAGAGGGAAGGGAGAGGCAAAACAGGCGTCCAGTCTTACTTCTCCTGGTTTGCCAGTGATACTAAAACTGGGACGACTAAGCCTAGCCTTATTAAGCAGAGAGGGCACATATCTGAGGACCCTAGATCCTAGAAACAAGGATAATAATTACACTCAACATGGGGAAGAAAAGAATTCATCACATAGAGATATTCAAGGGAGTACCCTGGAAAGCAATTACAACTGAGAAAAGATAGGAGGTGAAGCACGGACAGCCAAAAAGCTAAGAGTCTGATAGGAAACAGAACACAAACGCCAGTGTGCCTGCAACAAAATTAGCAAACAATCAAAGCACCACACATAAAACCACAATAAGAAGTGAACCTGAGACTCTCTCTGCCTTGCTGAAGAGGCTGAGGGCAGAAAGCTACAATGAAGAAAGCAGTCATTAAGAACAGCAGTTCTCAAACTCAAGTGCATATGAGATCATCTGGAAGCTTGTTTGACAGATACAAATACCTGGTCCCCTCCCTGCCCAATTCTTATTGATTTTAGGTCTGAAGTAGAGCCTGTATTTTAACCAGGACCCCATGCCTTCTAATGCAGGTTGTCCAAGGAGCACAGTTTGAGAAGCACTGATGATCCACGGGTCTGAAGAACTGCTGTTAGTAACTGCACCCTGGCTAAGAGCAATTAGCAATTCATTTTCACAGTTTTCATATGGGATTGGGTAAGGGATCATCTCTTGGGGAGAGAGGGTCCCTCAGTGGGAATTAAAGTAAGTCAATACTCTTGGGGATATTCTCCTAGGAACATCTGTTGGCCCAACAATTTCAACTCTCAACGTTACCACAGTGAATTCCAAGAGCTACCACCACGGAGAAGGGGGACCTGACAGAGGAGCTCCAGGACAGGCCCAGGACCCACAATCCCTTCAAGGACACAGCTTGACTTGATGGATGGAGACAGCCATCTAAACTTACCTGTGCAAAGAGGGAGAGGCTCTACTGTCCCATTAAACCCTTGCTCCCTATTCTCAGACAAAAATGGCACTTCTTGCCTTAAATGGTGGAACAGCACAGCTATCCCAAAAAGCTGGTGTCTTCCCTCCCACCGGGGACTGAATTCAGGGACATGTGCTGAGTGCTTTGGTGCCTTCGGACGTAAGAGGCGACCAAGACCTGGAAAACCAGAAACCTTTCTGTAGCATGGGAGTTTAAAGTCAGACTGGGTGGACAGGGTGAGCAAAAACCTTGCTGAGAAGCCTGGATCCTGCCTCCTGTTTGAGGGAAACACTTCCCAAATGAGAGCTTTCAAATTACTCAGCTCCTCTCCTAAGCAGCGTGGGTGGCCTCAGTCGTGTCCAACTCTTTTGCGACCCCATGGACTGCAGCCCACCAGGCTCCCCTGTCTACGGAATTCTCCAGGCAAGAATTCTGGAGTGGATTGCCATTTCCTACTCTGGGGAGTTTCCTAACCCAGGCGTTGAACCCAGATCTCCTGCATTGGCGGGTGGATTCTTTAACACTGAATCACCTGGGAAGGCCCTAAGCAGCAGGGGGACCTGTTGAGAATCAAACGCCTGACAAGCATCTCTTGTTGTCATGCACGCAGCAGCTGGCTGGGTGCCCTGCGCCCCTCATCTCCACAGCAGACTTCTCCAACTGCATCCCCTACACGGCAGGCCCCGTCTGTGACAGCATCTTGGCTTCCACCCTGGAACTGTCTGCCTTCAGCCAGGTGTTTCTGGCTACTTATGGAAGAGAGGAACCTTGCTAGGATGGAGGACTGGCAGGCTGTGCCCAAAAGTTGGGCAGGAGCCCTGGCTTCTGGAAGAGGCTGGAGATGTCCATTACTGCTCCTGTCTCTTAATGATTAGAAACCATTATTCCATAGTTAGGCAGGACGGGTAAGAAGAACAGCAACGACCAAGACTCTAGGCGGTGAAAAGCAGACACCAGGTACTTTTACCAACCAAATCTGCTTAACATAAGAATATTTAAAGTTCACCTTCCATCCTCACTTCTCTAGGTAAGAAAACAGGGTTGATGAATTTCCTGCAAAGTCCCCTCCCAATCACTCAATGTCAAACATTTCCAGTCACACGGAATTCAAGAATCAGAACTTTCCTTGTCATTATGATGTCAAGAGCAGACAATGCCTCGCTTCTACCCTTGCCAGAGGCATGGTGGCACATGAAGTCATCCTTCATTGGTCCTGCTAGTGACAAGCTGGAAATGATAAGGATGCTTTTCTTAAGATTCTCTTTTATTCCCTCAGCTTCTCCTAAATATCAGGTTCCTTATTAGGTACTTGGACTTCACAAAGATGAAACAGACGTGGTCTCTATTCTCAAGGAGCTCCTGGGCCAAGAGAGGAGAATGACATGGAGATATGGAATGGCAGTTTGGTGTGATGAGTGTTAATACAGAGCCTGTGCTCCATACAGGGGAGTGATCAATCCTGTTCAGAAGATTCCACAGCAGGGAAGCAGCCTGCACGCAGTTGGGTTTCAGGGAGAAGAGGGCACTCCAGGTAAAGGTACCCAGGCAGGAGAAGGCCTTATTCGTTCCAGGGGCTTGGAAACTGGCTCAGCAGAGTAGGGCTTCTTCCCTGCAGAAGACTGGAGCAAGAAGAGGCCAGAGATACCAGACCTGGTCACCTGCTTCCTATTGCTTTGTATATCATGGGTCCTATCTTTAGGATTTTTCTTTAAACCAATGCTTCAGATTTCAGCCTGAATTCCACAAGGATCTACACGTGTGGCACTAAATGAGAGGCCCTGGGGGATCTGCCCCCGTGGAGCTTACACTGAACCTAATTGGGTGGATTAAACAGACATACCACACAGCTACAGAAAACGGGAAAGTACACATAAGCAAGAGCATAAAACTGTAAGTGGCACAGCGCACAGTGCTCGGGGAATTCTCAGGTTCTTAGCTTGAGACAGAGCTTAAATACCATCTAATTAGAGAACTGTTCAAATGCTCAACTCCCCTTGACAAAACCCTGGCCAAATGAGCCCCCGTGGGATGTGGGAATCTCAGAAGCTAGACTGGTTGAGTCCAGGAGGCCACTAACCCCATGATGCCCAGAGGCTTTTATGGTAATACACAGAGGACGGTTTCAGACAAGAGCGGGTCCTAAACACCACCTTCCTCTGCCGGTGAAATGGACGGGACAGTTAAGAGCGCAGCAGCTCCGCAGAGTCCGCATCTCCCACTGTGATTACAATCTCAGGAAAGGAACATTTCATAGTTTACTACCTATCTCTTTTTATAGCCTGCCTCCTCAAAAATTAAAAAAAAAAAGCATAAATATTTCACTGGGTTCTTTATGTATCTCCAGACTATAGGTCTCAAACTGAGGTAAGGAAGTATTCAGTTTGGTCTCTATCCCAAGGTCCCTTCAGGCCTCCGGGGACCCAGCTCGTGATTTAGGGTATGAGAAAGACTGCCTTTTCATAGCCCAGAGCATCCAAAAGTGAGGCCGGCTGGTCACGACTGGGCTGGACTGGAGTCCTTCCTGGCTCCTTATGGGCGTGACGCCTCTGGTCCTGGCTGGGAGACCACACCTCTGTCCTGCATCGCTCTGCCAGCCAGGCCTAGGAGAACCACCATATGGCGAAGCCACGAGCAAGGCACTCACCCTCATGGAGGTCTCACCACCATGCGCCTGCTGCAGCCTGAAGACCTGGGCCACCATGTGCTCCGTGGAGGGGTGCAGCAGAATCCTTCGTGAGGCCAAGCCCACCATCACGTATCGACCCATCGGAGACAGGCTCACCGAGATGGCGTTGGGACCTGAGGCCAGAAGGACAGAGAGACATTCCCTAGAGCTCTCGCTGTTACCAGCAAATAATCTTCCTTAGTCTTTTCTCTCTCCCTGGCCTCCATCTTTGTTTGGTCATCCTGGAGTTAATCTCACAGGGTGGTAGTGAGGAGTACAGTGAGAAGGTGTGCAAAGTACTAAGTCTACCTCTTGACATACAAAATGTACTTAATGAATGCTAACCCATATTAGCACAGAATCACATTCAAAATTGTTATCATACTGTAACTGCTATTTTGAAATCCACTTTTTTCACTTTATACATTACAAAGATTTTTTACCATTAAATATTCCTCTGTAAGAGCCTTTTAAAGGCCAAATGGTATTCTGTCTTGTCAATGCACCATCATTTATTTAAGCAACTCTTCAGAATTTGACATTTTTCTCTGTGACAAATAACACCGCTGTGAACACCCTTGTACATAAATCTACACAAGGCCAGACTGGCTTGCAGCGTGTGAGTGTGCCCACTTCCCCGAGCCATGACCGAAAACAGAGCTCCTCCCCTATTCTCGCCCCTCACAATGGGAACATGCCGGTGATGCCATGGTGGTGGGGAGGACGCTTATTCTGAGACTCTCCTGCAACGCTATCAGCTAGGACACAGCATCTTCCTCTGACCTGTGCCTGTAAAGCAGGGGGTAGCGTACGACCATTACTCCCACCTAAGCGGTGCCTCACCAGGGAGTGCCCAGGCCAAGGTACTAGCGCTCTTGTGTTACTTCACTAGGCTTCCCATCCCTTACCAAATCGCTTGGTGTAGAGCATTTCACCCAGGTTATGGGGGGCCAGGGAGTACACCGCCAGGATGCCTTCATCAGGAAAGCCCCTCTGACTGCTAGGGATGAATGCAGCCAGGAGCTGGCCATCTGCAGAAATGTCACAGCTGGCATCATTGTAGATCTTGCAGTTCTGCACCAGCACATTCACGGAGGCTGCGTCAGACAAAGAAAGAAAAGAGGGTAAGGAAGTCTGGAGTTAATGGTGTGAAAAATGCTACGTCAAGACATTTGGGGGCGTATCCCTAAGGGCCGGAATCTGAACCCTCTCCAGAAATTATCAAGGCTGCCTTTCCTACTAAAATGTCACAAAACAAGCAACACAAGATACCAAAAAGATATGTCTCTTCCACCCCTGTACCAGGAAACTACAGAGTCAGCACAGCCACAACCGCCTGCTGAGTCCTAGCTCACACTTAAGAGACATCATTTGAGAGATGAGATAAGGAGAAAGTTATTAAAAATTATTCCTGGAGAGCCACTCAACAGCTGTTATTGTCCAAAAGATCAAAACTGAGATGAATGAAAATGTAAACCCGCCGATTCCAAGAAAAAGGTGATAGAGGTAAAACTTGCTTGGGGGTGAGAATGCTACTCTCCACCTCTATGTGACCTTGGAGAAGGGAATCATTTCACAAATCTGTGTCTTATTTTCTCCTTTAAGAAAACCGGAGCATTTACAAGACTTCAGTCTTCCGGACAGCTCCTTGCTAATACTAATCCCTAATTCCACAAGAGAGGATCAAGAGAAACAGAGCCCAGCCCTGGCTGGGGGGCTGGAACTGTGTTCACTATGCTTGTCCCCCCACCCACACCAGAAGCCGATGACCACGGGCAGCTCCAGTCTGCACTTAGCACTTACTGAGAATTATGTATGGTCAGCCAGGAGGCAGGCCGGCTCAGCATGAGGGCCTGGGCGGGGTAGGGTGGAGGACTGTCTGTCGGTGGGGAGAATCCATTCCATGTGACAGAACTAATGCGATGTTAGCCAGCTCTGGACTGGGCCTGCATACCTGGTTTCGGTTTCCATTTGAACCCCTCTCTGAGGCCCATTGTGCACATCTCTGCCCGCAGGAAGTGGTCTACCCTCGATGTGAGCCTGGAACCAGAGCGCCCACAGTATAGGCATCAGCAGAACTGCACAACACATCCAAAGGGAATGGACGCACAGCGCGTCCAAGCGCCTCTGGGCTCTGTCTCCTTTAGATCTACCTTATGTGCACGTGCAGAGAGACTGATTTACTCACTCTCTTTATCTCTCTCTCTCTCTCTCTCTCTCTCTCTCTCTCTCTCTCTCTCGGCTGCACCATGAGGATATGGGATCTTAGTTCCCCGACAAGGGACTGAACCTGTGCGCCTGGCACTGGAAGTGCAGAGTCTTAACCATGGGACCTCCAGGGAAGCCCCTCTTTCTCTCATTGGAAGATGACTTAAACAGCCACTGTCAGAGGCGTTATAGTTAAAACAAACCAACAGGCAAGCTCAAGAGCCCTCACTAGATTCTAGGTGATCTACTCCAGGGAGCCAAACCGTCTGACCTGGAATGTCAAGGGTGAGTTTCCTCAGGAAATCACCCTAAGGAAAACAAAACAAAAAACTGCTTTCTTGAGGTGGGTGGAGGGGGTGTTGAGGTTTATCAGGAACTTGGGAGTGATTTCTAAAGCTCTGTATTCATCTCCCTTTCTCTGGGTGTTGTTAATGAAGCCACAGAGATGACAGTAGATCAAAAAAGACATCAGAACACACTGATCGGCTATTGTGCCAATTCTTGGGGGCTGACACAGACAGCACCATCATATGTAGCACTGAGAAGGGACCACAAGGATGGTTCTGTTTGCTCACTAATAAAATAATGACATCCAAATACTCAGTGCTATCACCATTAGAGCTCTGTGCTGCTCAACTTCAAACCCACCATCTGCTCGAGCCTGTATGGCTAGATCCATCTAGTTAGCACTCAGACCGTCTGCTCCTTACTAGGGGTCCCAAGCCTGTTGCCAGAAAGATGACAATCTCCTCCTCCCCTCCCTGATTAGACACATCATTACAGCTGGGGATACAGAGTCAAGGGAACTGGGGGAGCTTTAAGAGTGAGTCCATCTTGGTTTTCTAACCTTGATGTTGGCACAGTTCTCAGAAAGGTAAAAAGAAACTGACCATCCAAGGTGGAGAGAAAAAGTAATCACAAATATTAAGTAGGACATGAAAATAAACACAGAAGGAAATGGACTCTGTGGGCTTTAAGACAGCTTTGCACGGTTTCCATTATATCTACATTTAATATCTCAAAAATGCATGTGAGTATTTTATGAAAGTAGGCTTTTCTATCTTGCTGTTACAGAGTTCTAGTTCATATGTGTTAACCTGCAGTTTAAGCTTACAGAAGCCTACAATCACCCTCAAAACTCACCACCAACATTAGAAAAGCAGTACTAGATTGTTGTAGTTCAATCACTAAGTCGCGTCCGACTCTTTGTGACCCCACTGACCGCAGTGTGCCAGGCTTCCCTGTCCTTCACTATCTCCTAGAGTTTGCTCAAACTCATGTCCGTTGAGTCAGCAATGCTATCCAACTTCCAGATTAATTTCTAAGGTGGGCTGGGGGTGGGGAGGAAATTACAAGTAAGGTTTTCCTTCTTCTGAGAAGTTTGGCTCTAACTGCCTGAAAAACTCGGCATATAGACAAACAGCATTTTGTGAGCCCCCAAATCCAAGCCACTGCGTTTGTGTTTGTACTGTATTAAAGTGAAGTCGCTCAGTAGTGTCCAACTCTTTGCGACCCCTTGGACTGGGCCTACCAGGCTCCTCTGTCCATGGAATTTTCCAGGCAAGAGTACTGGAGTGGGTTGCCATTTCCTTCTCCAGGGGATCTTCCCAATCTAGGGATCGAACCTGGATCTCCTGCACTGCAGGCAGACGCTTTACCATCTGAGCCACCAGGGAAGCCCTTGTACTGTATTAGGATGACTCCAGGACTCCAATTCAATGGCCAGCTCCCAAATTTTGTCCTCTCCCCTCAACTCCACCCAATTTCGCAATTGCTCCCAGTTCCTGCAGTGAGCTCAGAGAGATGCAAATAACACGTGAAAAGAGAATGCTGGAATTAAAGTTGAGTTTCTCCAGCAGCAGGCTCAATTTGGTGTGTAGCTAGGGATCCAGGGTTTTACTTCTCCCCTAATAACGGGAACGTGGTAGGCAAAGAGTGATTTGGTAGCTTCAGTAAGCACTGGGTGGTATGTTTATAGTTTCATTAATATTTCAGAGCTCCAATTAGTAATTTACATTTGCTGCTTGTTGTCTATTAATTTCCCACATGGAAATGGAAATATTCAGTTACAATGGTGAGTGGTCACTGCTTCAATTTGTTCGTGCAGCTTCTTCTCAGAAGGCTGAAATTTTGATGAGTTAATTTACACAGGGAGAGATTTCCTGGCTCTCTTATTTGCTTTCTCAGGCCATAGGAAAGTAATGCACTAATGACAAGGACAGCTCATCCTTTTTGGACTTGACAATAATGTAAGCAGGTGGAGAAAAAGGTGAAGTAAAATACAGCCTAGGATAGTGGCAACCCGCACGCCACCAGAAATCTTTGTTCTGCTTCCTGCCTTGCCTTACTACAGTGGTTCTCAGGTGTTAGCATGCATCAGAATAACCTGGAGGGCCTATTAAAACACAGATTGCTGAGGTGAGGCCTGAGAATTTGTATTTCGAGAGAGTTCCCAGGTGTCTCTGATGTTGCTGATCTAGGACCACACTTGAAAACTGCTGCCTCACCAAACACCCCTTGATCCCTAAGCTGGAGTTCCAGCAAACAGCCCTGCACACGGGAAGGGAAGACACCCACGGGGAGTGAGGATGGAGCAGTTAGCTGGGCAGCTGAGGATGGAAGTGAGGGCAGGCAAGTAAAGGGTTTTCAAATCAGAACCGCTTCCAAGCTGCAGCGGGGCAGCTCCAGGGGGAGCAAGAACGATGCAGGAGACAGCAGGAAGCCATGTTCCAGACTTTGCAGCGTAATCGCCTCCTAATTATAAACGATTTCCAAGTGAAAATGCCCTAGCAGGGAATGGGAGGGGTAAGAAATACTGATGCCTGGAGGAGCAGATGGCTCTGCCTTCCTATCAGCTCCATAAATTATAAACAAACACCTTGTACAAAGATCGATTTGCAGCCTGTTGCTGGCTGGCCAGATGAGGCCACAGGAGTGATTAGTGGCTGCAGTGCTTTTGCAAATGCATTAGATCCTGATTTGGAAAACCCAAAGGGGTTTAAATCAGCAGGAAAATTTCCTTTTGGCTACCTCTGACCCTCAGATTTCAGAATGAGACCTCCTGCACAGAGCTCCAGATGACACTATGTAAGCGTGCCCAGCAGTGGCAAGCACACAGGCTCTGTGCGTGTGTGTGCGTGCCCCGCACCGCCCAGCCTCTGGGTTTCTTAAGGTCACCGGGGCACCCTGGTGACCAATGCTACTCACTGGTAGGAGCCTACTCTTTAAACACATAGTAAACCTAATGAGCTTTTTTTTTTTTCCATGACAGCAGTTTCAAAATTATCTATGTTATACAAGGCCTTACTCACAAACTTCTTAACTCTTTACAGATCATCTCAACTAAGAGAAACAGTTGGTGAAACTCTTTAGCCTAATTCTAGAAAAGGGCTGAATTCAATTCAGATTAAGTCAGATGGCACAGCGACACAGAGGCTGCTGACCACACCTGAGTAAAACTGTGGGCCAGTGGCTCCCAGGCCCATGCTGGGCCCAAGCCCAACGCTACCCTCCTTTGGGAAGCAGGCAAGGTTCAGAAACGGATGCTTCTGCAAAACAGATCCCCAACTTAACTCTGCCGACAGCTGAATCTATCAAAACTGTAACAAGACTTGATTCAGGCCAACCAGGAAACGCAGAGTTAATGACAGGAACCTCAGGTATAAGTGACTGGCATTCTAGAGGGTAAGACCATGGCAGGGAACGTCGGCCACTATCAAACATATGAGCCCTAAACTCCTAGAATGCCAAGTCTTTTTCCTAAGTAACTCTTGAGTAAAATAGGGCGCTTTTAAGAAGCAGAATTCTAACACCACACAGGACTTAAATGAGGGGGAAAGGTGAGCCAAGTTAAATAAGTCAATCTGGTTGTACCATAATGCTCTTTGATCAGCTCAGGTTTTACAACAGCCATGATCAAAGGAAGCAGGGAGGAGCACAGGAGAATGACAGGAAGCTGCGGTCAGAACAAGCGGAGGCTTGTGCAGAGAACGGCAAGGACAACCAGAGAGACGGTGCTAGTAGTATGTCCAGTGCCTGTATTCTTCAGAATATTTGGTGTTTCTTTCAAAGAAAATTGTCTCCAACTGGGGAGAAACAACATGCTTCAGAATGTTGGATCAGAAGCCAATTACAAACGAGCCAACAGTCTAATACAGAACTATCTTCTTCACATGACATCACTCTTCAGAGGCACCTCTTGGAGTACTGGAAATAGGGCAGGGATGACTTTAGAATTATGGCCATATTCTCAAAGAAACATGGTATAATTTCCAAGAAAAAGACATGATAAAAAGAGCTAACATTTATTGACCATCTACTACAGTAAGTGCCAGATGTTGTTCAGAGTGCTTGACGTGTACTAACTAATTTAATTCTCATAACATTCACATGAAGTTGGCACTTATTATAACCCTCATTTTATAGACAAGGAAACTAAGGTGCAGAGAGATTAATTAACCAAGGTTACACTATTAGAAGGTAGCTGTGCAGATCTGAATCCAGACAGTGTGGCTCAAGAGTTCATTTGCTTAACCAACATAGGGCAGTTGACAGAGAGAACGTTATCAAAGAACGACCTCTCCCTATGTTTGTGAAAAAGAAGAGAAAAGAAGAAAGCAGCCGGCTCAGACCTTAAAATTATAAAAAGTACAAATAATTATAATACTACTTCAACTGTTCTAGACAAAGAAAAACTTTCAAATTATATTTGCAACACAAGCATAACATTGATACCAAAACTCATAGATTTCAAGGAAAAAACTCATAAGTAAATTATCAGTAAGCTATGTGGAAAGAATTTAATGCTAAAGAACACACCATGAACCAGGTAGGGTTTATTCAAGGGAGGTAAGGAGGGGTTCAATATTATAGAATCTATTAACATAATGATCCGGAGAAGGCAATGGCACCCCACTCCAGTACTCTTGCCTGGAAAATCCCATGGACGGAGGAGCCTGGTAGGCTACAGTCCATGGGGTCGCTAAGAGTTGGACACGACTGAGCGACTTCACTTTCACTTTTCCCTTTCATGCACTGGAGAAGGAAATGGGAACCCACTCCAGTATTCTTGCCTGGAGAATCCCAGGGACGGGGGAGCCTGGTGGGCTGCCGTCTATGGGGTCGCACAGAGTTGGACACGACTGAAGTGACTTAGCAGCAGCAGCAACATAATGATCACATTATTAGGTCAAAGGAGAGGAAAAAATCATTTAGTTATCATCACAGATGATGATAAGATATGACTGAATTTATTATCTAGTCTCTCTTTTTTTTGGCCATGCCACGCAGCTTATAGGAACTTAGTTCCCTAACCAGGGACTGAACCTGGGCTTCAGGAAGTGAAAGCATTAAATCGTAACCACTGGACTACCAGGGAATTCCCAGTCTCTATTCTTGATAAAAATTAACAATAAAATAAGAATAGACAGGGGCTTCCCTGGTGGCTCAGTGGTAAAGAATCTGCCTGCAATGCAGGAGTTGTAGGAGATGCAGGTTTGATCCCTGGGTTGGGAAGATCCCCTGGAGGAGGGCATGGCAACCCACTCCAGTATTCCTGCCTGGAGAATCCTATGGACAGAGGGGCCTGGCAGGCTACAGTCCATATGGCTGCAAAGAGTTGGACACAACTAAAGCGACTTAGCACGCACACATGTACAAGAATAGATGACTTCCTTAAAACAATAAACTAGTCCTGGTTTAACCCAAAAGTTAACAATATGCATACCTGGAAAAAGCTAGATGTTTTCCTACTGAAATCAGGAATGATATGAGGATGCTTGCTGTTATTTAACACTGTTCTGACTGTAGCAGCCAATGCACTTAGACAAGAAGAAGAAATCACAAGTGTACAACTTGAAATGGAGAAGGTAAAATTAATATGATTTACTGATAACATACCCAGAGACTGAACTGAATAACAACTATAATTAGTAAACAGATGCAGTAAAATAGCAGAATTTTTTAAAAAGCCTTTAACAATAAACTTTGAAAATGTATAAAATTACATGAAGAAAACTTTAAGAACATAAGAGAGATGTGGAGAAACAGAAAATCATGCCATGTTCTTACATATGAAGATACCACAAAAATACAGAGTCTTAAATTATTTTATATATTCAATGTGATCACATTAATTACACTTACAGGATTTTTTCAGGGCGGTGAAGGGAAGAAGCGAGGTAGTTTTAAAGTCCATATAGAAGACCAAAATGTTCAAGCAGGCAGGAAATTTTGGATTAAAAAATAACAAGGAGACCAGTCCTACCAGATACTAAAACACAGAGCCTCAAACTTAAACCAATGTGATACTGTTACATGAATAATCAGACAGATTCCTGGGGCAGAAAAGACAGGAGACATACATCTATATACTCACAGGATACTAATAGGATGAAAGTGACATCCCAAATCAATGGGGACAAATGAATCATTTTATAAACTGGTTGCAACAAATGAGTAGCCACACGGGGAAGAAGTTGGATCATACTCTGTTTATTTAGGACTGGGTTAAACTTCTGATGAATCAAAGATTTAAAGGAAAAAACTAAAATATAAAAGTATTATCTGATCTTCTGGATGCTGCCACAAAATCTAGGAACCATAAAAGGAAAGTTGGATAATTCTGACTACTTAAAATAAGTCCTGTGACAAAAATAACCTTCAGCAGAGACAAAAGACAAGTGACAACCAGGAAACTCCTCCTATGTGTTAATTTTCTGATTTATAAAGAGCTCCTATAGAGCTGATATGGGAGAGACCAGCAACACACACACACACACACACACACACACACACGCACACACACAGGTGACCCCACTGACAAGCCAAGAAAGGAAACACATGTGGCTAAATAACGTGGCTTATTATATGAGAAATACAAAATATCAACATACTATATACATATTTTTTTGGCCACACCACACAGCTTGCAGGATCCTAGTTCCCCAATTAGGGATTGAACCCATACTCCCCACAGTGGAAGCTCAGAGCCCTAATGACTAGATCGACAGAGAACTCCCACTTACATATTATTTTTACTATCAGATTTGCAAATACTCCAAAATATGACAGAACAATCTACAGGCAAGAGTTTAGGGAAACACGCCATCTCATGAACCGCAGGTGAGAATGTAAATCGGTGTGCTCTCTCCACAGAGGGTGATTTAGCTGCTGCTGCTGCTGCTAAGGCGCTTCAGTCGTGTCCGACTCTGTGCGACCCCATAGACGGCAGCCCACCAGGCTCCCCCGTCCCTGGGATTCTCCAGGCAAGAATACTGGAGCGGGTTGCCATTTCCTTCACCAGTGCATGAAAGGGAAAAGTGAAAGTAAAGTCGCTCAGTAGTGTCCGACTCTTAGCGACCCCATGGACTGTAGCCTACCAGGCTCCTCCATCCATGGGATTTTCCAGGCAAGAGTACTGGAATGGGGTGCCATTGCCTTCTCCGGTGATTTAGCAGTACCTACCAAAATCACGAGTCTACATGCTCTTCCTCCCTACAATCACATTTCTAGGAATTTACCCTATGATATTCTTGCACATGTGCAAAATGACAAACTGTGGCACAGTTTGCATAGTGAAAGACTGACAACAGCTTAAAAGCTCCTCAGAAGAACACTGGTTAAAAAAGAAAATCTAGTGGGACTTCCCTGGTGGTCCAGTGGTTAAGAATCTGCCCGCCAATGCAGGAGACATGGGTTTGATTCCTGATCCGGGAAAATCCACGTGTCCTGGAGAGACTAAGCCCCTGAGCCACAACTACTGAGCTTCTTCTCTAGAGCCCGGGGAGCCACAACTACTGAGCCCATGTGCCTAGAGCCTGTGCTCCACAGCAAGAGAAGCCACCGCCATGAGAAGCCCATGCACTGCAACAGAGAGAAGCCCTCACTCTCTGCAGCTAGAGAGAGGCTCGCAGAGCAACGAATGCCCAGGGCAACAACAACAACAACAAAATAATCCGGAGATTTCATTTGGACAGTGGGATGCTAGGCAGTCAATAAAAAAGAATGAATAAGCTATATACTGATATGGAAAGATCATCAAGATATAATGGAAGCAAAGTACAGAAAGAAAAGTATGTATAACATGCTTTGCTGCTGTTCAGTCACTAAGTGCTGTTCAACTCTTTGGGACCCCATGGACTGCAGCACACAGGCTCCCCAGTCCTTCACTGTCGCCCAGAGTTTGCTCAAATTCATGTCCATTGAGTTGGTGATGCTATCTAACCATCTCATCCTCTGCCACCCCCTTTTCCTTTTGCCTTCACTCTTTCCCAGCATCAGGGTCTTTTCCAATGAGTCGGCTCTTTGCATCAAGTGACCAAAGTATTGGAGCTTCAGCATCAGTCTTTGCAATGAATATTCAGGGTTGATTTCCTTTAGGATTGACTAGTTTGATCTCCTTGCTGTCCAGCAGACTCTCAAAGAGTCTTCTCCAGCACCACAATTTGAAAGCATCAATTCTTCGGCCCTCAGCTTTATGGTCCAACTTTGACATCCGTACATGACTACTAGAAAAACCATAGTTTTGACTACACACAGACCTTTGTCAACAAAATGACATCTCTGCTTTTTAATATGCTGTCTAGGTTTGTCACAGTTTTCCTTCCAAAGGGTATAATATGCTACCACCTAGCTTAAATAGAGGTGGAAAAACATACATTTGCATGTACTTGTATATACATACGATATCTTTGAAAAGATAAATAGGAAACTGCTAACTGTGCCTATGGGGTGGGGAGGTGTGTATCTGGGAGCAGGGCAGGGAAACTTTTCACTGTATATCCTTTTATATTTTAAAAATCTTTGGTAAATGTATTTCAGGTTGTAATAAAAAAAAACAAAGCAAATAGAATAAAGAAAAAAAGTATCTGGGGAAAATTACAGCAAACAAGATCTGGGCCAGAAATATAGAGGTAAACAAGCAAACAGTATTTAACAAAGGAAAAGGTAGAATGCATTTGATTTCTAGTGGAGTTAAAGAATAGATTATTGAACATATGGCTTAAAAGCACTTGGGGAGAAAACAATTGCTACTGAGGTTTCACTAAGATCAGGACATGAAAAACTGACCCCGTTTTTATGGTCTGATAAGGATACCAAGACTGGCATACGGGGGAATGACTATGTCACACTGTCCGACAAACTCTCACAATACCCTACAGACAATACCCCACAGACAGGATGAGACATGCGGGTCTCACGGGTGAGCAACGAAGCCCAGGTGCGCATTCATGAACCAAAATCAACACACAGCAAGCCCACCGGGCTTGGTGCAGAGCCCCAATGCACCGCTTTTGCCAGCAATCCAAAGCAAGACAGAGAAGCACATTTACCAAATTAGAAGATGATGTAAACAAGGTTGGGAAAAAAGGACTGAACCAAAGTTTAAAAAGATGTTGAGAGGCAGAAACTAAGAAATACAATTGACACTATTAAGATAAAACTTAACAGAAACAAATATAAACCTTTGGCTTTTAAAATATTTGAACTGCACACATAAGTATAGGATGGTAGAGTTTTGGTATTAACAATTATCAAGGACTTTTAAGTGACTGCAAACCCAGTGTTGGCTTCAGAAAAGGTTGTTGAAACATTAGGCTGAACTAACACTATGCAAACCATCATTGTATTCTGTTTTGGACAGCTCTCATCTGGAGTGTTCTACTTTGTTCTGCTCCCCTCAAACGTAAAAAAGGGAAATGAGCAGAACTGTCAAGGATCTGAAAACCAGACCTTAAAAGGAACCTCAGGAATTCTGGCCTAAAAAGAACAATTTAAAGGGAAGTGGCAGCTTGCTTTCAAACAGCTGGAGGACTGTCAGTCAGAAGAGACATCATCAGACTTATTCTGTGGAGGTTCAGAGGTAGACCCAGGACCAACGGGAGGAAGTGACAACAAGGGAAATGGTGGGTATAAGAAACGGGTATAAGAAAAACATCTGAAAAGGAATTTAGCAGTGACGGGCCAGAGTTAACTCATCAGACAGTGTGACCTATCACCAGAAGTGTTCAAGCAGAGGCTGAACCTCTACTTCTCAGGAATGCGTGAGAGTGCATCATTAGACAGAAAATTAAATGAGATGTCTAAGATGCTGTGATTCCAACTGAACAACTGGGACATGGGATTGTGGACTCCTTTAGAAGCTGGGAAAATGGACTGTCAGACATTCTGCAAATCACACATCAATCAGGCCACTCCCTCTGTTCCATTCAGATCTAGATTATTAATAAATAAATGAGTTTATCATCGCTGTAGTCTTTCCTCAAGGGTCTGGCTCTCAGCTCCAAACTCCCTTCACCTTCTCTTTCTCAGTTCCATCCAACTTCTATGCCTGAGACAATGAATGCTAATCAGTAAAGTCCTGGGGCAGAAATCTTCATTCTGGTGTCCACTGTAGTACTGTTCACTGCTCAGGGTGGGTGCTCAATACACATTTGCTGAATCGCTTAGTGAGAGCTGGAGAAGAGCTGCAGAAATGGCATGGAGCTGTCAGCTGCTCAATGAGGTGATGAAAAATCCAGTACTGCTGCAGGTCTCTGAGATCTGGCTCACCAGGAGCAGACAGACCCTCCACCAGTATCCCCAGTTCTACTTGGGCTTACCATTACTGATTTCTGGGAGGTCAAACTTAGTGAAGTCCCACCACTGGAGCCGGTAGGTAGTATTGGCAATGTTACTGGCCACGGCAGACTGTCCATCACCAATCACTGCCCCTGGTCAGGGAGAAGACAAAGAGAGCACGTTAGAGATCTATCTACATGTTTCCACTGCAAACATGAGGCAAAACTGGGGTCAGTAGGAGAGGGAGAAAAGGCAGATGCTGAAAGCTGAAGACAGCTGACAAGTCCTATCTGTCAAGTGTCTAGCTCAAAGAGAAACCAGACATGTTTCTCAAGAACAATTCTGCTTGTAAATATAATCCCATATTATGCTATATTAATCAGCCCCCCTTTCCACTATTACTTAACAGTGACTGAGTGCCACCAGTGTGGCAACATACTGTCTGGTAGGCTTAAACAGACAATCTGAAAAGACAAATGAGTTTTCATAAAAATGTTGGGTAAGAAAGATGAAAAATGAGAGGACACTGTTAACACAGAAAAGCACTCAGGCCCTGGATGCCTCTGTGGTGAGCAGCACTCTTCAGGAGAAAGCATCTCATTTGTATATGACCTTCCTCCCAGGAAAACATCTCAAAAGGAGAGGCTTCCTCCAGGGAACAGGCAGCCAGCATTCAGCTGATTGGATAGACAGAGACAGTAAAGAACAAATGAGGTAATATTTGTTCATTTTTTCTGGACCCCTGGCATGTAACACAACAGAAATTTATGAGCCTAGCTTTTCCGCATCAGAATATTTTTATTAAGGCAATATTTTATAACCCTCCTGCCCTGCCCCACCCCCGCCCCAGGAGAACTTCTTTGAATCCAGATTCACTTGTAAAATCTCACGGTTTAACTTTCCCTGAGATATACGCTTCTGTATGACATTTTTTTCCTTGGTAACCAATTAAATAAAAAATGGATTTTTTTTTAAAAACAGGGTGACACTTTAATTTGCAGTTGTATTTCATTTTACATGAACATGTCATTTCTTCCTCCTCCTCCTTCCGAGGTGCGTTTCATACACAACCACCCTTCTGATCAGACAGAGCCAAACCCTCTTGGGAGAATAGAACGTTCGTATATGCTATACAATCTAAATGGTGTTTTCTGCTGCAAATCAACTCCAATTTTGAGAAACTGAACTTGTTAGAGCTGACTGGCCTTGGAACAATGGACAACTCTACACCCAGATTCTTCCATATTCTTCCACCTTCCTCCTATGCATGTCACTGCACGAGTTTTTTTTTTCCCCTTCTCCTTTTAGAGAGCTTCATTTATTGCTCTGCTCCTCCTGGTATTTCCCTATTCTTTCCTCAGATGGTCAAGACTGTTCGGAGAGAAGATGATCTCCATACAAGTCATGAAATATGAGAACCGTACTCTGCCCACTCTCCCCCAGGAACTGCAGGCCACCGCATGAGAACGCTTTCCAACATTAGTGTGTTGGTAGACTCCTTGTTCCTGTTTCAATTTGTTAAGAAAGGCACAAACAACAATTCATTTCCAAGATGATGATACTTCTATCGATGGATTAACATATCCTCAACATGGGCAGTCCTGCCCCTGTGGGGGCGAAAACTAGTATGGGGTGGGGGAAAATCTTGAGAGGGTACAACCCCCAGGTTCCCATCAAAGTACTGCAGTATCTGAGCATATATGCAGCATATCTGTGATATTCACATTTCATAGGAGGGATTGATTAGGGGAAAAGTGTCTAAAAAGGCTTCTTCGGAGGGTAATGATAAAATAAAGGTTGAGAAATACTGTTTTAGATAAACCAATACCGTCAAAATAATACATTCCTTAAAATCCTGCAGATTCAAAGACATAGTCCAAAATGGTCATGATTTCTCTGAAGGCCTAAGCAAGACAGCATTTGAGTGGTCTGCCAATGAGCCCACTGACCTCAAACCCCTCCTGAGGGCCCTGGGGCGTATCACTTCAATGAGGTAAACACAGGCCTTTGCTTTTAACCTTTATAGAAAATTCTGTAATGATGGTATCTGACTTGGGAAATTTTGCTGAACCTCTGGGTCACGAGGAGGGTAAGCTACCTATAGAACTTTCTTAATAGGAACTTTGTTGATTTCTCCAGGCTTCCTTGACAATGAAAATAATTCTTAAAATTCCAAGGTCCACTTCCCAGGAAAGAATTACTTACTTTCACTTGGACCCAGGATCAATTTCACTGAGTTTATGAATTGTTCCTCTGGTTTGGTTGACATCAACCTCTGACCACTGGTCTCTCTCAAATTACTTTAGTTCCTTAAAATTTCCTCCAACTTTTAGCAGACAAGCAAAATGGAAAAAAGAGAGTTGATTTTCTTGGTATATGATGAAAGAAATGCTAGTTGCTAAGAGAATATGGGGAAAACAAACCTGAAGAAACAAACCCCATATTGTAGGAGCTTAAAATCTGGGGGAGAGGACGAGAGCTACAAACAGGAAAACAGTTACAGAAAATACCAGATGCTTTAAGAGCATTGTGGCTCTATTTGCAACTGGAACGCAAACTACTGAGACTCCAACCCACAGCTCCAGAAGTACCCCGCACATCCAGGCCTTAAGAGACATCTTCTGAAGAATAGCTGGGCAATAAAATCATCATGCATGGTCGCGCTGTGTGGAAGAGACTGGGGAAGTATTCTCTGCCAGTGGTGCCAGAGTGCTCAGGTGGAATGGAGCCTGGCACCTGGGAGACTTGATTTTCAGGGCTGTGTAAACACAGATTAGGAAGCTCAAGATGCCAGCAACAGATCAGACTATCGTCACCAGGTTCTCTTCCGTAAGAACTGCAGGCCAACTGAGCCTGTCTCTTGGAAACATCAGGAAGAAAAAGTATCACCTTATTAAAAACAACAACAACTTCAAAAAACTACAACCATTTAACAGGCCTCCAGTCGCTAAGCTGAAGGTATAGGAAAGGTGCCAGAGTGAGTTAATGGACGGAGTTACAACAAAGTATTTACAGAGGAGGCACTTAGCCTTGGTAACCAAACCCCGACAGAACACTGAGGGGAGGCCTCAAGGTTTTCTCAGTCACAGCAGAATGGAATGAGCTGAGACTCAGAGTTTCTCAACCTCTGCAACTTGTATTTTGGGTCAGGTAAGCCTTTGTTTAGGGGGTGGGGTGGGTCCTGTGCGTGGTGGGATGTTCAGCAGTGACCCTGGCCTCCTCCCGCTGGACTGCCAGGAGCACACCACCCCTTCACACCCAGCTGTGATCACCACCAACGTTCCCTGGGGATCAGAATCATTCCTGGCTTGGGAACTCCAAGTTAGATAAAACACAGCCTGCATTTTAACTTCAAGATCAGTGTTCTCAGAAAGCAGTACTACTGGGCTGCCTGCTCACTGCTAAAGGCACCAGAACCGTCAGTGACAGCGAGTTTGGAGAGAAACTAATGAAAGGCGCGCCGTTACACAAATGCTCCCTCAGCAAACTCCAAACTTCCTTCTCCCGTCCTGGCCACGGATTAGAGCCTGCCGTGAACCAGGATCTTATGAGTTACCTGTTTTTAACATGGTTTCTGAGAGTATGGGCTTCAGAATCAGATGGATCTGATTTTGACACTTACTGCTAGTACCTATATTAGTATGCCTCTGTAAATTAATCTCTCTCAATCTTAGTTGCCTTTTCTGTAAAAAGGAAATAAAAATCCTTTCAATTTACAGGGCTATTTGGAAAACTCGCTGAAAAAATACATGTGAAGTGATGACAAACAGTAAGTGTCTAATAAATGTTATTGTTGTTGAGTGGCTAAGTTGGGTCTGACTCTTTTATGACCCCATGGACTGTAGCCTGCCAGGTTCCTCTGTCCATGGGATTTCAAAGGCAAGAATACTAGAGTGGGTTGCCATTTCCTTTTCCAGGGAATCTTTCCAAGCCAGGGATGGAACCCACGTCTCCTGCATTGGCCAGGCAGATTCTTTACCACTGACTCACCAGGGAAATCCATCTAATAAATGACTGACATTAAAATTATTTTAATTGTTTACACCAATCTCTATATGCTCTTCCTCTATAGGTATAGCTCTGTAAGCAACAGCTCAGAGACAGAGGTTCTTGTGTAAGAGACGGGTCCAAATAGTGTGCCAGGCCCAAGAAAGGGAAGCGCTTCATTTCAGAATTAAGAGCAAATGCATAGGACTTAGATTCCTTAGGAATGTTCTCCTTGAAAGACAGCTCAGGCAAAGACAGTCCACATACTGGTCCACAAAACACACTGTAACAAATTTAAAAGAACTGAAACCATACAAAACATGCTGTCAGAAAACAAGGAAATTAAACTAGAAATCAGTAGTGGAAAGACAACTGGTAAATTCCAAAATACTTGGAGATTAAGCAACACATTTTAAATAACACATGGCTCAAAGAAGACATCTCAAGAGAAATTTTAAAATATTTTGAACTGAATGAAAATGAAAATACAGCTTATTAAAACTCGTGGAATGTAGCAAAAGTAGTGCTTAGATGGAACATTACTGCTTTGAATGCATACACTAGAAAATAAGATCTAAAATCAATAATTTAAACATCTACTTTATGAAATAAGAAAACGCTAATTAAATCCAAAGTAAGCAGAAGAAAAGAAATAATCAAAATTAGAGTAGCAATCAGTGAAACTGAAAACAGGAAATCAATAGAGGGGAAAAAAAAAATCAATGAAACAAAAAGCTGGTTCTTTGAAAAGATCAATAAAATCAACAAACCTTTAGCCAGGCTAACTAAGAAAAAAAAGAGAGAAAACACAAACTATTAATATCAGAAACGAAAGAGAGGCTACCACTACTGATTCCATGGACACTAGAACGGCAGTAAAGAACTTTACAAGTAACTCAATGTCCACAAGTTTGATAACCTAGGTGAAATGGACCAGTTCCTTGAGAGACAGTCTACCAAAATTTACACAAAAAGAAACAGATAACCTGAATAGGCCTGTATCTAATACACTGAATCAATCATTAGAAGGCTCTTAAAACAGAAAGTGTCAGGCTCATGTGGGTTCACTGGTAAATTCTACCAGACATCTAAGGAAGAAATTACACCAAATCTCTATAATCTCTTTCAGAAAACAGAAGTGGGACTGCTTCTGAGGCCAGTATTACCCCAATACCAAAACCAAAGACAATGAAGAAAGAAAAGCTACAGTCTAGTATCTTTTACAAACACAGAAGTAAAAATTCTCAACAAAATGTTGGCAAATAAAATACAATAATGCATATAAAAGAGTTATACAAAAGGGAATTTATCCCAGGTATGCAAGGCTGGTTAAACATTTCAAAATCAGTTAATATAATCCATCACATCAACCTGATAAAGAAGAAAAATTGTATGATCATATCAATAGATGCAGAAAAGGCATCCGACAAAGTCCAACACCTATTTTTGACAAAAACTATCATCAAACCAGGAAGAGCGGGATATTTCTCGATTTGATAAACAATGTCTACAAAAAACCTGTAGCTACATTTAAAGGTAAGGAAAGATAGCTTGACCCTTGAAAAATATGAGTTTGAACCATAAGAGTCCAACATACACAGAGATTTTTTTCAACAAATATGTACTATGGTACTACATGATTTGCAGGTGGTTGAATCCAAGGGTATGGAAGAGCAGGTCTGGAGAACTGACTAGAAAGTTATACATGGATTTTCAACTGTGTGAGGGTCAGAGTCCTCATCCTTCACACTGTTCCAGAGTCAACCGTATATGCTTTCTCCCTAAGACTGGGAACAAGCACCTTTCACCCCTCCCCTTCAGCACTGTACTGGAAGCCTGCTAAATGCAATAATACAAGAAAAGCAAATAAGAGGTATATTGATAGGAGAGAAAGAAATAAAACTTTCTTTGTTCACAGGTGACATAACTGTTTATGTCGTGGTTGTCTTTGTTCAGTTGCCCAGTCAAGTCCAACTCTTTGCAACCCCATGGACTGCAGCATGCCAGGCCTCCCTGTCCCTCACCATCTCCTGGAGTTTGCCTAAATTCATGTTTGTTGCATCAGTGATGCCATCCAGCCATCTCATCCTCTGATGTCCTCTTTTTCTTCTGCCCTCGATCTTTCCGAGCATCAGGGACTTTTCCAATGAGTCATCTGTTCGCATCAGATGACCAAAATACTGGAGCTTCAGCTTCAGCATCAGTCCTTCCAGTGAATATTCAGGGTTGATCTCCCCTAAGACTGACCAGTTTGATCTCCCTGCTGTCCAAGGGACTCTTAGGAGTCTTCTCCAGCACCACAGTTTGAAGGCATCAATTCTTTGGTGTTCTGCCTTTCTTATGGGCCAGCTCTCACAACCACACATGACCACTGGGAAGACCATAGCCTTGACTATACAGACCTCTGTTGGCAGAATAACGTCTCTGCCTTTCAACACACTATCTAAGTATGTCATCGCTTCCCTGCCAAGAAGCAATCATCTTCTGAGTTCATGGCTGCAGTCACCGTCCACAGTGATTCTGGAGCCCAAGAAGAGGAAATGTATCACCACTTCCACATTTTCCCTTTCTATTTGTCATGCAGTAATGGGGCCAGATGCCACGATCTTAGTTTTTTTAATATTTAGTCTTAAGCTGGCTCTTTCACTATCCTCCTTCACCCTCTTCAAAAGGTTCTTTAGTTTCTCTTCGCTTTCTGCCGTTAAGAGTGGTATTATCCACAAATCCCCTTCATGGATCACTGCCTTGTCATGGCGAAGGGGCTTGCATAACTGAATGAAGCTATGAGCCATGCCATGCGGGGCCACCCAAGACAGACAGGTCACAGCAGAGAGTTCTGACAAAACATGATTCACTGGAGGAGGAAATGGCAAACCACCCCAGTATACTTGCCATGAAAACCTCACGAACTGTTTATGCAGAAAATCTCAAAAAATAAAAAACAAGCAAAAACAAAACAAAAAATTCCTGGAACTATTAAGGTTGCAAGATATAAGGGTGATATACAAAAAGTCAACTGCTTTCCTATACCCCAGCAATGAATAAATAGAATTGGAATTTGAAATTAAAAATATAATACCATTTACATTAGCGCCAAAAAAATGAAAACTTTAGGTTTAAATCTAACAAAACATGTACAAGATCTTCCTGATGAAAGAAATCACAAAAGATCTTAAAAATATGGGAGAGATATTCCATGTTCATGGATAGGAATACTTAGTACTGTTAAGTACTGTTAACTGTACTGTTAAGACTGTCAATTCTTCCCAATTGGATCTATAGAATCAATACAATTCCAGTCAAAATCCTAGAACATTACTTTGTAAATATTAAAAAACTGATTCTAAAGTTTATATGGAAAGGCAAAAGGTCTAGAATAGCCAACACAATAGGCAAAGAACGAACCCAAATTTGGAGGACTTATCTGATGTCAAGACTTACTAAAAATCTACAGTCATCAAGATAGTGTGGCACTGGCAAAAGAATATGTCTATTCTAGATGTTTGTCTAGATCAATGGAACAGAAAAAAGAGACCAGAAATAAACCCACACAAATATAGTAAACTGATCTTTGACAAAGAAGAAAAGGCAATTCAATAGAGAATCAAATCTCTTCAAAAACAGTACTGCAACGACTGGATATCCATCTACAAGGTAGACAGACACAAACCTTACACTTTTCAAAAAAAAATTAACTCAAACTGGATAGACCTAGATGTAAAACACCAAATTCTAACTCGTAGGAGATAATATAAGAGATAATCTAGGTGACCTTGAGCTTGGCAAAGACTTTTAGGATACAGTCCATGAAAAGAAAAAACTGATACATTTTACTTCATTAAAATTAAAAACTTTTGCTCTGTAAAGGACACTGTTAAACAACAGACTAGGAAAAGATCTTTGCAAAACACTTAACTGATAAAGGACTGGTATCCAAAATATACAAAGAACTCTTAAAACTCAACAATTAAAAAAAAAAAAAACAATTTAAAAATGTGCAAAGGATCTGAACAGATACCTCACCAAAGAAGATAAACAGATGGCACATAAGCATATGAAAAGATGCTCAAAATCATTCCTCATTAGAGAACTGCAAATTAAAACAACAATGAGAAACCACCACACAGAATGGCTGAAATCCAAAACTCTGATAACACCAAATGCTGAACAGGATGTGAAACAATAGGAACTCATCATTCCTTGTTGGTGGGAATGCAAAGTGGTATAGCCACTTTGGAAAACAGTTTGGCAGTTTCTTACAAAATTAAACATACTCTTACCATATGATCCAGCAATCATGCACTTTGGTATTTACCCAGATGAGCTGAAAGCGTATGTCCACACAAAGCCTACACAGAGATGTTTACAGCAACTTTACTCATAACTGCCAAAACCTGGAATCAACCAAGATGTCCCTTAATAGGAGAATGGATAAGTAAATTGTGGTACATCCATACAATGGAATACTACTCACTTCTAAAAAGAAATAAGCTACCAAGCCATGAAAAAACATTGAAGAAAGCATATGTTACTAAGTGAAAGAATAAAAAAGTTGTATTTTGTATGATTCTAAACTATATGTCATTCTGGAAAAGCCAAAACTATGGACACAGTAAAGATCAGTGGCTGCCAGGAGTCTGGCGGGAGAGAGGAATGTATAGGGAGAGCATGAGGAAACTTTTTTGGGGCAGTGAAACTATTTTGTATGGCACTATAATGATGGATCATGTCATCATTTATTTGGCAAAACCCACGGAACTTATAACACTAACAGTGAGTCCTAATGTAAACTACAGACTTTGGGTGATGATGTTGGTTCATGAATTATAACAAATGTACCACTCTGGGGTAGGATGTTGATGGTGGGGGAGGTTATGGGTGTGTGGGGAAGGAAGAAAGTATATGGGAACTGTCTGTACTTTCCATGTACATATGTAAACCTGAGACTACTCTAAAAAAGAAAAGTCTATTATTTGAAAAAGAGAGAGAAAGAGCCCCCAAGATTCTCATTCACGTTTTAGGAAACAGCGGAAAGAGCAGCTGTCCATAAGCATACTGCTAAGTCATAGCAGACCACATTCTATTACAACCACAGAACCCTTCTTCCAGAACCTCAGAGCAAAAGAGTAAATGAGGATTATTCTGATGAGAGATACTATTAGAGGAAAAAGAAACTTGAATCCAGTGATCCTGGCTAACCATCAGAAAACCATGGCAAAAATGAAGCTGCCAAGTCTCATTCTGAGTCAGCCCTTTAACATGCAGGCTGGAAGCCTCAGGAATGTGTCTAGGGATAAAACCTTAACAGTCATGACAGTCACATGGTAGGTGAGCTCTACCAAGACTGGTAGACTACATGCATCTCTGCTTCTGCTTCTCTCAGACTCTTCTTTCCTGTTGCTTGGAAAGGAGAATTAGGGACCTTTTGCCTCCTTGATAAACAGCTTTTTAGCCTCTCTTCAAGATCTGTTCTAGGAGCAGGAATATGAAGAGTATGATTCAACAGTACAGTGAAAATACGGAACAATAGGAATCATTAGCAAATCTATCAGAAAAGCTAATTCGGGAGGGTAGAGAAGGGCAAGTTACAAAGAAGGAAACGATTAAATTATATTTCAGTCCTATAAAATTGCTGCATTTGAGCCTGCCTAATTCAGAACGGCTGTCTCTGAGTATGCTGCTGCTGGGAAGACAGAATAAGAATGAGGCTGGGGGCGCAAACACTCATCAGCCTGGAAGCACAATCACTCTCCTTCTGCTTGGTTGTGATATGAAGTTAAGAGCCAGCTTGCTAATTGGTCAGTAGAACTGACACTTGATACCTCAAGGCAGATCCAACTAAACAACTAATCAGCTTTTCAAAATTCTTCTTAGAAATCCGGCCACAAAAGACCACATATTGTATGATTCCATTTACATGAAATGTCTAGAATAGGCAAAGCAGCAGTCAAAAAGTAGATTAGAAACTGCCTCGGGCTGGAGCGGGCAGGAAAAGTGGAGGGGGAAGGGGAAAGCGACTGCTGGTGGGTATGGGGCTTTTTACAAGGTGATAAAATGTTCTGAAATACAAAGATAGCGGCAATGACTGCACAACTCTGAATATATTAAACCACTGAACTATATACTTTACGCAGGTAAACTGTATGATATGTGAGTTACACCTCAACAAGGCTATTATTAAAAACATTATTCAATATAAATTTTGGTCACTTTATGAAATAAAATAAGGGAATCCCATTTTTGGTATCCCTTTGCATTTCTTAAGAGTCTTGATGAGCATTTCTTTGTGCCATATTTGTTTACTGGCTCATTGTATTTCTTTCAGTGTGTGCTGCCTACCCATATATCTTTTGTGTATTTTTATGTTTGGTTATTTTTAAGTATTTTTTTTAATAGATTGTCTGAGTTCTTTGTAAGTTAATAAATTGGTTTCTGTCCATGAAAAACAACTTACAGAAATACAACACAGGATTATTTGGACATAAAAAGGATGCTTCCTAAGTATATACCGAATAGCATTCTAGGAAGAACACTTCTTTGCAGAAAGCTTTATTTAAATGCAGTCTTTAACTTGTTCTCTGAAGGAGTATATAATGAAGCTCTCTGTAACACTCACTTCATCACATTATGACCGTTCAAAAAGATCTCATCAAAGACCACAGTCAATTATTCTACAGCCCGGGGACCTGTACAGAGCTCCTGGTGGCAGATGATAAGACTTTCTCCAAGGCAGAGATTGCTTTTAGTTCTCATTTATGGTTTTGACACCGAGGAGAATGACCAAACTATATGCAATTTGTTTAAAAGTAACAGCTTTATTATGATATAATTCACATACCATACAATTTACCTACTGAAAGTATGTAAGTGGTTTTAGGGTAGCTCATAGTTGTGCAACCATTATCAAAATCAAATTTACAACAACCATCACGACTATCTAATTTCAGGACAGTCATCATTCCTCACCTTCCAAAATGCCTTACCCATCAGCAGCTACTCCCCTCCATCCTGCCCCACTGGCTCCTTTTTCCAAAGCAAGTGAAGAGATCAGTGGATCTATTTTCTGTCTACATAATTTTGCTTCTCCTGGACATCTCACATAAATGGAATCATATGATAAGTGGCTGTTTGTTTCTGGTTTCCTTCATTTAGCATAATGTTTTCAAAGTGCATCCATGTTTTAGCATGCATTGGTATTTCATTCCTTTTCATGGCTGAACATTCCATTGCATATATGTTTTTATAAATGAACCACAAGTTTGCATGAGAATAAGATAAGGGTTTTTATTTATAGGAAACAAATTGCATGGAACCATGAAATCATGAAAGTGTTGAGGGAAACATTTATTTCCTTTGGAAGGAAAAAGTATGTTTTCAAAGATCAATTCTGAACGTACTACCTATAGCTGAAACAAACCTTCACTTTTTCCTGAGGCTAAAAAATAAGAGGAGTATTAGGGGACATAATTTTCTATAAAGACATAATATTTTTGTATTTTGTTTGTTTTTTATATTCCACACGTGACATTTACATAATGTTATAAACCAATGTTACCTCAATAAAAAATAAAACAAAATAAGGGCCTCAAAAATAATTACAACACAGGAAATATTCTCTGGAAGGTATGTGGCCTTTCAGACTTAGACTGTTTGATAACTGCTCTAACTGGTCACTGAAACTGATGTTGAGATCACTCATTATACAATAAAGTTTATACACACACACAATTTTTCTCCCTCGCATGTTCAGTAAGTGGGATCTAAGGTCCCTAACCAGGGACTGATCCTGCATCCTCAGCAGTGGAAGCATGAAGCCCTAACCAATGGAGCACTGGGGAATTCCTTGATTTGAAACACATTTAACTTCAATTAAAGGGTAAATATTTAGTAGATACAGATGTCATTGACTATATGTGCTTCTTTTTTGGCTGTACCCTGCGGCTTTTGGGATTTTTAGCTCCCCAACCAGGATTGAATCCAGGAACTTGGCAGTGAGAGCAGGCAGTCTTAACCACTGGACTGCCAGGGAATTCCTAACTATATGTGTTCTTAGCAGGAACTGGGCCCCTAAACCAACATAATTTTATTGTCCAGTAAACATCTAAAGGCTCTAAAGCTCCTGCTCATAAAAAACAAGGGTAGTATTAGTACACACACAAATCCTGAACTTTAGGAGCAGACACAAGAAAAGAAAGATACTGTTGCGGTCAAAGGCATTAGATGAGGCCAACAAAGTAATAAATTATAGTCGGTGAACTCAACAAGGATATTATAAGGCCTAGAACACAGATACTATGCAAGGAAGGGAAAAGGAACAGCTGTCAAAGATTTCTACATATCACAGTGTCATCAAAATTTTTCTCAAAACAACAATTCAAACCAGGATTATGTGGCCATAGCAGAGTCAGCTTTATAACAGGCCAAGAGAAGGAAGAGAAATTTAACCACATGGCCATCAAGGCCAGGGAGAAGGCGATGGCAACCCACTCCAGTACTCTTGCCTGGAAAATTCCATGGACGGAAGAGCCTGGTAGGCTGCAGTCCATGGGGTCGCAAAGAGTCGGACACGACTGAGCGACTTCACTTTCACTTTTCACTTTCATGCATTGGAGAAGGAAATGGCAACCCACTCCAGTGTTCCTTCCTGGAGAATCCCAGGGACGGGGGAGCCTGGTGGGCTGCCGTCTATGGGGTCGCACAGAGTCGGACATGACTGAAGCGACTTAGCAGCAGCAGCATCAAGGCCAGAGCTGTGGATAGAACCTTCCAATCTGGAGTGAGCAGCACAAAGAATCTGATATTATCTTTTTTAAAAATTGTGGTAAAAAGCACATAACATAAAGTTTATCATCTTAGCCATTTTTCAGTGTACAGTTTAGTAGTTTCAAGTATATTCACATTGTTCTGAAACTGATTTCCAGAAATTTTTCATCTTACAAGCCTGAAACTCTACTCATTAAACAACAACTTCCCCTTTTACTCTCTCCTCAGACCCTGGTAGCCACAATTCTACATTCTGTAAGTGGAAGTATGTGGTATCAGTATTAGTTTTTTTTTTGGCCACACCTTGTGGCATGTAGGTCTTAGTTCCCTGACCAGAGATTGAATCCATGACCCCTGCCTTGGAAGTGCTGAGTCCTAACCACTAGACCGCCAGGAAAAACCTGGAATTAGTTTTTAATGTGTCTTAAAAGAGAGAATGCACACAAAGTCATTCACAGACATGGTGTGAAATCACAGTCATATTCAAACCTACAGCAGGTCATTAGGTCTGATGGGGGAATGGGTATTTTCCCTTAAAAAGCCCTTCAAAGAGGTCCAGCAGGGCACAGGGCTCATGTCATTAGACACAGAGAGTTTCAGAAAGCTCCAAGGTCGGGGGGCTGCCATCAGGCTGCTTTGCTTCCTAATTCAGAGATTGGCAATGATTCTATCACGCTGCCTCAATGGTACCAGTGTCAGCGGGAGTTAGCAATGCAGCGCCTCCCTAAAGCGAAGAAGTAGGCTGCTCTCCACTGGGTCCTCACTCCGTCCTCCCATTCACATTAACACTCAGGGTTAATCCTGACTGTTGGCAGAGTGACTGGCACCTCCTAGCTCTCTGATGTCAAGCTAAGATGCTCCCATGTGGGTGGATAAAGACACCAAGGGCTGTGTTCATCACCACTCTGCAGACCTGCCCTTCTTCGATATATACGTCCTAAAGAAGCGATTATCTACACTTATACTAATGATGTAACTGGGACAAGTAATTACGAAAGCAGAACATCCATTTTCAAAGAAACGAATATTATTATCTTTCTTCTACCCACAGACATTGTTGAAGACAAAAACAAATAAGCTCACAAGAACACACGCAACTGAAAGATTAGGAGCAGCATTCCAAACCCCCCATGGCACGGACAAACAGAGAAAAAAAAGCCCAACAGCCCCCAAACAAAAACAAAAGTCCCTCCTTCACTCCCTGCAGGCAGGAATTTCCTCAAAGCCTCTACTCTGACAGAAGGCATGCAGGTTGGATGCGAGTAGGAAGATCACTTGACGTCCACCTCCTCATCCCCCACAACCTGGCACTTGCCATCTTTAGGCTCCAGCAACCTCTGTGGCTGGGAGGACACTGGCCCAGGCAGGTCCCCGGGCGAACCCAGGAAGGGAGGTGTCTGGAAAGCGGCCATCCTCTCACTGCTGCAGACGGGGCTGCTGACAGGGGCGCCTGGGCAGCAGAGGATGGGCAGGGACCGGGGACGCAGGGCGGGGAAAGGGCTCAGGGAGAAAGAGGTGAGGGAGAAAGATAAAGAGAGCGATGACCAACTCCAGCACTGCCCGGCTCTCACCAATCACCGGCCTCAGCCTGCTGAGCTCCTGTGGCCTCTATCGTGTGCTGGATGGGCAAGTGAGAGGGACAGGACCAGAGGGCCCGGGGCTTGTGAGCAGCAGGAGGAGATCGACCTTTACTGCTGCAGAGACGATGCAGATTTCAAAAGCCTAAAATCTGCGATGAAGGGAAATGCAAATGTGCTGAACGTGGGTTTGACTGGCAGCTTTCCTCATCTGTCAATCACAGGGTAATAAACACTGGGAGATGGCAGAAATGAAGATAAATGCTTTCAGCAGCACCAGTCCCCACCCTCCCCTCCTCTTCCGCCCCCACTCAGCACATGACAAGAGACTTACAGCAAGAAAATATATCAGCTTCTTAACCAACTCTTCTGTTAAAACTTTCCTTACAGGCCACCTACACGTGAATTATTGCTCTATAAGCCCACATTCTCATTAGGGGGCCCAGTTTGTAAAGGGTGAAAAGCTGCTGTCAAATCGCACCTGTACACTTTAGGGTGCAGCACTACTGGGCTGAGTCAGTTGGGGCCAACATGTAAGAAAAAGGCCAGGCTGCTCCCAGAGGCGAAGGCGCGGCGGTCCTGAGCCTGTCTATCTCACGCCTGGCTCACTCCATCTACAGGAGACGCTGGAGCTCCAAGGGTAGCACGGTGTCATTTTAATCACTGCCACATCACTATTTACCCAGGGACAAAAAGGCTGACTAAGCTCTGAGGGCCAACAAAGATGCCCCATGGGCTTGGAGGGCAAAGATGATGTCTGATCTGTATCTGTGGATACAGAAGACCACACTCAGTCTTGACTGCCAACTTCACAATCACTGTGCAGTGCAGGAAACATCCATAAGGTGGATGACCTTATGGATTTCCCACAAGTAGGTCCAAGGGAAATATTGCCTATTTTAGGACTTGTGAAGGTCAGGTAAAGCATCCAGGCGACTCAGTTTTTGTTAAGGGACTAGGGCTGACCTAACAGAAGCAGAAGAGATTAAGAAGAGGTGGCAAAAATACCCAGAAGAACTGTTTAAAAACAAACAAACAAACAAACAAAAAACGGTCTTAATGACCTGGACAACCACAATAGTGTGGTCACTCACCTAGAACCAGACATCCTGGAGTGTGAAGTCAAGTGGGCCTTGGGAAGTATTACCACAAACAAAGCTAGAGAGGTGATGGAATTCTAGCTGAGCTATTTAAAATCCTAAAAGATGATGCTGTTAAAGTGCTGTACTCAATGTGTCAGCAAATTTGGAAAACTCAGCAGTGGCCAAGGACTGGAAAAGGTCAGTTTTCATTCCAATATCAAAGAAGGACAAGGCCAAAGAATGTTCAAACTACTGTACAATTGTGCTCATTTCACATGCTAGCACTTCATGGTAAACAGAAGAGGAAAAAGTGGAAACAGTGAAAGATTTTATTTTCTTGGGCTCCAAAATCACTGTGGACAGTGAATGCAGACATGAAACCAAAAGACGTTTGCTCCTTGGAAGGAAAGCTATGACAAATCTAGACAGTGTATTAAAAAGCACAGACAACTCTTTGGTGACAAAGGTTCCTATAAAGCTATGGTTTTTCCAGTAGTCACGTACAGATGTGAGAGCTGTACCATAAAGAAGGCTGAGTACCAAAGAACTGATGTTTTTGAATTGTGCTGCTGGAGAAGACCTTTTAGAGTCCCTTGGATAGCAAGGAGATCAAACTAGTTAATCCTAAAGAAAATCAACCCTGATTATTCACTGCAAGGACTGATGCTAAAGCTGAAGCTCCAATACTTTTGCCAGCTGATGCAAAGAGCCTACACATTAGAAAAGACCCTGATGCTGGAAAAGATTGAAGGCAAAAGGAGAAGGAGGCAGCAGAAGATGAGATGGTTAGACAGCATCACCGACTCAATGGACATGAATCTGAGCAAACTGTGAGAGATAGTGAAGGACAGGGAAGCCCTACGTGCTGCAGCCCAAGGGGTCGCAAAGAGTCAGACACAACCTAGCAAATGAACAACAAAAGGGTTATTTTTAAGTAAGGTTAAAAGGTTAGTGGGCTGCCGTCTATGGGGTCGCGCAGTCAGACACGACTGAAGCGACTTAGCAGCAGCAGCAGCAGCAAAAGGTTAGTAATTCCTAATCAATGTGGTGCAGTTGCTTATAGGAAGATGGTTGAGCACTCTGTCAAAACTACATCCCGATTCTGCTAAAAGTGAACCTGACAAAAATCTTAGCAACTAGATTCTTTAAGGTATTAAAAAAGACATTCTGCCCTACTGGCCCAGCCAGGCTGGTTTCCTTCAGATGCTGAAGTGGAAAAAAAAGACTTAAGACCTTTATTCTAAAGTGCAGGCAACAACTAGTGGAAAGTGTGGAGCAAAAATAAGTGGGAGAGAGCTTGGTAAATGGGTCTGTTTCAAACCACAAACTGCTTAGAAATGCGAGTAGTCCCCAGAGCCACTCCTGTGCTCTGGGATCCTGGGAAAACAGTACTTGTCACATAAAGACAGCTCATTTGAAATAGTTTCTAATTAAATTCACTGTTCAGACATTAATATCAGGAACAAAGTGGGAAAGCATCATTAACAAGCCCCATATTGAGACAACTGCTTAGAAGGATGCACTCAGGTTGTCGTCTATAATCCGGGTAAAATCTAAATAAGATCTCACCTCCTCCTGGAAGCTTCTCAGAAATGGATAGAAATCCCTGCCCACACACTATTAGCCCTTTCCATAACATAAAACATTTGTCATCCTGTAGGTTACCTGGCTCTAAGTACATCAAATCTGCAGTGAGTTCAAGTGTTTATGACTCTGTGTACACTTAACCATCAATTTTCAGTTGGTATTGCTTGGTCTCTTTCCTTCTTTAAGACAGTGAACTTCTTGAGAGAAGGAATCAACTTTTCACTTAAATTTTAGATACTATACAGTATTAGTATAGTATCTAAATACTACAGATTTTTAAAAATTTATTTTTTAATTGAAGGATAACTCCTTTACAGAATTTTGTTGTTTTCTGTCAAAGTTCAACATGACTCAGCCACAGGTATACATATATCCCCTCCCTTTTGAACTTCCCTCCCATCTCCCTACCCATCCCACCCCTCTAGGTTGATACAAATCCCGTTTGGGTTTCCTCAGACAAACCTCAAATTCCCGTTGGCTATCTATTTTATATATGGTAATGTAAGTTTCCATGTTACTCTCTCCATACATCTCACCTTCTCCTCCCCTCTCCCTATGTCCGTTAAGTCTATTCTCTATGTCTGTTTCTCCACTGCTGCCCTGCCAATAAATTCTTCAGTACCACTGTTCTAGATTCTGCATATATGCGTTAGTATACGATATTTATCTTTCTCTTTCTGACTTACTTCACTCTGAATAATAGGCTCTAGGTTCATCCACCTCATTAGAACTGATTCAAATGTGTTGCTCTTTATGGCTGAGTAATAGTCCATTGTGTATATATACCACAACTTCTTTATCCATTCATCTGTCGATGGACATCTAGGTTGTTTCCATGTTCTAGCTATTGTAAATAGTGCTACAATGAATAATGGGATACATGTGTCTTTTTCAATTTTGGGTTCCTCAGTAAATACTATAGATTTTTGACTTAGAATTTTGCCATTCACACAGTTCTAAAAGGTGAGGAACACCAATGAGAGTGATAAGAAAGGTCACTGCCTGTCTTACGAAGTGCCCTTCCACAAGCAAGAAGTTATGCCCTAGACAGTCCTTACTATCTATTATCCATTTATAGGGACAGGCTGAACTATAAAGAACCAATCACATGTTAATTTTAAGTCCAATAATTACATCCAGGAATAGGAACAAGCAATACTGTTTGCAAAAGGAGCTTATCTTTAATTATAAACATAAACATCCATCAAGGAAAAAAACAGCCTAACAAACTATAATCAATAATACTATGTAACGCCAAGCAGCCAGTAAAAAGAATAAAGTAGATCTGTTTGTACTGATATAGAAAGATGTCATTCATATATATTGTTCCCTATGAGCCCATCTCTATAAAAACAAAACGAAGAAAACTATGTAAGTATAAAAATATACATATGTGTGTGATTAGGCATAGAGAACGATTTGAAAAGACACATTCCAAAGATAGTGAACTCACTGAGAGTTAAAACTTCCACTTAAATTTTAAATACTATACAGCTGCAGCCTTAAAATTCCCTTTGGGGAATGAGACTGAGGATAAGAGTGATGAGGAGAGACTTAAGCATTTTATAGTATCTATTTTGACACTGTCTGAATTACTTACAGTAAATCAGTTAAGGAAAAACATGAAGAGTGAGAAGTTACCTTTATAATGATTTATGGCAAAATTCTGCATTTTATCATTTAATATCCCCTACATTCAACATATACATTTACTCCACATAGCTAGTTTGAGAAAAGCCTTGAGAAAACTCCTTGAGAAAAATTCCTTGATCCTGGGTTTGCAATAAAATTCACAAATCTTAAGTTTTCCATTTTTACAAACTGTCAGTCAGGATGATACTCTGAGATGCCCTTCAAGCATCTAAGAAGAGGGTTATGTCTTTGGTAGCCAATAAATCTGTGCTATTTGACTGAAAAAGGAGCCAAAACAATTCTGTCTCTGGGTAAACATCTTACCAAAATATGCCACAGATGTTCATAAGGACATACATCAAGAAAATTCAAGGCACGTTAGTATAGTAAAAATCTAGACAGCTTCATGTTCATCAATGGGCAGTAGATAATGTGTATAAATAAATCTGTGTTAGTAGCTCAGTGGTGTCCATCTCTTTAGTCTGCCAGGCTCTCTGTCCATGGGACTATCCTGGCAAGAATACTGGAGTGGTTTGCCACTCCCTCCTCCAGGGGCTCTTTCCAACCCAGAGATTGAACCAGAGTCTCCGGCCGCTCCCACACTGGCAGGCAGAGTCTTGACCACTGAGCCACCCGGGAAGCCCGCGAATGACACTAGGTGACAATTCAAAGGAGCAAACCAAATCAAGGCACGTCATTGTGGACTGATGAAACCAGGTAACACTGAATTTCAGAAGCTGTAAAAATGATACATATGGTATCATTTATTAAAAGGCAACTCTTTTTTTTTTTTTCTTTTTTTTTTCTAGCCTGTTCCCATGCTTTCGGCACAGAGTCATCCACATGAAGAACAACCCTGTTTCCTAAGCTGGGGTTATTTTTAGCTCACCACTGGATTGCACCAGCCAACAGAAAACTGGTCAGGTGCAGTGGCGGGTGGCTAGTAAAAGGCAACTCTTAAGACACAAAGCAATGACATTTTACTAATAGATTAAGTTGTAAAAAACAGACTGCAATTATATAAACCAAATTCATGATAGGGGCTTCCTCTGTGTGGAATGGGAAATACAATTATGGAGGTCAAAGGGAACCTTGGCTTTATCTGAAAAGATTCTATTTTCAAGAATTGAAGGAGGAACTCCTTCATGGTCCACTGGTTATGGCTCTGTGATTTCAGTGCAGGGGAACCAAGATCCTGCAAGCCAGGAGGCTGCCAAAAAAAGAACTGAGGCAAGCAGGGCAAACTGTTAACAACTATTACATGCTGGTTGCGGAGGCACACAGGCTTGTTATATATATAGATGTGTGTACCCATATAGATGTACTTATATTTTTTTATATTAAAGTTTCTCACTATTGAAAGGAAAAAAGGGATATGAAGGAGAGAGACAAACAAGAAGCTGGGGACACATGGTGAGGACCTTTAAATGTTTCCCCACAATCTCAAGCCCTGTCCAGCAAAGTATGGGGGAGACACTAACTGGCTAAAGTGAAATACTCTGGGATACGGAGTCCCAGTAATTCCAAAGGTGGGCAGAGATGGCCATATTCTGTTTACTTGGGATTCTTGACAAAAGATTTCTCCCACAGAAACATATCCTGTGTCTCCGTGAATTGAGCTTATACCATGTAAAGCCTGAGCTACTGCACTGGTGAAACCATCCAGCAGACGGTCACATAAATTTCGTACACAACAAAAGCAGAGGCTCTAAGGCCACAGGCTTCCTGGGTTCACACTAGGAACAGTCTGCAGACGAAACATACAGATGCCCCAAGCTTTTCTCTTAGACAGCACCTTAAAACATCTTATCTTGAAGAAAAGAAAGGTTTATTTTTAATGTCAGGTTAGATAACTTTCTGAGAAAGGCCTGTGGCAGAGTTCTAGGTTTCGAAAGGGATATTTCACAAGAGAAAGCAAAAGGAGTTTTAAGATACGTTTCAGTGTCTTCCTTTCTGCTAGATGCACTCCTAAGGAAACACTGGGTCTGCTACCACTATTCAGGGAAGCCTGAAAACCACTGAATATGGTGGTACTTTTAAAGGCAAACTCTGTCACTAGTTGTCATAAAGAATGCATGACAACCTGCAAACTCCTTGATAGGCTGCTTATTGTGTGGGTAAGTAACAGCAAGGAGGTCAAACCAGTCAATCCTAAAAGAAATCAATCCTGAATAGTCATTAGAGGGATTGATGCTGAGGCTGAAGCTCCAACACTTTGGCCACCTGATGCAAAGAGCTGACTCACTGGAAAAGACCCTGACGCTGGGAAAGATTGAAGGCAGGAGGAGAAGGGGTCGACAGAGGATGAGATGATGGGATAGCATCACCGATTCAATGGACGTGAGTTAGAGCAAGCTCCGGGAGATGGTGAAGGACAAGGAAGCCTGGCGCGCTGCAGTCCATGGGGTCACAAAGAGTCGGACACGACTGAGGGACTGAACCACAAGTAACATCACGAAAGAATCTTGCAGTTATCACTAAGCTATGGGCCCTTGTCCTTTACAAAACCATCTTTCTTCCTCTCCACTGTCCTCACCCCAATCCTTCTTTCAATACCAGACTGATCATTTTTAAAAGCAAGTTTTGATTGTGGCACTCATCTGCTCAGAAGTCTCTAACGGCGCCTTGCTGCCAAAACTAAACCAGATTCCTTGGTTTGTTATTCAAGGCCCTCAACAGTCTGTCTGCCATCTACCTTTCTGTGCTTGTTTCCCACATGATTCACGTTTCTGGAAATATGCTTTAAATATACCCCCACTTTTGTGCTTTGGTTCATACTGTTCCTACCACCTAGGCTCTTTCTTCTCTCCTCTAACAAATGCTTCCTAAAATCCCCCAATCCCTGCCCCCAATCAAGGACTTTCTCAATCCCTTTTTACAAGAAGTCTTTTCTGATCTCATTAACCTGACATGATCTTCTCTTCAGAAGCCCCACGGCATTTTGTTTCTCTCTCTTATTCTGTCATGTTCCTTCTGCTCCATCTCCCGCCTTCTGGTCCAGGCAGGACTCTGTCATTACTCAGATCACTTGAAGACAAGTACAAAATTCAGTCCACCTGAGGTCCAACTCAAAATCTAGAGGCTAAGTATATACTTGCTCTGTTCCTGCTCAACACTTTTCCCTGAACCTGAATCTACACAGTCCATTATAAATAGGTTCTTTTTCTTGTTTTGGCCTTGTAGTACGGCTTGTAAGATCTTCATTTCCCAATGAGGGATTCAAACCTGGGCCCCTGTAAGTAAAAGTACTGAGTCCTAACCATTGGACCACCAGGAAATTCCTACAAATAGGTTCTTTTGATGGGAAGGAAATACATGATTTTCTCATCTTTATATGAAATATCTTGATGCTGTGCTGCAGAAGCTGTGCGGTAAATCCATACTAAACAGAAACAAAGAGCTTCCTCAATATGCACAATATGTCCTGTATCCTAGAAAGAGCACCCTGCACAAAGCACACGGTTGCAACTCAATTCGTTGCCTTGGAGCCACAGTACCTCTGGCTTTGAGAAATATCCATTCAACCAGCAAAAGGACACCTCTAGAATGCCTAAAACCATTTGTTTGATTTCTGAACTCTAGGAAGCTACCCAACCTCTGGAATCTACAAAATACAGTACTCAGGGCACTAAGAAATTGATGGTTACATGCAGGGGAAACACTCCAAGAATTTACTTCTTTCTTAACTGCAGCCAAAACAAAGCAGGGTGGGCAGATTTTTGACTGCAAGTCGCTATAAGGTTAAAAAGTTTCTCTTCCTGGCCTCTGGAGAATCCAAGCTGGGAGCATGCTGTCCCCTTTGTCTGCCTCTGCAAGGCTCTTGCCTCGAGGCCAGCAGGATTAGCACAGCCATTTCATGCTCTGAAAAGTCAGAAAAGGCGAGATGAAGAGCTTTTCATTCGAGGAAATGCCTAGTAGTCAGAGCTGGTTCTGTTTCTGTTGAAAAGATAAGCGGGGATGCTGAGGTTAAAAAGCAAAATTTTCAACAATGCTTAATGAAAGGCTTGGAGACAATGTACAGAATTAGGCAACGGGATAAACTCCAAGAAGAGAGGAGCAGGTGCCAGAGCAGAAATGCAGCAGAGACTCAGCACCAGACAGTTCATGCATCCAAAATTTTCCATGTATTGAAAATGTCATCAGGACACCCTGTGAGCCCAGACTTGATGCAGCAATTACGGGATACAGACTTATCCTTCCTGGCACGAAATACCCACAAATAAGCTCCTAGGGTAAAAGTCAAAAGAATGTAGAAAGAAAAGCTTTACCATAAAAAAACTGAGCAGTTGCTACACTTTCTTGCCTAAATAGATAATTAAATACAGATCTTCTTGTGAAGAGAGTAGTCTAAACTCAACTACTATATTGAAAGGCACAGAGCTCCCAGGCCCACGCAGGGTTTTTAACCTTGCTAGGGTCTAGAGATGGCCTTCGGAAGCTCCAAGAAACCACTGAAACTGCAAATTAAATTGTGTGTATGCGTGTGTCATTGTATGAGGCCATGTTTGTTTTCTATGTCTTATGGTGCTTTGATATTTGAGGTCCTTGCGGACTGACGGACTGCCCCTCTCTGGGTTAGCTAATTCCCAGAGATAGCAAACAAATGCCCGCTGCTGCTACTGCTAAGCCGCTTCAGTCGTGTCCGACTCTGTGAGACCCCATAGACGGCAGCCCACCAGGGTCCGCCGTCCCTGGGATTCTCCAGGCAAGAACACTGGAGTGGACTGACACTGCCTTCTCCAATGCCTGAAAGTGAAAAGTGAAAGTGAAGTCGCTCAGTCGTGTCCAACTCTTCGCAACCTCATGGACTGCAGCCTACCAGGCTCCTCCGTCCATGGGATTTTCCAGGCGAGAGTACTGGAGTGGGTGGCCATTGCCTTCTCCAAACAAATGCCTACAAGCATGCAAACCAACCCATCCAGATCCCATACCCCTCGTGACCAATATATCCTCTGGCCAAAACCACTCCAGAGCCAGGTACAAACAACTAGGGCATCCTGGGATCTGTCAAAATTATCCAAACTATCTGATCCTGAATGCATGCAGCACATTTATCTTGCCTCACCCACTCCTTCCCTGAGAATACGGAGAAGGGCTCTGGCTCAAGCATTCCCCTCAGCTCCTTCTGCCTCCTGGTTGACCCTGATACTACCCCATGTGGCCCTGCATGGCTGAGTGTGTTCCCCTACTCTTAGGAACTGTAAGTAATGAACTATCTTTTCAACAGACTATCTTTCTCATCTGCTGGCCTTCAGTTCAGTTCAGTTCAGTCGCTCAGTCGTGTCTGACTCTTTGTGACCCCATGAATTCCAGCACGCCAAGCCTCCCTGTCCATCACCAACTCCTGGAGTCTACCCAAACCCATGTCCATCGAGTCAGTGATGCCATCCAACCATCTCATCCTCTGTCGTCCCCTTCTCCTGTCCCCAATCCTACCCAGCATTAGGGTCTTTTCCAATGAGTCAACTCTTCGCATGAGGTGGCCAAAGTATTGGAGTTTCAGCTTCAACATCAGCCCTTCCAATGAACACCCAGGATTGATCTCCTTTAGGATGGATTGATTGGATCTCCTTGCAGTCCAAGGGACTCTCAAGAGTCTTCTCCAACACCACAGCTCAAAAGCATCAATTCTGCGGCGCTCAGCTTTCTTCACCGTCCAACTCTCACATCCATACATGACCACTGGAAAAACCACAGCCTTCACTAGACGGACTTTTGTTGGCAAAGTAACGTCTCTGCTTTTAAATATGCTATCTAGGTTGGCCATAACCTTCCTTCCAAGGAGTAAGCGTCTTTTAATTTCATGGCTGCAATCACCATCAGCAGTGATTTTGGAGCCCAAAAAAATAAAGTCTGACACTGTTTCCCCATCTATTTCCCCATCTGCTGGCCTTACTGTACCTGAATAAAACCAAAATCCTGGTTACTCCTTATTACAGTTTTTTTTTGCTCTTATTACAGTTTTGTACACACCTTTTTGTCTGAGAGGAGAGTCCAAGCTTTTAACACACATTCTCACCGAGGTCACCGTCCTCCAGGAGACAAAGAACTAGTGTTTCAGGTCACTCTGGGGCTCTAGCTCAGTGGATGAGAATATATCACTGATGAAGCTCTCGAGGGCACCTATAAAAGCCAGGTGGCTGTTCTTAGCGTGCAAAGAGAAAGCAGTGGAGATTGCAGAGGGCTTTGTTTCTGTTTTTCCTGGCTCTTTGCAGGAATCGTGAGACACGGGAGTTTAAAGGGAGAAGGTTCGCAAATTCCCAGAGGGGTGACAGTAATGATAAATTAGCATTTCTCTCAAATAATACAAAACATCTGAAATGCTTAAGCATCCAATGGGTTGGGGAGATTAGGGATTGTCCATGTTATGTTTTGTTAAAAGCAACAGGCACACTGTGAGGATCAAAAACTGTATCATCTGCAAAGAGATAAACCTTTTGGCCTCCGTCTCACTAAGGCTGACAGAGATAGAGAGAGTTTTCAGGCCAAAGTACAGAGTCTTGAGACATGCCCAGAATAAAGAGTAGTGAACTCAAACCAGAGAGCTTTCTGATGGCTGAATGAGAACTGAATATTAAACAGATATCTATCAAACATAGCACAGTGGAAGATGTATATAAAATGGTAATAAAATGTCCTTTTTGCTTGGTTGGAGCCAATAATCCAGCTGGGGAGATAAGACTTCTGTCCAAAACATTACAAACAAGAAAAGCAACTTAAGTGTCTAATGAAAGGCACAGCTGTTTAGGAAAGGTCACTGGACTTGGGGAGGGGAAGCCAGGAAAGCTTAGGGAAGAAATAGCTAAGGCTTAAAGGAAGGAGCAAATGGATTTGGAAAGGAAGAGAGGAAGAGAATGGTTCAAGCCAGAAAGAGGCTCTAACTGCTCAAGGATATTCAGGGTTCAAGGGCTAATATCAGTTCAGTGGGAAGCAAAGGCTCATATAAAGCAGAATATAAAATTTTTTTTCAGCAGACTGAAAAAAAAGACAAGGAATTTGTCATCTGTACAGCAAGAAACAAATCCTTTGAAATTTTGTGAGTAAGGGAATTACAAAGTGGAGTGCTTTTAAATTTTAGTTTTTATCAAAGTACCACATACACACAATTTTAAAAGTTAAAGAGTATTACAAGGCTAATAAAGTCAAATAGCAGCCTCCTGCCCTATCCTCTCCCTTGACTTCTGCTCTCCAGAAGCAATTGCTTTTTAAATCTTTTAGCTGTTTTTCTTCTGATAATTAACTGTCATATTTCTGCTGTTAACTAATTTTCCAATTTTCACAATTATCTACTGGCTTCCTAAGATGGGAGACAATTTCTCCTGCCCTTTTCTTCCCCACCCTTCCAAAGAAGTTATATCCCGTTTTTAGATTAAATAATGTTAATTATTTACAGTAATTTGACCATATACATATACACAACATACACAAATAGTATAATAAATTTATATTTCCTTTCACATACAATTTTGCTTCTTCTGGAGAAGAAATGTTACTGTCATAATTTGCCAGTCATAACCGTCCTTTCCCCATGAGATGGATGAACGAGGAGTTTGGGATTGGCATATACACACTACTGTATATAAAGTGGATGGGTGGTGGGGACCTACTGTATGGCACAGGGACCTATATTTATTGAATACCGGTCTTGTAATAGCTTATAATTCCTGGAGAAGGAAATGGCAACCCACTCTAGTATTCTTGCCTGGGAAATCCCATGGACAGAGGAGCCTGGTGGGCTACAGTCCATGGGGTCGCGAGAGTTGGATACGACTTAGTGACTAAACCATTACCACCACCAATAGCCTATAATTGGAAAGAATCTGAAGAAGAATACACCCCCCCACACATATATACCTATGCATTTTTAAATTTATTCATAACTGAATAGCTTTTCTATGTACCTGAGACATAACATTAGAAATTAATTACACTTCAATTTTAAAAAATGGTTTTAAAAAAAGTGATAAGAATGTGTAATAAGCAATGTGTGCTGGTAGTTATTATTTTTTTTTTTTTAAAAAGAGGCCCAGGCATCACTCTTAAGGGAAAGGAAGATGTAATCAAATGTTAGGTTTGGTTGATATGGATATTCATACAGCTGTAATACATTTTAAGTGAAACTGCCTCACGTAAAATGTGTTGTTGTATGTTGAACTCTCTTAGAAACCTCCCTCCTCCAAATAAAACCATTGTTTGTTTTTTTGGTTTTTTGGCCACGTTGTGAGGCTTGCAGTACCCTAGTTCTCTGACCAGGGATTGAACCTGCGCCCTTGGCAGAGAAATGCAGGAATTCCACTGCACTGCTGGAAAATTCCCCAAAACTCTGTTTTTATAACAGGATTTGTCTTATTACACTGAATGTCTTAGGAATATAACCCTTGCATTACAGCAAAATAGGCTATAACAGAAGCACTGGGCCCTAGAAATATGAAAAAAGACAAGGTTCTTGACTCCAGGAAACTAATATCTCAGAGAAAAAAACATAAATATGGGAATACAAGGAAAAATACTGTAAAACTGTAAATACATTATACATCCTAGGTACAGTTAAGTTACCTCAAGAGTAAAATAAGTCTAAGAATAAGACATAGCAACAGGGGGCTTCCCTGGTGGCTCAGTGGTAAAGAATCCACCAGCCAACGCAGGGGATATGGGTCCAATCCCTGATCTGGGAAGATCCCACATGCTGCAGAACAACTACTGAACCTGTGCTCTAAAGCCTGGGAACCGCAACTATTGAAGCATGCGCACCCAAGGGCCTGCGCTCCGCAACAAGAGAAGCAACTACAGTGAGAAGACTGTGCATTGCAACTAGAGAGTAGCCCCTGCTTACTGCAACTAGAGAAAAGCTCATTCAACAATGAAGATGCGGCACAGCCAAAAATAAAAAAACAACATTATAAAAACCAACACAGAAATAGTTTATATTTCGTATTTTTAAGTTGTGTGCTGGTGTGTTTAGTCGCTCTGTTGTGTCCAACTCTGCGACCCCATGGACTGCAGCCCGCCAGCTTCCTCTGTCCATGAGATTCTCCAGGCAAGAATACTGGAGTGGGTTGCCATGCCCTCCTCTAGGGAATCTTCCCAACCCAGAGATGGAACCCAAGTCTCCCGCATTGCAGGTGGATTCTTTACTGTCTGAGCCACCAGGGAAGCCCCAACTAATATCCATACGTGGCATTCTGATATAACAATACTATGGCTTTTGTTCATTTTTCAAAAATATGTAGCAAGATACTTCATGTGCAATAATTGCTACTATTTTCTAAGTATTTATCTTGTACCAAGGACACATTAAGTACTTGTTTAATAAATGTTCCCATTCAATCTTCACAATTACCCTACAGGAAGTCTGTTTATTCGTTAGACAAATATATAGTGAGTTTCTACTACATGCCAGACAGTGAACAAAACAGATAAAAATTCCTGCCTTCATGGGAATTACATTCTGCGGCGGGGGTGGGGGTGGGTGGAAAAGCTATATAACAAAGACATGAGTTCACACAGCATGTTAAAATTATGCGAAGTGTCATGGAGAAATATAAAACAGAGAAGAGAAATGGAAAGTACCAAGGGTAAAGTATTGGCAATTTTCAATAGGGTGTCACTGAAAGGCTTTACAGAACCCCTCTTCTACAGACAAGGATTGAGGCTTAGATAAGTTAAACAACTTTCCCATGGTCACTCAGTTAGTAAGAAGTGAGATGAAATTTGAGTTCAGTTGTCCTTAGTATTAAACTCTATGGCCTCTCCTCAAATCAGTAATAAATCCAATCACGTAGGTTTGCTTTATCAGATTATTTCTTTAAGATTATGTTCGCATTTTTAGCCTCCCAAAGGGGTTAAGAAATAACTTTATATTTTCAGGATTTGATGCCTTGTTTCGTATCTACACTAACTTTTCACAAAGGAGTAGAGAATGACTTAAGATCTTTGGTTGGCTTTATATTCCTGGAAAAACTGAGAAGAGATCAAAACAATAATTAGTCAAGGAGAGTCAAAGGACACTTCACAAACTACATTCAGTCTGTGAGAAGATTATGCACTAACCCTAAACAAGTCCTGCTTCCTCTTTCTGTTACTGTGACCATCTCTATTTAGTTCATCAAGAAGTATTTCTTTTCTGTCCCAAGGGTGCCTAGCACAACTCAGATGTGCTTCAGCAACTCCGTTTATTAAGCTGAGATGGGTTCTTTACAGCCACCTGAGCCTGTCTTAGCATCAAGGTGTCCCTGTCACTGGAACATCTCAAGCTGGTGATCTCGGCTTGTGCTAAGTAGTTCAGGAACTGCAAATAACCTGGGTGCTAAGGCAGATATCTACTTTCATTCCTTTTAATTTCAGGTAATATATTTTTCAAAAAAGTTAAGAGTGCTTTACCATTTTTCACCCCCACTTAATCCCTGGAAGGAACACGGAGGTAAGGCTAACCTCATCCTCACCTGTCAAGGAGACAGAGAGACCAAGTGACTCACTCAAATTACACTGTGAATTAGTGAAGGAGCCAGGACAACAACGACCTGGCCGTCAATGTCCAGTGCAGATTCTAACACACAAGCTCAGTAGCTCTCAGTTTTTTGTGTGTCCATATGTACCGTTTGGGTACTAGATTGTGGGGGGCAGTATTTTTGAAGCGATTAGAAGACACCACACAGTTGTAAAGTCATTTTCAATAATGAAAATGCTCGCACTAGTTTAATAAGACAGTGACTCACAGCGCCCATCTGACCGCCTTTGGTGCTGCTCCGACTGCTCACTCACCACGCCAACCTCTCATGCTCTAGGGAACACGAGCTCTGTCTTTGACACCAGCCTCTGACCTCTTACTCCTACCAACTTGTATCCTACTCTGAAACACATGTGCAACTTCCTCAGGTCCAAAGCTAAGCTTACATTGCAATAACAATTTTATTTAGCAAAACTGCATTTTACCCACCAGTCAAAACTTGGTGGCATACCAGTGTGTTAGGCAGTACACAAAAAGCCCAGTCTCCCTTCAGGAAAACAAAGTTGCCTCTTTGACTAAGAGGTCAACTTGGATTTAGTGGTTAATTAATACTTTATTGCAACATCACCAGGAAATCAGCAATTAACAATCAGTGCCAAAGACATTCATTAAAGCCTACATCCTCCTGTATCACATCAGAATGACAGCCACTCTGATGTAATAATCAGGAGTAAGGAATCAGATAAAATTTAGGACTTCTGGATACAGTAATTTAAAGCACTTTTGAAAAGGTATGAAAATAGTAATGGAACCTGAAAGTTTACCTATTTTTTTTTCTAGTAAAAATCCCCAGCACTTAGCGTAGGGCCCGGCAAACTGTAGCACTCAAGAAGTATATTCCAGAGATTTTCCCTTATAGTCTGGTGGTTAACAATCCACACTATCAATGCCGGGGTCACAAGTTTGATCCCTAGTTGGGCAACTAAGATCCACTGAATTCATAACACACAAACTTAAGAACAGGACTATATTATCTGTCTGAATGGTAATGAGCGAAGTAGTAAAACTGGTCAGTTTTGGTATTTTTCTTGGTTGATTGTTTTCATGATGGAAGTTAATATATATTGGAACCACCAGAGGCAAATAGTTTTCAACGAATAAGGGAATAAATGAACAAAGAATGTTCTGAGGCATAAGATCGACACGAACATTAGAGATCCATTCACATCCTTCTCATATGTAAAGAGAGACCCTAAATTTTTCTCTCTGTTCTAATGCAGCTCTGTTGCCTACTGGACAGAGTGGGGGGAAACCTACAAAGGGCTCGTACTCATTCTAGATTTTCCCCATGCCTAGCAGGTAAACTGAGGCTCAAGGAGAGAAGTACAGTCCTAGTGCCCCGAGGACATCTAACCACTATCTTCTAAGGAGATGCTGGACATGGTCTTTAGAAGAGAAGTGACACCGAGTGAGGCTGAGAAATGGAAACTGTAAGTAAGGTTCAGCTTGAGAAGGTCCACAGGTATCTACGGAATGAGGATGGGCACGCTATGTCCCCACAGGGTCAACCTGAGCACCTGGAGGGAAGGTGAGGAGAAGAGGAAACGAGTGCGGTGGACCGAATACATTTTTAAACGGAGGAAAAGTCTCATCGATAGCAAAATTTTGTAAATAAAGTATTTTAGGTCCTTCTGAAAGTGGACCCAACTAGTTTCAAGTCCCGGTCAACTTAAATGGCAGGCAGCCTCCAAGGCCCGGTGCTAGGCATGATTTCGAATACAAAAGCTTAGTTATGATTAAAAGAAGAATCCAAACCTTTGGCTTCTCACAAGAAAGCAGCTATGGGTGACTTCTAGGTAGTTCCTAATGTTCACCATTTATGAATACTGAAGCCAAGGGAAAACATAAGTGAAATATTCACGTTTAATGTACAAGACCTAGGTTGAAAAAGGAATGGGGCATGGATTTCTCTGGGAAGTAGACTAGATCTTAACCTTGTCTGTTTTTGTTTGCAATATTCTTTGACTGAGTCTATCTATGCACACACACAAAAAATCCCCTCCCATCACAGACTGCCCAATTAAGAAACAAATAAAAAGATTTCAGAGGAGCTCTGAGTATGATTCAATTTGTCAAAATTAGGTCTAAGAACTCTTCTCAACATTTTCCTTCAGAGACAGGGCCCAGAGGCCACTTCAACTTTGATAGTTTGTTTCAGTTATACCCCCCACACAAAAGTTATGAGTCATGTAAAATTGTAAACTGTGAAACAGTCAACTTGTAACCAACACTGCTTAGCTCTTGCTGTAAGAATCCCATAATTTCTTGCCGTATCCTTTTCACTCTTAACTTTAAGGTCTCAGAACAGGAGAGAGGTAGAAGAGGGAAGTCTAGCCTCCAAAATGAGGAGGACAAAGGAAGCAGGCGTCTTTATTTTTTTAATTTTATTTACTTGTTTCCCATGCTGTGTGGCTTGTGGGATCTTTGTTCCCTGACCAGGGATTGAACCCTGGCCCTTGACAGGGAAAGTCTGGAGTCCTAACCACTGTACTGCCTGGGAATTCCTAGCAGGCATCTTTAAATGAAGGAGATCCCTAGATACCAAGACTAAGAGGATTTTTTTCAAGATTTCTACACTCTTAACAATTTTTCTTCAGGTGTCCAAAAAGAGCACTGTCTCTCTCCATGGTACATTAGCCTTTCAGGAAAAAAGTCCCTCTCACATGTAGGAGAGATGCTAATAACACAAGGGAAAAGGTAGGCAGCTGCACTTCATGCCTGAAAATGAAGACTAACAGTAAGTCCACACTAACCAAGGTCCATATAGCCAAAGCCATGGTTTTTCCAGTAGTCATGTATGGATGTGAGAGCTGGACCATAAAGAAAGGCTGAGTGCCAAAGAGTTGATGCTTTCAAACTATGGTGCTGGAGAAGACTCTTGAGAATCCTTTGGACTGCGAGGAAATCAAACCAGTCAATCCTAAAGGAAATCAACCCTGAATATTCACTGGAGGGACTGATGCTGAGGCTGAAGCTCCAGTACTTTGGCCACCTGATATGGAGAGCTGACTCACTGGACAAGACCCTGATGCTGGAAAAGTCTGAAGGCAAAAGGAGAAGGAGGAGGCAGAGGATGAGATGGTTGGATGGCATCACTGACTCAATGGACATGATTTTAAGCAAACTCGGAGACAGTGAAAGACAGGGAAGCCTGGTGTGCTGCAGTCCATGGGGTAGCAAAGAGTTGGACATGACTTAGTGACCGAGCAACTATAACAACCACCAAAACTCAAACATGGTGTACTTAGAAATCATGGTAGAATGGGACAAACAGTAAACCTGACACTAAACACTCCCTTCACAGCTGTCACCTCCAGGTTCTATGGCCAATTCCCCTAGTACTTCCCTCCAGTGGCAGCTTTAGAAGGTCTATAAATGAGTCTTAGAGTTGGCAGTTCAGTAGGTGAAGTGGGGACAGTTAGGTCTTAAAGCTGCCAGCAGGGCAAGCTCACTGTTTTCATCTAGATAGGATTTTTTTCAAGGGTGGTTTGGCTGCAACAGAGGGGTATTAACAACTCCCAAGCTAACTCTTGGTGCTGGTGGCTTCTATCCCACAGGGCCTTAGAGTTCTTCCTCGGTAAGACAGAGATTAGAACAGCTGGAAAGTTCTTCACATCAGGTGTTCTTAAGCTGTCCCTGCAGACTCTCTATCTGGAACATGGGAGTGGAGAAACTGGGGTATTTGAAACAACTTATTTCAAGCTTTGCATTGATATGTTCAGTTTTAATTAGTTTCCTAAGAAGCAATTTAACATTTTACCATTTTCCCCCAGTCACCTCACTTCAGCAGAATCAATGAAAATATTTAGGCCAAGAAACACTTTGTGACTTTTATAAGCTCTCAATTAGGTCTTATGTTAGCTGTATTTGCTTTGCTATAAAGAACATCAAGTTTAAATTCGGTGACCCATGATGGATAAAGGTCTAAAGGTAGGAGGGGAAGGGGACCCAAAAAGCAAAGGCAGAAGAAAGGAAGGATATTGGCTGAATCCCATGACTACACATTCTAACTTCTTATCAGTAGATAAGAGATAAGCTCTAGTTTTATTTGTCTTGACGAGCATCTCTGCCTCTTTAAACAGTCTGTATATTTCCGTTCTCAGCACTGCTCTTCCCAAGACATACCACTGTTCCGTCTCCTCTTGCGAGTGGAATCTTCCCCAGCGCGGGCCAAGTTGCTTCTCTTCACTTTCTAGGAGCAGACAGACATGGTCACGCACATGCACTGCAAGCTGCGGCAGCAGCAGCTCCCTGTCTGCCTCACAGTCTTTTCACGAATCCTGGCTGAGCTCTGAGGCAGAGCAGAGAGATGCTCAGGGAACACACTAAATCGCTGGGTGCCCTGCTGAGCTGGACGAAGTTCTTGAGAAAGCCAGCTTAAATCTCCAATGAGAAGTACACACCTTTCTTGTACATAGGCCATCCTATTTTGAACCCAACTGCCCAGTGCAAAATTCAGAGCTCACTAACAGCACAGCTTGCGTCCCACCAAGTTAGGAAGATGGCTCTGAACATCAAGCATGTTCTGAAGGAATGACTAGTGAATATGACATTTGCCTCTACATGCCTGAGGCTCAATCTGTGCCTTCGTATTTGGAGCCCATAAAATAAGTTTCTAACCAGTCTCGTCAATAAGGCCAAGCAAAAGCTAACTCCTACGCTTGAGAAGAACTGAATTCTAGCTTCTCCCAACGACTGCTCTAAGAAAGCATAACGTGCCACAGTCACTGGCCATGCAAACATCCTTTGCCTTAGTTTTTAGGAACTTCTCTTCTAATTTGCTGTTAAAGAAGCTGCGGATTATAAATGATGCCACGGGTACAGGTTCACTCACAGCCAGTTTAGTAAGTGCTCGCAGTTAATCCTGTCAGTCTTACTCCCACACAGAAATACACGTGGCCCCGAGGGGCCCAACCACCCACAGAGCTCTTCTGCACATCTTTTACCCTCCAGCACACAGAAATAGAGGGCTACATCCCAGAAAACAAGAAAAAAGGTAGTTTTTCTGAAATGCTCTGTCTAGAAAACTAGGATCTAGCTTTCCATTCGGACGTCATTTCCAAATGCATGTCTCTCTGAATAAACCAAATAATGATTTAAACCATTTAAATAATGAAAAATCAAGATATTCCTCTGGAATTCAAAATCTATACATCGATATCCCTTGGTATGCTGAACTTTCCTTTCACGTATATGTAAGGACACTTTAAAAAGCAGTTTGTTGACAGTGAGTTACCAGGCTACCTCAGATCTCAAAAACTGACTTCACCGTGGTATTTCCCTGTAATGATCCCTCATGATTCAAGCCTCTCCTCTGAAACCATGTGCTTAGAGACAGTCCCCTCTCTGACTCTGGGGTTAGCCGAGTGGCTTTCATTAGCTGATGGGACAATAACAGAAGTAAAAAAGCAGAGACTCGCCGAATGCTCGCTGCGTTGGGGCCTGATAGCGCATTTCTCTCTGGAAGCCTGAGAGACTTTGTGAGGAAAAACGGGTGAAGACAGAAGAGACAAGCCACCGCAGCTGAGGCCAGCTATGCGTGAAGCCATCTGCACTGGTCTGCGGTGGCTGCAGTCGAAAATCACCACAAACTTAGTGGCTTAACATAAATGTACTATTTTTCATTGCTGCAGGTCAGAAGTCCAACGAGTGTCTCTTGGGCTAAAATCAAGGTGGTGGCAGGATTATGTTTTTTTTCTGGAGGCTCTGGGGAAGGGCTTGTTTCCTTGCTCATTTGTTTTGGCGGAGCTCAGTTCCTTGCAGTTTTAGGACTCTGAGTTTGAGGCTCTGGTCTTCTTGCTGACTGGTGGCTGAGCGCCAAACAACTCCCGTCTTCTACCACCGCGTCTCGCTGACTGGCCTGTCTGCCTTTCTCCTCTGCTTGCAAAGGCTCATGTGATTAGACTGGGTCCACAAAGATAATTCAGTGTCATCCCCCTATCCCCAAATCTTAATCACATGTGCAAAGTTCCTTCTGCCAGGTAAAGAAACACATTCACAGGTTCCAAGGATTAGTGATGTGGTGATCTTCAGCAGGCCACTGTCCTGTCTGTTACATCAACTACGACCACCCATACCCAGCCAAGCCATCACCTGACACAGAGAGCCGTCAAGCTCGCTCAGATCAGAGAAATGCACGTTGGATCCATGGAATTGTAAGAACAACAAACACTTTTTTAAAGCCAGTGAATTTTGGGGTGGTTTGTGTGGCCAAGACTACACCCCTCCCAAGGGGTCTGTGCAACCCTCAACCTGATAACAAAGACACTGTTCCCCTTTCTCTGCTCTAGTTCGAAAAGCATGCCTAAGAGGTCACAGGCAGTTTTCTGTCCTCTGAATCATAAAACAAAATGATTAAATTAGGTTTATGTCTTCTTTCAATCCACATCTAGGGATGACTACTGAAATTTCACAAAAGTCAGTCTTATAATCTCAACAGAACCAGAGAGGGGCTTCTTGATCCACAACTAGAAGCTCTACATACAAAATATATATATATATATATATATATATATATATATATATATATACATACACACTTGAAATGTGGGGGAAAGATTTGAAGGAAGGACCAATCTCTGATAGAGCAAAAGCTGCTGGGGATGATAGGGAAATTTCACTGCTACCTAACTGCCTCTTCTTCAAGTACAAAAGACCAATGAGGGCTTGGGGACACACCTTCTAAACAGGGGTCTCTAACCCTTTACTAGCCAAATACATTTCTTCAAATGGGATCGTCCTCAAATCTGCTGATACTTAAAGGTCTGGAAAGCTTTGGTGGGAGGAAAACGCTAAGAGCAAGTTAATGTCCTCTTAGCTCTTTTGGCTGACTTCCCTGTGCCTGGGCCTTGCCTATTAATTGAATGCTATTCGGATTCCATCTCAAAAACAAATGAGGATGGAGACCAGAGGCCTGCCTTCCCCAGACTGATAAGAGCAGCACAGTGCAATTATACTGGAACAGCTTTGTTTTGGAATGTAATCACCGCCCCAGCCTTCTTCCCAATGGGATGGCAACAGTGTAATTACTGCTTCAGGAGTCATTGTTTGGGAATGTATTTCTTCTACAGGGCTCTTTCCAGGGGAAAGGAGCTGCAACAAGAATATAAGAGAATTTGTAGCCCACTCCTCAGTAGCAGTTTCGTAGGCTGAACAAATTATTTTTTGTTACAAATTATTTTTTGTTTTCTTACAGTAAAGCAAGAGTTCAACTTTTCACCCCATAACGGTTCTGCTTGAGAAGTCCCAACCTAAAGCTAGACAGCCTGAGTTCTGATTCCTACTCTGTCAAGTACGAGCTGTGGTCGTGGGCAAATTACTTCATCTGCTTATGCCTCGGTTTCCTTATTTGTAAACAGGAGTAATAACAAAGCATCATTGGAATACTGTGAAGACTAAGTGAAATAATATGTGAGCCGTGCTTAGAGCTCTACCTGGCACAAGGAAGTGCTCTAAGGTCTTTGTTTTCAGCACATTTGAAGCACTGCATTCCACCAGAGTCACCACATTTTGCAAATATGATCTAACATCGTGCTCAGTAGTGTCCGACTCTTTGTGACCCCATGGACTGTAGCCCACCAGGCTCCTCTGTCCATGGGATTTTTCAGGCAAAAACACTGCAGTGGATTGCCATTTCCTCCTCCAGAGGGATCTTCCCTACCCAGGGAGTGAACCCATGTCTCCTGCGTCTCCTGCATTGGCAAGCAGATTCTTTACCACTCCTCCACCTTAGCTCATGGTACTAAGCTTGAGTTACTGCATTATTTTTGTCTACAACCATTTCACCAGCTCAGCATGAAGAGAAATGTTTTGGAAAATTTTTAATGCTGCTATAGAGCTATCACAGTCTCTAAGCTACTCACTCTACTGAGTAAGAGTTACTAGATATTTCCATGTCATTCCTTTTCATTTGTTTACTAGTCCAGGGAAATTACAATAAAGAGCTTGTGAGCTTCCTGTTGGAAAAATGAGGAAGTACTACCAAAGCTGCCACTGGCAATATGGCAGATTCTGAAGAAAATTCACCTTCTTAGACAGATTTACTCATGAAAATGAATGCTGTTATCTTCCTCACATGCTTCCAGCACATCCGACCTCCCTGAAAGACTCTTACTGCCACTGGCAACCTAGACCTTTTACCTCCTGTCTGGTTTTCCCCCTGTTCCTCTGCAGCCTGAACCAGTTAAATTCTCTGCCTAGGAAGAACATTTTGGGGCTTATGCTTCAACAGCCATGAACCATAAGAGTATAAATCATGAATTTGCTTGCCAAGCAATTCCAAAGAATATGATCCCACAGCTCAAGGCACCAGTAGTGAAGCTGGGCCCTTTCTACATGGCACACAGCTGCACTGAGCTGGGCTTCAGACAAACACAGGGGTTCGTTACGGTAGCCCTGTAATATGAGACACTATTTTTACAGGCTGGAGTTTGTCACTACAGGATAGCTTTCTGGCCCTGAGGTGACACTAAACACTTGACCAAAAGAAGCACCCCCCAAAGAGTCTCAACGCTTCGAAAGGTCCCTGGTCGCCCACGTGCAGGTGCCTCTTTCCACCTCATCGCTCACACCAAGGTATCTATCTGTGCTTGCTCCGGGCTTCCAGCTGAGTGCCACAAGGACCCTGGGGGAAGAGCCAGCCTTGTGGATCAGCAGGTGTTAAAGAAAGGAAATTAACACCCACAGGTTGGCTCTACTTTGGTAGAGAGGGTGAGAGGTGCTGTCTGCCAGCTCCCATGGCATTTCCAGCCAGTTTGGAATAAATGAGACTGCCTGAGGACATGAACTGAGAAAGGGAAAGAAAAGCTAATATGAGATCAGAGTTTTAAAAAGAAGGTGGAGGGTTAGCATTCCTTTCGAGGACTCAGGTAAAAAATAATGGAGTAGATGGGATAGCAACGAAGACTATTTCAAGTCTTTCCAGAGTGTGTGTAAGATCTCTAATCTCAAATAAAGTGAAGACTGGCTACTGCCTCCACTGGGAAAAAAAAAGGGGGCTTTGATCTCATATTTCGCTTATTCTTTCCTCACGTCTCCTCCATAGCTTTCTGTATTGTTGTATCATGTGTTCTGAGGGGTTGCAAAACATATCAAAGCATGTACTAATCATAACCTAAGAAGACAGAAGTAAAAGGGTTCTGGCATTATAGTGGGTTCTTGGGAGATTAGAGGGCATCTTCACTTGCATCTGCAAAATCAGAAGTATTTCTAAGAAGTACACAAGCCACAGGACCCAAACTCTGAGATCTCTAGGTCTAGGGAAGTCCTGAGTACAGAGAACTTACAGGACAAGTTATATAGCGGGGTCTCAGCCCAGATACCTTGATGTTCACCTTTCTGTTTCAGGAGGAAGAAGGGGACTGGCAGCAAATTGGTTAAGAAGTTAGAAGAAAGGCTATAGGTCAATTCTGCCTAGGAAGAAAACTCCTGGCAGAGTTAACAAGAACCTGTGGTCCCAGCAAAAAAGCCTAACAGACTCCTATTGTCCACTGTAGAGACACTGGTAGGTTCTGGACTCTCACGTCCAGTTTTTTGTGTGTACTTCTACCTTAGCATTTAGCACAAGACACACTGTCCTCTAGCCGTTTCTGAGCATGATGGGCTTACACAGTAGGTGGAAGGTGTATGGAGAGCAGAGATGTCTTTTTCATCTGGGTACTATCATACTAAGAAGTACACAACTGCTACTAGAAAAGGCAGAGGAACCAGAGATCAAATTGCCAATATCCGCTGGATCATCAAAAAAGCAAGAGAGTTCCAGAGAAACATCTATTTCTGCTTTATTGACTATGCCAAAGCCTTTGACTGTGTGGATCACAATAAACTGTGGAAAATTCTGAAAGAGATGGGAATACCAGACCATCTGATCTGTCTCTTGAGAAACCTGTATGCAGGTCAGGAAGCAACAGTTAGAACTGGACATGGAACAACAGACTGGTTCCAAATAGGAAAAGGAGTACGTCAAGGCTGTATATTGTCACCCTGCTTATTTAACTTATATGCAGAGTACATCATGAGAAACGCTGGGCTGGAAGAAGCACAGGCTGGAATCAAGATTGCCGGGAGAAATATCAATAACCTCAGATATGCAGATGACACCACCCTTATGGCAGAAAGTGAAGAAGAACTAAAGAGCCTCTTGATGAAGGTGAAAGAGGAGAGTGAAAAAGTTGGCTTAAAGCTCAACGTTCAGAAAACTAAGATCATGGCATCCGGTCTCATCACTTCATGGGAAATAGATGGGGAAACAGTGTCAGACTTTGTTTTTTTGGGCTCCAGAATCACTGCTGATGGTGACTGCACCCATGAAATTAAAAGACGCTTACTCCTTGGAAGGAAGGTTATGGCCAACCTAGATAGTATGTTTAAAAGCAGAGACATTACTTTGCCAACAAAAGTCCGTCTAGTGAAGGCTATGGTTTTTCCAGTGGTCATGTATGGATGTGAGAGTTGGATGGTGAAGAAAGCTGAGCGCCACAGAATTGATGCCTTTGAACTGTGGTGTTGGAGAAGACTCTTGAGAGACCCTTGGACTGCAAGGAGATCCAATCAATCCATCCTAAAGGAGATCAATCCTGGGTGTTCATTGGAAGGACTGATGTTGAAGCTGAAACTCCAATACTTTGGCCACCTCATGCGAAGAGTTGACTCATTGGAAAAGACCCTAATGCTGGGAAGGATTGGGGGCAGGAGGAGAAGAGGACGACAGAGGATGAGATGGTTGGTTGGCATCACTGACTCGATGGGCATGGGTCTGGGTAGACTCCAGGAGTTGGTGATGGACAGAGAGGCCTGGCGTGCTGCAATTCACGGGGTCGCAAAGAGTCGGACACGACTGAGCAACTGAACTGACTGAACCATCATATACCTAACATTGTGCCACAGAAACAACAGAAGCTCAATACATGTTTATCAAGTAAAAACTGCTTATACACCAGCTGAGCACTCTGCAGGCAATAACAAATTCATTCATTTTTTACCCCCTATTACTCATAGCTCCAGATAGAGAAGACTTATATACCAGGGGCTCACCAGGACCAACGCATCGTAGACTCCGGGCACGCATACTCCTTAATGTGTTAGCGAGTCGTCTCCTCCCCTTTCTCCCTCTCTGCCTCTGTCCCTTGTTTTAATTAGTTAATCTAGAGCAGTAGTCCTCAATGTTTCAAGTGCACCAGGATCACCTGGAAGACCATTTAAAACACAAATTCCTAAGCCCACAACTAGAATTTCTGCTTCAGTGTATCTGAGGTAAGGATCAAGAATTTGCATTTGGAACAAGATCCCAAATGACGCTGATGCTATTGGTCCACTTTGAGAATCCTATGTTGCCATAGTTACATAGGAGCAAGTACTTGGTCTGGAGAGTCGATCCTTATTTCATGAGTGCAGGTTCTGACTAGAGACAGAAAAGGGTTACTCAAACACAAACTCTGTGACTCCTCTAATCTAACCCTCTTGGTTGACTTGACTACAGGCGACAATGGCTACATTAGGTTGTCAAACTATCAACATAGGGAACTTCAGGTTACCATCTGTTGGTGTCTCAGAGCACAAGTTCCCAGTTTTTTTCAACTCACTGACTACAGCAAAGGGGAGAAAGCACTGCTTGGGACCCAGGAAGTGCAGTGTTGAGGAAGACAGAAGAACAGTGAGAGATCAGCAAGGTTATAATCAGTGAGGAGACTAGCACAGCTCTAACTCAATGATGGCGCCAGAGACTTACAGTCAAAATCCTAATGATAATAGCTAAAGTCTACTGAACACTTACCGTGTGCCAAAAACAAACAGACATGCTAAGTGTTTATATTAGCTCATTTAACCCTCTAAACAATTCTCTGAGCTAAATACTATTCTTATTCCCATTTTACAGATCAAGAAACTAAGTCCCAAGAAAAGATTCAATTAACCAAGATTACAGTGTGCGGAAGTAGCAGCATGAATATCTGAACCTAGACAGTCTAGTCTGGAGCCCGAACTCTTGAACACTTTGTTCTACTGCCTCTCAGGCCAACTCTACAATGCAAGTAGCAGTTGTCGACCCGAGCTCCCCTCAGGCTCACAGACCCATGCAAAAGAGAAATGGGGACACATTCTGAGCTACTTCAAACTGCATCAAAACTCATAAATTCCTGGTTTGAGCCTAGGTTTGAGTTACACACACACAATCAGGATTGGAAGTTAAAAGTCTCAGGGGAACTATTAAATATTTACTGCAGCACCGCCCCCCCACCCCAAACCACACAAACAAAAACAATATAGAACACCAGGCTACTCCCTGGCTAGACAGTAAACTCTGTAAGGGCAGAACCATTAACATCTTCTGAAAGACTCAAAGTGCTCTGGAAAATGCTAAGCTTTTAGAAAGTGGTATGTACATTTCAAAGTGACAGTACAGAAAGAGCACAGGTGTAAAGCATCAGCGGGGAGCAATCAAGAGGAAATTTCCTAGGGCAGAAAGAGATGGAGGCACAGAAAAACTTAGTCACACATTATAAAAGGAAGAGAAAAGTTCATTGACAAGGCCTGTTATTTTCCTCTAGAAAAGCCTGAAGAAGCAACAGACAATTCAGCTTAGAAACTAGAACCTACGTTCTTGACGAGCACACTTCTCACTAGTGGAAAAAGGAGATGTGATAAAAGGCTGGGGCAGAGACAGCACGGATGCTCAGTGACTGATGGAAGCCAAATAAGTACAAGGCCCTTGGTGCTGAAAGGCATTTGTGAAAGCTTGGTTCTCTGGGAGGAGTGCTGCATTTATTTCTCTGTTTCCCAGGCAACCAAGCCAGCCCCTTATCACCTTTACTTTCATCACTGGAGCAGAATGAAAGGTAATTGGGTTAATTATTAAAGCAGTCCTAGCTAGTACCACCACCACTAATTGTCCATTTATCTGGGATTTACAAACAGCTATCTTAATTGATGTTTAGCTGGAATGTGCCACTCACTTTATCAGCCTGGCTACTGGAGAGGTCAAGAACATGGAGAATGGACCAGCCAAGGAGATAAAGGGTCTAACACCAGAATTATCCTTCATTTCTGTTCATACTCATGTAAGTGAACCACGATAGCCTTCAACTATATTCACTACTTTTAATCTTTCCCAGATTTGCCAATTCAAGTGAAGATATGCTATACAGTAATTAAGCTGCTTTATTAGGCAACTATGATATCAGGTTATCAAATTAAACTATTTTTTAAATGTGGGCATGGCCAACGACCCAGATATCCACTTAGGTGGCCAAACTAGACTAGACAGACCTCCTAAAAGTAATTTCCTAACATACCAGGAAAGTGGGAAATATCTAGGAAAGTGGACCTGTGTTTTTAAACCAGTGTTTTCTAAAAAAGATGAGAGAGGCAGAAAACAACCAAAAATAAAGTTAACAAGAAAAGGAAAGTAATTCTTGTAAAAGATGTATCTCAGTTGTACCCACAACACACAATAAACAGAAGGATGCCTGGAACATGAGATAACATAAAACAATAGTTAAAATGATAACAATAGTTATAACAACTATAGCAATAGTTATAACACTGTACCATCAGGTTTATAATATATATAGACATAATACATATGGCAATAATAGCACAAAGGAAGGGTATAAGAATGTAGCTATAATGGAACAAGGTTTCTATATTTTACCAGAATTAAGTTTGTATAAGTCTGAAGTAGATTCTGATATAGTTTAAAATCAAAAAAGGAATTAAAATGGCACATTAGAAGCTATCCACTTAATACAAAAGAAGTCAGTAAAGGAGAAACAGAGTAATAAAAAAAGACATTAGAAAGACAGAAAAAAAGCAGCAAAATGGCAGGCAAAAATCTAACTACATCAATAATATTAAATGCGAATGGACTAAACAATCTAATCAAAAGGCAGAGATTATCAGGTTGGATAAAAAATAAGATCCAACTGTATGGTTTCTTTAGGAGATATACTTTAGATTCTAAGATATAAACAGGCTTAAAGTAAAAGGATGGGAAAAGATATATTATGCAATCAACAAACCATAAAAGAGCTGGAGTAGCTATACTGATACAAGGAAAACTAGACTAAAGACAATATTACTAGAGAATATAACCTTTAAAAATTGTCAGTCACTATCTTGTATACTTGAAACTTATTTAACATTGTATATCATCTATACCAGAAAAAAAAAAAAAGACAATCATTACATGAACAGAGGGACATTTTATAACGAAAAAGTTGCTTCATCAGGAAGGTGAAACAATTACAAACATATATGTACCTACTAACAAGGTTCTAAAATATTTGAGGCAACAACTGACAAAATTGAAGGGAAAAGTATACAATTCAGGAATAATGAGTAAAAATTTCAATATTCTACTCTTAATGATGGGTAGAACAACTTGACAGAAAATCAGCAAGGGTACACAAAACTTGAAGAACACTATCAACCAAGCAGACCTCCCTGTCATCTACAGAACCCTCCACACAGCGACAAAAGAATACACAATCTTCCCATGCACACAGGTAACATTCTCCAGAACAGACCATATGCTAACCCACAAAACAAGTGTCAATAAATTTAAAGTAACTGAAATCATACAAAACACGTTCTTAGATCACAGTGAAATTAAATAAGAAAGCAACAACAAAAGGAAATTTGTGAAAATTGAAGAACACACTTCTAAACTAATGGCTCAAAGAAGAAATCCTAAGAGAAATTAGGATGACTGGGCACAAGGCCATCTCTAGCCCATGACACTCAACCAGGCCCCAATGACCTGTGGCTAAGCAAAAAAAATATCCCTGACACTTCCCATTGATTTTAATCAAAATACTAAATTAAATACATCAGGCTGACATCTGCTGGGAGCAGATGCTCATTAGGATGCAAGTCAAAAAGATTAGGCAGAACAGATAACTAATACCCTGCATTACCCAGGTCCCCATCCCTCAGAAGTTTTCCTTTCAGTAATTACCAGGAAGATGTCAAATGCAGGGCTTCTCATCTCACTTGTATGAGGCCTCAAGCATCAGAAAAACATGACAGGCTGAAGAACCTTTTGGCAGACACGCCCTACTTGAACTCAGGCAAAACATAGCGCAGAAGACAGGACAGAGTTATGAGTAGAGCAGACAGACTTGGGCAAGCGACATGCACTTCTCGGGCCTCAGCTTCCCCCGCAGAACGGGAAACACACCACCTACTGCATAGGGTCGTCAGAATCATTTAAGGAGATAATGTACGGGAAACCACTCTGGGCTGTACCTGGCCCATAGTGGGCAGTCATTAACTTCATTTCCTTCTCTGTTATGGACTGCTATTACTACACAGAGCTAGAGCTGTCTGCTAAAAGGTCAGCAGAGGGAGTTCCCCAGACTTTCGCAGGTTTCCCCAAAAATATACCCGTCAAGTTGCACTAGCTTTAAATGTAGTTATATCTCTTTAAGTACAGGTTTAGAATTTGTGTTGCTGAAGAAGGGGCTTGGTGTGGGTTGATGGGTGACTGGCAGCCACCAGGAACCTACAGAATTGTGCGGAAGGCAACAAGATAAGGCGGAAGAGATGAAGATTAACAGACTAGCAAAACACTTCTCTGTAGCAGCTTCTGTTTTATATTACTGCTTTCAGGCTCTTGTGGGAGGAAGTGGGCAGAATGGATCTTAATTTTCTGCAAATCCATTTTTGTTGATGATTCTGAATGGTTTTGGCTAGGGTCCACTGAAAACTCATTTGCCACTGATCATGTCTCCTAAAACTGCAGGTGTGTGGATATGCTTTGTCCCTCCAGATCTGCTAAATTTCCATGCTTCACCCCTACAAACAGCCACTCGCCATACAAAGGGTTTTGCCTTATGTTTGGAGCTAAGAACCAAACAGCATGATTAAGGTATGGCAAACCACATAGACTCTGAGCTACAGAAAGGTAGGGATCTTGTCTGTCTTATTCACTCTGGTAGCCCACAACAGTGCCTGGCACACAGGTATGGAACAAACCTCTACTGAATATAACTATTCTGAGACCATCACAACCTCATTCCAATCATATACGAGAAAAGTGCCTTTCCAGGAAAACTCAGAGTGCTTACTGCTAAAACGCTAATTTGTCTTCACTTCGAAAGCCATTATTAAAGCAGCTCTATTATATGATCACAAGTAAGTTTAATAAAAAGCAAAGCATCTGTGTCCAGGAGGGCACGAAGGCTTGGGGAAAGGGTTGTTATATAATAAGATTTTCCTGAGCAAGCAGCACCAGGTCATAAAAAGCTATGTCTAGAATCCACTTAAAATGGAGGCATTAAAACAAACAGGAAAATCCCCTGAAGATCAGCCAAGTTCCCTGGGACCTCTTTCCCTCTTCTAGATTAAGGACCTACAAGAAGAATGCTATTTTGATGCTTGGCACTTAAAAATAGCTGTGGGGAGACAGGCAGACTAGGAAACTGAAGTCCCACTGCCTGGTTCAGTTCTGGCTCCTTTACTTCTAGCTCCATCACTCTGGGCAAGTTAGCCTTCTGGGCTTCAATTTCTACCACTGTTAATTAGATAACAGCACCCATCTCACAGGATTACTGTGAGAAAGAAATGAAATAAGACAAGGAAGAGCACTTAAAACACTCTCCAGCATACAGCAAATATTCCATGAATGTTAAGCTTTTGTTGTTGCTATTATTATTATTATTGGAATTTTCTCAAGAGAAGGAAAAAAAGAAACACAACGGTCACAGAATCTGGAGGGACATCCAAATATCTACAAATAATGAGGGCGTTTAAGAAAGGCCCGATGGAAAGAGAAAAACAAATGTATATTAACACACATATATATACGGAATCTAGAAAGATGGTATGGATGAACCTATATGCACAGAAGCAATGGAAATGCAGACATAGTGAACAGACCTGTGGACACAGTAGGGGAAGGAGAGGATGGGGCGAATTGGGAGAGTAGCACTGAAACATAAACATTACCATACATAAAACAGATGGCCAGTGGGAATCTGCTGTATGATGCAGAGAGCTCAAATCCGGGTCTTTTGTGACAATGTAGAGGGAGGGGTAGGATGTGGTGGGAGGTGGGTGGGAGGTTCAAAGGGGAGAGGACATACGTACACTTATGGCTGATTCCTGCTGATGTATGGCAGAAACCAACATAAGATTGTAAAGCAATTATCTTCCAATTAAAAAAAAAAAAAAGACCAGGAGGGTAGATGCAAACTAGTACACACAGGATGGATAAACAACAAGGTCCCATTGTATAGAATGGAGAACTATATTCAATATCCTGGGATAAACCATAATAAAAATACACATATGTTATACACATATGTGTATAACTGAGTCACGCAGCTGTACTGTAGAAATTAATACAACACTGTAAAATAAACTATAAGAAAATGAAAAACACCAATGGACACTTTCTAACAGGTTATCTTGAGAAAATGAAAGAAATGAGCTTAAATGTGAATGGAAACCATCCACTAACCTAACTCAAGAGTGAACTTCTCTGAGAGTCTAGATTTCCTTATCTTTAGGGTACTTTGCAGCCTTTGTTAGAGAAGTTTTCTCAGTAGATTTCATATTTGTAAACAACTGCCTGCTGGCATATAACCCCTATATTCAAAACTATCCATAAGTGAAAGTGAACCATTTGGGGTCAGACCTCTGGAGATAAAGAAGGGAAGAAGAAATGGAGATAAAGAGTTATTAGATCAAAGAAGACAAAAAACAACATAGAGCTGTCCCCCCCACCCCCCGCCAAAAATACTGAATGCCAAGGAAACAGAGACTTCCCAGCAGCAGAGGAGCAGGAGCCGCTGTGTGGGGTGGTGGAGGCAGGTGTCTGGAACAAAGAAGGGTGGGGAGGAGCACTGTAGTATTGTCTGGCAGCAAGTGATTATCTGCTAGTGAGGAGCTTCCACGTGCCATTAGCCAAGCCACACAGAAGTGCCCGGAAAGGAGAGGCACAGAGCTGTGGGGTCTGTTCACCATTGAGGGCCATAACCCTCCTGAGTCGAGGCTGTCAGGACACCATGGGGCAGTCTACTCCTCCACCAAGCCTGGGCCTGTGAAGCCCTGGTGTCCAGCAGAGAAACCACCGAGGCTCCTGGTGGTTTCTAGGCCTTGACGCTGGCTCAAGAATACTGCCACTTAAAGGATGCCAGGTCCCACGGCCCACCACTAGCTGTCACCACAGCTTGGTCAGAAATCACCTTCCTGCAGCTCGATGGTGCCACTGCCTCACACAGATCCCTCTCTACCTTGAACCACCACATGGCCCAGATTTTCCAAAACATATTGTCATTTGAATTTTTTAAATAAAGATGCTTATTAAAGATACACCAAGATGTGGCTTGATTTTTATAGTTTTTAATGCCTTCACGTACATAAATTTACAAGTTGGCAGTGGAGGTGAGGGGGGCGGGGAGAAGGGGAGGAAAGAGAAAAACCTTTTGTCAGGAAAAAAAAAAATATGCATCTGCTTTGTTTCCTTCTCCAGAGACTGCCCAGAAGCAGCAGTACATCCTGTGTCTCAGCCCAGTCATGTCATACATCTTAGCCCCAAACACTGGTCGCTGTTATTCAGCCACCATATAATTGCCTCGGCCGGCTTGTCCAGCCCACTTTCTATTCTGTGGAAATTTTTAAGCCGGCTCCTCCATGGGTCTCTCTGCTTCCTCTGAAGATTCCACAGGGCCTGGGAACTCCACGTGCTGGCAGCAGACAAGGGTCAGAGAGGTGTGCCTTCAGCTCCTAATTAAAGCACAGGATCTGGCTCATGAGTTCCTTGCCAATAAAACATGAGCAAGGCACCTTTATCATTCCATTTAAAAAGTCTATTTGCTGGATTAAGAAACAAATGGTTTAAACAAATTAAAAAAAAAAGATGTCTGAAGGAAGGGGGATGGACAAAAAGCAGCAGCCTCCCTCAATCAGTAGCTTCCTGCCCTGAACTAAGGCATGTGAGTACGAGACCTCAAAAGAGCTTTCCACCAGACGCCAAGATGCCATCATAACAACGCAGGTGAAGAAAGGGAAAGCTCTCCTTGACTCCCTCTTCCTTTAAATTTTCAACACCCGAAGAAACAACTCCTTACCTGCCAGGACCCTGTTAACAGAAGAGTGAGTAGCCAAGCCAGGCTGTCCACGTTCATGAAAAATCCCAGCGTAAGGCAAGTACTCAGGCAGCAAGAAACGCCTGTAAGAAGGAATTGTGTGTTAAAAGCCTACTGACTGATTAAAACAAAGGATATATACTATCTACCAACCCTCAATCAAAGATAAGGGATCCACTAAGCTAGGAATCCATACAAACCTAGAGCAGAGTGAAATTCCTAGGACACATCCCTTCACACATGTCCATCTTCCTGATCGTGCTTCTAAGGTTTCCTGGAGCTTCTTTTTTTGGGGGGGTGGGGGGCCTCCCATTCTTGAACAGGATGCTCCCAATGCCACTTTTCTATGCCTTTTCATTGTGGTTAATCATCTCCTGGGAAGTTTTTAGGTGGCAGGGCTTGACTATAGGCTCACTAGGACCTAATTCCAGATATGGACAATCCAGACCAGGAAGTAGGTTTAAAAATCCCAGTCTCTCGTAAAGGCTCCCTTAGAAAAGCCTCTTCTAAGAGTTGACTACCCGATTCTTACCTTGGGACAAAGCGTCCAAGTGAAGGTGCAGACATCCGGGCATTGCGTGGAGCTCGGTGCCTGGATCTGTCTCCATTGTCCCTGGAGAAAAAGAAGAAGACTACATGAGAGTCACTGAAGCAGAATCAGACACCAGCCCCAAAGACAAGACATGTCCCAAACTGAAGTCCTACCCTTAGGTGAGGCCCCAGAGAAATCAGTCATTCTGGTTGCTTACTAACTTGAGTGGCACATTCATATACTGCATTTCTGGAGAAGCTCGATTAAAAAAATTATGAGCATTTACTAACAGTTCAGTAAGAAGGAAGAGTCTCCCATCAATTTCATTCAACAACTGATTATCTTTAAATACATCTGTTTAGGCCCTTGGTATGAAAAAAATCATTGATATGTGAAAGAAAAACAGCACAAGAAAAAGACTAGGCAGTCCTTTCTTTTAGAGACTGAAAAATTAACTATGATGAAGATGATCAGACAATGCAATTCTAAGCTAGGTCATTTTAGTAAAAAGAAAAAATGTTTAGTGTTTTCTTTACGGTCTGTTAGAATAACAATAATAACCACCATTATTAAATAGCTACTAAGTCCTAGTACAAAGGTTATTAATTAATATGTTATCTCATTTAATCTTTCGAGTTTTCTATCAAGTATCATTAGATGTGTTTTACAGATAAGGGACTAAGGACCAGAGAAGCAAATTCCCAAGGTCACACAACTAGTAAGTGGTTGAGATAAGATTCAAGGAAGATCCGTCTGACTCTAAAGCCCTGGCTCTTTTCACTACACTTCACTGCTTCCTACAAGAGAAGAGGAGACAGAACCTTCATGTGGCTTCATTTCCAATGCATGAAAGGAACAATAAGCCAAAGGGCACTGGCTGGACAGAGCAGTTAATTAACTGTGCAACCAACTCTACAAAATAAATGAACCTCTTGAGAGCTTGATGTGGGATATTTTCTGAATTCTTCCTTTGGATTATCTTCAACTTAATGAGATAATCTTCAAACTGGCCCTGGAATCAAAGTTAAGACAACACTTTGGCTTTCAAGGGCACTACTGAGAGCCTTACAAACCAGAAATGAAAGCCTAGGAAAATTCTTATATCTTGGTGGAATTGGATGCTGAGCATTTAGAGACAAATCAATATCAGGGATATTGGAAGTGGATCCATTAAAAGTCAGTACTTGGTTTTTATCTTCCCAGAAGAGACAGCATACTGCTGTTTTCTTTAACAAAGCAAATTTCTTTGACTTGAAACTCTACAGATAAAGGGAGATGCAAGGAAAGAGAGATAAGGCCATATGGAAAGTGAAAAGGGGATTATAAAGAACGAGATCAGAAGTTCCTGACCAGTAGACTGCAACTCTGGGGAACCCACAAATTATTATAAGGAGTAGCTGATTATCAAACAAAAAAAGGAAGCTTCCAAATTAAGTATACTATTATTTTTCAATATGTAGATTCAAGTTGTGATCAAAGTACCAACTCAGTTAAAAGTACAAGTGAATTTATGACAGCTCTTCACATATTTTACTTATCAATGGGCACTAAAAGGGCAACTAATTATCATGAGAGGAGTTAGAAAATATTTTGAAGTTAAAAAGGGTTCTAAGGGGGGAAAAAGGATCCTAAGCCTCAAAACAGTCAAAAATTAAGTTATAGAAAGAAGCATCATGGGACAAATCCAATTACTTTATTCTACAGCTGTAAGAGAGAGCTGGCCTTCCCAGAATCACAACGCGGAGCTGACAATTTACTTCTGAACAAGGGCCAAAGAGCCCTCTCCCTCTGGACAACAAACAGCACTCTATCTGGCATGAGCAGACTTGGAAAGCGGGGGGGGGGGGGCGGGGGCGCAGTGCAGGAGACAGTTGTTGTTTGGTCGCTAACTCAATGTCTGACTCTTTTGCAACCCGATGGACCATAGCCTGCCAGGCTCCTCTGTCCGTGGGATCTCCCAGGCAAGAATACTGGAGCGGGTAGCCATTCCCTTCTCCAAGGGAACTTCCTGAGCCAGGGGTGGAACCTGCGTCTCCCGCACTGGCAGGCAAATTCTTCACCACTGACCCACCAGGGAGGCCCGTAGGAGACAGCACTGAAGAGCGACTGCCAGAACCCAAACACGACACAGAGCTGGCTGAAAGGACATATGAAGATAACTCAGAAAGATGGACAAACACCATGGCTGGGAAAAAATCGGGGCTCCTGTGACATATTTCCTATGGCTCTTTTCATTGTTATTAAAACCTAAAAACAATTAACTTCCTTCTGATTCAATTTCTCCTTCCATTTAAAAAAAAGAAGGGAGGAAGGAGGACAAAACATGGTCAGAGATAATGGCTTTATGTTACTTAGAGATTACTGGAAGATATATACAGATGTATCTATATATAGCTATATCTTCCGGTAATCTCTGAGTAACATATCATAACAATCTCCCTTCATATATATATATATATATAGAGAGAGAGAGAGAGAGAGAGAGAGGAAAGTAAGATACATATACAGGAAAGTCAGCTGGCTCAGATACAAGCAGTCTCAGACTGACGGTTACATTAGGAACCACAAAAGAGGCAATATATTAAGTGATTGGAGATGTATCTAACATTTTGATTAATGATAGGGAAGTCAGAGTTAAACAGCATTTCAATAAGAAGACTTCAAATTGTTGGGCTCACTAGCAAAGAAGCAGAAATGACAGAACTGTACACAGGCTGACTGGAAAAGTGGACCGTGGTGAACACACAAATGAGATGATGCCTTAGGAAAAAAAAAAGGCATCTGGGAGAAAATAGCCTATTAACAGTAACAACTCAAACATTTCCTGACTGGAAAAAACTTGAAAACATAAATGAGCAAGGTGGCGAAGGCCAGAATGCCCAACCAGTGGGCAAGTTAAGCAAGAAGAGGGCAAAAGACCCGGGTTTTCCTGCTGGCACACAAAACCCCCTGACTAAAGGCACGGCTCCAATAAGCGAGAGGCGAAAAGAGCAACTAATGACTCTAGCTGATAGTTCTTCTACAGTCTAGAAAGGAGAGAAAATTCAAAATAAGGAGCTGAGATGGGGAAACATATTTCAATGTAAAGGATATCTGCAAAGGCTCGGCAGAGGGGGTGGGGAGAAGTGAGGGGAGAGAGGAAGAGTGGTCAGAGTGTTAAGAAAGAATAAAGAAATAATAAAAAAAAAAACTTAACATGTTCAATTTAGAAAACTACACAGACTCTGCCACTCACTTCAGGGCTGATACAAGATCAACATGGAGCAAGACGCCACAAGATGAAGGAGGCAGATTTAGGCAGAGACTGAAGGTAAAAAATGTCTGCCAGATGGGCAGTGGGTGAAAGGTAGACCCAGAGAGACAGTTCACGGAGGAATAATGGAGGCTGCTAAATACTGGAGACTAACATAACACAAGGGCTTCCCTGGTGGCTCAGAATTCGCCCGCCAATGCAGAAGATGCGGGTTTAATACCTGGGTCGGGAAGATCCCCTGGAGAAGGAAACGGCAACCCACTCCAGTATTCTTGCCTGGAGAATTCCATGGACAGAGGAGCCTGGTGGATGGACTACAGTCTATGGGGTCAAAACACAGTTGGACATGACTTGGTGACTAAACAAGAACAAGGACAACAATGTAACACAGACCATGCCCTTTTCAAGGGGGTGGGGAGGGACTTAAAAGAGCAAAAAGAGGGAACACCCAAGTATGCAAACATGCTGGCACTGCTCCTCTATCACTGGAGGACTTTCTCACCAGAATCCTTTTCAGGGAAACACCTGAGAAATCCTCATCAATTTCATCAGCCAGAAGCTGCCTTTAAGCCAGCGGGACAAAAGCTAGCTGAGTTATTAATGGCTTTCCCAGCTGTTGAACTCTATGCATCTCTGATTAACTCTCAGAGGGGTATTTGGGAAGGAGAGAGAAAAAAAAAATCAGACTTTCTTATAAAACATTTTATAAGGAAAAAAACACCCTTCAAACAATTAACCGCCTAAGACGAGTGCCAAATACAAGAAAATGCAATCTCTGGAACAAGGGAGAAACACAGCAGCTAGCCTTGCTAAATGCCTGGGATTAACTGCCTCAGAGAGAGGCTGTAATTTAAAGGAATGGAAAACACACCTACAGGCTGCCGTCTGAGTCCTGACCAGACAGTCGGGCTGCCATCACTGCTCATGACAAACAGCTCTGACTCCAGCCTTTGTCAAGGCAGCTCTGGCAGCACAGAGCTCAAAAGGCCATTGTCTTCTTGACAATACACAGGTGACTCTGCTGAAAATTAGACTATTAAAAAAAATACCTGTTTCCCTGTGCTCTCTGATTTCTACTCAGTCTCCAGACAATAGAAGGCGTACTCCATCATTCCTGCCCCTGGATGCACAGAGATCTTGGCCAAGTCCTTTCTTTACTCAGGGGCTGTTAGTGAGGCTCTAGTCTCTACTTTGAAGGACTGTGTATGTGTGCCAGGGAGAGATTTCTGGGGGGGAGGCACAGGCCCAGCTGGGATTATTCACGGGGGATACCTAATAGCAGAAGTCTCTTGGAAATTCGGAGCCTTAATTCTTCTCCAAGGAATAGTAATATAACAGATAATTAACACTTACAAATTCTTCTCCTCTCTTATTCTACCTTTAATTTCATCTGCATATATTATGCAAATCCATATTCCTATTGTGCATTTTATATTAAAAAATAAATACATATCTCTACGTGACAGTTACCCTCCTTTCCCTCTGTTCCCTCGTGGCTGTTTAATTCTTTAAACCCAGACATATTCCATTTTTCTTTCTCTTCCCCTAGCATTCTTTATAATAAATATTCATATGTATTTTACTTGCCCAGAAAGAATACTAATTCTAAAGCTGCCAAGCAATATTATATATTACTAAGCAATAGGAAAGAGCTGGAATCTTCAGGAAAGAGCTGGAATTCAGGCAGGCATATATTTTATAAATATGCTGGGGCTCCACAGGTACCAGATATCCTATTCCTAATCCTCAAGAGAGGAATCTGAGCCCTGGTGGTTCAGATGGTAGAGAATCTTTCCTGGAAGGCAGGAGACCTGGGTTCGATCTCTGGGTCAGGAAGATCCTCTGGAGAAGGAAATAGCTACCCATTCGAGTACTCTTGCCTGGAGAATCCCATGGACAGAGGAGCCTGGCGGGTTACAGTCCATGGGGTCGCAAAGAGTCGGACACGACTGAGCGACTAACACCTTCACGATCCTCAGGAGGAAGTTTCCCCACTTTACTGAGACTTCTCATTATGCTACATCTGCTGAGTACAAGGGAAATTCTTCTAAGACAGTTAGTTAGCTCCGACAAAGACCCAAGAGCTTTAGGGCCGAAATAAACTTCAGAGATTATCTAATCCGATTTTACAACATAAGACATTGAGGCCTGGGGTAGAAGAGGGACTTGCCAAAGATCAAATGACAGATCACAGGCTCAGCTGAAACTGGAACCCAGGGCTGGTCCCCAGACGACAGGTGTTAGACTCTGGGGACCAGCAGGCTCGCACAAGAGATCCTGGTTCTCCTCACCGCTGCTCTGGGAGTCACTGGCTACTTTTATAAACTTGGTTAAAAATCGGTTCCAGTGAGAGTAAAAAAGGACTTGGGCAACATTCTGTTTGGAGAAGTAGGAAGTGAGACAGCTCAGCTCTCACGCGGCTCGTCTCCCCAGGAACAGTCACAAATAGGCCCCACTCTTCGAAAACACCAAGGCCTCTCACACCCAATACTTAACATTCAGTCCTCATATGTTCTCGTGTGGATTTCGCCCACTGCTTTCTAACTGGTTTTCCTGAATCCGTATACTTGCCACTTGCCTAACCAGTGCTGTCAGAATTCACTGCCTAAAATACATACTGAATAATGGCTGCCCTCAGATAAAAATAAGGTCAAAACTTCTCAGCCAGGCATTCCAGGCCCTCTACACCCCAAGTCTTTCTGATCTCGCTCAAACACTCCATTGCTCTGAAAAGTGAAAGTTGCTCAGTCCTGTCTGACTCTTTGTGACCCCATGGACTATACAGTCCATGGAATTCTCCAGGCCAGAATGCTGGAGTGGGTAGCCTTTCCATTCTCTAGCAGATCTTCCCGACCCAAGAATCGAACCGGAGTCTCCTGCAATGGAGATGGAATCTTTATCAACTGAGCTATCAGGGAACAACCCTATTGCTTCCACTGCTCTAGCCACGGGTCTCTGCAGAGTCTCCAAATAAAGCCTATTAATCTTCCGTGTTTAGGTTTTTGCTTAAGCTACTCCTTTGTCTAGAATCTCCTTCCCTACTCCCATCCTCCACATCAATCCGTCAAGAGTCCTCGGCTGTCTTCACACCCAGCTGAAATCCACGAAGCCTTCTCACATCTCCCCTAGCACCCTCTCCCATGTGCGTTGGTGGTATCATGGTGAGCATAGCTGCCTTCCCAAGTACTCGCTCCCTTCACACAATGCTGTCCTGTACTTCAGGGGTACCTTATTACAGTCTATGTTATAAGATACTACGTAAAGATCTGATCATGTTCTTCTACGGCTTAAAACTCTTCAGTGACTCCCTCTCACCTACAGGGTAAAGTTCACCTCCTTTGCAAGGCATCCGAGACTTCCCAAGATCCGGTACCACTCTAACTCGCGGGGCTCATCTCCTGCCGTATCTTGGACTTGACAACCTGACCATACTTGTCAACAAGGGAACTCCTGACAGAGTCCAGAATGTTTCATGTTTCTATGACTATGCATTTATTTGCCTTTCTTCTAAGTATATCTGGGGGAAAAGTCCTATTTTAAGACATATACTTTCTCTTTTATAAACCCACCCTGTAAAAACAAGCAACCATCACAAAAATCAATTATGTGAAATTATTTAACGCTCTGGTAAAAAGGAAGTGAATAGTTTCTTATGTGATCTCAGTTTAAGGACTACTTCGTAACACCACCACTGGATAAGTGTACTAGGGTGCCTGACTTGACTGCTTTGGCTGGTTCCAGTCAGTAAAGAGAACAGTCACTGACTCCCACAGGAGTCCTGGACATTTGGCACACAGAAGAGGGGACGGGGGTGAAGCCACCACCGAGGACATGTGGCCTCACTCCACTGGAACGTCTAGCCGTGAGAGCCTGGCCTGACACAAGCACACGGGTCACACAAAGCTGCCAGGACTTCACCTAAGGACGGAAGAGAAGGGCGACATGACTGGTTTTCTAACATACTGTCTTGGTGTGACTTAATTAAATTTTAGTCACGGCAAGCGGGCAGATGAAGAATATTAACTTCCAAACTGTAAAGTAACTTCTACGCCACACCCAGTCAGACGGCAGAGCTGAGTGACAGCCTTCAGAACCCTCCTCAGCTATATTGTATACCAAGGAGACCTTCCAATGATTTCCTTGCTAGAACTTCCCCATGTCTGGCAAGGGGAACATGAAAGCCCGCTGGTTGAGGCTCCTCTGCACGAATGGACGTGGTACTGCGACGAACACATCATGCCAAACTGAGGAACCGGAACCCATCCTGGGCTCTCAGAAACGACAGTCAGTCATTTCACAATGCAACGGTTTTGCGTATTTGCTCACAACATGGATTTCTAGGTAAAAGGAGACCAAATAAAACCAGATATACTGAAAGAGTTAATAAAATACATGCAACAGACTTAAAGAGACTTCATCTTAAGGCTGAAGGATTTCTCACTGAGATGTTTTTCCAAAGTATAGCCCAGTGTCACAACTGTGAATGAAGGACTATTTCTCTCTGTGCTGGCAGCAATTTTTAAGAAGTTGAATATAATTTCCCAGTGTTGGGAGATATTTATGACTGATCTAATCTGAAGCTTCTCCAGTTCTGACTGTCATTAGCGCAGGGTATCTTTGCCTTGGAAGGCAAAGTAGTTACAAAAAGAGGCAAAAAGATGATCAGGAGATGATTCTGGGATCGTAATTACGTTTAGAATAACAGATAAAATGAGGAAGGGGGATGAGGATAGTTAAAACAATAGTCATAAAGTCACAGACACCACCTCTTTTGCAGGACTTAGGAACTACGGGAACACAGCATTCAACCTGTGCTTCATAAAAGCCTCTCTCCGTCTTTTCCAAGGGGATGGTGAGAATAAAAATGCGAGTTTTCCTTTGGCTTCTTTGCCATCTACATTCTACTGGGTGGTCTGAGCTCAGAAGCAGGCCGACAGCAGGGTCAGGGGCAGCCACATCTTGCCCCTGCTTGTGAGCATCTTTATGCAAAGACAGATGCTGAGTGCTTCAGGACAGACCTCCTGACAGCAGGTTTCTGGATGTCTTGTTTGTGCATTTTGACAAACACGGGGCCCCTGCAGTCTCAATCCTTGCCACAGACAGAGACGAATGGTAGGGGAAGATGGTCATCAATCCAGGTGACAAAGAATGGAAAATTTAACCTGATGTTGACCAACCTTCAAAGCTATCCCCCACGAGCGATAAATCTAGATAGTCTTGTTCCCCCAGCAAGCTCATAGAGCTAGGACTCAAATATGGTTGTACATCATTTTTAAAGGGTTTTAAATCTGCAGGACAATAAAGTCAGACACTAAATATGTTTGCTCCTGATCTCTAATCTTAGATATGCCTGATTTTGGTCAAGCTTCAGTATCCTTACTTTAAAAAAACCACACTGAAAGGAACAACTATCTCGGAGGGTTATCATAACGAGTAAACAAGATTTTTAAATATACAATGTTGTGTCTGTTATTAATTAGTATACATGAAAAATATGGTAGCTGATCCCTTTCATTCGATGGAAGATTAAAGAGAACCAAAACAGATAGGATGTGGGTAATGGTTCCCTTTGTTTTCTGAGGCCGCTATACACCTGGATGGGACAAGCTGGAGAAAGGCAAGATGATCTATGCCTCCGCAAATGGAAGGAGAGAGACGAGGCTGTGCTGCAGGGGCAGAGGCAGGAGTGCGTCATGCTGAGAAGGCGAGGACACCCAGCAGAGCCCTGTCTCTTAATGGCGTTCTGAGTGTTAGGAGCGTCCCAGGCCACAGCTAACTTATCCGCGTCTCTGTACTTGAAAGGACTATAGATTAAGAGTGTACAGCCTGCAACTTCCCTTCTGGTTGAGGAAAAGGATTGGGGAAACAAATTAAAAGGAGCTGGTACAGTCCCTGAATTTCTCACTCTGTCTCCTCTCAGAGCCCCTGGAAACTAAAGGGGGGCAACCACAAGCAGCCCTCAGCCTATGGGGGAGGCGAGGAGAGCACGAGCAGACAGTGACTGGGCCTCGAGCAGCCAGCAGTGTCCGTCACGAGGAGACCTGGGCAGCTCATACTGAGGTGGCTGATCCACAGCTGCTCTTAAAAAACAAGATTATGGTCTGCCCCAGGGCCCAAAGAAAGGCAAGCACCCAGGGGAGGGACTTTCGGAGGGGGAGGAGAGAAACCAGTCCACTGTCACTGACCAGGGAGCCATGTGAGACCGCGAGGAAAAAAACCACGGCTAAGTCAGTGCATGAAAGGTGAAGAAGGTGTAAATTCAGGTCGCGCTGAAGCCAGGGGGCGGCGAGAGCACAGGTGGGCCGTGGGGAGCACAAGGAGGAGGCAGTCTGACACAGGAAAATGGAGGAGGGAGGAAGGGGAAAGGGAGGAGGTGGTAACAGAAGAAAGAGAAGGTAAGATGAGAACAGAACATTTTAAACTAACCCAGAACCCCATTGTGAAGGACAAGTCACGAGGCAAGATACAGCTCAAAGGCACGAGCCCGCATTTCACCACAGCGAAGAGATAACAGCCTTCCTCACGCGCGGAGAGAGGGCTCTGCACTCTGCACTGACTCCCAGGGCACCACGGGATGCTGAGGCTTCTCAGCAACACTGGGTCCTAGCAGCCTCGGCACTGTACGCTGAGACTGCTTCACTGAATAGCCCCCAGGGCTGGAAAAACAATCATTTCCGCAAGGGAACAGATCTCCCTACAGGTGTCTGCCTGGCTAAAGGCGGACTGGAGACTCTCCCTTCACTGCCGGGCCCATATCCACCTTCCCCTAGCAGGGACTTAACCAGGACACACGCCGAGAGTCCCAGAGCAGCTGGGCCCTTCTCCCCCCACCAGCCCTCCTGCGTTTGCCACAGCACAGCTGTTTCAGGGCATCCTTGCATTTCCTTCACATTTCCATCTTCCTCAGACAAATGAACCTCCCACTGAGTGTTCCTTCTGCTTCTAAGTAGACAGTTGCTTGCGTGTTTAAGGATTGAATCAGGAGGGCAAATTGGTACGATGGATGTCTCCATCTTCTTGGTCCTCTGGGGCAAAGATATTTCTCAAACACCTGAAAGCTCCACTGCAAGATGGCTCCTGGGGAGCTATCCATTCAGCTCACAAAAAAGGCGGAAGGGAGGCAGGAACTCTTAAGATCCCAGACTTGACCAGGCCGTGTCAAGACGAACGGGAAGAAAAAGGAAGATGAGTGACAGGCTGTCCTATCTCAGTACTGGCAGCAAAAGAGATGGGGAAAAAAATGCTCAACCATCCTTCTCTCTTTCTTATTTTGCAAGTTTTGAGAAAATCAAAATGTAGGAATCAAAGCAAGAGCCAAATGTCCAATTTGATACAAGCCAGGAAAACTCAGTTTCAGGATGGAAAGAAACACAAGAGGTGGCTAGAAAGGTCAGGAGTGGCAGGTGAGAGATTGTAAAACCAGGCAGCCACACTGGGGAGCTTGACCTCACAGCCCAGGCTGACGCTGCTCCTTCAGTTCAGCCCTGTAACCCAGATGACCACTCGAAGCGGCCAGAAGATGGAGGGAACACCTCTCAAACCCCATACTAATCTGTCAGGCCACTTCCAAAGGATCCTCACTGGGGGTGGCGGGAAACTGAGGACACTGACAGCCAAGGCGCCAGGGCCTCAGAGCAGTGGGATCGAGGCTGTAAGAGAATTCTGTCTCCTAGGGAAATTCAAGTCTTTTATTTTTAATCTCTATATCCACTTTTTCTGAAGAGGGAAAACACCAACCCTCCTGCCTCCTGGATGGTGTGAAGACAGTCCACATGAAGCATTTCCACAGTCACTGTTCACGCAAAAGGGAAATAAAAATGTCTCCTGAAGTGCGGCGGCCATCTTATCCCAGCCCGGCCTGGATGTCTCCTGAAGTGCGGCGGCCATCTTATCCCAGCCCGGCCTGGATGTCTCCTGAAGTGCGGCGGCCATCTTATCCCAGCCCAGCCTGGGCCCGGTGGGCTGTCTCTCCCCCAGGTGCCAGGGAATCAGCAGTGCGTCGGCCAGAGGTGGGGGGTGCCCTGGACATTTTAACCCTCTGTCCCTCACCCCATGCTACTGCTCATAAGTAATAAGTTAGGGGTGTGAAGCCAGAATGTCAACCACTGTTGCTCGGACAGTGGCCAACCTGGAAGTACTCACGACCTGGGAGGAGGAGAAAGGAAGCAAGCGGAACAGGAACTTACTCAAAGTCCTCAAACTCCAAGTCGGTTCCCTCCACGGATGGACCCTGGCTGTCTGAGGAAGAGGAGGAGGCGGAAGAACGGAGGCGGTTCTGTTGGTAGCGCATGGAACGCTGGCGGATACTGTCTCTCCGTGACAGGTACTGGATCATTCTCTGGGCATAGTATGCAGCAGGAGATAATCTGAGAGAGACAGAAAGGGACAAACACAAACTAGCACTAATGTGGGGAATACTGTGGAAGAGAGTAAATCCAGCTCTCCCATCACATCTCCCTGCTGAGGCGAACTCCGGAGACATGAAAAGGAAAGGGCATTTAACTCACCAGGAGGTTTGTACTGCGCAATGTGCTTACCAGACTGCCTTATCTCGGAACAGAAATACTGGTGGTTAAAGAGGCTGTTTAATCAGTCATCATCTGATCAACAGCTGCCCCCTCCCACGAGTTTAACACTGGACTTTTCTTTTTGAGTTTCTCAAGGGACCTCTTTTAAACTTCTCAGGATGCCCTTTATAAAGATTTGCAGCTTTCCCCTAATCATCCATACTCAAAATATAAGACATGAAAGGGACTGCAGCTTCTTTCACTTTACAGGTGAGAAAACAGGCTGAGAGATGGTGAACCCAGGATGACTAAAGAAGGTGTCTTCAGGCATCACCTTCACCAGGACTCCTTTCTTCTCCAACAAATATCTACAGTTCCAGAACTGTCCTAGTTCCTTAAGATTATCTCTTTGAACTTCTTATCTCTCCTTTACAGATTATCCAGATATTTTAACACAGAGAAGGTATTCTGGTTAGAGACTGAGAGTAAAATATACTCAGGAGAAACAGAAAATGTGAAAGATGTGTCTGTTTCTTAAGACAGAGCATCAGAGGCTACATGGGCACTGAACAACACGGAAGACAGCAGTCACTCTCCTCCCTTACAATGGCTGTTCTCATAAGCAACTAATCTAGACCTGTATTCTGACTATGGTTGAGTATCTTCATACTCCATGAAAATATCCATGCCCTATACAATTTGCATAGTCCCTTCTTTCTCAAGTTTTTCCTCTGTCTTTCACAACACATATAATTTGAGGCTGTGAATTGAGAAAGTGAGAGTAGACCAATAACAGAAAAATGCTTTATATATATATATATATAAAGTGGATACTAAGCAATTTCAAGACTTTAAACCGGGCCAAGGCATACACTTCGATTCAGCAATTCCATTAGTGATTTTATCCTACAGAAAAACACAAGGATATGAAGATAAATATATAAATTGTTGGCACTAGTAAAAAACTAGAAACACCTCAAATGTCCATCAACAGATTAAAGAAATTATACCTATACAAAGAAACACTATGTAACAGTTGAAAAGAAAAAGTTATCCCTCTATATGCACAACAAAAGCCCTCTAAAATAAAAATTTAAGTGGGGGAAAATTAAAGAATGGTATGTATGAGTGTGTATATACATATATATATGTCTGTAATTAGAACAAAAAATAAAACACAGCAATCCTAATGAGGATTCCCAGGGACCTTAACTTCTACAATGTTTGAATATAAAAGGAAAAAAGCATCTTTTTTTAAAATGGAACTCTGGAAAAACTGATTGAGAATGGAAAAAGAAATACTTATATCCAAATGGTAGGAAAAGTATTTACAAACATCTTGCTGCCTGATCTTTCATTACTCTTGGACAAAGTAAGACTCTGGGCAAATCCTCAGTAAATCTACTCACTCAGACCAAAGAAGATCCTGCAGTTAACACGAAATAAGGCTGCCTCTGAAATGACTGTCATCACAGGTAGCATCCTTCTGACCAACCATCCGACAGACTTTCCAAAGAGGCCAGGACACAATCTTTGGAACTCAGAAGTCTGTGTTATGGGACAATATGTTGCCTTTGGCGCCTCTGATTCCAAATTATCTTTATACACTAGGTGGGCATGGAAGGTACAAAGGCCTTGGCCAAGATCATCAAAGTGTAAGAATTAACATCTCAACTTGTGGGACATTCATTGTCTCTTTGGGCATCTGGTCCCATGCATTTGGTGAGGATGAATCAAGAACCCTAAATTTTCAACAGACAGAAGTCAATACTGTCTCTACCAAATACACAGAAATCTTCCAGCAGAAATCAACTGCTGTTGGTTAAATTCTCAAGTTAATCAGACTAGAAAGGAATGAAAAACAGAAGTTTAAAGAAAAAATAAAGTTTTAAGAGGAGAATGAAGATTCTTTTTTTAGAAATGATACTGAGAAGTGACCACAAAAACACTTGTTCCTCAGTTGACAGCCTACTCTAATGGAAAAATCATATTAAGGCGAAAGAGGTAGAAATAATGTTGATGCTAACAATAATTAAATAAAGACTGCCCTTTTCTGTAGGGGTAAAAATTCAGCACTAGGTAACCTCAATTGTTTAATTTCACCACTGAACAGGAATTCCCTAAGCTATAAAACTATGCATCAGTGGTAAAGAAAAATGTATTCTTGGCACAATTCTTACATAGAAGTATATCCTAGTCTTGTGTTTTTAGGTATCTGAGGGAAGCTAAGTATCTGAATGCTGAGATGTCTCGTGAAGGTTTTGACCTATACATATTATGCAGGGTGAAGTCTAAGAGGAAAAAGAAATTAAAAAGCCAGTAATGAAGTAACAATCATCCTCCTACTAGAAAGCTTGATAATTATCAAACTCTGAAAGTGTTCCAAGTGAACATTTTAAATAACTCAAGTTTTCTTCAAGGAAGAATACTACCCCCCTCGGAAAAAAAACACAAACCTACTTTGCGTTTAAAGGGAAAATGTAAAAATACAAACACCATAAAGCCTGGCGTTTCTGTGATAAACATCTGAGTAGGAATAAACAACAAGTTTATTACATGAAAGGAGGACAAGTAATGGTCTTTATGAACCACTGTTAAACTTTGTCAGGTTAAAAATTCTGGGGTTGAGATTCTCATTACTGTCCTAAAAAAACAAACAAACAAACAAAAAAAACTGTTTCACAGCAAGAAGTTCTCTCAGTGTTTCAAAGAAATTGATTTATGCAAAACAATTCCTTCTCTTACTGAGCGCTTATTATTTTCAAATATGACTACAAACTAACTTCCTTGTTTCAGTCTTCATCAGAGTTATCTACCTGTTTTAAAATCATAAATCCCTGGTTCCCTGATCCTTGGACTGGCTATTTCTGGGATATGGACAAGGAAGTAATAGGATGATGGGGAATCTTTTCATTAGTATCTTAGAAAGAATGCTCAGAATCATGATGTTAACTGTGGTAACAACAAAATCATTCAATATCCTTGAAGTCAACTTGGTCTAAAGGTTCCAATCCTGACTTGAAATTCTTGATCTACAGCAAAGCTCACTTAGCCTTTTCTGACCCCCAGTGTTACCTTCAACCCCACCGTTATAAACTACCCTCTTCTTTTGGCAAAGCTTCGCAGTGTGCGCTCCGGAGTTGCTTAAAGAATGTGCAGGTCATCCCCCTTTTGGATCATTAACAGAATTATTAAGTCCAGCTGTGACATCCCCAAAGGGCTGCTCACCATAAATAAATATTATATATCAACTCAACACCCCATCCTTGGTCCTGAGTTACCAGTGTAAAGGTGGGCCTTAAACTCATTGAACTTTTTTTTTTAATCTCTTCAAGATCTTTTCAAAAGTCTGCTAATTAGTGTAAGGCGAGCTCTTTAATAACAGGCAACTTATTCTACTCAGTTACCCTTTGTCAGTCATTTCTTTCTTCACATAGTCTCCAAAAAGCCAACATCTGAATGACCTTGATTTCTGCCTTCTGATGTTCTAAATTCTCTCCCAAATGAGGATTTTTTGGTTTGTTTTTAATTCGTTACGTGATTTCCCTATTAATAAAAACTGTCGTTCCCCTTTTGGCTGTCCCTCTGGATGGTAACGGCAGAAAAGAAATATCCTATGACTCTGCCGATGACAAAAGGGATGAGGGCTCGTTATAACCCTCTGCCACCAGAGGCGCTGTTCACTTACCTGTAACACTTCCCCATCACCTGAACCACCTGTCTCAAAACTGTACCTGAAGAGTCAAAGAGCACCAGGACCAGAGAGGCACAGGACGGGGCTTCCACCAGCTAGGCAACCCCAAGGGCAGCCCCTCCCCCCACCTGGTGCCATCGCTCACTTTAGCCTTACCTCGCTGGGTCTGGGTAAATTGGGTGCTCTCTGGATCCTGCTCCATCATAACGGGATAAGGAAATGAGGGAAGACTCCAGCAGCCTCCTAGCAGAGATTAAAAAGATGGCAATAATCCCTGTCAATTACCAACTCAGAGGTCATTCATAAGGAAAAATGGGGGAGAGAGATAAATAACGTCCCCCTTTGCGGCTAGCTGACATCTCTTGTCTGGGCTCGCATCCGTCCTACAAGCAATCAGAGGCGTAAGGATATGAAGCGCCCCAGAGCGCCCACACTGGATATGGCCACTGTATGATCCTCAATACTGCTCTTCTGTGAGAAATGAACAAGTGCTTTAGAGACATAATCTTATTTTTATTTGCAGTGCCTCCAGCAGACAAACAGGAGGTCGGGATCAACATGAGAGAGGAGAAAGAGGCATACCCAGAGATTACCGTGGAGCGCCAACGTTTTATTTTGGTGCTCAGATCCCCCTTATCCTCATCCACATCCCATTATCTTCTAGGCATTCTGCTCTGCCCACACCCTTTGTGTGAGTACCCTCTAGGGATTTCTTGGTGGTTTAGTTGCCAAGTTGTGTCCAACTCTGACCCCATGGACGCTAAGCCCTCCAGGCTCCTCTGTCCGTGAAATTCTCCAGGCAAGAATACTGCAGAGGGTTGCCATTTCCTTCTTAACAACTGATAAAAAAATATTTAATTATATAATCTAGCCCAGCTATCAGTTCAATGATCATATGTGTTAATTTACTGAGCATTTTTTTAGTGCCAGGCAATACTAAGCACTTCACATGTACTTCATTTAACCTCACCGCAGCCTGGAAAAGTAAGCATTACTACACAAAAAGGAGATCAACGGGCCAAGGAGTTAAGTGTATTGCATGGCAGCACACCACTACTGAGTGATAGCACCACAACTCCAGGGAAGGCGTGTCAGCTACAAAATGCTTCAAATGACTATGCACACGAATCCACTCTGAGTCCAAACTAGAATGTGGATCCAGCATCACTGGCTCTTTCTCTTTCTCTTTTTTAAAGGGACACCAGAAATTTGGACTTCTGCACGAAGTCTCCTGTTAAGTTTTACTAAAATATTTTTCTTCCTTTTTGTATGGGAAGGGCCAGTTAAAACACATCTGATAAACATGGCTCGGGGTCCCCCAGTTTGCCATGTCTGCCACACTGCTTCCCAACTCCAATGTGCCTTGGCAGCCAATCAAGCTCCTGCCATGGAACATGTTTCCAAGGAAGAAATGCACACTGTTCCCCTCCGGCAGCATCTTGCCTGGCTCTCCCAGGAGCAGGTCTCCGGCTCCCTGCCAGACTCTTCTTTAAAGCAGATCTGCAGGATAAGGACAGCAGCTACCAATCTTTTCCAATTGAGTTAATTCAATTCACTGTTAGTAAAACCAGCTGGCTTTAGGTAGAGTCGTGTGCAGTCACTTTATCCCAGCGACTGGCTCACCGTAGCCTTTTCCCTAACAGTCTGGGGAAGAGAGAACAGCAGAGGCCTGTCAGCCTGGCTTGCTACCCTTCCCACCCAGGACAGCCAAGTGTCACATCATGTTTCTGATCTACACAAGGCTTATCATCCCCATGCTTAAGACAAGTTAAACAATCCCACCCCTGAAGGGAGAGAACACAGTGAAACCAATGAGGAAGAGAAGAAAGCAATAAAACACTTCTCTGTGGTTGGAAATCTGAATCTTCAATGATATCACTGTTTACAGCAGCAGAGATTCTGTGTTGCATCAATTGTAAGACATGCTTTTTCCCCCCACATTTTAACATGTCTGAAATAGGGATACATCTTATAATTGTGTGACACAGTTTAATTGGCAGGATTTTTTTCTTTCATAGGCACACATAAGATAAGAGCATGTGTTTGAATCTTGAAATATGGGATGTTTCTGAGAGGAGGGGATAGAGAGGCACACAGACTAGAAAAAGAAGCAAAGTAGAATTTTGAGAACAGTATCAATCTAGGCCATCATATAAGGTGGTGCTAGCGGTAAAGAACACCCCTGCCAATGCAGGAGACACAAGAGACGTGGGTTCGATCCCTGGGTCGGGAAGATCGCCTAGGGGAGGGCATGGCAACCCACTCCAGTATTCTTGCCTGGAGAATCCCATGGACAGAGGAGCCTGGTGGGCTACAGTCCATAGGGTCGCAAACAGTTAGACATGATGGAAGCGACTTAGCATGCACGCACGTTCACTACTAATAAATTTATGCCATAGGAATTAGGTGGGAGCTGAAGAACAGAAGCAAGATCTGGGAGCAGGTGACTGTCTTGGAACACCCAGAAGCTTGTTCCATCCCAATGGGTTCTGGACTGAGTCTTGAGTGTCACTGAGCCCTGCTGTGTTACCCTCCAAATGGCTGCTTCATAAGCAGAGGCCCTTTGACAAGGGGCACCCTCCAGAGTAAACCAGCGTATATCCTTCTTTAAAATGACTCTGCCCAATTAGGAGGCCAATGTTACCCACTACTCTGCCAAGGCAGTGACAGCATTCAGAGAAATTAGATGAGTTTTTAGACATGCTGTAAAGGAGACTCTTGAGCCAGAAGAGCTTGGGTTAGGTCATTTCAATTTTACTGGTTCTATTTCATAATCCCACAAACTCTACTCTCTACCCTAAATTCCAATCTTAATTCGGAAGACTTCTTAAAACAGAGTTACACCAAAATGTTAAGTTTTGTCTCTGGGGAGTCCCTGATGAGGTTCTTTTAGAACATATACCCCCTATACCTACTTACTAGAATCTGTTGGCACCATTTGCTCCCAGGCAATACAGTGGACTGGCAAGTCATACATACATGGCATTTTAACTCTAATACACAAAATCAGGCGAGCCAATTACTATGAAGAGCCCCCCCAAACATGTATCACTGATGAAACATTAAGCTCTCTACAGTTACAACACAAACACTATCTGAAGGATTAAAAAAGGCTGTTACAATTGGTGTTGAATAAAGAAAGAACTAGAGTGACTAGACAAGTAAATATCACCACCTCTCCTAAGAAACTCAAAGAAAGATCTTTGTCTCCCACAGTCAGCTTCTTGCCAAGAGCCATCAGTGGGGAAATGACGCAAGAGAATGGACAGAATGGCAGCTGAATGCCTTCTGCTCTGGACACTGTGAACTTCACTTGACTTAACGGTTAATCAAGCAGTTCAGTAATAAGAAATCAGGTAGGACTCAGGAGGGCTCAGACAAGTTGAAGTTTGAAGGTACCACTTCATTCTGACCTGTTAACTCCAGTTAGAAATGTTTTAAAGAGTCACTGAAGCTACGACAGAGGAAAAAAAAACTCTTCTTCACAAGTTTGCCTAGTTTATTCTCTAAGCCAGTGGTGTTCAAGTGAGGTACACACGGGCTGTGCTATTTTGATCCACTGGAGAACAGGAAGAATATTAGAACATTTGATTTAAATGTATAACCACAATGTGTATCACACACACACATACACACAAGTGCTCAAAAGCTTTTTACTAACAGAAGTGTTTCTCTTTAAGTCTAAAGGCCACTGTTCTATCAAACTACACACTACTTTAATAAAATTCAATATTTAACACAATAATCACAAACATAAAATATTAAAACTAAACAAATAAAAGCATAATCATATTCATATATAGATACAGCAAAAGAGAAAATAATACAGAAAATGTGGTAAAATGTTAACATACAGTGAATGTGAGTGAAGAGTGTAACGGGAATTCTTTGCACTATTTTTGCAACTTTTCCACAAGTCTGAAATTATTTCAAAATTTAAAACATCAAATATACAAAATCTAAAAGTAAACCACTGAAAACTAAAGAGAAAACTACTCATTTGCAAAAGAATTACTCACTTCTTAAAAAGACTTTCTTCAAAATAGCAAATTGCCTCTAAAAAGCAGGTTTGGCAAACTACAGGCATTCGGCCAGCTGCCTGCTTTTATAAATAAAGTTTTATCCAAACACAGCCATAACCATTCATTTAAATATTGTCTGTGACTGCTTTGCAGCTAGGAAGGCAGAGTTGAGTAGTCTAGATAGGGATAGGCCTATAATAAGCCTCTAATACTACTGCCTAGCCCTTTACAGAAAAAAAAATCCGCCCATTCATGCTCTAAAGTATTTGCTTATATAAAATCCCTTGAAAGAGAAGGTGAAGTCACTATGGAAGGGAACAGAAAAACTTAAAATCAAAGTATTACACACTAGAGTAAGTCATCAAAAATTAACATTACGCCCTACTAAAATCATAAGTCAACAGGAAGACAATTTAAGCTACAAAATTTCTAACATTTTATATGAATACAACTATTTCTTCCTACCTTAATTAATACCCTAATCTGTACAAGGGTTCCGCAGATCTGCTGTTATCCTTTGATGACTAAGAAAACAAAACAAAAAAAATAGTAGTAGAAGAAAGCTCTGGAAAAGAACAAAGTTGTCAGGGCAGATGAGATGGGTCATCCAAAAGGAAAGAAACTTTCTTTCAAATTCACTGGATATTAGGATTGAGAAGCAAGAAGTCTGGGTAACAGTCTAGACAGAATAAACAAGCCAGGGACAACTCTTCCTTAATAAACAACTATATCCTAAAGATACGCTTTTAACTGGTTGTCAGATCACATAGAAAATCAACAAACTAAAGCCAACAAACATGTACAGACTTCTCCAACACTAGAAACAATCAACTGCTAAAACTCTTATATACTGATAAGGACAACTGCTCCTAGGAGCTACTAAGATGCCACTGGTGCCCCACACCTAAAGAGTCATTTCCCAGTCTGGCTCTGGTGTGTGGGTGACATCTGCTAGTCCAGTTCAGGGGAGCCAAACTCAAAGGAATAACTCCCTTCTGCTTAGGGAATAAACTCCAAATTCTTCAGCTTGGCACTCAAAGCTGTGCAGTCCAATTTCTCATTCCTTCTGAACATACTATATGCTCCGGTCCAGTGGTTTTCAAACTTTTTGGTCTCAGAGTTCCTTTAACTCTTGAGAAAAAAAATTTATTGGAGTAAAGTTGATCTCCAATGTTGTATAGTTTCAGGTGTACAGCAAAGTGAATCAGTTATACATATATCCACCCTTTCTCTGATTCTTAACCCATATAGGCCGTTACAGAGTATTGAGTCGAGTTCCCTGTGATACACAGTAGGGCCTTATTAGTTAATCTGTTTTATATACAGTTAACACTCTTAAAAATTATTGAAGACCCCAAAGAGCTTTTGCTTATATGGGCTTTATCTACCAACATGTATTATGAAAGTGAAAGTGAAGTCGCTCAGTCGTGTCCGACTCTTTGTGACCCCATGGACTGTATGTAGCCCATCAGGCTCCTCCGTCCATGGGATTTTCCAGGCAACAGTACTGGAGCGGGTTGCCATTTCCTTCTCCAGGGGATCTTCCCGACCCAGGGATCGAACCCGGTCTCCCGCCTTGTAGACAGATGCTTTTACCATCTGAGCCACCAGATTAAAACTGAGAAAAATGGAATACACAAGCACAAAGAGTGAGACAGACAAAGACTATCCCAGCATTGTTATAAAGACAGCTTTGACCTCAGGGACCCCAGGCCACACTTTGAGAACTGCTACTCCAGCTGCACTAAACACACCCCCCACTATTTCACCCGTTTTTAGTTTGGCCATTCCTTCTTTCTGGAAAGCTCTTCCCCATCTCTGCCTATAAAAGTCCTTCAAAGCTCAAATATCTGACTCCTCTGGTCAGAAGCTTACCCTCGCTTCCCTCAGCCCCCGTAGCAGTTGAACCCTCTCTTAAAAGGCCTTCCCCCAGTCACTTGGTACTGCAGTTCCTTACATCTTCTTGTTTCTACCACTGGACTACAAGCTACATGAAAGCAAGTACTGGATCCAAGTCATCTTTTTATCCCCATTAAAACTCATATCCTAATGAACACACAAAAGGAAGCCAGTAAATATCTAAGGAGAGTAAATCAGCAAGACTAAGCAGATTTGGAAAAATAAGCAAGAACATATATCTGATTGCCCATCATTGACCCCGTGCCTTTCAGACAAGGTTTCTAGATGTCCAAAACCTCACACAGAAATTCCTGAAGGAACTAGTTTCTCAGAAACTGCTGACATCAGCCTTCACCCCTCGGGTCACTTAAGCCACTCAGGTTAAAGTGCTGACATGTTTGTCCTGACAAATGCAGTGCAGCCTGGTCCCTGGGAGGCTTATTAAATCATAAAGTCAGAGGCTGGCTACTTGCCTGGGAAACTACCACTGTTGCTCCCCGACAGCTTATTGCCAAAAGAGAGCTCGCAGGGGAAAGAGGGCAGTGTTTTCAGGGGCGTGAAGGGGTGGGAGGCCAAAGAAACTTGGATACACTACTGCCTTCTTCACTTCTGCATCCTGCTCTGCAAGCCCCAGATCTCTGCCTCAGTGCATGCCAGGGCTGGGAGATGACAAGCCCTTATTCTTCATAAAAAATAATTGTGTGTTCTGAAACGACACCTCTATTATGATTTCCAAATTGACATCTCTGCTTTACAGCGGAGGCATCTAAGCCTCCCCATTTCACACAGTGGCAATTATCATTTAAGTTATCCAACTGTAGGCACTCATCTGATCCCTGTAGGGCCCCCAAGTTCTAGGGGGTACACTTGATGCAGCTGCCAGCAGGGCCCGCCAGGCGATTCCTGCCCCTGCTGTGGGGCAGACCAAGGCAAGGCAGCGCTGCTAGAAGGCTGCTGCTGCTGCTGCTAAGTCGCTGCAGTCGTGTCCGACTCTGTGCGACCCCACAGACGGCAGCCCACCAGGCTCCCCCGTCCCTGGGATTCTCCAGGCAAGAACACTGGAGTGGGTTGCCATTTCCTTCACCAATGCATGAAAGTGAAACATAAAAGTAAAGTCGCTCAGTCGTGTCCGACTCTTAGCAACCCCATGGACCACAGCCTACCAGGCTCTTCCGTCCATGGGATTTTCCAGACAAGAGCACTGGAGTGGGGTGCCAGTGCCTCCTCCAGCTAGAAGGCTAAGTTCGGGGGAAAACAGACACGCAACAGAAAGAGCGAGCGCACAGGGCCCATTGAGTGGCTCAGCCTTATTTTACCACCATCAGGCATAAACAATTCACAGGGCTCACAGCAAAGGCTTTTTACCAGAAAAGCTTGAAAACATCTTTACAAAACATTAACGTATTCCTCAGTGTCTCCCTGCAGTGAGCAATAGATGGCAAAACATCAGAGCAGAGCATAGTCACAGACACCAAGAGGGAAGAAGCCGGAAACAATTCATACGGGATGTGCAACCGTGTGTCTCGCTGCACAAAAGTCTTGCCTGAAAAGTCAGCTAGATCCCTCCGCAAACATTTGACCCTCTGCTAACTGTGAGGCCCGCAGGTATTTTTATTTTTAAATAAATTTTATTCTATATTGGAACATAGTTGGTGGGTTATTTTTAATACATTTGTAAAAAGATTGGTTAGTGCTATACTTAGCTCCTGTGTATCCTCAACACACCACACTATAGGTATGAAACTTCCATGTACAATAAAAATTCACTTTTGTCAGCATCTGAACTCAAAGGTCCAAGGTCATCTACATGGACATGTTTATGCTGTCCCCAATTCTTTCTTTGGGAGACTTGGGAGGTGGGCCCACAGATCAGACATTTTTAAACTAGGAACTTAGATCAGAGGCTTTTCACCAAAGGATAAGTAGGATCATATCAATGACAAGTTCCACAGCTGGTTCTGATATTCATGTGCTAACAAGCAGCAGCTATGACATGCAAGTGTGGACTTTAATTAAGAGGCAGTATATCCTACTTGACTGGTTTCCCCCAAAATCAAGAAGACATTTACAGAATTCAATAATCCTGGAATTCTCAGCTAATTTTATTCAGAATAACAGATAATTCCAAAAAAAGTCTACCTCTAGACCTACTAATACTACAAAGGCTGCAGGATAGAATCATTGACGGCTTTAATAACAGCAAACCTTGTACATTTCTTCTCAAACAATTTTTCATATTCACACTCCTGATCTGAAATTTTAAAACCCTCAACGAAGGTTGTTTGTTCCACGGACCTGGGTATACTGCAAACACTGTACTCTATAATACGAAGTAAAACCTTAGGGTCAACATCAGGATGGCAAAGAGAAGTTAGTAAATGAAGCCTAACAAGAGAATGAGGAAAAACGGAATGCACAGTGGGCTGGGGCATTTATTAACCAGACGCCAAGAGGCAGCCTTCCTGGCGCATGTCTGTTCAAGTAATGAGGTTTCTGGAGTCTATAGAAATAGAAAGGAGGGCAGAGATTCCAGCTGGGCCCCCAAACAATCCACTGTTAGCCCTGGAGCTAACCCGAAGCTCAGAGTACAATCACTTTTCTTATATCCTGGGTTCACACTGAACTGCTTCTCTTAGTGACATTCAATTTTCACTGATTCGCCTCTGGGAATATACTACTTGCCCTTCCACCCTGATCCTGACTTCAGCAACCCTCCTGATTCCCTCTGGACTGAGCATCTGACTCCACTGGAATAATCTCTCTACCATTTCCCTGTCTAGACAACACGAAATTGTCATAAATGACACCTAAAGTACAATTAGGAGAAAAACTGCAATTCCCACTCTCCACCCCCGTTTTCCAAAAGAACTGCACAAGCACACCAATCAGCTCTTCCATGAAGATTAACTCCACGGAGCCCGGAGGCCATTTAACTCACGCGCCAAATGTTATGCATCCCCCTCCGCTCCACTGTAATTTGAAGATGCAAATTGTCTTCTTTCCACTAGCACTAATGGTTATAATCTCAGAGATGTGAATGCCTGCAGAATCGATACCTGTGTAAAAAGTCCTTACAAACACTTGATCCAGCTGCATTTTATTTAGCAGAAATCAGACAAAAGCAAAAAGACAGGGCGAAAAAGGAGAGAGACAATGAGAGAAAGGCAGGACTCAAGAGTATCAGAACCAGGCAGCATGATTATAACAATTATAAAAAATAAGACAGTTTGAAGCCAGTGCAAGCTCTTTGTGAAATACGGTATCAAAAAACAGCCAAGGTCAAAGGACAGAAAATCATGAAATACCTTATCAATGGTTTTCAGTGGGAAGGGGTGTCCCCCAGGGGACCTATATCGAGAGACATTTTTGGAAGTTCAAACTGCGTGGGGGGAGTACCCTAGTACCTAGTGGCTAGAGGTCAGGGCGCTGCACCCTAAGATGCAGAGGACATTCCTCCCCAACCCCCGACAAAGAGTCATCCGGCCTGACATGTGGACAGTGCTGCTTTTGAGAAACCCTCTGATATGTCTTAATACTCTGAGATTAATGAAGGGAAGCTCTGAATAACTAATATATGAGGAAAGTCAATGCTTTAGCTTTAGAAACAAATTGCAGTTTAACTCGTGATCTTGGGTCACTTATTAGCTGTGTGACCTCTGGCAAGTTCATTATCCTCAGCGTCCAAATTTAATGGGAAATGCCTATTTCACAAGGTTGTTATGATTAAGTAAGAACATTAGTAGCCAGTACACAGCCTAATAAATAGTGATTTTTTTTTTCTTCCCTGGATGACAATTTCTAAAAGTATCTGCAGGGAACACATGGCCACCCAAGTCACTATTCCTAAAAAGGGGGTTTCCTAGAAAGACATGTGTTGAGGAAGGACCAGTTCTATAAAGTCATAAACATGGGTATCTCAGCCCTAAGAATCACATGAGCCTCACCCAAATAAACCAACAAGAGCAGTCAGTCAACCAACCACCGATTTGGCTGTTGGTCCATCCAACCACTGATTCAAACCACAAATACTTATTGAGTGTTTTATTATTGGGTATACAGTAGTATATAAAATGGACACGGTCTCTGAAGCAGCTAGTATCTGAAGAGGGACCAAAGAACAATGCTTCTTGGTATCCTTGCCCCGTGGGGTCTCCTCTCGCACTGAATGTAGACTAGCCTGTTATTTGCTTTAATCAAGAGAACGCGGAGAGTTCTGGGTCTAAGCCTTGCTGAGAGCTGATGGCTTCCCTTTCCTCCCTCGTGGAACTGTCACTTTTGGAAGCCCTAAGCTGTTACATTAAAAGTCTGGCTATTCTGCTGGAGAGGCCACAAGGAAAGAGTCCTTGAGAGGCCTGGCTGTTCTAAATGCGCTTCCGGTTGACTCGAGAGAGAGACCCCAAGCAAGACCAGCAGAACTTCCCAACTGACATCCCTTCTACCCAAAGAACAATGAAAGATAATAAATTTGCTATTTTAAGTCACTAGGTTTTTTTGGTTTTTGGTTATGCATCAGCAGACGAATGAAACGGGTTCTGATCTCTAGAACTTTTAAGCGACAACAGCAGCATAAAAAGTTAGCTTGTGTGTGTTAGTTGCTTAGTCGTGTCCGACTCTTTGCAACCCCACAGACTGCAGCCCACCAGGTCCCTCCGTCCATGGAATTCTCCAGGCAAGAGTACTGGAGTGGGTTGCCATTTCCTTCTCCAAAAGGAACTATAGAAAGAAAGAAAGTGAAGTCGCTCAGTCGTGTCCGACTCATTGTGACCCCATGGACTGTATGTAGCCTACCAGGCTCCTCCATCCATGGAATTTTCCAGGCAAGAGTACTGGAGTGGGTTGCCATTTCCTTCTCCAAAAAGTTAGCTTAGAAGCCTAAATTAATCGCACTGGTACTCAAGGGAACTTCGGCTACCAAAACAGAACACTAAACAAGACATTTGGAAACAGACCTTAAACAATAAAACTCAGGGCAAACTTGCTCACTGTGTCCAAAGCATGAGGTCTTGGTTGTGGTCAAAAGGGTCAATGTCAAAAGAAAGACTTTCTGCTCTTTTCTACCTGTCCCAGTCAGGCTCTAACTCTGAACACACTTCTGCCCTGGATGGCTCGCTCTCAATACAGAAGGCGCCCTTAGAACTTGGGAAATTAAGGCTGTTTGTACTCCCTCTCTTATCAAGAGGCAGAACCAGTTTCTTTTGCACGTATCATTATAATAGAGTGCAGGAAAAATGAAGATAATATTCCATTCCCCTGCTATGAACCAGACCATTTTCTGTATTATTGCACTTTCTAAAATAGAACCTTATTGTGTTGGCTGCAAGTGACTAATGGGAGTAACTAGCACCAGCGCTATCACAACAGCCGTTCCTTAGCCTCTCTTTATGGCACCTCACTTTTTTATGTACTTGGTTTACTTCAATTTTATATGGTGAGATTTCACAAACACACCACGAAGGCTGAAGTCTTGGGGATAAAAAAAAAAAAGGATACTAACACAGAAAAGAAAATGACCTGTAGGATATGTGTCACAGCAAAAGGAGTTTTTTTGTTGTTGTTGTTTAGGGGCTTTTTTTTTCTGTTTGTTTTTTGAGCAGAGTGATAACAGAGAAAAGAGAGAAGAGCTGGCATCTCTTGAGCATCTAAATATGTAAAAGCAAACTGACGCTTAACTCATTTAACCTGCGTCACAACAACTTTAAAATGGAGGAAACTGAGGTTCAGAGAGGATCCTTAACCTCCTCAGGGTCACAGAATAGGGCCAGAATTTGAATCCAAGGTTGCTCAAATTCAATCTCTTCTATTAGAATCTGTTGCAAGAAAAGAAAAGAGGGGGAACGTAAGGAGATTATGAGTTAAAGCAACACCGCATCACACATGGGACAGGAGGAAAAGGAAAAACAAAGGTGGTGGATGACGCAAAGGAACCTTAGTGCACTACAGAGACTTAGGGTTGAGACAGTGGTTGTGATGTGAAGAGTTTCTAGACGGTCTAGGACTTTCCTGATGGTCCAGTGGTTAAGAACCCGCCTGCCAATGTAGGGGACATGGGTTCAATCCATGGTCCGGGACAATTCCACGTGCTGAGGAGCAACTAAGCCCATGTGCCACAACTACTGAGCTGGCGCGCTGCAACTACTGAAGACCATGTGCTCAAAGGCCTGTGAGCCTCAACTACCGAATCTGTGTGCTTCAACGACTGAAGCCCGAGTGCCTAGAGCCTGCGCTCTGCAACAAGAGAAGGCATCGCAACGAGGAGCCCTCACACTGCAACACAACTAGAGAAAACCTGTGCAGCAACGGAGATCCACTGCAGCCAAAAACAAATTAAAAAATAATTATAAGAATAAATCAATAAATAATAAGAGTTCCTAGATGGTCTAAAACGGTGCTCTCTAACTTGGTGCATATCAGAATTATCTGGAGAGCTTATTAAAAACAGACTGCGTGCCTCCTACCCCCAGTTTCTGATTCAGTAGGTCTGTAATGAGCCCAGAAACTCACATTTCTAACATCAGCAGGAGTTGCTGATGTTCCTGGTCTGAGGACCACACTTTGAGGACCACTGGCCAAAGATCGCACAACAAACACATTCTCATAATCGGACACCTCTCCCCCACCCCCACATACAAATAGTACCATCACATCCAAGCTTATCACATCCAAAATAGTACTATCTAACACAGCTGTCAAATTTAGTTGCTCTAGGAGGGTCTAAAAATTCAGCAACTCTTTGTAAATCAACTATACTTCAATTAAAAATTAAAATAAAAAAAAATTAAATAAAAACTAAAAAAAAAAAAAAAAAAAATCAGTAATTCTGTCAGGACGACCATTATAGCAATGGTCCTTTGCCTTCAAGGAGTAACAGAAAATGAACAGTCAAGCTTCTGTCTCAATTTTGAGAAATCGCAAGAGACAGTATGAAAACGAATCAGAAAAGCATGCAGAAAAGAAAGTGCTGTACTTCTGGGAAAACACACTTCTGAAGTTAAAAAAAAAAGGGTTCCTTTTTGTTTTAATTTTAAAGATTTACAACTGCTAAAAGGGAAATTAAGAAAAAAAACTCCTACTTATAATAGCAACAAAACGAATCAACTATGTAGTAATAAACTTAACCAAAGAGGTAGAAGATTTATACACTGAAAACTATACAACACCACTGAAAAACATTAATGAAACAATAGAAGGACATCCCATGTTTATGGATTAGAAGACTTAATATTGTTTAAATGTCCATAATACCCAAAGCAATCTACAGATTCAATGAAATCTCTATCAAAATCCCAATGGCTTTTTTTTTTTTTTGCAGAAAGAGAAAAAAAAAATTCTAAAATTCATATGGAATCTCAAAAAGAGTTCTGACTAGTGAAATAATCTTGTGAAAGAGGAACCTAGCTGGAAGCCTAACACTTCCTGCTTTCAAATCATACTGCAAAGCTACAGTAATTAAGACAGTATGGTACTGGCATAAAGATAGACATATAGACCAATGGAATAGAATAGAGAACCCATATATAAACCCTTGTGTATATGGTCAAATGATGTTTGACAATGAGGGCAGGAAAGCCTTTACAAATGGTACTGAGAAAACTGTCTATCTACATGCAGAAGAATAAAGATGGACCCTTATTTTATGCCACAGGTAAAAATTAACTCAAAATGGACTGAAAACCTAAACATATGACCTAATACTATAAAACTCACAGAAGAAAATATAGAGGGGAAGTTCTATGACATTGGAATGGGCAATGATTTCTTAGATATGACACACAAAAAACACTGGTAATAAGAGTAAAAACAGACAACTGGGACTACATCAAATTTTTAAAACTTAAGCAAAGGAAACAACAGAATAAAAAGGCAAACTACAGAACAGGACAAAATGTAAGCTATTTATCAGATAAAGGGTTAATATCCAGAATATATAAAGAACTCTAATAAGTTAAAAACAACCAAAAACCCAATTGTAAAAAATAGGCCAAGGTCTAGAATAGACATTTATCCAAAGAATATATACAAATGGTCAACAAACATATGAAAAGATGCTCAACATCATTTATCATCAGGGAAATGCAAATAACCCACAATGACATATGAATATTAAGATGCAGCTCTCCCAAAGGAAAAAAACAAACAAACAAACCCAAAACAGAAAATAACAATTCTGATGAGGATGTGGAGAAATAGGAACTCTTGCACACTGTTGGTAGAACTGTAAAACTGTGCAGTTGCTATGACAAACAGCATTGCAGTTCCTCAAAAAATTGAGAATACCATATAACCCAGCAATATCACTTCTGAGTATATATCCACAGGAATTGAAAGCAGAATCTCAAAGAGACATTTGAACACTCATGTTCACTGCAGAATTATTCACATAGTCATGGTGTGGAAGCAACCTAAAGGTCCATACATAGATGAACAGATAAAGCAAATGTGGTATATATACACGACTGGGAATACCAGACCATCTGACCTGTCTCTTGAGAAACCTGTATGCAGGTCAGGAAGCAACAGTTAGAACTGGACATGGAACAACAGACTGGTTCCAAATAGGACAAGGAGTACGTCAAGGCTGTATATTGTCACCCTGCTTATTTAACTTATATGCAGAGTACATCATGAGAAACGCTGGGCTGGAAGAAACATAAGCTGGAATCAAGATTGCTGGGAGAAGTATCAATAACCTCAGATATGCGGATGACACCACCCTTATGGCAGAAAGTGAAGAAGAACTAAAGAGCCTCTTGATGAAAGTGAAAGAGGAGAGTGAAAAAGTTGGCTTAAAGCTCAACGTTCAGAAAACTAAGATCATGGCATCTGGTCCTATCGCTTCATGGGAAATAGATGGGGAAACAGTGGAAACAGTGTCAGACTTTATTTTATTGGGCTCCAAAATCACTGCTGATGGTGACTGCAGCCATGAAATTAAAAGACGCTTACTCCTTGGAAGGAAGGTTATGGCCAACCTAGACAGCATATTTAAAAGCAGAGACATTACTTTGCCAACAAAAGTCCATCTAGTGAAGGCTATGGTTTTTCCAGTGGTCATGTATGGATGTGAGAGTTGGACGGTGAAGAAAGCTGAGCGCCGAAGAATTGATGCTTTTGAACTGTGGTGTTGGAGAAGACTCTTGAGAGTCCCTTGGACTGCAAGGAGATCCAATCAATCCATCCTAAAAGAGATCAATCCTGGGTGTTCATTGGAAGGACTGATGTTGAAGCTGAAACTCCAATACTTTGGCCACCTCATGCGAAGAGTTGACTCATTGGAAAAGACCCTAATGCCGGGTAGGATTGGGGGCGGAAGGAGAAGGGGACGACAGAGGATGAGATGGTTGGATGGCATGACCAACTCGATGGACATGGGTTTGGGTAGACTCCAGGAGTTGGTGATGGACAGAGAGGCCTGGCATGCTGCAATTCATGGGGTCGCAAAGAGTCGGACACGACTGAGCGACTGAACTGAACTGAATATTATTCAGCTGTTTAAAAGGAGGAAATCCTGTCATATGCTACAACATGGAAGAACCCTGAAGACATTATGCTAAGTGAAATAAGCCAATCACAAAAAGACAAACGCTGCATGATTCCACTTACATGAGGATCTAAAGCAATCAAACTCATAGAAAAATAAAACTGAATTGTGGTTGCCAGGGAAGGTGGGAGGGGGAAATGAGAACTGTTCACTGATCATTTCACTCTTGCAGGGAGAAACACTTCTAGAGATCTGCTGTACAACTCTGTGCATAGACTTAACAAGACTGTACATTAAAAAATTAAGAGGGTAAATTTATGTTATTATTTTTTTTAATCACAGTAAGTAAAAAGACCCAAAAAATAGGTTACACTTGCCATCATAACAAAGAAAAGCAGAGGCGAAGTGACCCAAAGAGACAGCAGGGAGATAGAGGAAATCTGAGAAACGTGTATGAACATGTGGAGGGAAGGAAAAAAGTAGAAGAGGCAAAAAGATTCAAACTCATACTCTGTGATGCAGCAAAGGAAAAGGGCACCATGTTAACAAGCTGCAACTCTTCTTCTATGACATGGTCATACTTCCAGCCTTTGACTCCTTTATTATTACAATCTTCTACTCCTGCTCCTAACTTGATATTTAATTTTCTGGCAGGCTGACATCCAAATCAACCGACCTTTTTGCTGAAACCCACGCCTCTGTCCAAGGCACTCTGCTCACAGAGAGAGGTGCAGACGGTCTTGTCCAAGATTTTACACAAGTCCATCATTAAAGGAAGGTTACTTTCACACTGCATAACCTGACATGACAGACATCCGCGCACTCAACTGTGTCCCAGCCAGCAAATGAGCCTGGCACCCCCCCTTTCCCTCTTTGGAAACAGAGGAGGAGTTTATTAACTGTTGCTATTGAAAAAAAAAGTCAGGTGAGGAGGTTGTCGGCATGTCAGCCTACAGCCAGCAGGGGCGCCCTTGGTGGGTGAATTAGGCAGGAGGGGTGGGTAGAGAGAGTCCTGCCGTGTCCAGTGCCTCCCCCTGGTGGAGCTAAGTGGTAGGGAACGTAAGAAGGCTTGCTTTAGCTAATGAAGGCAGTAGGAACCAACACAAAATTGGAATTAAGCAGGAAATGGAACTGGATGAGGTCCATTTTTGTGTTTTTTCTATAGAATCCAGAAATCTAGATTTATGTAGAAAAAACCCTGAAAATTTTAGTAATAGTGTGAGTGCCAAACAAATGTATCTGAAGGCTATTCTGCAATCTCTGGGCTAATGTTACAGACCCACCCACTAGAGCCAAATCTGCTCATGTGAACACATTGTCCGGTGCTTCCAAGAAGGAGCAGATGATGTAACTGGAACCCCCCCAACTCCACCCCATCAATATATAAGAAACCCAAGAGGAGGGGGAGAAGCTACCTGCACAGCTCTAATGAGCTGGGACCGATCACAATAAGCAAAATACATTCTGCAAACAGAACCCCATACACCTGGTGTTATTGTCTTCAGCAAACCCCTCCAACGCATACCTTAGAGCTCTACTCTGGACAGGTCCAGCAGAGAAGGGGATCTGAGGGGGTAAAAGAGTACATGGGAAATTGCTCCAAATGTATTCTGCAGCACACACAGAGATCCCACCGGAGTCCCTGCAGCACTCCAGCACGCCCAACTGACAGAAGCGATGACACCTCTTCAGGTTCTCCGTGTATATATACAAAGCACACAGCCTGCTCTACACCACTCAGCCCCAGAGAGAGGGATGATGGGGGATAATTGACATCAGCCCAACAGGTGCTGATCTGACCTCCAGGGGGGAAGGGCTGTCTGTGGAGCCCACTTTGCCTGGAGGACCTGGAGGCTCACACCCTCCCCAACACCAGGGCAAGCCTCCTCACTTGCTGACGATTCCCAAGATGGATATGGAACAAGGTTAGAAAACCTTGCTTCCGGGCAGAAAGCAGAGGAAACAAAGAAATTCTTCCTGCACTTAAGCCTGCTCTTCACCGTCAAAGACATCTCACAAGAGCAAATATTTAGGACATCCAGTTTGAAGTACAGACACAGGGAACAAGTGTGAGAGCCCGCGACCTACCTCTTCCGGGACTCTCATTATCATAACGCCTTTTATTACCATAGCACCTGACTCTCTTCCATTCCAAGTCATGTTCACATAAGCAGGGATTGGCAAGCCACAGCCTGTCGGCCAAATCTGGCCTGCTGCCTGTTTTTGTACAGCCCATGTGCTAAGAATGGCTTTTATATTTTTAAATAGCTGAAAAACATCAAAGGAAGACTATTTCATGACATGTGAAAATTATATAAAAATCGCATTTGTGTCCATAAGTGAAGTTTTTATTGGCACGGAGCCACACTCATTCACTTCCATATTGTCTGTGGCTACTTTCGTGCTACAATGGCAAAGTTCAGCATTTGCGACAGAGACCATATGGCCTACGCAAAGCCTGAAATATTTACAAGCTTGCCCTTCACAGAAAAAGTCCCAATCCCTGATATAGAAAATACAGCCAGGGATCACTCAGAATTCAGAGGCTCAAACACATCGTGACTTGGACGGGCAGATGAGCAAAGAAGGGGGGAAAGATTAACAGCAGCGGCCACCATCTCCTCTTTTACTCTAACCTCACCCTCAAATTGCCAAAGAGAGAAATGGGTTTTAACCATCCCTGAAAACAAATAAATATCTAAAAGCTACTGCCTCATGATGGGGCAACAGATATCCGGATTCTTTGGATCATTTAGCAAGGCCAGGAAGACTACGTGGCCCAAAGCCAGTAAGTCAAGTGAATGTCAAAGATGAAACCATGGTTATGTCTCCCTCATACATGGCTGGTGGAGAAGAAAAGTACCGGAACACCTCCAGGTGGCAGATGTTTAGAATAGAAAAAAAAAAAACAAAACAGAAGTCATTCTCAACTTGGAGGATCAGATTCCTGAAAAACCCAGTGGTAGGATTTACTACCGAGAAACGTAAGACTGTGTGTGTGTGTGGGGGGGGAGGCAGGGGCACGGACGCAGGATTAAAAGTCCTAATTTACGAATATCTACGGAACTATGTTCAGTAAAATAGAAAATGTTATTTTATACTTTTTAAATTAGTAGTAATGAATAGAATTAACTTTCACTGACCATTAGCGATGTTCATACTCTTCGGCCCCAGCAACTGAAGTTCTGAAAACGCATTCTCCTTTACAGGTACCTGCATAAAGACGCTGCGGCACCGCTTCTGTGCCCGAAATCGGAAACAACACAGATTCCACCAACAGGGTACTTAACTATGTGCATTCAGTGGTGGGAATACTGCACCACTGTTAACAACGAACACAGCACATCCACACACATCAACGCGGAAAACTGTCCATGACATACCAAGTGAAATATGTCAATGGTGGAACAGTAGACTTAGTATGATCCCATTTTTATAAATAAAGAAAAATGTGCTTTCATTTGCATAGAAAAAAATTCTGAAGTTAACACACAAGTTGTTAACAGTGGTTAGCACTGCAGAGGACATGTACTATAGATAGATAAATCACACGTTTCTATGTTTGAATTGTTACAAACGAATTCGTATTAGTTTTGTGAGCAGGAAAAAAAAAAAAACAACAGGCATCTCACAATTTCCATTTATGATCTCTTGCTCACTATGAAGTTTTCAGGCTCTCTCTTTCTCAATTTTAATAACATGCTGTCATGGTTGGGGAATGGGGGTGAGGCGTTGCAGATAATATGCCTGCCAAGAGGCTTTATTTCTTTATTTCTTTGGCAACTCTCATCCAAACATTTAAGGTCCTTCTGATTCTGACACAATCACTGACTCCCACCTTCAGGTTTTCACCACAGAATCCAGACACAAATTAGTCCAAAGTGTGTGCTGTTGGCCTAACTTTAATTTACCTCATTTAGCAGAGCCTCTTCAGCCTATTATCAGTCAGCAGCCACAGTGATCCTTTTAAAATATAAGATCATGCAACTCCACTTCCCAAGGCTTCCCAAATCTCTCCGAGTAAGACGTAAAATCCCTTAAATGGCTTAGAAGGCCCGCATGATCTGGTCCCCATGACCTCTCTAACTTCATCTTCCATCACGCCATCCTTTGCTGTGCTCTAGCCAAGCATTTCAGGGAATTTGACTTGCCCTTCTCTGCCGAGAACGTCCTTGCCCCCATCTCTACAGAGGTTACTCCCTTGCTTGCCTGAAGGAAGAGGTGTCTGCTCCAATGTCACCAGACTTCCTCTGATGACCCTATTTAACACTGAAAACTTCCACCCGAGAAACCCCTACATTTTAAAATATTTTTCTCCATAGAATGTACCACCACCTGGTATACTAGGTATCTTATTTATGTGTTTATTTTCTTTCTCCCATTAGAATAAGAGACTTGATGCTGGTGTTTAAATACTATATAGTACACCCTGCAAGTACTTAGCAAATATTTGTCAATTTATGAATGAACAAACTGACCTGAGTAATTATTTCACCAACCCAGGGTTACATAAAAAGACCCACACTCCCTCATAGGAGCCTCCTCCTTTAGGGCCTGAGTTTATCTTCCCCTAGCTTCCCTTACTCTCTTAAAACTAAGCTGCTTAATTCCACCACCAGCTTTTTTGATTTCTCAATACCTGGTTCTCTTTTCCCGGAAGGACCAAGTCAAGATTTGCCCATTCAGATATTAAACTCCCTTGGTGAAGAATTCTCCTCTATTCTTTCTCCTCAAATCCAAAACTTCTGAGTAAAAACTCAAAAGTCAGGAAGGGCTTATTTTGACTATCAAAGACAACAAGTCCACCAAATTTTTAGGGGCATAATCACAGAGGTAAAGCAAAACTCTTTCTTAATATAAGGACTCTGCCCCCAGGAAACAACACAAAACCTAAAGACATTTCAAAACTAAACAAAAAGATTCAGTTTAACAATGCTCAGACCCCCCCAAAACAAACAGAAAAAAAAAAAAAAGATGAGAGAACTCATTTTCCTCAATCCCCAAACATCCAACTTCCAAGCAAATCCAGTGCAAGCTTCCCACAGAAAACTAAGAGAAAGCAAAAATGGGAAACAGCGCCTTCACATCTAATTTGGCTTATTCACATCTAATTTGAACTTTATCAGATCAAGTATTCCATCACTGAGACTGCAGAGAGTATTTAAGGAGAAAAACCAAACACAAGCACTGACGGGCGGAGACACTAACATCACTGAGATGCCGAGCCGAAGGCCAACAACACGGGCTCAGGAGGGACTCGAGTACTGTGCCGAGTGTGCAGGCCTGGGGATGTCGGCGCAGGCCAGTATGAAGGACAGTGGACCAGGCGCGTAAGACTGACAACAGGCCCCAGCACAGGCAACACCAGGCTAGAGACATGGCTCAATGGCGCAAGAGCGGAGAACAAACTCTAGGTCACCTGAGCTCAAGTTATAGACGGTGTCTTTACCATGCACAACTCTAGTTACACCACTTGCTTTATTCAATAAGCACTCACTGAGCCAACGACTCTCTAGGAGACTAAGGATGTGATATAATGACTTTTTTTCCCCCCTTTAACTAAGAAAGCCAAAAAGGATATACACTGCATACTGAATCACAGAGAACGTAATTTCAATTCAACAACTTGAATTCAAGTTATTGAGCACCTACTATGTGCCATATACTATTCTAGGTACAGTAAGGGATACAGGCACAATCACTGCCTTTAGGGAGCTCGCTGTCATGGCCACAACACTACAAGGAAGGATTTATGTCCGGACACAAACAGCAAAGAGGAGAAAGTGATTATCTGGGGCAGTCAGAGAAGGTTTCCCAAAGGAAAAGGGGCCACTGGGTTAGGTTCTGAATAATAAGCTGAGTCTGTTGTTGTTCAGTTGCTAAGCGTGTCTGACTCTTGATTTTAGATATATAAAACCCTGCCAGAACTACTTGAGGTGGACCCCTGCATATATTACAATCACGCTGAGAAGATGGGTACTTTACTAATTTCTCATCTGCCTCCTCCCTCTTGTGGACCCAGGACTAGCCCCAGGAACATAGCCATTCATGACATTCTGCTGCAGCTTCAAGGAGAATCTCCATGTGACTAGTGCTGAGAGGCTAAGAGGTTAAGCAAGTTGTTGGCTCATGAAGCCTCAAGAGGTTTCAGGCTGCTCCAACAAAGCAATCCCCTCACAAAATTCTTAAAAAAAAAAAAAAGACAGAAATCTAATGAAGACTTTCAATTCTAACCTTCTAGGGTCTGGGTCAAATTCTATGCTTATAACCATGAATGTCTTCCCCCAATCTTCATCTATCATAAGGAAAAAGTACAGATCAAAAGACATCTGTTCTCAGAACACATACAATTTAATAGTAAATATTTCAGACAAGGCATCAGCGATTCAATGGATATGATTTGAGCAAATTCTGGGAGACAGTGAAGGACAGGGAAGCCTGGCATGCTGCAGTCCATGGGGGTTGCAAAGAGTTGGACGCGACTGAGCAACTGAACAACAAAAGGCCTTATTACCTATCTGGAGAAGAAATGCAGTAATTTCAGCTAGGGAAGATTTAGCCCAAATCTGATTCCCCAGTTGTTGAGATTTTAAAAGTGAACTTCCCTAACGGAATCACTTTAAAAGGAATAACGAGGACTTCCTGGCAGTTAAGTGGTTACGACACCTGCTTCCAATGCAATGGATGCCAGTTCGATCCCTGATCAGGGAACTAAGATCCCACATGCTGTACAGCCAAAAAAAAAAAAAAAAATGGGGGTCTTCCCTGGTGGCTCAGCGGTAAAGAATTCTCCTGCCAATGCAGGAGACATGGGTTCAATCCCTGATCTGAGAGGATCCCACGTGCTGTGGAGCAACTGAGCCCGTGAGCCACAGCTACTGAACCTGTTCCCTAGAGCCCGGGAGCTGCAACCACTGAAGTCCAAGGGCCCTAGGGCCTGAGCTCTGCAGCTAAAGAAGCCACTGCAATGAGAAGCCTGCGCACTGTAACGAGAGTAGCCCCTGCCTGCCACAACTAGAGAAAGCCCACGCAGCAATGAAGACCCAGCACAGCCAAAAATAAATAAAGAAAGTTATAAAAAAAAAAAAAAAAAAGGGACTTCTTTGTGGTCCAGTGGCTAAGACTCCACACCCCCAACGCAGGCGGGCCTGGGTTCAATTCCTGATGAGAGGACTAGATCCCATGTGCTGCAACTAAGTGTTTGCATACTACAACTAAAGATTCCAGACTGAAGATGCCCCGTGCAGCAACTAAGGCCCGGCACAGCCAGATAAATAAAACTAAAAATGTTTTTAAAACAAATTTTAAAAATATATTTTTAAATAAATAAAAGAACTAATCAACACAGTTCTGTGGCAAATAACTAAAACAGTGTTTCTCCCATGTCCCTTATAAACATCATGTTGATTACCTTTACCCAGTGACAATAATTACAAATGAGCTATCAGAGCTCCAGTTTCTTACAAAGAAAAGTCCACTGAAGAGCCCCTCAGGCAATGATCTACAGGAGCAACAGAGGTTCTCACAGAGAAAACTGAGGGAGAAAGCATTCATTTCAAATGAAGAGGAGGAAAGAGTGCCCTCTTTAGGACCCAGGAGTTCTGACTCCCATCTTCGCTACAGGCGCCTCAGTAAGTCACTTCCCCTCACTGTATCTAAGCTTCCTCATCAATTAGAAAAAGACAGAGAGAGAGAGACAGAGGCTGGGCTACATAAACTCTACATTGTCTCCTGTTTTAAGATGCCATTTAAAATAATTTTCTCTTTTCCTTAATACCAGCCTTTCAGGGCCACAGGGACTCCTGCTGCAAGGAGCCACAGTACCCTCATCTTCTCCTGCTAGCTCAAAGGCGATCAGACCCCCAAAGAAGCTTCTCTTGGTGGTGAAGCAAAGGGCCTGCCATCCAAGTTATAAATTGTCATCTGGAGTCCAGACTACAGAGAGAGTCGCTTTCCACTGCCCACAGGCAAAAGGAGATAAACTGTGAGCTGGTTATCACTGTTAAGTAACACAGAACTATACTGAAATACACGCTTTTGCTTCATATTCTCACTATCTGAAAACACTATAGATTGTATCAGCAGGGGCAAGGATCAAAACATGCCTCCTTAGACTATCTCCTACTACAAAGCTGAAGAAGAAGCCCCCTCCCTTCAAGCAGACGTGCGCACCCGGCAATTACACCTTCTCGGCCCTGCCAGCCCAGCGGCAGCAACAGCGCAACAGTGCCACCTGCTGGGGAGACTCCAGCAAGGGCCACTTGGCAGCCAGAGACCGTGGGACCTCCATGGCAATGACTTACACCAAAATGCAAGCTCTCAGTTCATGAGGAAGTGGTGGCCCTTCTTTAATGGGTGTGCACTTAGAATATTTTACAATATACCTTACTTTTGAGGAGGATGTCAACCCTCATGGTACACACCTCATCTCATTCAAGCTCATCTGAAAAGAAGCAACTCCATAAATAATATATCCAACCACTGCATTAATACACTATTTTACAACGAGGACCATGTATCTGTATATTTTGAATTTAAAAAGCATATATATAATTATTTACAGCAAGATGACAAGGGGTTTCATCTTCTGCAACATACATTTTCTAAATGCTTGAACTCTTTTTATTTAAACCACAAATACATACTATCTCTTGTCTACAAAAAATTTTGATAAATCCTTAATAATAGTTTCAGGGTTTTAAATGGCCTACATTATTAAAAAGTGACTATTAATATTTTAGTCACATGTGGCTACCTATGTAGTTCCTCAGATCACACTTGTCACATTTCAAATGCTCAACAGCCATATGTGCTGGTAGATACTATACTAGATGGCACAGATACAGAACATTTTATTAGACAGCACTGCTGTAGAAACACATAGGAGTATTTTCAAACAAAATTACATGATGTCTGGATGGAAAGGAAGGGTACAGGGTACAGACAAAAGTGTTGAAAATTTCTGGAGTCAGGTGATAAGCATATTATGGGAGCTCATTTATACTACTTTTCTCTCTATTTTTATATGTTTGAAGATTTCTGTAATCAAAAAATTAAAAGAAAGAAAACAAAAAATGGTTCACCTAAAAATGAGATTATCACTTCAAGAAATACGCCATGGAGAGCAGTTTGGGAAAATCTTTTCATGCACACCAGAGTTCAAATTCCCATTCAGCAACCTACTGTGTGACCTTTAACAAGAAACTTGACTTCTCCGAGCCTCTCTTTCCTCAACTTAAAGATGGGAAATTTATTACCTGCTTTGCACAGAGTTACTCTAGAAATTAGAAATAATGCAAAGCTAGAACACAGGAGTAGGCTCTCAGTAACTGGTATCTCTAATTATTATCAAACAGTAGAGTTTGTTTTAAATGACTCGGGTATTTCTCAGCACAGCCACGCATGAAGAGTGTCCTGCTAGAACAGAATGAACAAAGGCTAGCCACGAGCCCACCGCTGCCAGTGCACCAGGCACTGGCAGACTTTCAGAGCAGTAACTGAAGACAGTCCTTTCTGGTCACCTTTAAATACACTTCTTGAATGTCTACTACACGTCAGGCACTATGCTTGCTACCATCTCGTGTGCTCAGAAGCTCAGTCGTGCCTGACTCTGCGACCCCATGGACTGTAGCCCACCAGGCTCCTCTGTTCATGGGATTTTCTAGGCAAGGACACTGGAGTGGGTTGCCGTTTCCTTCTCCATCTTACCTCTTGACAAAAAGAACAGGGGCTCCTGATAGGGGTCATTATACAAAACAAAATATTACAAAGACGGCAATGTAGGAGATGTTAATCCAGAACTAGCCTCAACCATACGGGCACAGTATCAGCCTCAGTCATTTCATCTATCTTTCATATCATGACCAAGTCTGTGTTCTCAGAGAGTAACTGCCCTTAAGTAACCGCTTTTATCTAGAATTCACCACACTCTTCCCTTCCTCAGCATGTGCTATTCCCCTAAAATAAAAAGGTCTTTCCCTTTCCAGAACCTACCCTTCTTTCAAGGCTTGATTTCACAACGCCTTCTTTGATGATACTTCCCTCTCTCTGAAATTAGACTACACTGAGTCTCAGTACCATACAATGAAGCATTTGGCTCATTTACATTTTTTATATAATTACATGTAAATAAGTCTTGCCTCTACAACAACACTATACTGCCAGTGGGCAAAGACCAGGTACGAAGCTTCTTTTGTATTCCTGACAGTGCCCAGCACAGTGCTAGGGAAAAAAAAAATGTAATTCAATAAGACTTATTAACTGGGCAACTAACTCTCTAAAGCATCCTCCCAAAATAACAAGTACATGATGTGCACAATCCATATTCCCACCCTTGTTAGAAGCTTATGTCAGAGAAATTTCAGTTGCTTCAACAGAGGATGCAATGCAGAGAAATATGCTGCTTGAATCCAATAGGCATATTCTGGGAGTCGGTGATTACGCTAGATCTGACCTTTACAGAATTACAGAAAGAAGTCCCTAATAAATCAAGATAGAGGCACACGCAGCCATACACGGAACACGCGGTGGGCGATCAACTACACCCACGCTGTGTCTTCCATGAAAGAGCTGCCTGGGATGCCAAGCCAAGTACAGAGAGGCATTCCTTCTATGAATCTCTTCTTCCCCACCTGCAGGTGATGTCCCTCTGGAAGATCTACTCAAAAAATCTTAAGTAACTTACTGTCCAAAATATATATGTATATATATATATATAGCTACAGAAAAAAAATAGTCCTCTATATATATACTATTTTCTTTTCCTTTTGTCAAGTTGCAACGTTCCAAAAGATGAGGTTTAAGAATTTGTCCAAAGCAATACAAAGACCCAATACACTAATCTGTCCCAAGTGCGGTTCTCTTTTACTATTATGATTTTTTTTTCCCCTAGCCTCTCTGGGATATCGTGTTGTTTAACGATAACCAGCCCTGCACAGACAATCCTTTAAGGAGGCCAAAAAGCAGAGCGGAGGAAGTTCGTGGTTCTACCTCCTCACGCCTCTCTAACCTCACCCACAACACTCCTTTAAGGCTAAATGTCACGTGAGCCAAGCCAGAGTCACTGGACTCAGGCTGCCAGGCCTTATCCTCTTTCTGCCTGCCACCACAGCAAGATTTTCCACGAAGATGCAATGGAAGCTAGGGAGGTCAGAACCAGATGCGTGGGTCCCAGATGCTCCAGATCCAGCCACCAAGACCCACAGGGCTGAAGGAAGAGGTATCAGGAGAAAAGGAAGGGAAGTGGGAGGAGACAGGGAAGCACCTGCTTACCTCCTGAGAGAATCCTCCTCGGAGCTCTCCTCAGGCAGATCCTGATGTAAGGCCTCCTGTGACACAGTTCCAGATCGGCTGGCCTGGGTGTAAATGCGTTCCCAGTGGCCTGTCTCCTGGTTGAAGGCCACCCCCACAGTCCTCTCCTCCTGCGGGCTAGCAGAGCTGCCTAACTCCAGCCTGCTGGAGCTGGCCGTCTGGCCCTCAGTCCGCTCGAGCGGGGGCAGCTGGCTGCCACTCGCGGCCATGCCCTCAAAGGTACCGGGGACCTGCCAGGAGGAGCTGGCCTCGCCAGAGGAGTAGTTAGGTGTGCTTCTTTCCCAGCGCAGGGTGTCGCTGTTGAAGGTCAGCAGGTTGTGGCAAGCGCGGCAGCGGTTCAGGTGGCCCCGGGACAGGTTGGAGTTGTTCTCGCTGCTGTGCGGGGTGGGCTGGTGGGACGGCCCTGGCCTCTCAGATTCAAGGTTATTGTTGAGCATTTCCTGGGCCTGTTGGGCCTGGGGGGCTTCCCCGCTGAGGCTCTGGTCCAGCTCCTGAAGCCGGTCATACTCCAGAAAGAAGCGTCTCAGGTCACACTGAAGCTCGTGGCGGATGCTGCCCGAGTTGTTTTGGCTGGAGCCGTTCCCTCCATCTGACTCAGATGCCAACCCCGAGGCTGGAAAACCCCTCCCTTCTGTGGCTGAAGTGTACACAGAGGCTTGAGAGCCACCTTCCTGCTGTCGCAGCACAGAGAGCAGACTCACCGAAGAGGCACTGGTCCTGGGCGGGGGCATGGACTCCGCCTCGGAGCGAGAGTTCAGACTGAGCACGGTCCGGGTCCACTCGGATCCCGTCAGCCCGGGGGCTATGTCCCGGTGGTACCTGGAAGGGTGGCCAGACAGAGGGCCTCCCAGGGAGCGCCGGGGGGGACCCAGGCTGAGGTTGCGGAGCGTGTTGCCGGCAGTGCTGCTCTGGACTGTACTGAAGGCAGACGGCCGGCTCAGGAGGCCCGGGTCATGCGGCGCTGATGAGGCCTGCTCCGGGGAGTGGAAGGGCTCGGTCTGTACAAAAGAAAAGGAAGGGGTAGTAGCCCTGGCAGAAGCAGGGGGGACACTGTCCTGGTGTGGCAAGAGGGAAGGAACTGGAGTGCCCGAGCAGCGGCTGCAAAGGCACAGGATCCCAAGGTGCTGGCAGCACTCGGCTGTGGGGTAACTGACCCGCTGTCGGAGCCGGATGTAAGCGGAAGTCCTGGGGCGCTCCGTGGAGGGCGGAGGGGGAGGCGGTGGGGGTGAGGGGGTGGCAGGATCTTGCACTGTGCTTTGCTCTCCCACCTGGATGCAAGAGGAGCGGGAGGACAGCATGTGCAGGAAATTGTGGAGGAGAGGCGTCCGGCGCACTGGCTGAGATTGCAGGAGGGCCCGCTGACGGTAGTGCGACAGTTCTGTTCCGTCTATGGGGATCTCTGGTTCGTCATCACCCTGCAACGTGGACCAAGGTGGGGCAGGGGCAGAGCCAGGCAGTTAGGTAGAACTTCCAGGTAAATCCAGAGAATTTACTGATAATCATCCAAGGACAACACTCATTCTAGAGAGGCAACAAGGCCACCCTTGAAGCAATGAGAACTAACTGGGTCCAGATTCGGAATCATCATATGGTATTAAATCATTCACTTGCAACTAGCAACATTTCTCAACGAGTTCAGCTGGCAACCCAGCTCTCTTACAATAGGCATTTCCACGACACAGAGGCTGTGAGGGGAAGCAAGACGTCAACCAGCCAAAGGCACCTGAACGAAAGTTATCCGACGCAGTCTGGTTATTTCTACTGGGACGATCACTCGGGGGTTTTGGAATGGACTCCCCAGTCAAGACCTACAGCTCTAACTTTGAATATGGTCTGTGGCTAGTTTTAAATCTTGACTGGAAAGAAACACTTGGACGTTGAAATTAAAGTCCAATACCATCAGAATCCAAGCACTACTTCAGAAAATAACCCACAGTTTAGATGGAGCTGGACCTGCTGACTAACTTACCTGCTGATTAGAGGGGTTAACAATTGCTGTGAGTAAGTAGTGTCCAAGAGGATCAAATCTCACCAGACTGAAAACACAGAAGAGACGGACAGAGACACGGAGAGAGAAATTCTGTTAACCAAGGAAAGGAAAGCCGTGAGAAAATCTCTAGCAATCGTTACAGACAACTGTGGGATTTACCCAGGCATCCACCTAATGCTAGAGACTTCCAAAACTTTCAAACCGATTAAAATAATAAAGCTCACTACTTCTTGTTGCGTCCTCACACCTGCCAGAATAAGGGAATACATTGCACAAAAATAATTTCAAGAACACCCCTGGGCTTCCATCCCAGGAAGCAGCTACATTAAGCACATAGCTGCTCACGGCCAAGAGCCCATCATAATGGTAAAGCAGGGGACGCTGCCATACTCTGCCACAGGTTCGCGGCTCCCCTCACACAGCGGATACACTGCAAGAAGCATGAGGGCTGGTGACAAGGAACAGTCCCAGTGTCAAGCGACCCACCCGAGGCCAGAAAATCAGTGAAGATCCAGTGGCAACACCAAGAGGACCAAAGGAAAACAACGCATCAACTTTAATTCAGGCAGTATGTGCACTGACTTTGAAGGCTGCATATGTAAATATTAGCAGACTTGATACATATCTACTTCTCCACTTTCCATTTTGATTAACAGAAAACCAGGGATGAGCAATTTACTCACTAAGCTACCCACCACCTGAACACCTTTTAAGGTTCAAAAAAAAAAAGAAAAAAGCCTTTATCCCAAACCAGATAGCTTTGAACCTAAAAAATATTCTAAAAGCCTTCATCTGCAAAAACCTGAAGATGAGGCCAATAAGGAACAGCTGAAACGAACAACACGCACCGCTTCCTGGCCGATTGGCCCATGGCTTAAGAAGTATGAAAAGCCACAGGGATAACACCCTGCCCTGAGCTGGGATAATACAGAGATAACAATCTGTCTCTTGGGGCGAAAGCACCGTTAAAGGTTCTCCGCATGTTAATCCTATGCCAGACACTGCTGGTGCCCAGAGCGCTCACCGGACCCGTTCCATCTCGCTAGCTGTCTTCACCACGGCAAAGGGTTCCCGGCGACTCCAGTCCCAGAAGTGGATCTCGTTGATGGTGGCAATCAGCAGGAGCTGAGCCGTGGGGTGGAAAGCCAGGGAGGCAATGGCATTGTTGCTATCCGTGAACCAGCTTTCACTGCCACCCTGTGAATGAACAAATCCCAGACATTCTCAAGTTACAAGCTGCCAGTGAACTAAGTCAATTTCAAAAAAAGGGTCCAGGTAGGGTAAAATGACTACTTGTAGGGTCTACTTTAAATATGTCTTCTGAAAACCAGATACAAAACCAGTGATGTGGCAGTGTCACCAAATTTACTAGAAAAACATTACTGTCAGTTCAGTTCTGTCATTTACAATCTATAAGCAATGAGCACCTGTTTCTATAGTCTGTGAAAACTCAAGCTTTGGTGCCTAACATGGTACACAACAACCCACTAGCCAGTCTCCAGGACAAGGAGCACACTGCTTTGACAATAGTGATCTGAATAACAGTACAATCCTTGATCTAAGGAAAGAGAAATCCATCCTGAAGACGTCTCAGCAAGTCCTGTACCTTGCCACAATGGGCAGATAGTTAAACAGGGTGTTCATCTTGACGTGGAGCACTGTGGGCTAGACTCCCTCTCAGTAAGTAAGCAATAACTACTAAGTACTCAGATCCGGTCCTGGAACATGGCTAGTCTCTCCTTCAGAGTCAAGAATGCAAGTCTCTGCATCTAGGGTAGCAAAGAAAAGGAAACACTTACGTGTAAATCCCAGATCCGAACTTCCCCATCTAGGCAGCCAGAAGCGATAAGGCCTGAGATGGTGGGGTGAAAAGTGACGCACCACGGAGTGCGGCGGTGTCCAATCAGAGAGTGAACACACCTGCCCGTCTTCACTTCCGTGATATAGATGTTATGGTTCACATGAGTGGAAGCCAAGAGAGTCCTAGGGAATCAACGAGGAGGAAGTCAATGTGCAACACGCGGGAGGCTTAACAAACTAGCAGCTTTGGACAACAGAGAAAATTGATGCTCATTCCCCATCCCAACATGGAAAAAACCACACCTTGGGCTTTACTAACAAGAGAAACATTCTCATCTTTAAAAGCTTTTGGCTTCTTCATACTGTCCCCAAATGACACATAATCCCTTCAGAGAATACTTTTTCCAGCAGGGAAAATTATCATGCTATTAGTGGCCTATATCACACAGGCAAAGGATTGAGAAACTTTCCAAGTTTTGATCATCGATGTTCACAGGTTCCTTTGCTTACTCCCAGTATTTTAATGGTCAGCACTGGTCATCTATTTCCCCCCTTTCTGAAAACACTGGCAAAGTTCTGTTCCTTCAGTGCCTCAAAGAGTCTTTAGGGATTTCACTTGGATGAAGCTTGGCAAAATACACAGAAACCAACACTACCGCAAGTCTCAGGTAAAGTTTAGGTAAGAACTAGGTACCTGTCTGGGCTGAAGGCCAATAAAAAGGTGGAGCGTGGACTATCCGGCAGTTCTACTCTCTGAGAAATAAACAAACAAAAGTTAAAATACATATAAACTATGGCTCACTCCATCTCAAAAGCACCATTCTACACAGACTAGTATTTACAGTATTAGCTGAAAAACTGGAGACAACGATCAAGCTACAAATTGAGAGCGATAAATCTAAATTACCTTCAGGAAATCTAGCTCCAAAGAAAAAAGATATTTCTAGCCCATTAATGTTTCCATATTTGTAAAAACAAAAACACAACACCCCAAAACAACAAAAAACCTAAGACAGATATATCAATTCTGCTACACAAAATAAACTGTGTGCCAACTCTGTGTCATTAACTCATTCTAAGGCCTCACTCTATTGTCATCCCTACAAATCCTATGTGAAAAATAACCCTTTTTCTTACCTTGCCCTCCCATTTCATACACCGGGTTTTATCTTCAACCAGCTCTTGCAGAAGTCGCTGAGCTCCAAAGGTCCGAGTGCCCCGTTCTCGCCCCCAGAGAATCCGGACGGCATTCTTCTCGGGAACGACCTTCATGGCGCTCGGTAGGCACCGTCACGGCAGGCGCGGGAAGAGGGGGAGCGAGCACCAGCCCCGCACACGGAAGCAGCTAAGCTGAGGCCATTCAGGTCCCTGCAAGCTGTCTTCATGGAAATCTAAGGCGAGACATTTAATGTCAAAGAGCATCTATCCCGCAATCAGAGGAAGTTCCCACCTCAAATACCACTCTGGTTTAAAGAGGAAAGTACTATTCTCTTCATATGTAATGACACCTTCTCAGAAAAGCCACTTCTCCTGTAACTTTTCGGAGAAGGCAATGGCACCTCACTCCAGTCCTCTTGCCTGGAAAAGCCCATGGACGGAGGAGCCTGGTAGGCTGCAGTCCATGGGGTCGCTATGAGTCAGACACGACTGAGTGACTTCACTTTCACTTTTCACTTTTGTGCATTGGAGAAGGAAATGGCAACCCACTCCAGTGTTCTTGCCTGGAGAATCCCAGGGATGGGGGAGCCTGGTGGGCTGTAGTCTATGGGGTCGCACAGAGTCGGGCACGACTGAAGCGACTTAGCAGCCTGTAACTTTTCGTCCAAGAATATTTCACCCTTAAATTCCTCCTCTATCCTCCATAACTCAGCCTTATATCTAAAGAACAGAACGGGCCTTCTCTGGTGGTCCAGTGGCTAAGATTCCAGACACTCAGCGCAAGGGGCTCGGGTCTGATCCCTGGTTGGCGAACTAGATCCCATATGCCACAGCTAAGACCCAGTGTAGCCAAATAAATAAACGGAACTTTAAAAAACAAATAAATAGACCATTGTCAAAAGGAGTTATTCTTTTTATCAGGCAATTAAGAACTTTTACTACTAACCAAAAGGTCTAAAACCCTGTCAAAAACAAGACAAATCACAACACAGTATTTGCACTCCCTGCTCTGTGCCATGCTTCTTGCCTAACTGCTAGGACCCCTCCTGATCACTTGGGCAGCCTCCAAAGTGAAGGATGGGTTACTGATTTTAAAAGGTATTACTTGAGCTATGGTTCTTATGTACTAGCTTCAGTTCTATCTCCTACCTAAAAGCAAGAGCAAAGAACTACTTTGAGGTACGTTTCTCATTCTCTTTTTCTCATCTCCACTCAAGTTCCAGAATAGAGGATAGAGGAGGAAAGAGAAGAAAAAATTTCATTTCCTTTTTAATCATCCACTGCAAGCCTTAACGGTATAAAACTGTCACAAAATAAACACAAATTCCACTAAAATGTCAACTAGCAGCAAAAGAAACACACATGTGAAAATTAAAGAAATTTGAAAATACATATATACTTGCTATTCATTGTGGTACTGTTTCTTCAACTCTGCTATGAAAAAATTCAAATAGAAAAGTTGAGAACACACTAGAATAAATACATACTGCTCATTCCTTAGACTCAAGAATTGTTAATACATTGTCAAATTTGCCTCATTTGTCTCCATCAATAGAAATATAGAAGGCTCATTTTTAATTTTCCTGTGAAGCATTTCAGCAGGCATGGAGACAGTTTAACCCTATATACCTCACTGCATATTTCCTAAGAATGAGGACATCCAGCTTCATAACTACAACACCATTACCACACCCATCATCATTTGTGCCTTTAATACACCAAATACTCCAAAAAGTGTCTTTAATAGTGTTAAAAAAAAAAATCCAGAACCCAATCAAGGCGCAAGAAATGAATCTGGATGATGTCTCTTTAGCCTCTTTCAATCTAGAATGGTCTCCAAGTTTCATTCTGGTTGGTTTTGTTAATGGTTTGTTTTCAACACAAGCTTTCTAAAAAGACCAGAACAGTTGACTTGTTGACTCGTAGTTGACTGCTCCATCCCGGTTCTGTCTGACTCTTTCCTCACGTGCCATTTAGCTTGCCTCTCTATCCCTAACACCTCCTGTAAACACTGACTAGATGGAGGTTGAGAGGTTTGGGAAAGAATGCTTCACGGGTGATGCTACCTACGTACCTCACGATGCAGTCCATCGTATTCTCAGACTGCTCCACTCAGTGAGACCTGCTAAACTACCTGATCATCTGGCAGAACATGATCACTTGGTCGAGTCTGTAACAGCCGGAGCTCTTCATAAAGGTGTATTTCCTCCTTTACAGGAAGCAACCTGTGGCTGACGTTTGGCACCATGTGAATATGCTGCTCCTCTTCAACCTCTTGCTTAATGGTTTAGCAGTTACTGATGATTCCTTCGTAAATGATTTCATTTGGGGGCTGGAATATGCTGATTTTCCAATTCCATCATTATTTCTACATTACTGGTATTCTTTTGGAAAAAATTTTCCCTTAATAACTGAAGTTGAGTAAATGCTTAATTTTTTCCCTTTAATTACTACTTATTATCTGTAATAGTAAAAATTAGGGACAACCCAAGTGCCCATCTAAAGGGGATGAGATGACTAACCTATAGTAAGGAAGATTCTCTGGACACTGATAACAAAAGATCTCCAAGATACATTGTTCAGAGGGGGAAAAAGCAAGCAGCAGAACAATATACACAGCAAGGCCACCTTCTGAAAAAGAGGAGAAACTGATGGTCATTTATTAGAGACTGAAGGGGCAAAGATGGGAGCTGGACTTCTCAGTGCTTCCAGTTTATGTCATTTTAATTTTTTAAATTACCTATTCAAAATTTATTCTTAAAATATTTAATGATGTGAAGAAAATGTTAAATTATAAAGACAAAACACAAAATTATATATATACAGTGTGATCTCAATTTTGTTTTTAAAAAAATCTTTAAGAATGATACAAAAAAATTATAAAAAGCATTAAACCATGGTTCTTTTTGGGTGGTAGGATTATAGGTGACTTCATCATCAGAAAAGCCACTGTTCATTTTTTAAATTTAAAAAGTAATAATTGCTTATTGTAAAAAGTCAAACAATAATAAACTCTTTACATTTCATGAAAGGTTGCAATCTAAAAAGTACACAGTAAGACGCAGCCAAATACAGAAGGGAAAATACTTATTCCTGTGCTGAAATGAGATTTCTCTTTGGAACATTAAGATAGAAAAAGTCGGAAAGCGTCTACAGAAAGACGTAACTCTGAGTTCCTTGTTGCATATGGCACAAAGTTCGTCAGGAGTGACTAAGGAACAAACTCCAGCCTATATCCTCGGAGGACAGTTCTCATCCGCCAGCAGTACACAAATGTAAGGATGTACACACTGACTGTGTCAACACGGTGCAGGCCAACCTCCCGCATAAACTAAGGATGAGCTAACTGAAAGGAAATTATCTCCTTGGTGATTGTGACAACTCATGGTTCAAAACCAAAAGTCTGGAAGTGAAACTGCCACAAAGCTGAATAATTACTAACCAGGAGGGTGGCAGAAATACAGTTCCCAGCCACTTTAATCCTTAACTGAGCCTGTAATCTTTCTTACAGCCAATCATTTTTTTACCTAACTTAGAGGTCTTCAGCAGAAATGAGTTCTGAGGGTTCCTAACAGCGCTGTCCTGAGCTTACTCGCTCAGTCGTGTCCGACTCTTTGAGACTCCGTGGACTGTAGCCCACCAGGCTCCTCTGTCCGTGGGGATTCTCCAGGCGAGAATACTAGAGTGGGTTGCCATGCCTTCCTCCAGGGGATCTTCCCCACCCAGGGATTGAACCCAGGTCTCCCACACTGCAGGTGGATTCTTTACCATCTGAGCAACCAGGGAAACCCAGTGTTGTCCTATAGTGCAACATTAAAAGTACTTTGAGAGAAACATATTTAAACCATTTACAATCTTATAACATGGTGAAAACAGCAACAATCCAATTCCTAAAATTAAAAAAAATCTGACCTTCTGACCTCATGTAACTCAAGAGGAAGAAGAAAATATAGGTCACAGACATCGGATGATTCAGAAAACTGTGATGCAACTTAAGTTCCTACAAGAACCAGAAGGACAAGGGAAGAGCTGCTACAAATACCAGTTATCAAGAAAACTCAAATACTAAAGCTCGGGATTACCGCGGAGCTTGTCTAGCACTTCACAGAGACCTAAACACAACAACGGTTCAGAGAAGAGAAGTCTGAGGGACGGCAAGAAGTCGAAGGGACTAACACAACTTCACAGTCTCTCTTTTGTCGGAAGAAAAATATTTGCTCTGTTTCTTTAAAAGGATAAGGGGCCTTTCTCCTGATACACTCCTAATAGCCACCTGAGAAGAAATTTCACGTTGTTCCCCATAAGGAACAGGAGCTAAATCAAACTGCAGCTGGGCGGGCCTGGGGCTGAGGAAGTCCCAGCCAAGTGTGTTTTTCATTCCTCTCTTTAAAAAGAAGAAACAAGTTTCCCAATCTGTCCCTTAAGCCAGACTGGGACAAACGGTGCCAAGAATAGTGTTTGTGACACCATCACACAGTCCCCCAAGTCAATTCTCAATCACCGAAAGCGCTGTGCACGTACGACCAGAAGGACACGATTCAGATATGTACGCAACACAAATGCCAAGATCCCCCCCCCAACTTCTAGCCACTTCCCCCATAACATGACCGATCACTCTACGAAGATGGGAAGAAAACCTCGAAAGGTTTTCTCTGCTTAATTCTAGGAAATAAATTATATTTAACAACCACTAATAAAAATCACCTAGAGGGGACTTCTCTGGTGGTCCAGAGGTTAAGATTCTGGGCTTCCAATGCTGGGGGCAAGAGTTCGATCCCTAGGTGGGGAACCAAGCTCCCACATGGCACAGCCAAAAAAAAAAAAAGTCACTAAGATTACGCACAACCTCGTGGAAACCAAAGTTAGACTTACAGGTTCCCCTTGCAATTAAAAAAAAAATTTATTTATGTATGGCTGTGCTGGGTCGCCAGTGCTGTGTGGGCTTTTCTAGTTTCGGCAATCGGGGACTACTCTCTAGCAGCGATACACAGCCTCCCCACTGCGGTGGTGTCTCCTGCTGCAGAGCACTGGCTCTGGGGTGTGTGGGCTTCAGTAGTGGCGGCACGTGGGCTCAGCAGCTGCGGTTCCCGGGCTCCAGAGCACAGGCTCAACAGTTGTGGCACACAGGCTTAGTAGCTCTGCAGCCTGTGGGATCTTCCTGGACCAGGGCTTGAACTCATCTCTCCTGCACCGGTGGATTCTTTACCACTGGGCCATCAGGGAAGCCCCTTCCCCTTGCAATTTGATCATCACCTTATTATGCTAGCCATTTCACTCCCCCTTCTAGCAATATGACTTTGGACAAATTATTTAAGCTCTTTGAGACTTGGCTGCCTCCTTTGTAAACAGGAATCATGCTACAGGCCTCATCAAGTTGTTGCAAGGCTCTAAGAAAAGTATGGTGGAGCATTAAGACCATTGCTGTTACTGTCGGTATTATTACTGAATCCTCTTTGGGGTTCACCATGGTTTCCCTCACCAAACAGTGTGACCAACTATCAGTAAAACCCCTGAGACTTCTGATGCCATGATTCCCAAGGGGGCAGACTGCTAAGAAACATTTCAAAGGCTGTTACCAGACAACAAATTAAAGGAAAAGTATTCATTTGTGTGGCAAAAAATAATTAAATGAGATTTGGGCTACTTATACATAAAAAGTGAATTAAAAAAAATAGATTCAGCGACTTTGAGCTGCATCTGTAAAACCTGGCCAATAATTCACATCCCAAATCCTCCCTACCAATAGCATTCCAAGGGTATGAATCAGAAAGTTATTAGGCCTGGAAGTGGCTGTGAGAATGCAGGCCAATGACCTCATTTATTTGAGCATCCCTCCCCACTTCACTGTAGACTTGCCTCCCATGTAGGCAAAGTCTAAGAGTCAAATCAGCCATGTAACGCCAACGTATACCAAAAAAAAAAAAAAATCAGGATTCAACCCAAGGTTAACTCTTTAAAAGGAAAAAAAAAATCCTTTAAATACTCAATCTAGGGTCACCTGTATAAGTAAAGTTCTCCCAACAACTGGAAAATTAACTACAAAATGTCAGACCTTTCATTAGAGGCCTAAACGTGTCCAAGTACCCTTTAGAAACTCCATGCGGGTGGAAATACACAGGGTTTTTCTAAAAGGTTCTCTAAAAAACTTCGAAAACTAGCAGTTTTGTTTTCATTAATAGGACTTTCTACAGGGCATTTCAGGACACTTCTTAGGACACCATATATGATCCAAGTCCAAAATGTAAGCACCGCAGCAGCAACCATCTCTGCCTCCACACAGCTCCTGACCGACTCCTGGGGTAGGCTGACCTTGGGAGTAGGGCAGGGAATGTGGGGCGAAGCATCGCAGATCTGGACTGTGACACAGGTGACAAATTCTGAAGGCAGACATAGCTGGAGATATAAAAATTTCAACTATTACTTGAATTGTGCGCAGACTACTAAAGGAGATCCTAGGATATAAGAAACTGCTAACTGTGGCTTAAGTCTGGATAGGGAAACTTTAATGTTTTATCTTTTTATCCATAATTTCTAAATAAGAGATAGTGTAGTAGATTGATATATGGGTTCTGACAGACAGGCTGATTGAACCCAGCTTGGAGAAGGAAATGGCAACCCACTCCAGTATTCTTGCCTGGAGAATCCCAGGGACGGCGGAGCCTGGTGGGCTGCCGTCTATGGGGTTGCACAGAGTCGGACACGACTGAAGCGACTTAGCAGCAGCAGCAGCAGCAGCTGTCATCTTCTCGGTGAAAGTGTTCGACGCTGAGTTGTGTCAGACTCTCTGTGACCCCATGGACTGTATGTAGCTCATCTGGTTTCTGTGTCCATGGAATTCTCCAGACACGAATACTGGAGTGGGCAGCCATTCCCTTCTCCAGGGGAATCTTCCCAACCCAGAGGCTGAACCTGGGTCTCCTGCATTGCAGGCAGATTCTTCACCATCTGAGCCACCAGGGTAGCCCCTGAGCAACCAGGGAAGCCCATTTTCTTGGTACATGACAGTTTCTTGGAATAGTTACTTAACTTCCTTGTACTCCAGTTTCATCATCTGTAAAAGGCTGTATGTATATGATAGGATTATCACTAGGATTAAAAGACTTATGAAATGAAAAGTGCTTGCTATTATATAATTCCAGTGCTTGTAACAAATAATACCTTCTTTGTATAATAAAGAATTTCAGAATGGCAGTAAGAAAAATATATTTCAGGCCACAAAGTCCTATAAACAATCAGCCAGGGACTTCCCTGGAGGTCCACTGGTTAAGACTCTATGCTCCCAATGCAGGGGACGCTGGTTTGATCCCTGGTTCAATCCCTGGTCAGGGAAGATCCACAGGCTGTGTGGCACAGCCATAAATAAATGAATAAATAAGTATGCAATTCTAAAAAAAAAAAAATTAAAATCAGCCAAATTAAAGAAAATTATTCTAAGCAAATTGAGACTGTCCACTCCAAAGGTCTCCAACTCATTTTGTGTTAAAAATATCTTACTACTGTCACCTTCAAAAACATAATAAGAAAATCTCAAGATAGAGGTTAAGATAATAACAACACTTTCATCATCTTATTCATTCCCACTATCCTCAGCATTTTACATAAAAAGTAACTTACTTATAATCCTCAGATACATGAGGCCCTAAAAGAACAAGTCACACTGTCAGCGGTGGGTTCAGAATCCAAACCCAGGCAGTCTGGCTCCAGTCTACATACTTCATTACTACAGAACACTCCTTACTGCCTGACATAAAACCTCCTATGCGGGCTCTCCTACTTCATGCGCTAGTCTCACATATATTAGGCCCTCCATCAATGTTTCACTGTTACACCATATCAACTGAAAGTCAGCCTACTGTGTATTTTTAATGTTCATTTCCCCAAAGGTCAAGAAATTAAAGAATCATGCTGAGGGGAATTCCCTAGCGTTCTAGTGGTTAGGACTCCTCACTTTCACTCCCAAGGGCACAGGTTCAATCCCCAGTTGGGGAACTAAGATCTCACAAGCTACAGGGTGTAGCCGAAAAAAAGAGAAAAATGAAAAAAAATTCTCACTCCTTCCTTTATAGCAATTTATTTACCTAGTTTTTGGGAGAAAAGGGGACTTTAAAACCTTCAACCAGAAATAATTCTGAATTTGATAAAGCACCAAATAAAACTACATCATGAAATTCAGTTACTATGTATTTACCCTACAAACCTACCAACTCCATGCAAGTAAGAAAAATTACCTATCAGGAAATAGAGATCGATGCCACAGTAAACTTCCTTTTGTATGGCAACCAGAATAGAACATAAATCTCAAAAAACATAGTCAACAAAGAATGTGATTGAACAAACTCTGTCATGTCTGTGCATATCCCTTCATCCAACATGAAATACGACATCAATACACCTGGGAAGAGGAAACGGGGAGTCTGCAGGCAGAGTCTCGTGTCAGCCCTTCCTCATCGACAGAGCAGATACATACGCTAGTGGCCTCCCTGCACCGCCCGAGTCAGGATTCTCCAAACTGAGTCTCCCCGTCCGTGATAGGTCCTCTCCAAGGACAGTCTCCATCAGTGTCTTCTACCTACTGCCACGCTGCTCCACCCGTCAAGAAATAAGAGCACATCCCTGAATCTGGGCTGATCACGTGACTTGCTTTGACCACAGAATGTGGCAGAAGTGATGATATGTCCATTCCAGGCCTGGAAACATCCACTTTTACCCTTGGAAACCAACCACCAGGCTGCAAGGAAATTCAAGACATCACACTGGAAAGAGAGGCCATACCGAGAGGTCCTGGATCATAAGACATTACTCAGAGAGAGGCCACACTAAAGACTATCGAGGTCCCAGACCAATGAGTTGAAACTCTTTTGTCCTGTCTAACCCAGCCCAGACACCAGCTGAAAACAGACAAATGAGTGACCCCAAGAGATGTGACACAGAGCAGAAGAACCAACCAGATGAGCCCTGCCCAAATTCCTAACCCACAGGGTTGTGAGAAACAACAAATCACTATTGTTCTAAGCCATAAATTTGGAGGTGGTGTGATACTATGATTTATAATAAGAAATACAAATTTGGTCTTTGTCCCCACTTTTAGCACAGATTTCCTAAAACCCTTGAACTTTCCTGAGAGAAATCTTCTGTCATTCATAAGGAGCTTCTTTTAAACTTATAAGTTGCCTTAGGGTGGTACCCCTAGAAAGCCTCAGGATTGGGCTGGTCACCACAAAAACCAAGTGTTTAGAGGGAAAAGAAAGGGGATAGGGGTTAGATGGGCCAGGAGATTAAGCACTATAAAAACTATTGAACAAGATTTGGTGACCTTCCAGATTGGTGAACACATTCACATGCCAGGAGGGTGATGCACCCCAGTTCTATGAGGACAGAAACTCCTACGTTTCAGACCCTTCCAGATCTTGCCCTATGTACCTCTTCATCTGGCTGTTCATCTGAATCCTTTATAATAAACTGCTAAGTGTAAGCTTGAGTTCTGTGAATCACTCTATCAAATTAATCCAACTCAAGCAGGGGGTTACCTCCCACCTATAAGCCATCAATCAGAAGCACAGGTGACAACCTGGACCTGCAGTCAGCATCTAAAGTCCAGGTGGTACAGTTCTGTGGGACGGAGCCCTTAAATTTGTGGGATCGGATGTTATCTTCATGTAGCATGTGTCAGAACTAGTTAAATCTGTAGAATACCCAGTCAGTGGCTGCTGAGATCTGGAAAAATGCTTGCCAGTTTTGGAAAAAACACGCAATGAGGTGGTTCTTCCATAGCAACAGATAACTAAAACACCACCTACCTAATATCCAGCACACCTAATTCCTTGTCAGGGCTCTTTCTTCCTCACTAGATTACAAACTCTGAGACATGTCTATCCCAGTCCAGTCCTTAGCCCAGTGCCTAGTACAGAAGTGAATGAATATGTGTGTATATTTATATCCAGCTATGAGGGAAGCCCAAAACAAACTCTAAACTCTCATAAAGAGCAACACCTAGGTGGAAAAAAAATGTGGTCAGTTACAGGTGGTGCTAATGGTTCAGGGTCATCAATTCAATTTCTACAAGTCAAATATCTCCAAAACGAGAAAACTTTGTACCATTAACTAATCTCAACCAGTCATTTTATCATGCATATGTCAAGAATTAGGAGATGGCCAGACAACAGAGTATGCACAAGTTAAATCTATACCCACCACTCCTAATTAGAGGGAATGAGGGTGGGACCTAAACCTAAAAACTATACACCCCAGAGATGACAGGAGTCTTTTGTAATTTTTATACTCATGTAACAATGCTTCTTTATACTCATATTTGAGACATGGCACATTCATAACAAAATACAGAAGCAGTGGATTTTCTGAGAGCAGGGTTGGGAATATGGGCTATGGTATATTCCGAGCTTGAGAGTGCTGGATATAAAAGTGATGTGATTTAATGGATAAAGATAAAACTAAGACATAAGAAGCTTCAATGACTTATTTCTACCACTGAGGTGTTACATAATCTTGGACAAATCACACTCTATGTATAAAAACTGAAAGTAATAACACCCTCTAGTCCTACCTTAAGGAATAGTATCTCTGGAATATCTCAGGAGTTACAAAAAGCTCAAGGCAAGATTACAGCTTTTCAAAGTAAAAGTCAAGTTAGGAACCAACAATAATCAGAATACACAATAATAGGACTTTGCACAAAGAAGTCTGGCACATACAGCTCTAAAAGTGCGAAGGAAACTACACTGGCTGTGAAGCAGAATCAGAGAGTACCTACCTCTAATCAATCACCTCACATACTAAAAGCAACTAATTTGATGGAATCAAGGCCTATACAATCAAAATTACACAAAGCCACTTTATAAGCAGCCAAAGACCAGAAATATTAATAAAATGCTAATGGAGGACTTCTCTGGTGGTCCAGTGGTTAAGAATTCACCTTGCAATGCAGGGGACATGCGTCCAATCCCTTGTCAGAGAATTAAGATCTCACATGCCAAGGAGCAACTAAGCCCACCCGCCTCAACTAGAGAGTCTGTTCACTGCAATGAAAGATCACGCATGACGCAACAAAGATTCCACTTGCTGCAACCAAGACCCAACACAGCCAAATAAACTAAATAATTTTTTTAAATGACCTGCACCTGTACTGCAGGCATGCATAGCATTTATGTTCAGAATTACAAACACTCTAAAATACAATTGGTCTGCTTCTAGAAAGTTAGGCTAAGAGGTAATAATGAATCAAATACCTGTACAAAGGTTGTCAGCCCAAATTTACCAAGAGATAAGCAAGCAATGTGACCTCTTTCTCTTATATCCACACCCCTCAACAAGCTTTTTAAATATATAAACTCAGTGTAAGGCAGACCACTAAGGGCATATCACAAATAAGCTGACAACTTTCAAAACGCTTTAAAGATACGAAACTAAATAAATTCGAGTAACTGTTATTATAATAAAAGGGAGGGAAAGACACCAGCTCTTCTGCTACAGATTTTGCTGACTAGAGCTTCCTAAAGTAACTCACAGTGATGTAACCTAACGTCTGCAATACAGGAAAGCATGCTCAAAAACAAAATATGATCAAAACTGGAAACAGAAGGCTGTAAGACCCAAATTTGAGACTGACAATCTTCCTTATTCTCACCTCAGAAGAATGAAAAGAAAAGAAGAGAAGTTTTTACCTGCAAACCCTTTCGGGGCAAAGAGTGAGCTGAAACCACAAGAACTCCTCCGGTTCCTGGAAGAACACAGAAGACATCACTGAGCCAAGAAGAGACCGAAGCTCAACCAAGAACACAGAAGACATCACTGAACCAAGAAGAGACCGAAGCTCAACCTTTGAGTCGCAAGCTTTCAACAGGACCCGGAAGGCCAGCACTAAGTGCACAAAAGTGGCAAGAGACTTCCAACTAGCAAGCAAAACAGAAAGATAGACAAAGAAAGAGTAGCTTTTGATGGAAGAAATTTCAGAGACAAAAACAGTTTAACCCCAGAATTGAGAACGGACCCCAGCTGCTTCAGGCACGCAGGCCTAACAGCTTTGGCAGCAACACACCTCTCATCCACAAACAACATCAGGAGGCTGAAGTGGAGCCGCTTTCAAGCCACAAAGGAGCACGTCTTTCTGTTTTCTGCGTAGTGTTTGCGGACAACCGAGTCCAGCTCTCCTCCCTGGAGTACCACACTGCCCCCAATGGCTCCTGGACACCCCCGGAGCCAAAGCAACAGCACTGTAAAAAAGCTTTGAGGACACTAAATCAGGTGTCCTCACAAGCCCAGACAGATAGGATTACTCACCAGGCAAATAAGAAAATTTAAACCTGGAAGAGGTTAAGAAATTCATCTAGGTTTGCAAGATGAGTCAGTAGGCAAAGCAGGATTTGAATTCAGGCTTTCCCTTCAGATAGTATCAGAGCTTGACTCCCAGGCCTTGGCTCAGCAGATACTGCGTTCAGTGTTCTCCAGTGTTAGAGTCAGCCCAGGTCAGGTTCTTGGCTGACTAGAACAGGGAAAGGAAAATTTTCCCTCAAGGCTTCAGGAAAAGGAGAAGTCAAATTATTAAACGCAGAGCTCTTATGCTAAAAGGTCCAGATGCCCTTCTACCTCGCCAATCACGTTCCTCAGCCAATCAAAATAAGGCACTGGATTTTAAGAAATGAGTCGTTTTAAGCTCTGACTGGAAGTTGGATTGCATTTCCCCAACTTTCCAAACAAAAAACACTTAAGGGGGACAAGCAAGATGCAAAAGCAATCACAGACAGCCAGCGAGTGTTTACTGAGCATCTAGGCGCTCAGCACCATTCTAGGCACTGAGGACACTAGAGCCAACAAGAACATCCTGCCCTCAAGGAGCACATGAGGTGATTTATGCAATAGAAGAGTAACACTTTCAAGTCCTGATAAGTGCTAGGAAGAATATATAAAAAGTAATGTTGTTTAGAGGGGACGGATTAAAGGGAGGAAATCAAGAATTCAGAATCATTTCTACTTTTCTATTACTATGAGCCTGAAGAAAATATGATTAAGGAGAAATGTTAAAATACTTTCATTCAAATTAATACTACAATATAATCAAACATCACTTCCTATTTTTAAATAACTACATATATAAAACTAAGTTTGAAATAGCCTTCAAAGAAAGTATTCTTACCTCAAAAGTTACAGCAAACTTAAAGCCTCTACACATATGGCAGAAAGATCCCAATACTTATCCACCAATATCATCCACTGACCGATAAGGACGAGTGGGAGAGTATAACACAGATTTAAAACAATACTTTTATGGAACATTCACTGAATGTTTGCAGCATACCTGACAGTGCTAACGAAGCATTTTTCTACACATTATCTCATTTATTTCTCACAGTGACACTGTGAAGATCGGTACTATCATTATCCCCATTTACAAATCACAAAACTGAGGCTTAGAAAGGTTAAATGATTTGCCCATGTGGAGGGGAGATTCAAATTCAATCAGATGCCAAAGTAGATGCTCTAACCACTATACTATACTGCTTCTACAGAACAAGCACTAAACCTCAGATACAGGGAAAAAAAAACCTTTTTCATGTCCTCACACCTATGTCACAGAGACTTAATTCAGGAGACAGAGAAGGAATAAATCTGAATGACTCCAAGTCGGGACATAGTGCTATACCCGTAATTCCGCAAGATCCACGGCTTAACCTCCCTATCTATAAAGGAGCTAACCTCACAAGCGCTAACCATTACTTGCCCCCTGGTAGGCTGTGTTAATTATTATTTGTAATATATACGCAGGTCATCCACTGAAAGAGACAAGGAAAACTACAATGTTATGATTACTACTGCCTTGATGCTAGGGCAAACACCAGAAATCGATGTGAGTAAATTATGTGCACCAAGAATGTAGGGTTTGAAGGACTTCCCTGGGGGTCCAGTGGCTGAGACTCCACACTCCCAATGCAGAGGGCCAGGGTTTGATCCCTGGTCAGGGAACTAGATCCCGCATGCTGCAACTAAAGAGTTTGCACGCCACAACTGAAGACTGCACACCCCACAAGGAAAACTGAAGAGCCTGTGGGCTGCAATTAAGACCTGGTGCAGCCAGGATTAAAAAAAAAAAAAGTAGGGTTCAGGAATCATTTAACTAGTTTTACCTCTAATATTTTTCCTTTAAAAAAAATTTATTAAAGCAATTCATACCATATGACCCAGCAATTGCACTCTTGGGCATTTATCCAGAGAACGTACATTCACATAAAAAAAATTGTACACAAATGTTTATATCAGCTTTATCTGTAATAGTCAAGAACTGGGGAAAAACTCAGAAGTTCTTCAATGGTCACTAAACAAAACTAAGGCATATCCAAACCTGGGAATACTACTCAGCAACTCTATTGATACATGCAACTTGGATGACACTCCAAGGAATTACACTGCACTGACCAAAAGGCTACATTCTGGGAATTCCCTGGCAGTCCAATGGTTAGCACTCTGTACTTTTCACTGCCTGGGCCAGGTTCAGTTCCTGCTCTAGAAACTAAGATCCCACAAGCCATGGAGCAGCCCCTCAACAAAAAATTTTTAATTAAAAAAAAAAAAAGGTTACATACTATATGATTCTATTTATGTGACATTCTTGAAATGACAAAGGAAGACAGATCTGTGAGATTACAGAGCTGGGGGAAGGAGATACTGGCTGCCTTCCCCAGAGGATATGTTTTCTAGATTCTCTGCACAAAAACTTTACCGCAACTTTATCCACCGCGCTGTCATCTCACGGTGACATGGAGGTTGCAGTGACTCTAAACGGGCATCAGGAAAGACCCTGTGGGATGGAAATGTTTGGTATCTTGACTGTATCAATGGCAGCACCCAGGTTGTAACAGTGTCCTGTGGTTTTCTAAGATGCTGCCATTGCCATCGGGGGAAACTGGGCACAGGGCACACGGGATCGGTCTCACTATTATTTCTTAAGATGGCATGTAAACCGAAAATCATCTGTAAACAACGTCTAATCAGAAAAAAAGGAGAAAAAAAACATTACACATGCCTCTTGCAACAAGTAAAGCAACAGTCTGTGGTCAACAGATTTTGTTTTCTGTATCAAAACGGGATCATATATACTATACATTAACCTAACGCCTATGTTCTTACCTGTCACACGGGGACTCCCCTGGCAGCCCAGTGGCTGGGGCTCTGTGTTTCCAATGTAGGGGGTACAGGTTCAATCCCCGATTGAGGACATAAGATCCTACATGCCACATGGCCAAATTTTTTTTTTTTAATCACTATATCGTAGAGAGCTGGGGGGGGGGAGTCTTTAAGTGCCAAGCAGGATGGCAGGTATAGAATATTTTCTGACTGGGGCAAATCTGACAAATGTTTCTAATGCTCGCGTGCCATTGCTGAGTCAGGTGCCTTCAGTGAGAGCACAATATACAAGTGGCATTCTAAAGAGATCTGCAGAAATGCAAGGTCTGCAGCAGCTCTTCCAGGATCCTACCCCCTTCTCTGCCTCCTCCAAGTAACCATCCTTATGGGCCCACAGAGGAAGAAATGCTAAATGGTTTCTTTTGAGCAAAAACTTCCAAGAGGGGATAATGCTCCCACATAGTGAAGCCACAGCAAACAAACTTCTCTGAAAATATATTCCCCCTTGAAGCAGGAGTACAAACTGTCTTGTTGATAACAGTGAAGACTACCACTATTAAGTGCTTCACGTTTTACGTACTCCATCTCTAGAGCCCCTTGCTACCCCTTTGCCATTTTACAGACCAAAATCTGGCTTGATGAAATTACTAGCCCGTGATCAAACAGCCAGTATGTGGTGAAGATGGCATTCAAAGCTACAAGTGCTTTTTCCACTTTATCAGATGCTTTTCCATTTAGCATGTCTGGGGTGACTATATATGTGCCAGGATCTATTATCGGCGACAGTGACAGAGGAAAAAACCAACAAATATAACCTAGAAAAGGTCTCCAACATCAGAAGTTTCTGAAGGCAGCTGCAGTATACTGGAGCTGTAACTGCCATACTGAAGCGCGGCAAGTGTTATAACATACAAAGTGCTGCGGGTTTGAAAAATCCAACCATCAGCCCCAAAGCAAGACATACTCTCTCACACTAGCTTCCTTACAATTGTTCTCAGTTTCAGTTCCATTCGGATATTCCGCAAGTCACATGTTTTTCTCTGTGATTCCTTAGCAAAAGTTTGTGCAGTGGCCTTCTATACAAAACACTGTCCCAGACATGCTCAGTATGAATGGAAGCGTGCCAGCTCAAATCAGCAGAAAGCTCCTTAATGCCGTAATGTTTTGAAATTTTGGCAATGAAAAGAAATGAATGTTTTTAGTCAAATCATGGGTGTACAGAGTTAAATGTGACTTAGACATCACTTTGAACACAGAGTCTTAAAAAGGTATAAATCCATTTGCCCGTTTTTATAAGACTCACAAGGGCAGCTCTCAGACAAAAAGCCCAGGTCTCTCAACTCATTGTATAGGGTTCCTTTCCACTCTTTATGGCCAACGAAAACAAACTTAGTGATGTTCAAGTTTTTCTCATTTCATCAATGATAGATGCATTCATGAATCATGTGCAGTTTAAAGACGAACTTTATCACAATCAGGAATGCTAGGCACCCATGAGATACATACACACAGAGGTAAAGGAGACCCTTTACTTCTACCCTACCTATCCTTGATATGACAGAAGCTCTTCAGGCATTTGGGAGGGAGATGTTAATACACTAAAAAATTGCCATCATCCGCAAATGTCATCATTGTTTTAGCAATAGCTAGTACTGGGGGGATATCTATTGATACTATGAGGCAGGCACTCAAGAGTATTTACATGGTATTCCTTATCCTTACAAACACTCTTGAAAAAGGTGTTATATTGTCTTGTATACTGGTGCACACCAGGTTTAAAGAAGAATCCCCAAACCCCACAGCTGCTCAGGGGCTGGGCTAGACTTTAAACTCTAGAGTCCATGCTCTTTCCCACTCCATGCTCCCTAGGAAGAGAATATCTGCCCTGTCTGTACACGCGGCTGTGACATCAAGTGGCCTCAAACTTTGACATTATTTCTTGAATGGCAATTATGTAATTTAGCCATCTTTTCAATCTTCGGATTGTCTTAACTAATTTTCTTCCATGACTCCTTGGTGGTCTTCCATGTTTTCTTCCTTTATTTTTTTTTAAGAAGCAAAATCCTTTGTCCAAATGATATCTTATGTGAAAAACACTAAAATATAAAACAGATCAAATCAAATATAAAATATAAAACAAAATATATAAATACCATATATATATACACACATATATATGGTATATTTATATATATGAAATGCCAACCTGCTTCAGTATTCTTATCTCAGAAATTCCATGGACAGAGGAGCTTGGCAGGCTACAGTCCGTGGGGTCCCAAAGAGTCAGACATGACTGAGTACACATGCACGCGTGTGCACACGTGCACACACACACACACCCCCGTATGAAAACCAATGGACCTCACCACACGATTTTCATAAGAGCCCTGAGATTCCCTCATGAGGCATCACTTTTTCTTATCCTTTACAACAGAGATGTTGCCATTCACGTTATAGGTTTCTTATGACTATTAAGTGAAGGAACAAATATAAACTTCCCAGAACAAGGTAAGTATTCAAAAGTTGGCTCCCCTCTCTTTTATCCTGCAGAGGTAATCAGTTCAGCTCAGTTCAAGAAAGCTCAATAAAATACATTTGATGGTATTTTTAGTAGCAGAGACATAAACAAGTAAATGCTCCCATAGCTCAACTAAAATAAACAAGCCAACAAACCTTTCATTAAAGAGACCAATGGTAATACTCCCTCCCAGCCGAGTTTCCAGTCAATGACCCATGGATCTCAGAGCACAACTTTCCTAGCAGACCTGAGATACCTTACTAGGCACCATAATGCAGACCAAAAGTGTCACGCGAATGAGTTAATGTTGTTCTGCTGCTGCTGCTCCTAAGTCACTTCAGTCGTGTCCGACTCTGTGCGACCCCATAGACGGCAGCCCACCAGGCTCCCCCGTCCCTGGGATTCTCCAGGCAAGAATACTGGAGTGGGTTGCCATTTCCTTCTCCAGTGCATGAAAGGGAAAAGTGAAAGTGAAGTCTCTCAGTCGTGTCCGACTCTTAGCGACCCCATGGACTGTAGCCTACCAGGCTCCTCCATCCATGGGATTTTCCAGGCAAGAGAACTGGAGTGGGGTGCCATTGCCTTTTCCTAATGTTGTTCTAAGCACCTTAAATTTGGCACTTCCTGAGCTGAGCATACAAATTGGCAACTTAATACTACATTTAATGAGTAATTTTATGCTTATGTTCTGCAACAGAATCTAATGTTCATTTTGCCCATCTTCTGGCTTCTATTTCTCCAAGCACTACAAACCAAAACGTGCTGATCTCATGTGCACCTTCACCCAGGCAACATTAACCTGGCCCTTCCTAAACTCCTCACTAAGAATCTATCACCTTACTGATGAACCTATTGGCAGGGCAGGAGTAGAGACAGACTTAGAGAAAGGACTTGTGGACACAGAAGGAGGTGGGGGGGGAAGAGAAGGTGGGATGAATTGAAAGAGTTGCACTGAATTACATACGTTACAATGTGTAAAAGTTACAATGTGTCAAACAGACAGCTAGTGGGAAGTTGCTACACAACACAGAGAGCTCAGCCAGTGCTCCCGGTGACCTAGAGCGGTGGGATGGCGGGTGGAAGAGGGCTCTAGAGGGAGCTGATACATGGTATACTCATGGCTGGTTCACGGTGCTATAAGACAGAAACCAACACAACATTATAAAGCAATTATCCTCCAATTAAAAATACATTTAAAAAAAGAATCTATTATCTTTAGTCTGCTACTGAAAATGTGCTCCCTTTTCTGTATGTGTAACAGGAGACTAAGTCCATTTTCGCAGGAAAAAGGTTCTCAGTCCCAGTCTAAGCCCGACCAACAATTCTCAAATCACCAACTTTATGGAGACTGCAGGTGTTGGTTCCGATCCCTACAGCTTAGGAAGAATCACAACAATAATACATCACACCATCATGAAAAGATTCATTTATAATAAAGAACACACCCCTAAGCGTTCAACATGGGAGCCAAGAAGGTTCAGAGTGCTAATCTTCTATTTCACCAGGAGACTTTGAGCAATTCACCTACTCTGTAATGATGATTTCTTCATAAGGAAAATGAAAATATACTCATTAAAATGCCAGCAACACTGCTTGATTAACCATCACACTACTATTTCCTGGGGTTAACAGGGACCTCAGCAAGTCATCTTTGTCACTGCCCTCATTTCCTAACAAGCCCACACTGACATCCTAGAAAGATCTTTTCGAAGTCTTTGGGAAAGATATTTCACAACCCTCCTTGGTTAACATTTAAGTATCTGTAGTCAGGAAGTTCTTTCTAATTTGTAATCTATATCCCTTCTGTTGCAATTAAAACACATCTCCTCTTGTCCACTAAGGAAAGAGAACATCTGCTTAACACCACCTGAACAACATCCCTTCAAGAGAAAATATAGGAAGCCTATTTCAAATGACTTCATGTAAATGCAACATGGCTTTAAATGGGTCACCTAGACAAAGGACATAATTAAGAGCCTTAAACTACCAGTTCCATCACTGACTTGCTCTGAAGATGACAGGAAGTTAAAACCATGCAGATGCTGTACCTCAATTATGCCATCAGTAAAATGCAAAGAATAAAACCAGTAAAGGAGAACTCAGTTCCTGAAGAAGTTCAATATACAGGAAAGAGAGTCTCAATCCCAATCTAAGCCAACTCTCAAATCAGACACTGTCTATAAAAACCGCAGGTGTTGGCTTTCATCCCTACATTTCAAAAAGAATCATTAACAATTACATTAGTATAGGGCTCTGCAATTCCACTCCTAGGTACATACCCAAAACAATTGAGAACAAGTACACACACATTCATGTTTACAGTAGCACTATTCATAATATCCAAAGGTGGAACCAGTCCAAATGTTCGTTAACAGATGAATGGATCGACAAATTATGGTGTGTGTATATACACACCAAAGGTTACATACTGGATGATTCCACTTATATGAACTATTTAGAAAATATCCATCCACAGAGACAGAATGCACACTGCTGGATTTCAGGGGGAGGAAAAATTTTAAAAAACTGCTCAATTGGGAAGAGGATTTACTTTGGAATGATGCAAATGTTCTGAAACTAGAGGTAGCGGTTGCACAATATTATGCAAATACCACTGAACTTTTCACTTTAAAATGGTTAATTTTGTGTTATGTGAATTTTACCTTGATAAATTATTTTAAAAGAAAAAAAAAAAAAACAATTGCTAGGAGAACTAATGGGCACAATTACCATAAAATCCTTAGCCTTTCCCAGGAAAGTCAGCATACAAAATTATAGGTAGAATAGCAGCCAAAATGTTTAATATGACCTCAATATACCCAATTAGACTTTGAGTAAAGAGTGTGTAAAAGGCAAACAAAATAGAAACTGAAATAAAGTCTATAGTCATAATTACACAGTATCCTACATAGAAAGAAGAGTCAATAAACAGGTGAATGAATAAAGAGAAATAAAATAAATAACCAAGCATATCAGCTAATCAGCTATGGAATGAGCTTTAAAAACCAATAATACTGAAGTACAAAAGACCCACTAGGTAGGGAGTAAGACAGAAAGGCTAACGACAGCAAAGCTGAAAAGTACCTAAGCCTTAAACTCTGACGCCACATATAAAGACCATGAGAATCTTTATCTCATCATTGCAAATATCCTCATTCCCTCTCCTCTTTCTCCATTAATACAACTTTTTTGCAAGACACCAAGGTTAAAGCAGCCAAGGACACCAAAATGAAATGGTATGGTTCCTATGTTCCCAGACCTTCTAATATTACTTCTTCTTCCTGAAGTCTTACTTTTCTAAAAAAAATTTATTCATTTATTTGACTGCATCAGGTCTTAGATGTGGCAAGAGGGATCTAGTAGTTCCCTGACCAGGGATCAAACTCAGGTCCCCTGCATCGGGAGTCCAGAGTCTTAATCACTAGACCACCACCGAAGTCCCAAAGTCTTACTTCTTATGTGAAGATAGACATGTTAATCATAAAAACACACCAACCATCTCCACTTCCTCCCTTTTCACTTCTTCAACACTGTTCTTGCTATGATCATCAGTGATGTCTGTTTTGCTAAATTAAACAAAATATAGGGCGTCACTTCCTCTTTGAAACACGCTCCTCTCTCAGTTTCTGAGATTTTCTCCAAAATTTCTTGGAGCTTGGTCCTGAGCGATCTTCAATCCTAGTCTTAGACACCTTTCTTCTGGGTAAACGCATCCATTTTCCTTGGCTGTAAATCCTACCTATATACCACGGGCATCCAGATTTATTTCCAGCACCACTTCTGAGCATTAGCTCAGTAACAGCTTACTTGATGTCTCCATTTATATTATTTCACAGATAACCCACACTGAGCATGACTGAAATTGAGGCCTTCCCAACTTGAGTTGGAATCTACTCCTCCTCCATTGCTTCCATCTCAGAACTAGCAATTTAATCTACCTAGATACTCACACCAGAAATCTGGGAATCATACCTGATACCTCTCTCTTCCCACATATCCAATCCATCATTAAGTCTTCCTGTTCTCATTCTAAAATATCTACTGTATCTTTGGAGGGGACCACGGATAGTTTCAGTCAAATGAAAATTATATTGTAATTTCTACCTTCCTCCATCTCCTATGCCTACAGCCTAATCCAAACCATCATCATCTTCTGCCTGGACCACTACGTGTGCGTGCGTGCTAAGTTGCTTCAGTCGCTTCCAACTCTTTGCAACCCCATGGACTGCACCCCAGGCTCCTCTGTCCATGAGATTCTCCAGGCAAGAATTCTGGAGTGGACTGTCATGCCCTCCTCCAGTGGACCTTCCCAACCCAGAGATCTAATCGGCGTCTTAGGTGTGCCCTGCATTGGCAGGTGGGTTCTTTACCACTGGGAAGATGGGAAGAGCTACCACTAGTTCTTTACCACGAGCGCTGTGTGGGAAGCCCCTGGACCACCATAAACCACTCTGATTATCAGACATCCCCCGACTTCCTCTTCTTCCAGACTTCCCATAATTTCCAATTTTTTCCCTCAAAGATTTCCAAAAATTTCCACAACATAGCCAGAATAAGTTTTTAAAAATCATATATTAGGTCACAACAGTCGTTCTTAAAACCTTCAAAGGCTTCCAATTATACTGAGGGGAAAAATACAAAATCCTTGACACAGTCCTGCCTAAGTCTCTCTCTTCTTCCTATGCCCCCATTCTCCCTCACAGCTCACTGTATTCAAACCACACCAGGCGTCTTTCAGGTTCTCAAATGTGCCAAGTTCTTTCCCACCCCAAGGCTTTCACGCATGCTTATTCCCTTCTGTTCCCCTTTCGTCCTTCTCACATCTGCCTAAACATCACTTCTTCAGAGAAATCTCCCCCAAAGCTCCCATACAATTCATGGCCCCCCACTATAATCCTTTTTACCTTTCCATCATAAAACTTTGCACACTATATAATTATATATTTGAGTATTTTTTGTTTACTGTCTCTCTCTTCCTCTGTATCACAGTCTCCATAAGGGCATAAACAATATCTGTTTGCTTTTTTTCCCCCTCACTGTAGTCCTGGTATAGTAGCAGTAATTTAGAGAGTTTAGAACTGTTGCAAGTAGTTTAGAATCAGCATAATTTAGGGATCAGGGGCAGGGGAGCCAGGCTGCTTGGATTCAAATCCTGGTTCTGCCACTTACTTATGAGCTCCATGACCTTGAGCAAACTGCTTAACCTCTCTGTGCCACCATTTCCATATTTATAAAATGGGGAGAACCAAAGTACCTACACCAAAAGGCTGTTCCAAGAATGAAAAGAATCAATGATGCAAAACACTTAGTACAGTACCTGGTGCAAAGCACTTCAGTAAACACTGGCTCTGATCAGCTCTTATTATGGCATCCTCACCACCTACCACAGAAGCATTCAACAGACAGTCATTCACTGGATGAATGACTGGAAAAAAAGATTTTACTATAATCTTTAAATAGGCTTTTGTAAATGACACAGCAGGAATATTATAGAGATTTGGAGATAAAAACATAAACAGCTAACGCAAAGACCGAAGAAACCCAAAGTTTATAATGGCATAAAGTGATAAGAGCAATAAAAAAAACCTAACTCGACCGGATACTCAGTCTTCATAGTTAAGCAAAAAAACAGTTCACTTTTCCAGAAGTTTACCCAAGGAGACTTGGTAGCTTTGACTTTTCCCTAAAGTATCACCCTCTTCCACAACTTCATTTTCTTCAAGATCCTTCAAGCACCAACCACAGTCGAAATAGATGGTAAAATTCATCTAACTTTACTAGATACTAATATTCGTAGAAATATTAGATACAAATATTTTCTACCTATTTTGCAAAGAAATGTTTTTCTGTTCCTAAAATACCTCTGGACTGTTTTGCTACATATATTACAAAATCCTTCAAGTTTTGCCATCTATCTTGTATCTGGAATCCTTTCAGACACTGTTACTTTAGAGGTTTCCTCCTTTCCAGCAAAGGCTCATCTTCTTACTTTAAGTTACTCAGAAGGACACTGAGGAGAAGGAGGGACAATTATGTGCTTTGTCCTTTATTCCTACTTCTTATTCAAGTTTTCTCAAAAGACCCTAAACTTCAATTTCTGCATCACTATTATCTGTTCTGCTTTTGAAAAACATATAATCTTTAGCTTGCTATAATAATATTGAAAACAATTTGACAGCTGGAGTATATAGTGCAATGTGCTATTCTAAATGCTTTACATATGTCAACTCATTTAATTCTCACAACAACCGTATGATGTTCTACAGATGAGGAGAGGCAGAGAGAGGCACAAGTAACTTGCCCAAGTCACAGAGCTAGTAAGTACTGGCACTGTGATTTGGACCCAGAGTGCCTGCCTTCAGAGTCAGGACCACTATGCTATTATTTCAAGAGTTTGGCAAGACATATTTTTCTGCCTTGTTTTCACAGGTCAGCTAGACTGAAATACTCTGATTCTCTCCCCAAATCAAGGATGCATACGAATCCTTGCCAACTCGGCAAAATTTCAGATGTTTCATTATATCATTGGCATATATACCTAAAGCAACGTAATTTTGGTTCATGGGAAAATGTATGTTCTATCCTGGGAAGTAGAAATAAACAATGAAATCATGAAATGTGAAATTTGCCTGAGTTAATTTTGCAGACATAAATATGATTCCAGTGAGTAGCTGAAAAAAATGTTTGAAAATACTTTTAATTTCTTGCAGGAAAAGTACCAAACAAGATTGTAGGTGTTATTATTAATATATACACACTCAACAGCAGCCTACATTTTTCCTCTAATTTCACAATTCTCCTAAGTCTCTCCCTTTGCGAGCGTGCCAAGTCGCTTCAGTCGTGTCTGACTCTTATGTGACCCCATGGATTGTAGCCCACCAGGCTTCTCTGTCCATGGGATTCTTCAGGCAAGAATACTGGAGTGGTTTCCCATACCCTCCTCCAGGGGATCCTCCCGACCCAGAGACAGAACCTGAGCCTCCTGTCGCTCCTGCATTACAGGCGGATTCTTTACTGCTGAGTTATCAGGGAGACCCCAGGTCTCTCCCTTTACATAAAGCTAAATACTTCAGCTTATTCCCTGCTATGAACATATGAAGTACACAGTTTTCAAATTCACTGAACTCAACTTCCAAAGAATAGCTTTTTTGGGGAAAAAACTAATAAATGGAAACTATAAGAAGTAAAAATTAAATTCATTAGTCAAGCATGCTGGATATTCATTAAGTCACGGTTCTCCTTCACTAAGCCAAATCCAGTGTCATCATACATGAAGTAACAAGACCAATGTTACATACAGCAATCTTAATAAAGACGCCCACTGTAATGGCAGCGGGGCACTTTAATTCACTGGACCATGGTGTGTTGTGGCTGCAACTTTTCAGGGGATGTAGTGCCAACTCCCACAAATGCCCAGGGCATCCCTCATGCCTTCATCCCTCTCCCTCAGTCCTTGTCTGTTTCCTTAACAGCACAGCCTAAATTTCAATCTTTATCAGATACCGGGTCAATTTGCTCCCCACTCGAATTAATTCCATAAGGCCAGGAACACTCATGTCTTACTTTTGTACCCCAGCATCTAATGAGCCTTCCATAATTTTTGTTAGATGAACAAAAGTCTGAAAAGGTAAGGGTTGAAACATACAGTGACAATCAAGAAAGAGTTCCAAAAGGTCTGACTGGAATATTTCACACCTCAGGACAAAAACACAGTACCACAGTGCTCAGAGAAGAAAGGAGAAAGTTTAGGTGAAGAAGTGATTATCAACCCTAAGAGCAAAGGAAGAGATGGAGAACACGACAGAAAAGACTATACTAATCTACAAACAAGCCAGGACTAGCTGGAATAGAGGGAATAACAGGCAGCACCTAAAACTTCTTTCCCTAGCACTTCCAAGGACAGAGTCCCTGACACAAACACATTAGTAAGCTTCTCCAAGGCACTTAACGTTTGTCACTTTTATTTTCCATGACCGACAGGCACAAAGCTGCCTTCAAAGAAGCAAGCGGTCCAAGAACCCAGATGACATCAATTCATTACTGCTGCAAGATAGCATAGAAGTTAACATCTGAAGAGCACCTTATCTTTTCAAAGCAGCTTCATGTATTTTCTTTTTCTCAACAGAAGTTAATTACAATAGCAGCATTATCTTTCCCATTCTTTAAATACAGACACATAAAAGCACTCAAAGCCTTGAATTTGAGTCCTACCTCTGCTACATATGTGCTGTGTGATCTTGGACAAATTATTCACTTCTCTGTGATCTGAGTATCCATGGGGAAAATAGTATGTACCTTAAAGGACTGTTCTGAGCATTAAGTGAGATTAACACTTGCAAAGAACACGACACAGTAAACGCTCAATAAAGGAGACTAACCTTCCCTACAGCCTCCTTAAATAGTTCCTACTAGATTTCTCAGCTAGTAAGATGGGAAACCTAGGACTTAAACCCAGGCCGCCTGATTCCTTAATCTGTTTTCTTCCAGCCACACTGCTTTGGCAGACTGCTGCATACTACTGACACATAAATATACTGACAATAACTGATCACAAAATTTTTATCTATCAGTAACTAATTTTAGCTTTGAAAAAAAGGGACCAAAAAAACCTGATCTAATTAATTTGGGGGGAGGAGGGGTTTGAAAATACAAAACATAAATTACATCCCCAAACCGCAGCAGAGGTGGTACCACAGCACTTCCGTACAAACAAAAAAATATGACAAGAAACAGAAAGTTCTCTCTGGGTTTATGAGGAACAATTGGAGAAAGAAACAAGCATGACTATGATTAAAGGAACTTAAAAAACCTTAGTTTTTTTTTTTTTTGGTAAACCAAACCACTGGGCAAAAAGATTTGCATCCCATTCCAAAATAACTTGATCAGGGCTGAGAAGTATCTTTAAAAAGAAACTGCAGTGTGCTAACAACAAACTTTTTCTTCCGAGTCTTTTAAGAGTAAGATAAATGGGAAGAGTGAGATAAACCACCAACGTAAATTGTCAACATTCATGAAGATCCTTGAAGATCATAAATGTTTGTTTTGGATTTAGTATTAATAAGCAGCATAAAGGAGCATGATCAAAAGGATAAAAGTTTCATAAGTAATCTAACACAAGTTGAACATATCTTGAAAATTATACAGTATAAAACTAAGCTATTATTCTGTTAATAAAAATAACCAACTGCTTTCAAGTGACACATATAACTAATCTTTTTCAAGTGGTATACATAACTCCTTTCAGGATAAGTTCTAAAAGACATTCAAAGAAGTTCACATCTTTAACAATCCCCAAGAACTTTCTTACTAAAAGAGAAGACAGAATAATTCAGTCACATTCGGAATTTGTAAATTCTGAAAAGAAAGGCCAAAAGAGAGCTTGACCTGACATTAGCAGAACAAAAGATTTAACCCAGAAAAGTAAAAGTTGAATGTCTACCACAAAGCAGGGGAGAAGCTGATAAGAAGTTCTACCCTTTTCCACCACAACCAAATTTCTTGTCCTCTCCAATTCAACTTAAACCTCTGCTAATTATTTTCCACAGAAGCATAACAAAATACTCCTAACATTTCTTCCTGACACTCAGAGCAAATTTCATTTCTTATTTAGCATTCATTAGGAGCCACTAACTCTAAATTCTATGCAGAACCTATCAATCTCCAGGGGAATATGTCCCTCCCTTCTCTAAATTCTTTGTTGTTGTCATTGTTCAGCAAGTTGTGTCTCTTTTGCAACCCCATAGACTGTAGCCTGCCAGGTTCCTCAGTCCATGGGATTTCCCAGGCAAGAGTATGGGAGTGGGCTGCCATTTCCTTCTCCAGATGTTCTTCCCGGACCAGGGATCAAAGTGGGGAAGCCCTCTAAATTCTTTTCTCTGATATTAAATTCTCTTCTGTCATAGAAACTTTTTCAGAGAACACACATTAGCCTAACTTCCCAATCTAGGTTCTCCATAAAGACAGTCTAGTGACTCTTCATTAATCTCTCTTCCTGGGAGCACTCAGGATCTGGCAATTAGGAAATCACTCAAGATCAAGGGCCCTTCATTTAAATGCTGTTGACCTCATTAAAATGATAATGATAATAATAATACAAAGAAAAAACAATAATCCTTCCAAAACTCATGTGAGAAGTCTAAATTTGTTAAAGTACATAGACTTGTACAGTCTCCCTCCAAGGACTACAAATTTAGTCTCTTCTCCCTTAAGAAAACCCAACTCCTACTGATTCTAAATTTGTACTATGGAAATACTTATTCAACCTAGAATGACCTCTAGGTTGATTATTTTTTTCAACAAAGAAATTACACAAATTAGAATCATGCCACTAAATCCAATGAAAACAAAACGAGGAAGAACATTCAGTCTCAAAAGTTTCCGGGCTAGGAGAGAAAAGGAAAAGATAATGGAGTTCCCATATTTAAACTTTCAATTTAAATATGTCAATATTTGAAAGACTTCTACACATAGCCTTTTTAACTCTAGTATCTGCAGTAACTAAGTCACTAATGCAATACAACAACACTGGCACAAAAGCGACTCCTTGGGTTTTATTTGGATTCTTCCTAGAAAGCAGTCTCTCAGGACAAATATCTGACTTCAAAATCTTGACCATCCTCTTCAGGACATCAGGTACTTAACACCACAGTTGAAAGACTTCCAATGAGAAACAGGCTGAGGGGAAGGAAGAGACATAAGTATCAACCCGAAAACAAACCAGACGGCGAACAAAATTTTCTATCAAGAAACAGAAAGAAATTGTCATGACTCCACCCGCTAAAATGATACAGACTTTCAAAGCAAAACCAGCCGCAAGACTGCGTGTTCCCTTTACTTCCGAAGTCTCCAGGGACGGAATCTACCTATATTCCTCGGGAGGAGGAACTAGAGAGATAATCAAACGACAAATCACTATGTGGATAAAATGACTGGTGAAGTATGGGGCCGGAGGAGGGGGGACACACAGTGAACTGGTAAACAACGAAAAAATGAACTCACGGTGCATTTAAAGATCTGTGCGGGATGCGGGGAAAGTCAGGTCCCAGATCAACCTCAGTTTCCCTACCCCCAAAAAAGGCGAGAACGTGACACTTGGCTCAGAGGAACGAGAGGGCCCTGCGGCCGCAAGCCTCCACCTATTCAAGGGTCCCTCGGAAGGCCGGACTCGGAGGGTGTCCCCAGTACAACTGAGTCGTGACACCCGGAGCCTTTGGGGGGCGGAAGGCCAGAGCGCGCAAAGCTCTATCCGTCCCTGGAAAGCGGCTTCTCCCAAACCCGGGGGGTACCGACACCCTCCCCGGACCCGGCGAACCCTACCTCCCGGACCACTCCTGGCGGCAGCCCAGCATCCCTCCCTCCTTCCGGCTTCTCCCTCCGCTGCCCGCCGCCTCTCCGACCGCGCCCCCGAACGCCGCCGCCGTGTGGCTCCTCCTTCGCCCGAGTCTCCGCGGCCGACCGGCCCACCCGCCGGCGCCAAGGTCTTCCGAACCCGGCGCGGAAGGATGCCGGGCCCGGGCCTTCCAGGCTCCTCCCGGGCCTACCTGCGAGGCGGGCGGGGGCTCGGTTTGCAGCCCAACGGGTACGACTGAGCCGCGCACTAGAAGGAGAGGCGAGAAGGAAGCGAGGGGTCCGCTCCGCCGGCCAGCGGGAGAAAGCAGCCTGAGCGCGGAGGCCTCGCGGACGAGACAGCCTTCGACCCGGCGCCGCAGCCGCCGCCGCCGCCGCCGCTCGGGAGACATCAAGCGAGAAGACTGCGCAGGAGATCACCGAATAGTCGAACGCCCCAGACCTCAAAGGAGGAGCGCCCAAGCAATCGTTCAGGGAACCGCAGTCGAGCGTCGAGAAGCAGCTTCGCTCCAACTCCGGGTCCGGCTCCTGTCCAAGGCATAAATAAACGAACTCAGATAGCCGTGGAGGCAGAGTGGACTGGGCTTCTGCCATTTTCTGTGTCCAGTGCGGGCTGTCTAAATAGTTTATAGAGAACCAGAATTTCTCATGAGAATGTTGAAAATCAAGTCATAGTATACTAACACTGTTACTTAACTGTAATTCAGCGACTACCTTATGGACTCTCAACAGTATTTATCCCAACTGAGCCAATTTGACCTTATTGGCTCAGTGAGGTGAATTAAAAAAAAGATAGATTAGATAGATAGGTAGATAGATAGCAGCAGCAGATAGATAAAGATATAACAGAGGCAGAGAGAAAATCAAGCTGAGGAACAAATAATCTCTATTCAAGCTCCAATTAGCTCCCATAAGCATAGCAGAGAAAAGCTGGGAATGTTCAGAGTTGTGCAGTCTGATCTTAGGCAGGAAATATAATACACATACTGCTTTTCTTTTATTTTATTCCAAAGGCCTAGAACCACAGGTGTGCTTCTTAATAATACATAATAACCAATAGTCTCTTTGAGTTCTAAACTCAACAAAGTGTGTTATCATCACAAATATGGCCTTTTTTTGAACTCTCTTAGTAGACAGACTAACATGGTCAGCATAAATATGGTAATATGTTCATCCCAACCATAATTTAATAAATAATATAGATCACCACAGTATGGATTACCAACTGTGAGCAATAATAGTTTATCTTACCCTCCTTAGGTGTAAAAAGAAAAGATAGTCCCAGCCCTTATTAAAGAGTATATAATCCAGTCAAAGTGAAAGCCCACATACTTACAGCATTAGCTTTATTTACAATTATTTACAATTTACAATTTTCTGTAATTTTTACAAAATCTTTTAAATGCATGAAACTATTTAAGGGGCAATTCATATATATATATAATGCAGGATAAGACCAGCATCCAAAATATGAAGACAAAATTCTTTATTGTCATTTATTGTTTTAGAGGAATTTTCAAATGAGCAACCATTATAGCAACATTTATAAAGGCCTAAAACAAAAGAATGTAGTCATCTTCCAAAACACAAAGTTTTAATTTATTCATATTCCCATGAAGGCCTTGGATATATCCTATAATAATTTTTTCTATTTATTTTTTTCGACCTTGCTATGTGGCTTGAGGGATCTTAGTTCCTCAATCTGGGATTGAACCCAAGCCATGGTGGTGAAAGCACGGAGTCCTAACCACTAGGTAACCAGGGAATTCCTCTACATAATTTTTGTTTAATTTAAGCAGAGATACAATAGCATTGTTGTTTTGCATTGTATCATTTCCCTATTAAAGCCTTTAATAGTTGTTACTTTAAATGATTGCACAATATTCTGTTGAAAAGATTTACTGACCATGCTCCCCATTTTGAATATGTATGTTACTTCCAAACATTTTCCCTGTAATTGCAGCTCCTGCAAAGAGGCAGTTATAATCTTATTATTTATGATTAGGACCTACTACACATAAACAAAAAGAGCAAGGAAACAAGGCAGAGGTTTATTTCTCTGTCATGTAAAAGAAATCCAGAGATGCACAGCCTATAGTAAGGTGCGGCCGCTCAGCATCAGGGATCAGGCTTCCATCTTGTTGCTGTGACATCTTCAATAAGTGGTTTTCATCTTAGGTCCAAGACAGCTGCTCAAGCTCTAGTTATCATGTCTACATTCCAAGCAGCAGGAAGCTCAAAGAGGAAAGGCATGTCTCCTAGCCATAAGGACACATCTTGAAAATAGCACAGGACATTTCTACTTACATTCCACTGGCCAAAATAGAGTCACATAGCCACACCTAACTAGGCATTTGTCTTTACCCTGGGAAGCCATGTACCCGTGAAAAGTCAGGGGCAAGAGGACCCTGGAGAAGAAAATGACAACCCTCTCCAGTATTCTTGCCTGGAAAATCCTATGGACAGAGGACTCTGGCAGGTTACAGTCCATAGGGTCGCAGAAGAGTTGTACTCAACTTAGCAAATAAACAACAACAATAAGCAATCTCTGCCAAGTTCCTGGAGCAAGTTGAGTAGCAGGCAAATTAACCTTGTTTTGCTGTTATCTCAGGGCTGGGCTTCTACCCCTAGAATACATGCTTTAAAGAAGCTTCCTTCTTGGAGAGGCTTATGAGGCTTAAGTATCTAAAGCTACAGCCCACACTCAAACTTGACCTATACAATGACTTTATTTTGAAACCTTGATTTCAATGAGGAAAACTAAACAAATTTCAAGGCAATAGGAAGCTTTTGGTTTTTCGAATCTGTAGACTTTCATTTTGGGAAAAACACTTGAAGGCTATGTAAATTTAAATCTAAAATCCACATCTGAAAATGCAGATGTTTGAGAAGCTGAGGCTAGACTGCACTGTGAAACCAGGGAAAATGGTTTTTATTCTGCAGGCAGAGTTGCATCTTTACAGAAAAATTTTGTTAGAGAAACTGTTTCAAGTGTGACAATAAACCACTACTTATTCTTATCAAGTCTATTGGGGCAGAAGAGAAGATAACAAAAGAGCCAGGGCTGAAACCCTCAAACCTACAGAAATCTTCTCACGCTGGAGGGAGACCTGAAAAAAGAAGCCAGATCATCCTGGGATATATAACACAGACACCTTCAACTTGGTGTTAAAAAACTCAACGACTCATTATTATGTTGATTTTTCATTATTGTATCCTGATAGGAGTCTTCTGGAGGAGTCACCCCCTTGAAAGTAAGAGGAGGCTTCCCCAAAGTAGGGTGACCAACTGTCCCAGTTTGCTAAGGACCAAAGAGCTTCCCAGGACACAGCAGTTTCAACGCTAAAACTGAGACAACGGAGGGCAAACCAGGAGAGTTGGTCACCCTAAGAATAAACAAAGCTGCTGTCAATCATATGGAAAAATTTGGAAAGACTAAACCAGGAATGAGGATTGGGACTTGTTGACCTGGGGGAATTGCTTGTGATAAAGGGTGAGGAGAAGGGACAGAAGAGAAAGGGTGGAGTTCAGTTCAGTTAAGTCGCTCAGTCATGTCCGACTCTTTGCAACCCCATGAACCACAGCACACCAGGCCTCCCTGTCTATCACCAACTCCCGGAATCCACCCAAACCCATGTCCATTGAGTCGGTGATGCCATCCAACCGTCTCATCCTCTGTTGTCCCCTTCTCCTCCTGCCCTCAATCTTTCCCAGCATCAGGGTCTTTTCAAATGAGTCAGCTCTTCACATGAGGTGGCCAAAGTATTGGAGTTTCAGCTTCCACATCAGTCCTTCCAATGAATATTCAGGACTGATTTCCTTTAGGATGGAGTTGGATCTCCTTGCAGTCCAAGGGACTCTCAAGAGTCTTCTCCAACACCACAGTTCAAAAGCATCAATTCTTCTGCGCTCAGCTTTCTTTATAGTCCAACTCTCACTGGAAAAACCATAGGTTTGACTAGACAAGACCTTTGTTGACAAAGTAATGCCTCTGCTTTTCAATATGCTGTCTAGGTTGGTCATAACTTTCCTTCCAAGGAGTAAGCGTCTTTTAATTTCATGGCTGCAGTCACCATCTTCAGTGACTTGGGAACCCAGAAAAATAAAGTCAGCCACTGTTTCCACTGTTTCCCCATCTATTTGCCATGAAGTGATGGGACCGGATGCCATGATCTTAGTTTTCTGAATGTTGAGCTTTAAGCTAACTTTTTCACTCTCCTCTTTCACTTTCATCAAGAAGCTCTTTAGTTCTTCTTCACTTTCTGCCATAAGGGTGGTATCATCTGCATATCTGAGGTTATTGATATTTCTCCCGGCAATCTGATTCCAGCTTGTGTTTCTTCCAGCCCAGCGTTTCTCATGATGTACTCTGCATATAAATTAAATAAGCAGGGTGACAATATACAGCCTTGATGTACTCCTTTTCCTATATGGAACCAGTCTGTTGTTCCATGTCCAGTTCTAACTGTTGCTTCCTGACCTGCATACAGGTTTCTCAAGAGGCAGGTCAGGTGGTCTGGTATTCCCATCTCTTTCAGAATTTTCCACAGTTTATTGTGATCCACACTGTCAAAGTCTTTGGCATAGTCAATAAAGCAGAAATAGGTGTTTTTTTGGAACTCTCTTGCTTTTTCAATGATCCAGTAGATGTTGGCAATTTCATCTCTGGTTCCTCTTGCCTTTTCTAAATCCAGCTTGAACATCTGGAAGTTCACGGTTCACCTATTGCTGAAGCCTGGCTTAGAGAATTTTGAGCATTACTTCACTAGCGTGTGAGATGAGTGCAATTGTGCGGTAGTTTGAGCATTCTTTGGCATTGCCTTTCTTTGGGATTGGAATGAAAACTGACCTTTTCCAGTCCTGTGGCCACTGCTGAGTTTTCCAAACTTGCTGGCATATTGAGCGCAGCACTTTAACAGCATCATCTTTCAGGATTTGAAATAGCTCAACTGGAATTCCATCACCTCCACTAGACTGTTCCTTATTTTGCTCTGGACTCTGAGAAATTTAACACACTGGGTGGTAGGAATCAAGTCTGAAGCTAGGGTGAGATAACTCTGCAGCAGTACCACGAGTCATCTTATTAGGAAGCCCAGGAAGAGGGGGTTTCCCAGGTGGCTAAGTGGTAAAGAATCCACCTGCCAAGTAGGAGATGCAGGTTAGATTCCTGGGTCAAAATGATGAGCCAGTCAGAGGCTCTGCTGTTGCAATTCCATTCTGTTCTTTTGTCGTCTGGTCTCATTGCACCTTGGGATAATGTACACACTTCAAGCTGGACAGTAAAGGTAGAAGCAGTGTAGCAATGGAGGAGCTGCCAGGGAACAGGAGGGTTCTCAGAACAGCAACTAACCATTCACAGAACAATAGCAGGCTTTTCCTTCTCTGGAATTATTTCTATAGGATCAATTTCTAGTAGTGGAATTAGTCAATGGATTGAAACCTATGAACATTTTAAGACTCTAGAATGGCACCAAACTCAGTCCTTCTATAAAGACAGCTGTATATGTAAGGGCTAGATAAAGTCTCAACAGTGTGAAACCGGATGTTTTGCTGGGCAAACATGGAGATTCCTTTCCAAAGGACTTTGAAATTTATCATCCTATGATTTCAAGGTCTGCTTTGCTTGTACCATATAATATCAGGGGATCTCATATCTCCTATTTGTTTATTACAAAGTGGGATCTTAGATGGTAGCCATATTAAAAAAAAAAAAAGCCTGTGAATTTTATGCGTTAGATGCCTGGAGTGTCCCCAGCCTTCAACTCATATTTTCTCTTCCTTTCTGCACTGCCATTCTTACTTAATGCTGAGTCCATGATCTCTTATACTCACAATTTTGTAAAATCTAGGTGGGATCTAGGGAGCAAAAGAGCCCTGAGGATATGTGCATGCACACTGGTTAAAACCCCTGCTTTCGTATTTTCTTGACTTCCTCTTAACTTCTCCTCCATTTGCTAGGGAAATCAACAGTTAAGCTTCGTTCTTGAGTTTTCAGTTTGTTATTTCAGGTAGGGATACAAGCATAGTATGCCTACTCTCTATCTAGTCTCTATTTTACTCCTCCTCATCTCTTATACTATTTCCTATCTGATCCCATTAAGACTGTGACTTGTTTCTTTGTCCCTAAATTAGATGAACTTGCTATAGATCCTTTATAGTCCAGGAAAGGAGCGCCATCTCTGCTTAGTTCATTTTAAACTAAGAATATGTTTATGTTCCCTCATTTGTTTTAATTGGACCTGGTAAACTGATGGTGACCCAATATTGTAGTTTTTCCTTAGTATAATCTGAGACTTCTGCTGTTTCGGAATAGCTAAGGGCAAATCTGGAAGACTCTCAGGCTGGCCAGATGGAATCATCTATGGGGAGATGAAGCTCACATAAGACAGGCAAAATCCTTGACTCTTTCCCAAAGCTATACCAAGAAGATACTATATATCCATAATAAGGCCCTCAAGAGAAGACTTCTCAGGCACTTATAAAAAGCTCCTATGAGCAAACCCTTGGTAATGTGGAAATACAGATCCTGATCCCTCCCCTAGATCATTTTGGGTAAAGTATAACTATGGACTGAAAAAAAACCCTGGCCTATAGAAATCTGGATCCAAAGGAGATTAAAGAAATAGATTTGAACAGTTACTTGGTGGAATTATTAGGAAATGAAATGCTCCTGGGGAAAAACACTGCCAGCCAATGTTCAGTCTGTTTAGCACTCAGAAATTACCTTTGGTGTGCAAGTAACAGACTTGAAATTGCTAAGAAATCTCCCCCAGACTGTCCTTCCCATTGAGGCTTCCTGTCACCAACTAATGAGTTAAGCTGTAAAAACTCAAATTTTCCTTTAATGCAGTTTTTGAAGGCTAAAAGGCTAGGCACTTTTCAAGATTACACTCCACCTTGCCACTTAACATGCACAGGTGGCAGTAAGCCTTTCCTCTTGCAATATTCATAAAGGAACCAAAACTTTATAGGGAAAAATACCCATCTCAGGAAACTTGGAAAGACTGTGAGAGTTAAAATATTGCCTTATGAGGGAAACAGAGCAAGCCTGGGTCACAAGTTAAAACTTCACAAAGGAAAAAAAAAAACATAACCAGGCACCTCTATTTCATAATGAACAGAACTAACGTTTCCAATCTCCTCTTCCTTGTCCACTCCCAGCTCAATGATACCACTATACTTGTCAAGCTCCACCTCCTGCCAACTGGACCTACTTCTTTATAGAGTAGGATGGTGATGGGAAATAGCATTTGGAGTAGAAATAAACAGCAGATAATAATCCATAATTGTTTTTAATCTTGAGGATGAGTCACCCTTGATTTATTTCCAAATTTCTTCTGCCATCAGCTGTTCATTTCTTTACTTTGAAAATCACCAGATTAACACTTGCCAGAGGCAGGTAGGAAAAGATCCAAGAGAACAGTTCAGAGCAATCACATGGTGAGTGGCTGAGAATCCGGGAACAGAACAAACCCCAGGAAAGTCTCTTTTTTGTCCCAGCAAAGGCGCCAATGTGCTAACCTAATTCACACTTTCATTATTCCAATTGGGTTATTTTTACATCAGTATAATTTTAGAATAAGACTTGGTGGGGGATTGTTTATTTCCTGAGAAATTCTGCCCATCACTTTGCACACAAGACATTCAAGTAGCTCTAACTTCAAAATTAATTTCAAACCAAGAAATTATATCCCTTTTACCTCTCTTTTTTTCTTAATATGTTCATGCCTTTATTCCCTAAACTTTCCTTCTGAACAAGGAATTTCAAAGCAGAATGGCCAAATGGACATTCTAACATCCTGATCATAAGAAATGTGATCCATTTAGATAGGACTGTCTAAACCTGGGTGAATCTCTTTTGCCCGTCAACCTATCAGGGTCTTTAGATCCTCTGTAAAAGTGTAAGCTTTCTGTTTTATCTATATTTGACTTGTCTTTTTTAAGCTGATTAAATTCCTAAACCCATTTAGCCTTTAGCGCCTACTCAGGGTTGGAAGTAGGAGATTGGAGTCCAGATGTTCTCCCTGGGAGCTAGGTCCAAGTCAGCTCAATTACTGCAGACAGATTAAGATGGAGGTTTCAGACTGTCCCTCACATCCTCTTAAAAACGCACACTGCAAACTCAGATTAGTAGCCATTTACTTATGTCAGAAGACCATTCCCCAGCTGAAATTCACTCTTTACACTTGTCTCAGATTATGTCTACATAGGTAGGAAATTAGAAAAGCTAAAATACCATCAAAATAATTCAGGACAAATATTGCTTTCTTTTGAAATCTCTAGATAACTGCAACAAACAAAGCATTCTGTCTGGCTAGATGCTGTTTTCCTCTTTGATTCTGTAAGCATGATGTAAATGTCTACAACCAAGGAACTTTCAAATGAGTGAATAGTGCTAATCTGGTGTTCAGTGCATAGCAGGGAACTGTTGGTCTTGGGGGTTTCTGTTTAGTTAATAAAATTGCAAACGAATCAAGATATTCTGGTGTTGACCCAACCCTTCTAAAACACACAGATTATATATCAGTTTGTGACAAGTGTCCACACACTCAGTCATGCTAGAAGATGGGACTGTGGAGGGAGTACTGAGAGGGGACGTTTGTCACAGCTCCTGGGAAGCCTCTCTCCTCCCCACCTTCCACATTAGCTGAAGTGAGTGAGCATCAGCTCTTGACGGATGCGATCAGCCTCCAGGTCCAAGGACTCCATGTGCTCATACTCCTCCTCAGGGGGCTGTTCCACCGGGCCGGTCACTGGAGAGGACCACACATCCATCCCGTGCTCCAGGGAGATGTTGTGGAGGACGCAGCAGGCCAGGATGATGTGGCTGGACTTCTCCGGGGAGTACTGCAGTGCCCCCTTGGATCCATCCAGGCAGCGGAATCGGGAGCAGAGCGTTCGGAAGGTCTTCTCAATCACACTGTGAGTTGCGGAATGGGCCATATTATAGCGATACTCAGCTGGAGTTTCAGGAATGTGAAGTGGGGTCATGAGCCAGGTGCGGAGAAAGAAGGAACTGTCACCTGTGGGGAAGGCCCAGAGAAATCACAGATGTTTACAACTGGAATACAAAGAAAAGCCAGGTGCATATACAGAGAATGGACAAGAATATGTAACTGTTTCTGGAGCCAAAGCAAAGCAGGTAAACAGAGAGCGAAATGCTGTGGTATAGAGAAGGCATGCACATGTCATGAGCAGGAAGACAGGCGTCTTGGCTTGGGAATACCCTCGGTTAAAACCAACAGGGAAAAAAGCTGACATGGCTGAAGAAAGCTAAGTCTGACAGAATGTGGGACGGAGGTGAAAGCACTGGGACAAATGAAATTCTTGAATATTCCTTTTTTCTTCTTTTGGCCGTGATACGTGGCTTATGAGATCCTAGTTCCCCGACCAGGGATTGAACCTGGGCCCCCAGCAGAAGAAGCACGGAGTCCTAACCACTGGACTTCCAGGCAATTTCAGGATTTTCTAAATTCAGAGATATTGTCCTTTAATAAAAAGTTAGTAGAAACTATCACGGAGAAGGCACTGGCACCCACTTCAGTACTCTTGCCTGGAAAATCCCATGGATGGAGGACCTGGTGGGCTCCCGCCTATGGGGTTGTGAAGAGTTGGACACGACTGAACGATTTCACTTTCACTTTTCACTTTCATGCATTGGAGAAGGAAACGGCAGCCCACTCCAGTGTTCTTGCCTGGAGAATCCCAGGGACGGAGGAGCCTGGTGGGCTCCCGTCTATGGGGTTGCACAGAGTCAGACACGACTGAAGCGACTTAACAGCAGCAGCAGAAACTATCACATAGCAAGCCAATCTTTAAAATCTCGAGGGACTTCCCTGGTGGTCCAGTGACTAAGACTCTGCACTCCCAATGCAGGGGGCCCGGGTTCAATCCTTGGTCAGGGAACTAGATCCCACACGCCGCAACTAAGAGTTTGTATGCCACAACTAAAGATCCCCTGAGCTGCAACTAAGACCCAGAACAGCCAAAGAAATAAATAAATATTTAAAAATAAAATCTCTAAAGAGCAAGAGTGCAAGAGAGAAATAGGAAGTTCTGCCAGAAGACCTCAAAACATTTGTGAGGAAAAAAATCTCTAACTTTACCATTAAAATGTCAGGTCTGAAGGCACTACCAGGGGATTTCAGAGGATTTTATAGACAGTAATCATTCATTCTTCCAGTGCTAAGAAGAATAAAAGTGCCAGCAGAGATCAGAATTCAGGTGTTCTGCCAACCTAGAAATTACACTCATTAGAACCACACCTTGGTAACAGAGGAACTGGTAGAATTTCACATTAACAAGGAAAGCATAAATATAATGATGCAAATAGTAACAGTCAGGGATAGGGAGGTAAAATCAGGAGTCAACTAAAATAATATACACAAGACATTTCCTTTAAGTGACTTCTGTATCAATGATCCTGGGAAGCACTAAAAACAAAACTGGTCTGCAGTGTCCCATTACAGTAGCACAGTGTTTCTACAATGTTTAATTGTCTTGAGTCACTAAATCTGGAAGATGGAATGTCTCGGATAGAAGAACCAACCCTTAGAAATTTGAGACAAATAGACCTAGGGAATACCAGCTTGCATACTTGCTGTGTTCCTCACCCACCATCAATTTCAGTAAATAGTTATGGACTGTTCAGAGAGTGCTAGGCACTATTCCAAATATACAGAATTCCTTTCTTTTAGGAGCTTACATTTCTAAGATCTGGGTTAACTTTAAATGCAGTTTTTTTGGCTAAAAACATTACTGAGATATTGACATATGACACTGTATTAGTTTTAGGTAGACTGGATTAACTTTAATTTTTATTTATTTATTTATGGTTGCACTGGGTCCTCATTGCCGTGCGCCGGCTTTCTCTAGATGTGGTGAGCAGAGGCTACTCTCTAGTTGTGGCATATGAGCTTCTCATTGCAGTGGCTTCTCTTGTTGCAAAGCCCCGGCTCTAGGCACTAGGGCTTCAGTAGCTGTGGTTCCCGGGCTCTAGAGCATAGGCTCAATAGCTGTGTCACGTGGGTTTAGTTGCTCTGTGGCATGTGGAATTTCCCCGGATTAGGGATCAAACCCATATTTCCTGCGTTGGCAGCTGGATTCTTTACCTCTGAGCCACCAGGGAAGCCCCTGGATTAACTTTAAGTATCTGAGATATCAAATATTTTCAAATTGTATATTTAGCTGACTTTTTTCCTCCTAAGGACAACCTTCTTTAATTGAACTTGTCCCTACTAAATACTGTATATAAGAAACTGATGTTGTAAGTAATAATGAAAATAATATCTATGACACTGAATACCTACTATGTAGTAGGCATCATATTGGGCACTTTAAATATTATCTCTTTTCCAATCCCAGCTCTGCCAGGCAGATATTATTGAACTCATTTTATAAATGAGAAAATAAAAATATACATCGCCCATCCTATGATCTGTCAGGTATAGGAAGAGGAAGGAGCTAGTCAACTAAATGCTAATAATGTCAGACTCAGAGTCACTAAAACAATGGTATAATGCTGCAAGAGACAATTAAAAAAAATTTAAGATGCATGTCAAGAGAATTCCCTGGTAGTCCAGTAGTTAGGACTCTGTGTTTCCAAGGCTGGGGGATGTGGGTTTGACCCCTGGCCAGGGCACTAAGATCCCACATGCCTCATGGCCAACAAGTAAATAAAGAAATAAAAAATAAATGTGAAAACAGAGATGCTAAATATTTGTTAACTGTCACTCTAAAAAACAGTATGAGCTTTAATTGGGTAAACATACAAGACCAGTTAGTTAGTGGTGACCTTTTATAAAATGCGCCATCATCATTAACTGGTTATAATCCAGAAAGACACTCAGGAGGGGACTAGGATCCGAGACATTCTGGCAGAGCTCACCCGAAGCTGCTTAACAGGACTAGGCCAAGAGCTGAAGGAATAGCTCGGGCTGAATTGTGTGTAGGAGCAGGTACGTTTAGAGAAGAGGAATTAGCTGATGCCCTCTGAAGGGGCAGACAAGAATGAGGACGGGAAGGGATGACACCCAAGTTGAAAATATGCTCAACAAACAAACAAAACCCAAGGGGGAATCACAGCTAGTTCTAGGTTTAGCAAATCCAGAACCACTCTACAAATTGATGGTGTTCTTAAGATACAATCAGCCATCTTCTCTCTCTCTTTTTTTCCAACATCTTGTCATTCCTCGGAACCCTGCCAGTTTTCCCTGCACGTCCAGGCCAGTGATTTCCAAACATCTATTCATGACAAATAATTTGGGGCACCTGTTAAAAATGATGATCAGATTCTTTTCTTGAAGAATCTCATTCCTGCAGTTTGAAGTGGGTACCTTTATTTTAAACAAATTTCCCAGATGGGGGACTTCCCTGGTGGTCCAGTGGTTAAGAATTCACCTTGCAATGCAGAGGATAAGGGTTTGACCCCTGGTCGGGGAACTAAGATCCCACATGCTGAGGGGCAGCCTGTGCACTGTTACGACTCAGCCGGTACTCTGGAGCCCACGCTCCACCACTAGAGAAGAGCCCATGTGCCCTGTGCCTCAACTAAGACTTGATGCAGTCAAAAGTAAATAAATACCTTTTAAAAATTCCCCAGATAACTCTTTTTGATCTGGAAAATTTGTGAAACACTACACTAGTTCACATGTTTTCAAACTAGTTTGCCTGTTACAGCTCGTGGAGGCTTTTCAAAGGGTCTGTGCTAGAACTGAGGCTACTAAAGGAATTAATTTCCATATCATCAATTTCTGTGGTTATACTTTCTTGGCATCATAGTGTCTAGCATGTGGCCTGGTACCAAAACAGGCCTTAATAAACATTTGTTAAGTGTGGTTGCAATGTTTCCATCTCTCCCACTTCCACCCTTTCTGTCAAGAAGGAAATCAGAAAAATACATAAAAATTTGTCCAAGTTTTTACTTATTTTCAACTATGTCCTGTAAACAACTGAAAAACTACTTTAAAGCCATAATTTCAACTGAATCTGGGGCCCCCAATTGTGAAGGAAAAGAAAATCAGTAATTGCTACATGACCTTGAAGTCCTAGCAAAAAGACCATTTGCCAAATAGAGTAACTCCTCATATGATTCATTCTAAAAAAGTAAACACAAATGGCACAGGTGTTCTGTGCCTTAATTTCCTCTTCTGTGAAAATGCTGACATTAGCATATAACTCCTTACAAGTTTTTATAAGGATTAAGTGAGATAATCCCAGGCAAAATACTTACAAGATTGCCTGACTACTTGGAAGTGCTCAGTCATTTCTCACTGGCTTTAGAGTTAGGATACCCAAGTGATGTCATAAGAAATCAGCTTGGAACCCAAGCACTTCCCCAGCTGTGGAAGAAGAAGCTGGATGAGACATGTGCATAGTCTTTCCTTTACTTCTTGGTATGAGTTGTATAAAAATAGAATTTAAAAATTCAGAGTAGGCAAAAGGCGGGACTAAGACAAACATCCAGTAGGGTAATGAGAAGGTGATGTACTGACAACAGTGTGTAGAAGCCACAACTGAAGAAAATCAGTTAAGCTCCCAGATGTCACCCATGGTGCCCTGGCAGCTCTAAACCAGTCAGTATGACAGCAGTCTCTTTTCACCTGGAAGCGGGGAAGGGTTCTTTCTCTTTTTTTTGACCACCTTGTCACGCATATGGGATCTTATTTCTCCAACCAGGGATCAAACTTGAATCCCATGCATTGGAAGCACAGAATCTTAACCACTGGACTTCTGGGAAAGTCCCAAGGGGAGGTTTTTCTTTAACTGTCAGTAAGCACATTAAAGAAAAAAAAAATTCCTGAGCATCTATTACATGTGAAACACTGTGTAATGAGCATGTGCAGTGCAGACTGGCCTTAATAAACCAGGTCAAGATTCATGATCTTGAAAGAGAGGTCTTCTGATGCTTAATGTGCTCCTACATCTCTCACATATGTTGTATACAAGATAACCCCTATCTTGTTGCTCACAAAAAAGCAGTGCTTTAAAAATAAAACAAAAAAGAAAGCTGCCAGGCTTGAGGGTTTCATCACTGCTAACTAATTGTATTCCTCTCAGCTCTACAGTCACATTGGTTTGCACTGCTTCATATTGAATGGGTTCTTGTTCTACTCAGATCATTAAGCCTGGCTTTCCGAGGGCACTTAGGCAGGCAAATCTATGAAGTGAGTTTCCATAAGAACTGTGAAAATTCACTGTCTACTATCATTTTCATATAGACATCATGGTGACAGTCACCGATGGCAAAAAGAATACATTTGCACAATACTTCAGAGTGAACTTCCATATATATTCCCTAATCCTAACAATAGATATTACTGCCCTTAGCATTACTTTCACTATTTTACAGATGATAAAAATGAAGGCTCTGGAACTTCCCTGGTGGTCCAGGGGTTAAGACTCCATGCTCCCAATGCACGGGACCCAGGTTCGATCCCTGGTCAGGCAACTAGATCCCACATGCCTCAACAAAGATTCCATGTACTGTGACTAAGACTGGTGCAGCCAAATAAATCCTAAAAAGTTAAGGCTCAATTGTATGAAGGTACTATATTTAACCAGATCTGCACTGATAAGTACTTTGGCTTTATTTAAGGGGAATTTTTGTTGTTGTTGTTGCTACTGTTGTTTGTGACTACAAAATACTGTTGTGATGCAAGTTCCTGTAATTTTGTTTTACATATTTCTGAACCTGTACCTTCAAGATAAATTCTTAGAAGAACTGAGTCAAATCATATGTTTTTAAATGTTAGTAAGTGTCTTTTGGGACTTCCCTGGTGGTCCAGGGGTTAAGAATCCACCTTCCAATGCTGGGAACTCGGGCTCGATCCCTGGTCCAGAAACTAAGATCTCACGTGCTGAGGGGCAACTGAGCCCACAGGCAGCAACTACGGAGAAGGCCCTGCGCCCAGAGAAGCCCTCCCGCTGTAAGGAAGAGCCCATGCGCCCCAACTAAGACCCCACACAGCCAAACAGAGATAAATACTTTTTAATGTTAATAAGTGTCTTTTAAATGTTGATTTAAAAAAATCCAGGCTCAGAGAGTTCTCATCTGAGGTAGTGTTGAAAAGAGAACAGGACTGAGATTCAGGTCTATAGACCTCCATATTTCATTCTACTGTCCCAAGTATCTTTTCACTGTCTACAGAATGAAGCATTTACACCTCAGACTCACCAAGAAGCCAGCTCTCTTTGTGCATCCCAGCTTCAAACTGACTGCTGAGAGAAGACTGCTGTAGCACAACACAGTCTTGGAGGCTTCCTGGCCAGCTTGTCTCCACAGCCATCAGTGCCCCTCTGATGTCACACACCATCAGGCAGTTTAAAGAATGAAGACCTTTACGGTTCACGTAGGAAAGGTCTTCAGCATTTGGTGCCTTGATTGCTACATGCACACAGTCAACTACCCCTATGACCCCTGGTATCCCTGCCAACCCGTAGAATTCATCCTTCAGAGCCTGCACAGAGGCGTCATCAGCTGGAAAGTGGATGAACTGCGAAGCTCTTTCCACAAGCGCTTCGGTGACGTTGGCAACACATCGACTCATAGATGCCTGACTGATTCCAATAGCGTCTCCCATCCGAGTCTGGAAGGAACCTGAGGTATAGAAGCCCAGTGCTGCAAGAATCTGTGTCTCTGGGCTAATAGCCCTGGATCTCTGAGTAGGTCTAGAAAGGCTCGCCCCCAAGAGCTCCACCAAGTAATAAATGAACTGTCGTGGAAACCCGTACACGGACATCAAGTACTCATCCGTCACATCATCCAGCTTAAAGCGGTCCAATGTCCGGTGACCTCGGCCGTATAGCAAGAGATCACAGTCAAGTACTGTTATTGGTATAGCCATGGTACATACAAATGTTGTCTCTTTCCCTCCGCTACTTTTCCTGAGCTCTTCCCAGTGAAGATGCTGATGAAAGAAAGTATTTAAGGAAGTGTCGGAATTCAACGGCTAATCGTCATTTAAGTGGCTGCGGTATATTTATAATCTTCTCTCTGTAAAAGTTAAACGAAAAAAAAAAAAAGCAAGACATTAGAAACCCACCAAAGACTTTAAAGTAATTCAAAGGCCACAACAGATTCTTTTCTCAAATTTCCGTTTTGTTCAAGCAAAAGATGCTATAACTGTAACTCTGGGTTTTTCTCCACTAACTCATGACCACAGGATGGGCTTGCTTTGGCTTGGAGGAGAATGGGAGTTGAGTATTGGTGGCTTATTTAGCGCCTGCCTGGTACTTGAACTGCTTCCCTCCTAGCTCAGTTGGTACAGAATCTGTCTGCAACGCAGGAGACCCAGGTTAAATTCCTCTGGAGAAGGAACTGGCAACCCACTCCAGTATTCTTGCCTGGAGAATCCTATGGACAGAGAAGCCTGGCAGGCTACAGTCCATGGGGTCACACGAGTCGGACACGATTTAGCGACTAAACCACCACAACTTGAACTGGGAAGAGCAAAATGTTAACGGAGGTGATGGCATTATTATTCACAAAATGAGAGGTCTCCTCCTAAGTAGACAGGCCACGAAGCAGCTGACAGAAGTCATAACTACTCAGGACAGATGTTAGTTACGGCGGGATTCACGACCCAAACCCCTCTGGCTCCACAGGATAAGTAAGGGGTAAAGCGACGCGGGGCGGGGGGGCTTCAAACCCGTCTAACAAGGGAAGAAGGGGCAAAAAAAACCCCCCAAAACCCGCCCACGACCCAGGCTGGTCGAGGGAGATTATGTGCTCTTAACAAAAGGCTTCCCCCTCACCCCAAGAAACTCAAATCGTGAGGCTGAAGGCTAAGAAGCAGAGAAGACCAGGCAGGCGGGAAGGAAGGCGCAGAAGAGGAGGCTGGGAGAGCTAGGGGCTGACAGGCGATTCCACCTCAAAGGCTTTGAAAAGCTGACTTAGAAGTGGATACGGAAGTGTGATGGTCCCGACCCAAGTCAGCCGAGGCCGCTCACCCACCTCTCCGCGGCTGCCAGGTTACCCGTCACACTCCCCACCCACCCAGCCGGGCCCGGCCCGCCTCCGGAACCGGCGGCCGAAGACAAGCCGCCACGGCACTCAGTATAGGCCCCGCCCCTCCGCGTCAGCGCCCGCCCCAAGCCGCGTCCTCACTGCTGCCGTCGCCGCGGTCTGAGATTCGTTAGCACACATTCCACACACGGCCCAAACCTTCGCGCTCTTCCAACCCTCCGCTCCCCTCGCCGCTGTTTACGCCTTTCTTTTGTGAGACGCTTGAAGAGATTGGGGAGTCAGACTTGTATGGTAAGGAAACCAGTTTTTTACGGGCACATCAAAGAGGAAGAAGATTAAGTAGGGCATCCACTTTATAGCGAAAGTGCGGCTGATGTTAGGTAGCTGTACTTCCCCCGTAGCCCTCTCCCTCCCCTGGCCGTCACCGAAGCGGATGAAAACAAACACTAACGATGGCGGCACCGGGAAGCGACCGGTGGTTGGGCTTAAGGCAGGAGTGATCGCTTGAGCTGTGAGGGAAGCCTTGAAGAGCGCCTTGTAGACGTGAGTGCGGCGACTCGCGCAGTCTTGGGAACGAAACTCCCGGGGCCTGCGAGCCACGAGACTCCTGAGGTGTGAGGTATTATCTGCGACCCGTGCTGTCACTGCAGCTCCGGAGCGCGGAGCCCTCGGCCAGGAGGCGCAGCTGGCCGGCCCCAGGCCCCGGCCTCCGTAATGAGAGCCCCGAGCCACTCTCTGTGTCGCAGCTTCACAGGTACTAACTTGAGGAGGGAATACCCCCCCGGGTCTCTCAGCGCCCACGGGTGGGAGGCTGTGGATCTGCGGCCTGGCGGGTACCTCCTGGCGAAGCCGAAGCCTGCTAGCTGTAGGTCAGTCCCCTGAGCTTGCTTTGGGAAGTCGGGTCAGTGTAGGCCCCATTGGCCCATGATCATTCCCAGTCCTTACCAAGATCCCCAGAGCTTTTGACTACTTTCTCAGTTCTTTGGGTTAAATCGTAAGGCTTTCCTGGAGGGAAGTTGTGGGGCCATACCTCTGTGGTTGGGTACCAGTATGAAAAAGATAGGTTTTCAGTCAATCAAGATTTGTTGAGTGCCAAATATGTACTCCGCGTGTAGGTGAGGGAGACTGTTGACTAGTGAAAAAAGGGACCCCAGCAAGGTTCACGACTCTCTTACTGGCAGTGGAACGACCTGTGGAAACCTGCGATCCATTCTCATTAAATAAATCTCTGGGTAAGTGGCCAAGCACCTTCTTGGAATTCATCAACTAACTTATCTCAGTTTTCACTTTCCCAGTCAGTTATTTACCAAGTTTTCCTGATCAATTCGGGTAGCGTTTTACTTCTTCCTCTTCTGGCCGTCCCACAGCCAGAGAGAAAGGGGTGGAAGGTGGGGCGGTGGGATGGGGGGGGAGATACGAATGAACGAATACGTGAAGAACAAAAGTACCTATTTTTTCATTATAATTAGTTTAATAAGTTTAAAAGTCATCTCCTAAGGGGGTAGAATTTATTGAACACCTTCAGGGGGAGACGTGCAATAATATAATAAGCAATAGAGCCTTTTTTTACATTAAATTAACTCCAGGTCATTGTGTGTTGTTTTATGTGTTAGTCCTTTTCAAAAAATGTGTGAATATTGTGGCTCCAACTAAATTATTAGTTTTTCTTTGTTTCTTTTAACTCCATTTTTCAGCTGAGCAGAAGTCTTGTTAAATGCTTGTGGAATGGAATCCTGAGTTAGCGTTTTTAATACCTAGTCGACGATGAATAAGTGCTGAAGCAAGTGTCATATATGCTGATCTGTATGGTAGAATGCGTGTGGTTAATTCTCTTGCTGTTTTCAAATTGTACCCCTTTGGGTCTAAAGTTAAGACTGCTATGGCAACTTTTGAGATTTACATTTCATGAAAGTTGCAATTACTGTACTTACACCTAACAGTTCCTATTGTATGTTTGTGTTTTTTCCCTTGGGTTGTTATTAAGATCTGCAAAAACTGCAGGTCTGCAGCTGTTAAAGAATCCAAATCCTATATTTTTTATTTAAAGCCTAGGAATCAGCTGGACACAGTTCAGTCTTACTATGTACACATCCTGGGATTGTACTCTATGGAGGTAGAGGGCAATAATCTCTTTTTTTCCGTTGTCTTACCTGCTTGCATCTACCCAACTGCCTTAGCTTATGACCTCCATGACCCAGAACAGGCTCCATAGTCTAAATGCAAAAAGAAGCCTAAGACATTAATACTGAGCTTCCAAAGACCTGTTTATACATGAGTGAGTTTTCAAAGATAATTTTGACTAATCAGAAAATGCAACCACTATATAACTTATTGCTCTCACTTGATAAGGTTCATTACTGATGTTCTGCAGTTACATTTTGTTCCAGTTGTAGTGGAAGTTATTTATTTTGAAATTTTTATCTGGAGGGAATTTATTTAATCTTAGTAATACCTGGAAATCCCTAAAACTTTATTTTTAAATATTTATTTTACTTTTTAAACACTTTTTACTTTATTATAAAAGAGATGAAAATGACATTATAACACTATGGTTGAAGCACTGCTTAGATCACAGAGAATGAAGAGTACACCTAAAAAATTCCTCACTGTTATGACCCTTTATTATTCAACTTCAGTGTTTTTCTTTTTTAATGGAAAAAAAGGTACAGAAACTCACTGATAAGAAATACAAGCTATTCAGGTAATACTTGAATTACCATATTGTTTAAGACTCTTTTGACTTCTTTGGTGAGAATCTTAAAATATGTATACTAAAAGTTTATTCTTGGAAAAAGCTTACCTAGACTTTAGGTGTGGATGATTTAGAAGTAATTTCCAATTTGGGGTGATGAGTTGAATAAGGTGAATTTCCATACGGCACCATCTTTTCTTGCATGGATTTAATATAGAAGAGGGTTCATGGGGTTTTGATCTTTGCCTCCTCTTTGTTAAATCATAGACAACAATAAAAACAGCAAGTAGTCACTGATGGTATAAAGGCAGTGTAGCCAGGGAGAATACAAAGAAGGCTAGATAGTCCTCTGTGACCAAGGGGAATAGAGAAACTTTTCTTGGGAATTCTCTAGCGGTCCAGTGGTTAGGACTCTGAACTTCCCCTGCAGGAGCCACAGGTTCTGTCCCTAGTGGGGGAACTAAGATCCCTCATGCGCTGACACAGCCAAAAGAAATTAATAAATAAGAGAAAGGATAAGATTGTACATCACCATTACATAGAAAAACAACTAAATTAACATGGAATAGTTAATCTGTCAATAGTATCTTAGTAAAAGTAAAGGTAAATAAAGAGTTTATAAGCAACCTAGATGTCTACCAACAAATGAATGGATAAAGTAGTTGTGGTACATGTATACAATGGAATATTACTCAGCCATGAAAAGGAATTAATCTGAGTTAGTTCTACTGAGGTGAATGAACCTGAAGCCTGTTATACAGAGTGAAATAAGTCAGAAAAACAAATATCATGTATTAATGTATATATATGGAATGTAGAAAAATGGTACTGATGAACCTGTTTGCAAGGCAGAAAGAGAGGCTCAGACATCGAGGACAAACTTATGAATACAGCGAGAGGAGGACCTGGTTGAAGTGAGAGAGTAATGTTGAAATATATACATTACCATGTGTGAAATAGATAGATAATGGAAAGTTGCTGTATAACACAGAGAGCTTAGCCTGGTGCTCTGCGACAACCTAGAGGGGTGGAATGGGGTGGGAGGTGGGAGGGGGAGGTTCAAGAGGGAGGGGATATGTGTATACCTATGGCTGATTCATGTTGTTTCATGGCAGAAACCAATACAACATTGTAAAGCAATTATCCTCCAATTAAAAAATAAATTATCCTCCAATTATAAATAACATTTAAAAATATTATGTAACTAAAAAAAGGAATTTATAGAAATGATAACCCAATATTCTTGTTTTGGAAAATACTACTTTCACTTTTGATTCATACAAATATAAAATAAAGAAAGTTAAAAATCATATTATACCTTTCAGGCTTAAGGTTTGTCCCCACCCTCACATTCCTTCTGTATTGCCCACAGCTATTAGGTCATTAGAAGGTATTATATTGAGAAATACTTGTAGAGGTTTAGAAGTCTTATTTTAAGTATAAGCTTAAGGGGTTTTTTACCCTTTAATCTATTTCTGTTGGACTTCTCAAGAAATCAGATATTGGCCTTATTTGTTCTTTAGACTGGTTTTTAAATTCTTCATAATTAATCAGACACAGCTTTTATCTTTATTCCCACCTCCCTCCCATTTTCTGTTGGTTTATTTTACTCTGGTTTCTTAAATTGAATACTTATTTGAGGCTTTTTTTTTTTAGTTATAAATGCATTTAAGGCTATAAATTTTCTTCTGACTTCTTTGTCTTATTTGTTATCAAATAGTCTTCATTTTGTTAATTTCTAGATCATTTGTAACTGGTTTTTATTTCAATATTTATTATAAAAAGCTTTCTAATGTATACATAGTTAAATTTTTATTATGTTTCTAGTTTGCTTGGAAAGAAAATTTTTTAGATAGTCAAGAACATGATCAATTTATGGTGTCCCTTAAACTGAGATCCCTCATGCCACACCGCACAGCCTAAAACAATTTTTTTTAATAAAATAAAAACAAAACCTCTATGTTAAAAATTAGAAAACATAGAAATTATTTTTTCAGTGATCAATGTTAACTTTTCCCAGTTTTAAGGGCTAGAGATATTATCTAGGATCATTTTTGTATGGTGTCTTGCCAAATTATTCAGCTGTTGCTTTGAAATTATTTGCTTCTTCCTTTCTTTATTGACTGCCTCACCTTAATCCAGTGTTATCACCAACTCTCATCTGGATTACTGGAGGTAATTATTGTAGTCAGATTAATGTCCTTAAATTGTTACCTGTAGAAGAATTTCCAGTGACTCCCTCCTGATGTACTGTTAGTCTCTTTTGCCCACTTTTATGTCTCCCTACTAATCTGGACTGATTGTACTTACCTAATTTATTTTACTTTACCTCTTTACATGAAAATTCTCAGCTATATAGTTCCTAATTTGCTTCTCCCCCTTTCTTTTTCCTCTCCCATCTGGGATTCCAGTTACACATATGTTAGACCTTTCCCTGTGTCCTCAGTGTTTCAGATAACCTCACGTATCATTTTGTACCTACTGTCATGATATAACTGAACACCTTAAATAGTGCCCTTTCACACTCAAAAGTATCCCCAAAGTTTGTGGTTACTCGGTATCTCTTGTACACTTTTCCATATCTCCCATCCTTTTGTCTCTCTATGCTTTGTTCTGGATATTTTCTTTCAGTCTATATTTCCTTTCAACATTTCTATCTTCTGCTGATCTGATCTGCTGTTAGACTCAACCATTGAGTTCTTAAATTAGTGTTTTATTTTTTAGTTCTAGAATTTCTGTTTGGTTCTTTTTATAGATTTTTGTTCTCTGTCCAAATTCTCAATTTTGTCCTTTATTTAATTGAACATATTGCATAGTAATCTTGAGGTCTGTGTTGATAGCTGTTAATGTTTCTAATGTCTTTGGGATTTTGGTCATTTGTGTTTGTCTCTATGAGTGCCTAATTTACTTTAACACATGCCAGAATTGTATATGAAAAGTTATAGAGATAATTTGTGGGCTAGGATAACATAATTTTCTTTCAGCAAGAAATTGCCTTTGTTTTGTCAGAGGCTAAGGGCAGACCTTATTTGACACTGTTGAAGCTGAGTGATGTTTAAATTTTTTCACATACAAGTGAACTGAAGCTATGTGCAACTATTATCAACGATGTTCACAAATATAATATTAATAGTAAATGAAATAAATCAGACACAACCATTTATATGAAATTTTAAAACAGGTAAGGTCAATCTGGGTGACTGAGTAAGAACAGTGGCTTCTGTTGGGAGGTAAATGCCTAAAAGGAGACACTCGGGGGTCTCGGGTGCTGATGTTGTGCTGTACCTTATCTGTGTGCCAGCTGCGCTGGTGGGATTGGCTTGTGGAAATTTATCAGGTTGCAGTCCAATGATATGTACATTTCTCTGGGTGTGTATTTTCAATTAAAAAGCTTACTTTAGTGAAAAAATTTTCATAATAAAACTTAAAAAAATTACCTTGAAGTCATACAAATTACAACTACATTGGTTTTCTGAGAGAACTACTACTATCCACTGTTTTTGGAAATTAAAAAAAAAGTTAACAAATACAGCAACAGCCTTTTTATCTGGGTTATTTATGATGGGTTAAAAGGGAAAAGAGTAATGAGGAAATACAAGAGAATCATATGTTAACACAAAAACTTGCCCATGAGTGTTCTTAGCAGTATTATTCACAATAGCCAAAAGGGGGAAGGCAACTTAAACGTCCATCACTTGATGAGTCAGTTAACACGATGTAATCTGTCCATTCAGTGGAATATTATTCATCCATAAAAAGGAATGATGTACTGACACATGCTCCAATATAGAGTGAATGTTGAAAACATGCTAAGTGAAGGAAGCAAGTCACATTTCCTTTATGAGAAAATTCCAGAATAAGCAAGTCCATAGGCATAAAGTATACTAGTGGTTGCCAAGGAGAATGAGAAGGGGAATGACAGATAACAGATGTGGGATTCTTTTCAGTGTGATAAAAATGTGGGGATGGTTGCACATCCTTGTGAATATACTAAAAAACACTGAACTGTAAACTATAAAACAGTGAATTTTATGGTGTGTGAGTTATAACTCTGTTAAGAAAAGCTATATAAAGTGACTCTTCAAAAAATTTTGACCCACCACCTTTCTCAGCATTCTAAATCAGCATGTTTAACAAGTTCACAAATAAGCATATTTTCTCCTAGGGTGCCGAATCTCCTACCTCAGATGTGTAGGCTCTTACACTGTCTTATTCTTTTGAGTTCTTGGTGTTTTATTTCCATGTGCAATCCATAAGTTTTTAAATTCTGAAATCATCTAGCTAAAAGTTGGAAGGAAGTGTTATAAGTGGCCTGGCTGTCAATGATCCAAATCTGTGAAAGCTTCTCTCAAGGGCTCCTTCAAACTTTCTTCTGCCTGTTTCTAGGGGTTCGGTGGTTCTAGACAAGTTTTTAAGTTAGTTTCTTGGCTTTTTGTTTCCTTACTATTCATGTAGGTGATGTAAATTTTGGATCTTATATCTTTGTACCTTACTGACTTATGCTTTTGAAGTCTTAGAGTGACTTCCCCACCTCCCAACCTTGCCATGATAGATGGCAAACCTGTTTATTGCTTCTCTAGGGTTCTTCTGGTCTCTGATCAAGGAGCACTTGACTCTGGGGTTTTATGCAGGTTTCTACCTGCTTATAAGCTTGAGATATGATCCCCACCCCCTGCAGTCTTGTTCTCACGTGTTCATTACAAGAACCTGAGCTTACTCCCCATAGGCCTCAGCTCCCTGTCATCAGTTTTCCCTTGTATTTGTGTCTTTAACTCACCTTTTCTCTGGAACCTGGAATTTTTCAATCTTTCTAGTTTAGCTGTATATCAAGACCTTTTTTATTTTCATACTTTTTCTGCATTTTTATGTGCCTGTAGTGGCAGGTGGTGGGGTGACTGATAATATCAGTTCAGTCCATTCTGTTGTCAGACCTCCTCCTCAGAGATTTTAAGCTCATGCTGTCATGGTGCAGTGCATTAAACTCTTTGTCTCATTTACTGTCAAGGCAAGGATATCCTGTGATGGGATCTTAGAAGTACAGCTAGAGCAATCATTCAGATGTTTGAAAAATTGTATTTGCAATAGGTCTACAAGGAGATAGAAAACTTTTATGCTGGGTGAAAATTAGTTAAAATCTTCACCCTACTATAGCCCATTTGATGAGAATGAATTTTGTTTCTGAATTGAAAATTTTTTTGAAAAGTGAAACAAATACAGAAAAATTGTGAAAATACAACAGTGAGCTTTCATATGCTCCTCAGCTTGGTTCACATATGGTTCTCTCCTGGCCACACTGCTTTACTTTTCTCTGTCAGTGTCACATAGTATATAACAGAGTAATACACAGTTTCTTTTTTTTCCTGGACTCTTGAGAAAAGTTACTTGTATCTCTTTAGAATAAGAACATGACCAAAGTGTCATTGTATCAAATTCAAGAAATTTAATATTGATGCAATGCCCTTAGTAGTGTATAGTCAGTATTCAAATGTTGCCAAATAGTTTTCATACTGTCCATTATAGCAAGTTAAAAAAAAAAGTCCGGGATCAAGCATTGCATTTAGTTGTCATACCTATTCTATTGCCTTTATTCTATAACTCTTCAGACTTTTTCTCACGTTAAGATTGACATTTTTGAAGAGTAAAAGCCCCTTATTTTGTAAAAGTTCCTGTCTTGCAATATAAACTCATCTGATTGGTTCCTTGTGGTTGGATTTGGGTTATACAATTGACTAGAAAAGCTCCATAAGTGTCATGTCGTTCTCACTACATCCCATCAAGAGACTGTAATGCCAGTTTTTCAGTTGTTGGTATGTTTCTCTGATTGCTTTATTAAGATTGTGTTCACTGATGACTCTGTAATTAATAATCATCCACAGGAAGACTGTTAATATACCATTGGCCAACAAACGCATTTTCATGCCATGAATTTATCATCCACTGGTGATTTGCTTAAACCAGTTAGTCCTGCAATGGTTGCAAAATGGGTGATTTTTCTAGTAATTTTTATTTCTTATACATTTACTAATCGGCAGTTTACAGGGAAGAAGTATTTTTTTGCCCCCATTTATTATATAATTGCCTTTGAAACCAATGTTGGAGAAAATATGAAAATTCTTGCTGTATAATAATGACTATGGCAACACAAGATTATCTCGGCTCTTCAACTGTTGAAGAAGCAAATGTAAAATTGTCAGTTTTAATTTCAGTGTTCCCCAGACTTACATACTGCATGATAAACATGAGTTTAAAAACACTTGATGGTACAGAGTGTTATTTAAATACTTATTAATCTTGAAAATGTTTGGGCTAAGTGTTTGTCAGCAAAAAAATTTTTTTTTAGTTAAAGGCAGAGTATCCTGTTGTTTCTGTAATAGTTTTGAAGTTACTATTTTGTAGAGTATTGTGGATAGAAATAGGCATTACAGAAATGTGAAAGCAATATTGATAATATGCCAGGAGATGTTACTCAAAACAATGGAATTTGCTTAATAACATTCATCCTTAAATCAAGGAAACTTTAACTCTTTAATATTAGGGTAGTTCAATATATAAATTTGTTAAAAAAAAAAAAAAAAGCTAAAGTTGTCTAAGAGAATTAGAAGATAAGCTACAGAGGCTTCCCTGGTGGTCCAGTGGTTAAGAATCCACCTGCCAATGCAGGGAACACGGATTCGATCCCTGGTCTGGGAAGATCCCACATGTCGTGAATCAGCTAAGCCCCTGAGCCTGCTCTCTAGAGCCCACGTGCTACAACTAATGAAGCCCTCATGCCCAGAGCTCGTTCTCTGCAGTAAGGGAAGCCATCACAATGAGAAGCCTGAACACCGAAATGAAGAGTAGCCCCTGCTCAATGCAACTAGAAAAAGCCCATGTGCAAAAACTAAGACCCAGGACAGTCAAAAAATCAAATAAATCTTTTTAAAAAAGGAGAAACTACAGACTGGGAGAAAATATTTGCAAAGGACATATCTTTTAAGATAACAATGAGTTGCCATCTCACACCTATTAGAATGGCCAAAATCCAAAACCACTGACAGCACCAAATGCTGGAGAGATCATGGAGCAACAGGAATTCTCTCTCATTGCTGGTTGGAATGCAAGATGGTTTAGCCACTTTGGAAGACCATTGATGGTTTCTTACAAAATAGACATACTCTTACCATATTATCCAACAGTTGCATGCTCATTCCTTACTGAAAGGAGTTGAAAACTTGTTTTCAGCAGGAGATTGGGGGCTTCTTTGGAGAAATTCTTCTTTGGAGAAATTCCCTCAGAGGGAAAGTATATTGTAACAATTTTTCTGTTTGTAGGTCCCTCAACTAGAGTCATGAGTCTTGACTGTATGAGGACTCCCCACTCCTACCTATCACGTTGTGATTCCTTCTTTCTATCTTTAGTTGTGGAAGATCTTTTCTGGTAGGTTCTGGTCTTCTTCCTCAATAATTATTCTGTAAATAACTGTAATTTTGGTGCTTGTGAGAGGAGGTGAGCTCAGAGTCTTCCTACTGCAGTACCTTGGGACCTCCCAAAGGCCAGTTTTCTGACATTAGGGAGGAAGGGCACTTACAGGGTTTAGAGTGGGCTCTAACTGCTTCTTCTGGGACTTTCAATCCTGTTTTCAGCCCCATTTGCCACCCTACTTTAGGAGCTATCTGGTGACTAATTGCTTAGCCTTTCTCAGGTTATTTGGTTCAGATGAGCTTTCTTTCCTTAGGGTTTCTCCTGCTGCAGGCTTGGATATCAGCTGTGCTTGGCTTATTCGGTTATCTGTTCTATTTTCCTGGACTTTGATGCTGTTATCTCTTGTCTGTGTGTATGCTTTTTAAGTTCCTCACTCTTTGTTTTTTAGAAGTGAGTAGAACAAAATAGAAACATTGAAATCTTTATCCTTAACCAGTCTGTTTGCCTCTCCCCTGTATTTTGTTGACATCTTTCATTGTTATTTCCTCTTCTGGCTTTATTTATAGCTTTTGTATTTCTGTACTTTCAATTCAGGATTGATAAAATAGTGAGATGAATGGTTTCTATCTGTTTATTTAAAAGATTTATTATTTATAAAACATTTATTTAAAATGCTAAAGTTAGCATTTCAGTGTGAACTTAAGTAAAAGATTTGGAAAACCTGTCTACCCAGATAAGTGTGCTTTTCCCTTAGCTGATTATATCATATGCACTAAAGCCATGTTGTAGAATCTCTGTCTAGTATTTGGATGTTGGTGCTTATCTATATCCATTGCATAACAATGGGAAACTTTATTTATTTAATGGCATCTTTGTGTGTGCATTAAAATACAAGTCACCTAAAATTTACCATCTTAACCATTAGTGAGTGTGCAGTTCAGCAGTGTTAAATATGTCCATACAGTTGTTCATCCTTCTCTACTGTACATCCTTATAACATTTCATCTTGTGAAGCAAAGTTGACCTATTACACAGTAACTCCCCCCAGCTGTTTTCCCCCCAGCCCCTGGACACCACCATTATACTTTCTGTCTCTGCAGTTTTGACTTTTAAGTACTTCATATAAGTGGAATCCTACAATATTTGTCTTTTTGTGACTGACTTATTTCACTTAGCATGGTGTCCTCAAGATTCATCCGTGTTGTAGCATGGTCAAATTTTCCTTCCTTTTTATGGCTGATTAATATTTCATTGTATGTATATACCACATTTTGCTTATCCATTATATTTTTAGATAATTGTTTGAAAACATTAGTATAGTACAAGTCTGCACATGTTCTAAACACTATGGGAAGCTGACAGAGTTATTGTTTGTAACAAACTTCTGTTAATGAAATGAAAATGATATATAGAGAGTGTTGCTAAATTGAAATTGTTAATCAAGGTCCAGTAAATAGTTTTTGTTATTTGTTGAATGTCTTAAACCTTAATTACATGAGGTATTTGCAAGTCTGGGAAAATAGGTGTTGATGAAGCTTGAAGCAACAACAGTATTTGTACGAGCTTTATGATTCATAAGTATACTTTTGACCTAATTAACCCATTTCAGGAAAGGTAGCACTTGATAAATTTAATCAAAAATATGTGGGTGGGAACCACATAGAACTTCTTGTAAATATCCAGAATTATACATAGTAATTGGGTTATGTTCCTAAGGTGAAAAAAATTTAACAAAGAAGGTATTAAGTAACTCTGATGAATTTACTTTTTCAGCATATTAACAAGAAAGGGAAAAGAAATTTGAATGTTTACAGAAGAGTTTGCTACATAATTGAGAGACTAGACTGTCAAGAGGCAAAATACCCTTGACTTAAACTGAGTGGTAACCTGAAAGCCTTCCCCTTCATGGATCACAGTTTTGTCATGGCATGGGAACTTGTGTAACTCAGTGAAGCTATGAGCCATGCTATGCAAAGCCAGCACTCAAGACAGACGAGTCACAGTGAAGGCGTCTGACAAAACGTGGTCCGCTGGAGGAGGAAATGGCAACCCACTCCAGTATCCGTGCCTCGAGAGCCCCGTGAACATTGTGAAAAGGCACAAAGATATGGCACTGGAAGATGAGCCCCCTAGGTCGGAAGGTGTCCAGTACGCTACTGGGGAAGAGTGGAGGGCAATTACTTAAAGCTCTAGGAAGAATGAAGTGGCTGGGCCAAAGCAGAAACGTCGCTCGATCGTGGATGTGTCTGGTAGTGAAAGTAAAGTCTGATGCTATGAAGAACAATATCGCATAGGAACCTGGAATGTTAGGTCCATGAATCAAGGTACATTGGACATAGTCAAGCAGGAGATGGCAAGATTGAACATCAACATCTTAGGAATCAGTGAACTAAAATGGATGACAATGGGTAAATTTAATTTAGATGACCATTATATCTAATATTGTGGGCAAGAATCCCTTAGAAGAAATGGAGTAGCCTTCACAGTCAACAAAAGAGTCCAAAATACAGTAATTGGGTACACTCTGAAAAACTACAGAATGATCTTAGTTCGTTTCCAAAGCAAACGATTCAATATCAGAGTAATCCAGGTCTGTGCCCCAACCACTGATGCCAAAGAAGCTGAAATTGACTGGTTCTATGAAGACTTACAAGACCCTCTAGAACTAACACCAAAAAAAGATGTCCTTTTCATCATAGGGAATTGGAATGCAGAAGTAGGAAGTCAGGAGATACCTGGAGTAACTAGCAAGTTTGGCCTTGGAGTACAAAATGAAGCAGGGTGAAGGCTAACCGGGTTTTGTCAACCACCATGAGAACATGGTGGCCAAAGGAAACACCTTTTCAACAAATGAAGAGATGATTCTACACTTGGACATCACCAGATGGTCAATACCAAAATCAAACTGATTATGTTCTTTACCGATGAAGAGGGAGAAGCTCTATACAGTCAAGAAAAGCAAGACTGGGAGCTCTATTTGGCTCAGATCATGAGCTCCTTATTGCAGAATTCAGGCTTAAATCGAAGAAAGTAGGGAAAACCATTAGGCCATTCAGGTATGATCAAATCAAATCTCTTATGATTATACAGTGGAGGTGATGAATAGATTCAAAGGATTAGATCTGGTAGACAGAGTACCTAAGAACTGTGGACAGAGTTTCATAATATTGTACAGGAGACAGTGACCAAAACCATCCCAAAGAAAAAGAAATGCAAGGAGGCAAAGTGGTTGTCCAAGGAGGGTTTACAGATATTAGGTTGGTACAAAAGTAAATACAGTTTCAGACCATGAATTTTAAATCATAACTAGGCTCAAACACATATTTATTGATCAAAATAGGAACCATTACAATCAGCGCATTTTTGCCAATGAGAATAAGTTTGTTCGTTTCTATAGCATAAAAATCTGCACGTTAGGATTCAGCGAACTCTCGGAAAGCATTTTCTACCTCCTGCTGGTTATGGAAGTATTTTCCTTGCAAAAAGTTATTGAGATACTTGAAGAACTGGTAATCAGTTGGTACAAGGTCAAGTGAATTTGGCGGATGAGGTAAAGCTTCATAGCCCAATTCGTTCAACTTTTGAAGTCTTGGTTGTGCACATGCAGTCGGGTGTTGTCTTGCAGAAGAATAGAGCCCATTCTGTTGACCGATACTGGATGCAAGTGTTGCAGTTTTTGGTGCATCTCATTGATTTGCTGAGCATACATCTCAGATGTAATGGTTTTGCTGGGATTCAGAAAGCTGTAGTGGATCAGACGGACAGCAGACCACCGAACAGTGACCGTGACTTTTTTTGGTGCAAGTTTGGCCTTGGAATGTACTTTGGAGCTTCTCAGTCCATCTACTGATCTGATCATTGCTGGTTGCCGAATAAAATCCACTTTTTGTTACACGTCAGAATCTGATTAAGAAATGGTTTGTTGTTGCATAGAATAAGAGAAGATGACACTTGAAAACAATTTTTTTTTGATTTTCAGTCAACTCATGAGGCATCACTTATCGAACTTTTTCACCTTTCCAGTTTGCTTCAAACGCCAAATGACTATAGAATGGTCAGTGTTGAGTTCTTCAGCCACTTCTCGTGTAGTTGTCAGAGGATCAGCTTCAGTGATTGCCACTACACTGCTCATCTTCAAGGCTCTCATCTCCTTTGCAAAACTTCTTGAACCACCACTGCACTGTATGTCCCTTAGCAGTTCCTGGGCCAAATGCGTTGTTGATGTTGTGAGTTGTCTCTGTTGTTTTACGACCCATTTTGAACTCGAATAAAAAAATCACTCAAATCTGCTTTTTGTCTATAACATCATTTCTATATTCTAAAATAAATATAAACAGCAAGTAATGTCATTAGCAAAAACACATAAAGCAAGAAATGTGTGTTATAATGATGTATAACATAGCCACCTTTATTTAAAAATGTATTCCAGTATCAAATGGCAAAGTTCAACAATGCAAAACCGAAATTACTTTTCTACCAACCTAATAGGAAAGAAGAAGCAGAAGGCAAGGGAGAAAGGAAAAGATATAACCAACTGAATGCTGAGTTCCAGAGAATTACTAAAGAGAGATAAGATGGCCTTCTTCAATGAACAATGCAAAGAAATAGAGGAAAACAATAGAATGGAAAATACTAGAGATCTCTTCAAGAAAATTGAAGATATCAAGGGAAGATTTCCTGCAAGGATAGTCATGATAAAGGACAGAAATGGTATGGACCCAAGAGAAGCAGAAAAGGCTAAGAAGAGGTGGCAAGAATACACAGAAGAACTATACAAAAAGAGTCTTAATGACCTGGTAACCATGATGGTGTGGTCACTCACCTAGAGCTGGACATCCTGGAGTGTGAAGTCAAGTGGGCCTTAGGAAGGATTACTACAAACAAAGCTAGGGAGGTAATGGAATTCCAGCTGAGCTACTTAAAATCATAAAAGATGATGCTGTTAAAGTGCTGCCTTCAGTATGTTAGCAAATTTGGAAAATTCACCAGTGGCCACGGGACTGGAAAAGGTCAGTTTTCGTTCCAGTCCCAAAGACGGGCAATGCCAAAAAATGTTCAGACTACTATACAGTTGCACTCATTTCACATGCTTGCAAGGTTATGCTCAAAATCCTTCAAGCTATTTTTCAGTTCACTTCCTTTGTATCTGGCTCTTTGCAGCCCCATGAACTGCAGCACACCAGGCTTCCCCGTCCATCACCAACTCCCAGAGCTTGCTCAAACACATGTGCATCAAGTTGATGATGCCATCCAACCATCTCATCTTCTGTTGTCCCCTTCTCCTCCTGCCTTCAGTCTTTCCCAGCATCAGGGTCTTTTTCCAATGAGTCAGTTCTTTGCATCAGATTGCCAAAGTATTGGAATTTCAGTTTCATCATCAGTCCTTCCAATGAATATGCAGGGTTGATTTCCTTTAGGATTGACTGGTTGCTCTCCTTGCAGTCAAGGGACTCTCAAGAGTCTTCTCCAACATCACAGTTCAAAAGCATCAATTCTTCGGCACTCAGCTTTGTTTATGGTGCAACTCTTACATCCATACATGATTACTGGAAAAACCATAGCTTTGACTAAGACAGACCTTTGTCAGCAAAGTAATGTTTCTGGTTTTTAATATGCTGTCTAGGTTGGTCATAGCTTTTCTTCCAAGGAGTAAACGTCTTTTAATTTTATGGCTGCAGTCACTATCTACAGTGATTTTGGAGCCCAAGAAGATAAACTCTGTCACTGTTTCCATTGTTTCCCCATCTATTTGCCATGAAGTGATGAGACCAGATGCCATGATCTTTGTTTTTTGAATGTTGAGTTTTAAGCCAGGTTTTTCACTCTCCTCTTTCACTTTCATCAAGGGGCTCTTCAGTTCCTCTTTGCTTTCTGCCGTAAGGGTGGTGTCACCTGCATGTCTGAGGTTATTGATATTTCTCCTGGCAGTCTTGATTCCATTTTGTAATTCCTCCAGCCCAGCATTCCACACAATGTACTATGCATATAAGTTAAATAAGCAGGGTGACAATATACAGCCTTGATGTACTGCTTTCCCAATTTTGAACCAGTCTGTTGTTCCATGTCCATTTCTAACTGTTGCTTCTTGATGTGCATATAGATTTCTCAGGTTTCGACAATAGGTGAACTGAGAACTTTCAGGTGTATAAGTTGGGTTCAGAAAAGGCAGAGGAACCAGAGATCAAATTGCCAGTACTCATTTATTCATTGGATCATGGAGAAAGCAAGGGAATTCCAGAAAAACACCAGAAAATTCTTTAAAAGATGGGACTACCAGACCACCTTACCTGTCTCCTGAGAAATCTGTATGCAGGTCAAGAAGCAACAGTTAGAACTGAACATGCAACAATGGACTGGTTCAAACTTGGGAAAGAAGTATGACAAGGCTGTATATTGACACCCTTCTTGCTTAACTTACATACAGTATACATTGTGTGAAATGCCGGTCTGGATGAATCACAAGCTGAAATCAAGATTGCTAGGAGAAATATCAGCAACCTTAGATATGCACACGATGCCACTCTAATGGCAGAAAGTGAAGAGGAACTGGGAGCTTCTTGGTAAGGGTGAAAAAGGGAAGTGAAAAGGCTGGCTTCAAACTCAACATTAAAAAAGTAAGGTCATGGCATCCAGTCCCATCACTTCATGGCAAATAGAAAGGGAAAAAGTGGAAACACTGACAGATTTTCTTTTCTTGGGCTCCACAATAACTGTGGACAGTGACTGCAGTCATGAAATTAAAAGACACTCATTCCTTGGAAGGAAAACTATGACAAACCTAGGTACAGTATTAAAAAGCAGAGATATCACTTTACTGACAAAGGACCATATAGTCAGAGTTATGGTTTTTCCGTTAGTCATGTATGGATGTGAGAGTTGGACCATAAAGAAGGTTGAGTGCCAAAGAACTGATGCTTTCAAATTGTGGTTATGGAGAAGACTCTAGAGAGTCCCTTGGGCTACAAGAAGATCAAACCAGTCAATCCTAAAGGAAATCAACCCTGAGTATTCATTGCAAGGACTGATGCTGAAGCTCCAATACCTTAGCCACGTGATTTGAAGAGTCAACTCATTGGACAAAGACCCTGATGCTGGGAGGGATTGAAAGCAAAAGGAGAAGGGGCAGCAGAGAATGAGATGGTTGGATGGCATCTCTGACTCAATGGACATGAGTTTGAGCTAACTCCGGGAGATAGTGAAGGACAGGGAAGCCATTTGCGCTGCAGCCCATGGGATTGTAAAGAGTTGGACATGACTTAGTGACTGAACAACAACAACAAACCTAAAAGCCTTCCTTTGGCTTAGTCCTGTAGAAGCTGATATATTTTCTTAGGCATCCTAGATGGCACTAGCGGTAAAGAACCCGCCTGCCAATACAGGAGACTAGGAGAGACAGGTTTGACCCCTGGGTCGGAAACATCCCCTGGAGAAGGGCATGGCAACCCACTCCAGTATTCTTTCCTAGAGAATCCCATGGAAAGAGGACCCTGGCGAGCTATGGTCCATAGAGTCACAAAGAGTCAGACAAGACTGAAGTGACTTAGCAGCATATTTTTCTTAAAACCTATTCCTTCAGGGGTCTTAATGTAGATAGTCATTTTGGCAGTTATAACATGTTGGTAACAATGACTAATATGGGTACTTGTCTGTAAAGAAAAGAAAGTCAAAAAAAGAGAAAGAAAGAAAAAAGTCAAATACATGCCTTGTCAGCCAAGAAGAAGACCCTCTCTAGCCTCTTGGTGTCAGAATTTCAACATGCTTGCCCCCGAGGTGGAGAAAGCTATATGAAGCTAATAGTGGATTGATGCAATTTTAGTTTCCCCAAAATGGTCTCCTTTTAAGAAAGGCAACATGTCAAACACTTGATGCTTCCTTTCTATCTATTTAGCAGTTTTATCTCAATTAATAAATTGTGTTTATGTATATAAACTGTCTCCTGTAAGCTGAAGTCCCCCCAAACCTTGACTGAACTAATGAAATTAGTTTCTTTTGACCATGTACATCCAAGAACTAGACCCTTGGCCAGGATCATCATTTATTTGCTAGTTTCAGTGACCAGCATCTTTCCTGAAAGTGCCAGCAGGCTGCCAATTACCTTTTCAAAAATCACTTCCCTGTTTTCCCTACTGATTTTGCATGTGGTATCTTAAAGGTCAGACTGAGGAGTTTGGCCAAAATTCTGGCACATAGGAGCAATATGACAACATAATGCTCTATTAGTCTAACCATTCAGTGGTTTACCTTAGGTTTACCATATAATCTAGAAAGTTGGGGAAGAAACTTTTCCTGTATCCTCTTAGGTTCAGTAGGTTGGTGTGTGCAAATTAAACCAACAAAAGGGATTAGCCAGAGAAAAGATGGAGTTTATTAACGCCTGAAAAATTTATACCACAGGAGTGCTCAATGATGAATAGTTCAAAGAAGTGGTAAAAATTTGGAATTTCTGTGCCTAACTTAGTAGGAGAAAGAGAGGGGGAAAAAGGCTTTTATGGGAAGAACAAACAGGTTTCTTTAGGAAACACGAATGTTTAAGAGAACAAATGGGAGATAAGAAAGTTGGTGATCATATTTGCTTGTGTGGGTGCAAATGGTCTTTCCATCTTTTTCATGACCATGAAACTCCCCCAGATGGGGGATTTATGTTAGGTTTACTCTTGGTCTCTCTCCTGGGAGTAGACGCCAACCTGAAATGAGAATTTATGGCAGTCCTCATTTCTTAGAAGTTTCTGCTTTTAGTCAGATAAGGGAAGCGCTGAAAAGGTTTTATACATCTGTTGAATCTCAAATGTCTTTAGCTTAAAATAATCTTTACGCCAAAGTAGCATATTTTAGAATGGCATAGCCTGATCCTCTTCAAAGGTAAAGTGAGATCTGGTATCTCTTCCAGATAAGAAATGAGGCTTGAATTAAAGTGGTTATCTATGGAAATGAAAATGCCGAAAATATAAAGGATTTTGTATAAGCAAAAGTTTGAAGGATTTAGTAATTGGTTAGCATAGTAAAGGGCAGTAAAAAAGTTCAACTGTAGGTCTCTTTTTAATGTTCATACCAAATTTCCCTTTATAGTCCCGGGAGCACTCAAAGAAGGAATTTTGCAAGAGCAAAGCAAAGGTAAACCACCTATTATGTGTATATTGTAGAGGATGGATTAACACCCTTGGTATCCTAGGCCTAAGGAGACAATAAGTGCTGGTGTCTTTCACTCTGTGGAGACCCCCCCCCAGCCCCCGCTTTGGGTCAATAACTAACTCTAGTTATTGGATAATCCTTTTAGTGCTTCCAGTGGTACAAAAAGTCTCAAGAGTCATGCCATTATAGTGTTTGCATTGATAGATTCTCTGATAGTAGGAACACTTCCCCACTCTAGGGGCAGCACAGTCCTCCAGCACTATTCTTATCTCAGGTCTATGGCTGGGTTGCTTCAGGGCCTTGAGCTGTTTAAAGCTTTAAAAGGTCTTTTTATTTTTACTTTAATATTTGTTTAAGTGGGCAAAAGGCTTGAATTAGTTCTTTGTAAAAGAGGAGGATATCCAAATGTCTAACAAACACAGGAAAAAAGTGCCAGAAGGGGAAAGGCAGTCATCATTTAAGCATGAAGTTAATGCCTTTAAAAAGGCATTTAATTTAATCATCAGTCATTCAATGCAGATTAAATGAGATACCACCACACTCCTACCAGGATGGCTAAAAGGAAAGAAGCAGCAGTTCCAAGTGGTGCTATAGCTGTGGATCCACAGGAGCACCAGTGTGTTTGTGGTGGTGATGTAAATTGGTGCAGACCCTGGAAAACCGTTTGGCAGTAATTGTCAAAGCTAAACACAGGCATACCTTGGATCACTGTGATAAAGTGAATTACATGAATTTTTTTTGTTTCCCTGTGCATATAAAAGTTGTGTTTAAACTATAAACTATTAAGAGTAAAATAGCAATATGTCTTTAAAACACAACATACAGGAACTTCCCTGGCAGCCCAGTGGTTAAAACTCTGTGCTCCCAAAGCAGGGGCATCGGTTTATCCCTGTTTGGGGAACTAAGATCCCACATGCCCCACAGTATGGCCTTAGAAAAACAACAACAACAACAAAACAATGTAAAAAACTTCATTTAAGAATACTTTAGGGCTTCCCTGGTGGCTCACTGGTAAAGAATATACCTGCAAGTGCAGGAGACACGTGTTCAATCCCTGCCCCGGGAAGATCCCACAGGCTGCAGAGCAACTAAGCCCGTGTGCTACAACTGTTGAGCCTGTTCTCTAGAGCCCGGGATCTGCAACTCTTGAGCCCACGTGCTGCAACTACTGGAGCCCGCACACCCCAGAGCCTGTCCTCCGCAACGAGAGAAGCCCTCACACCACAACTAGAGAGTAGCCCCCACTCTGCTGCAGCTAGAGAAAAGCCCACATGGCAACGAAGACCCAACACAGCCCACCCAAAAAGTGTATTGCTAAAAGAATGCTAACCATCACCTGAGCGTTCAGTGAATTGTAATCTTTTTGCTGGTGGAAGGTTTGAAATATTTCAAGAATTACTAAAATATGACACCAAGACACAAAATGAAGCAAATGCCATGGGGAAAATGGTGCTAATAGATTTGTTCAACACAAGGTTGACACAAGCCTTCAATTTGTTTAAAAAGGGGGAAGCAGTATCTGTGAAGCACAGTAAAGTGAGGTGCAATTAAACAAGGTTTGCCTGCTGACCCAAAAACAGCACTCCTGGCCTTACATCTGATACCAGTGAGGGTTTTTATTCACCAGAAATGTCATGTAAGAGTATGATAGCTAAAAGCAGGAAACAACCCAAATGCTCACCAACAGTAGAATTTACGGATTGTGGTATATTCATAAAATGGAGTGCTACATAGAAATGAAAAAGAAAACTGCTACATGCAGCATTATAAATGAATCTTAGTGAATATAGGAAGCTATACAACAGGAGAGTTAATACTATTTGACTCCATTTATAAGAAATTCAAACAAAGCTAATCTATGGTGATATAGGTTAGAATAATGGTTACTTTTTGGTGGGTTTATTGACCAAGGGAACACAAAGGGGCCTCTGGCTTATAGAAAAGGTTCTGTAACTCCTTCTGGGTTGTCATTGTATGAGTGTTTACATATGAAATATTTATTGAGCTGTACACCTAAGATTTGTGCATTTCACTGCGTGTAAGTTCACATCTCAATAAAGAATAGTGTTGTTTTAAACTTGTACTCATGATTTCCTGTTTCAACTCTATCCTTTTCTTAAAACTAGCTTTCCCTCTCACTTTCTTTTTTAGCTGAAACCCACTTAAACTTTTTGCACTCAGTCCTTAAATCCTGTCAGCTGTTCCTTTAAAATACCTCCCATCCATATTTCCAAATCATGTCTCTACTAGACTTTTAGCCCTGACCACAAACCTGAATTATTGCCAAGGACCTAATTGATTTCCCTGCTTTCAGTACTCAAAACTATTGTACAAGGTGCCAGCAATGCTATCTTTCTAAAGCACCATTTGGACTGTGTTACTTCCTCTTCTCAAAAGCCTTGAGGGTGCTCCCCTTTCTGGCGTCAGTCTGTAGCACTGTATTTGAGACTCTCGTGGTCTGGCCCAAACCAGCCATACCCAATTGCTGGAAAATTGGAGTACTTAATAGCTCCAAACCCATTTTTCTCCTGTGGCTTGTATGCCTTTGTTCATGCTCTTGTCTCTCCCCTAAATGCTTTCTTCATACCAACCCCTTCTCAACCCACCCCCTCCCTACTCCCGCCCAAAGTTAAATTGATTTAGTGGTCGTTTGAAGGAATGTTGGGCTTCCCAGGTGGCGCTAGTGGTAAGGAACCTGCCTGCCAATGCAGGAGACATAAGAGACGCGGGTTTGATCCCTGAATTGGTTGAAGGACTGTTATGTTTTAACAAAGTTTTTGCCTCATTAAAATTTAGTCTTCAATATGCTGGGTAATAAAACTTTTTTAATGAATAAGTTTAAAAGCTCAAAATTTCATATTCAGGTAAAATGGCTTGTCTCATCTTTTTTCTAGGTCTATAGATTTAGCTCTTTGTGTGGAGTTTATTTTCCTCAAAAGATAGTATCTTCTGTTTTTTATGTTGGTGTCTTTAGTCGAGGGGAGGGGAGGTTTTACCTCCTACATGACTATTCATACAGCTAGTAGACAATGCCATCTCTGTATGCTTTATTGTAGCAATCACATTATTCAACACTTTTTTTTTTTTTTCTGTTTTAGATTCCTATAGGCAATGGAAACTGATCTTAATTCCCAGGACAGAAAGGACCTGGACAAGTTCATTAAGTTTTTTGCCCTCAAGGTAATATATCCTTTCTCTTGAGCCTAGAACTGTTAGAAATAACTTCCATTCCTCTCCCTTTTTGGAAATGCAGCATAACAGCTTGCAGCTTGCCCATTTTAAGGGATACTTCTGTCTGTTGTAAACCAAACTGTGAAATTTGGGGGCGGTACTGGAGGTGTAACTAAAAAGCTTCCAATTTTCCAAAGCTACTTGTTAAAAAAAAAATAACATTTTTTTTGCAAGCCTGTTTGCAGAAATGTCAAACTTATTATGCCAGGTCATTGGCGCAGTATGTTCCCTTGGGGTGAGAACAAAGACTGGACTAGAATGGACAGCAGTTCGGGCATCTTTCCCTAAGCATCAACTACCTCTGAAATGTCTCACGTTTCACTTATTGTTCCCTTCTGTGTAAATGAAAAATTAAAACTGAATTTTGAGTGCTTTATAAGGCATAGTTTCCTAAATCTAAAAATCATTCCCACCTCTATCTCTCCTTCCTCTCAACCATTGCTATGTAAGAACAAGCCATGCGGTAGATTCTGGTTGTAAAATTAGCCGGAAGACTTTTGCCATATGGGCCAAGTCATATGAATAATTGTGGATTCCTTGGTTTAAATCTACTATGATTACATAAGTGTATGGCAGTGAATATTTAAACCTACGACTGGACTTGTTTCTTTATGAAAGTCAGAGCCACCATGTGCGGCTTTCCTTCTGCCATGTGAGTATATTATAGATTACAAGCCTCAAACTGTGATTTCTCTTAATTGGTTGACACTAGGTCCTCAGGAATATTTACAGTATTATTTTTGTGCCATGATTTTTCTGTTCTTGATGGTTTTAAATCTTACCCTTTTCCTGAAGTATAGTTATGATCATTGGCATCTTTTTAACCCTGCATTGAGAGGGTTTTAATCCTAATTAGGAGCCAAATCAGTTTGTTGAAACTTTTCATTTTTGATTGTTTGTTTGGTTGGTTTTTTAGACTGTCCAAGTGATTGTCCAGGCTCGACTGGGAGAAAAGATCTGTACTTGTTCGTCTTCTTCCCCAACGGGTTCAGACTGGGTAAAATTCTTATTCTTTGCTGAGGGATATACTATGGTGTTTGTCACAAGGAATCATGGTGTGGTAATAAATAATAATATTTCTAATACTACCAAGTCATAACATTACAATGCCTAATTCCATTTGATCCATTCACTTGGAAAAATATGTTCTTCATTGAATGTTAGTCCTAGATGTTTTATGGTTTTCCTCTGTGATGAGTGAAAACTTATCAACTTGAGTTTTGGGGCCTTGATGCCAGACATCCCTTAAGGGGAAAGGAGGAGTGGATGACTGTCCTTAGTCAAGGGCAAGGCCTCCGTTACTCAGTATCCAGTCTTACTACTTTGATTCCATAATGTTCCTTGTGAGTGTTTAACACAAAATTCTTCTTGTATTCTAGTTCAATTTAGCAATCAAAGACATCCCAGAGGTTACACATGAAGCAAAGAAGGCCCTGGCAGGGCAGCTGCCTGCTGTTGGGAGGTCTATGTGTGTGGAGATCTCACTCAAGACTTCTGAGGTAAGGTTATGGCTGGGACGGGGTCTTAACTCAGCACCCAAAGCACTTTACACTCTGGTTCCAACTCAGCCTTGTTCCTATGCTTTCCCTCTCTAATCGTCTCATGGTGCTCTGAGGAGGTCATGGTTTTTGTACTTATTCTTCCAACCACTTGAAGTAGACTCTTCACTCTCATCTTCATATATCATCTGTAAGTGATGTGTTTCTACTCATCTTTCAACACTCGTATGCTCTAAAAGATTTCCCTTTCTAACCCCTCTCTAGAATTCTCATGTGCTTTGTTTATATTTGTTTCTTAGAGTATAACTTGCTGGAATGTGATTTTTTTTAATGTGTTTTTCCTCACCTTTTTCCATGATGCAAATATTTTTTCTTGTATGTTTATTAATCTATTTCCATTACAGGATTGTGAGGCTGCGTGGAATAATAAAAGGCTAATGGAGTTTGGAGCTATACAGACCCAAATTCAGAGCCTAGCTGAGCAACTCTGGCCAAATTACTTAGCCCCACCTCTACCACCACCACACTTCACAGTCTTGTGGGGCTATACTTCTTCATTTAATTCTTATTTGTAAAGTATATAAATAAAATATGGTAGGCAATTATTACATGTTCCTGTTGATACTTTACACTTTTATTCTTGAGGTCGGTAGCTATGCCACATCTTATTTATCTGTGTAGTTCTTCAATTCTTTTTGAAAGGAGGCAGGATATAATAAATAATCATCTCTGCCTGTCACAGTGCCTGGAATGGCACATAGTAGGCTCTCAATTTTTTATTGTGTGAATGATGTCAGTACTTATTCTGTGGAAATCTTAGTATCAAATAAAACAAAGCATCCTATTCTCTTTATTGAATTACCAGTGTATACTGTGAGTTATTTTCCTTAGTGATCCTTGGAGAGTCCAAAAGGAGGAACTCTCTCTTCTCTCAGGCATCTGTGAGATCAGATTCTAAACTGTTGTGATTAGACTTCCCTGGTGGCTCAGTGGTAATCCGCCTGCCAATGCAGGAGACACAGGTTCGACCCCTGATCCAGGAAGATGCTGTGGAGCACGCTGTGGAGCAACTGTTGAGTCTGTGCTCTAGATCCTATGCTCCGCAACAAGAGAAGCACCACAGTGAGAAGCCCACGCACCTCAACTAGAGACTAGTCCTCACTTGCTGCAACCAAAAAATTGCCCTCACGTGGAGCCTGGGTCTCCTGCATTGCAGGCAGATTCTTTACCCCTGAGCCACTGGAAAGCCCTGGTAGAATACTATGCGGCCATTAAAAATAATGTAGAATTTTTAATTATAAGGAGAATTCCATGTTGTACTTATTGATCAAAAAGTGATCAGTTCAGTTCAGTCGCTCAGTTGTGTCCAACTCTTTGCAACCCTATGAACTGCAGCATGCCACGCTTCCCTGTCCATCACCAACTCCTGGAGCTTGCTCAAACTCATGTCCATCGAGTCGGTGATGCCATCCAACCATCTCATCCTCTGTTGTCCCCTTCTCCTCCTGCCTTCCATCTTTCCTAGCATCAGGGTCTTTTCCAAGGAGTCAATTCTTCACATTAGATGGCCAAAGTATTGGAGTTTCAGCTTCAGCATCAGTCCTTCCAATGAATATTCAGGACTGATTTCCTTTAGGATTGACTGATTTGATCTCCTTGCAGTCCAAGGGACTCTCAAGAGTCTTCTCCAACACCACAGTTCAAAAGCACATAAAAAAGTGATAAAAATAGTATGTACAAACAAAACAAAAAAAGATAAAAAATAGAATGTATGGTATAAGCTCACTTTTATTTAGAAAAATCAATGATTATATTATAAATGATGTTGTCTTTTTGCTTGTTTATACTTTGTAATATTTTTATAGTGACTGTATTGTGCTTTATAATAAGAAAAAAGATTATCAAAAGCAAAACTGAAATATCTTTTAATAATATCTTGACAATACCTTTTGTTGTCCCATTTACAGGGAGATTCCATGGAGCTAGAAATCTGGTGTCTGGAAATGAATGAAAAGTAAGTGCTCTAGGGAGCTCGAACTGATGTTCTGTGACAACCAAGAGGGGTGGGATGGGGTGGGAGATGGGAGGAAGATTCAAGAGAGAGGGGACATACGTATACCTATGCCTGACTCATGTTGATGCATGGCAGAAACCAATACAGTATAATAAACAGTTATCCTTCAATTAAAAATAAATAAATTTTACAACTATGTAAGTGCTCTGTCTTAGAACCCTTGGTTGTGGTAGCTGAGGGTAAAGTGCATGACGCCACGTGAAAAGCAGGGCTTGTTTCAGTCATGGAGAGTGTCCTGACCACTTAACACAGCCGGCAGGTCCTTGCTACAGTTGGCTTCGTGCTTGGCTTCCAGCCCAGGCACAGCAGTGACCTTCAGAAGGAGCGTCGGTCCAGAGAGACTCAGACAACACAGGGAGAGGAGCAGAGAGAAAGCTGAAAAAGGATTTGTTGTTTTCCCAGGGTACACATAGTTCTCTGATTAAATCCCTTGAGCTCTTGTAACATGACTACTCTGTTTTGTCTGTTTTCTGTGTTGCAGACATCCAATAAGATTTCCCCTCACCATTCCTTTAGACATGCTGTATTGGTCATGGACTGGGAATGTGTGTTATTTTCCCCTCCATTTTCTTTTTTCAGGGCAGATTAGCTGAATTCCTGCCCGAATTTCAAGAAGAATATATAGGAAAATTGAGGAAATAGCAACACATCAAAAGACAAATCTTATTAATAAGTATGAGTGGTGTAGGCATTATTTTTCTTTCTTAAATAAAAAGCAATTGCCAGGTTATAGTCTAAAATTTTCATACCAAGCACGTCTCTAGATTTCCTGTTAGATGTATAGAAGTAGACTGCTGTAAGATAGTACATTGAAATTATGTTTGTACTTTCAGTAATGCAACTGCAATATTGAATTACTGTTTTTAAGCGTTCTGCTTTATTTCTTAGAAAGATAACTGCCTCAAAGCTAGAAAAAAATATATTGGAGACCTTTTGTTGCCCACCTGCCTTTGTCTGGTGCACGGGAAAGTAAAACTTTGGTTAACGTCAACAACTTGTTGATAAGCTGACAAAGCACTCTAATTACAAGTTTAGTTCAGAAGATGTTTTAATTATAACTTTAATCTTATACAGTTCCAGCGTTTAATTAGCAACTATCTCTTTTGACCGTTAATACTCTATAAAATGTGATTTAGGCTGCAAATCAGGTTATATTCTATCAGAATTTATGAATAATGTTAACAGATTTTTTTTTAGACTTTTTAAAATTGAAGTATTAAGTTGATTTTTAATGTCGTATTAGTTTCTAGTGTACAGTAAGGTTATTCAGTTATATATTCTAATGCTGACAAATAATGTCAGTTACTCCATGGAACATAACTAATGTCTCTATCCATTGCATTTTTGTTCTTTGTTTTGTGTTAGCCGAGTAGGAGAATGCTAATAGTGTCTTTGCTCCTCAGGTGTGATAAAGAAATCAAAGTTTCCTATGCTGTGTACAACAGATTGTCATTGCTGCTGAAGTCTCTGCTTGCTATAACTAGGGTGACTCCAGCTTACAGACTCTCCAGAAAGCAAGGGCATGAATATGTCATCTTATACAGGTAAACAGCTCACCTTCATGGTTCATACTTTGGACTCATCAATTTGCACAATGTCTGACCAGCATTCAGATATTCCATGATTAATTTTTGGACAGATGTTTGGATGGTTGATGCTATACCTTTACTGTGATTGCCTATCTATTCTCCTTTATGAACCTCAGCTTCTTCCAAAGCAACCAAGTTCTTTATCCTTTTGTTTATACACAGTCTTGATTTTTAAATTCTTAGTCAGTTTGGTCGCTCAGTCGTGTCCAACTCTTTGCGACCCCATGGACTGCGGCATGCCGGGCTTCCCTGTCCATCACCAGTTCCTGGAGCTTACTCAAATTCATGTGCATCGAGTTGGTGATACCATCCAACCATCTCATCCTCTGTTGTCCCCTTCTCCTCCCGCCTTCAATCTTTACCAGCATCAGGGTCTTTTCCAGTGAGTCAGTTCTTCACATCAGGTGGCTAAAGTATTAAGTTTCAACTTCAGTATCAGTCCTTCCAATGAATATTCAGGACTGATTTCCTTTAGGATGGACTGGGTGGATCTCTTTGCAGTCCAAGGGACTCTCAAGAGTCTTCTCCAACACCACAGTTCAAAAGCATCAATTATTCAGCGCTCAGCTTTCTTTATAGTCCAACATTCACATGCATACATGACTACTGGAAAAACCATAGCTTTGACTAGACGGACCTTTGTTGGCAAAGTAATGTCTCAGCTTTTTAAAATGCTGTCTAGGTTGGTCATAGTTTTTCTTCCAAGGAGCAAGCGTCTTTTAATTTCATGGCTGCACTTAACATCTGCAGTGATTTAGGAGCCCAAAAAAAGAAAGTCTTTCACTCTTTCCATTATTTTCCCATCTATTTGCCATGAAGTGATGGCATCACCAAGTTGGACATGAGTTTGAGGAAGCTCTGGGAGTTGGTGGTGGACAGGGAAGCCTAGCGTGCTGCAGTCCATGGGGTCACAAAGAGTTGGACACGACTGAGCGACTGAACTGATACAGGTTGTTGAGTGGACCAGAGTGGTGGTGAAGAGGATATGTAGCAAAGTGTGAGAGCAGAGCCTGGAAAGTCAGGGTTCCCAAATCAGCCAGGACTCTGTTTCATGTTAATGATGAGCCCTGGGTGTTGGCCTTTGGCTTACATGCAAAGAGCTGATTTTGAGGAGAATTGGTATAACAGGATAGAAGGACCACGGGTTAGAGAATTAACTAGTTCTGTTGAAGTAATCTAGCAACCCTATGTATGTTTACTTTTCGAGGCCTTTTTTTTCTTTTGGCCAAGTTGTAGAACTTGCAGGATCTTAGTTCCCCCCAACCAGGGATTGAACCTGGGCCCCCAACAGTGGAAGCACAGAGTTCTAACCACTGGACCATCAGGGAATTCTTCCACCATCTGCTTGTTTTTATAAATAGAATTATTTTACAAATAATTTTATAAATAGAATTACTTTACAAATAATTTTATAAATAGAATTATTTTACAACATAGCCACCCCATTCATTTACCTATTATCAGTGGCTGCTTTTGTAGTATGAGAGCAGAGCTGAGTAGTTTCCCCAGACTATATGGCCTACAAGTCTAAAATATTTACTAACTGATCCTTTAAACAAAAGTTGGCTAACTCCTGTTTTATGGTGTCTATCACTTTCTTGCATGTATTTCAGATATGTATATACATTTCTTTTCTTCCATTCCAGATTTAATCTGTGAGACCTAGGATTCAGATTCATCCTAGGACTTGTCCCTGGTTTATCTCATCCCTAACATCTAACCATAGGGTGTTGTAGATTGTCAGAGCTTAGTTTTTATTGAACAAACCCATGTATGTGTTTAATTTTCAACAGTATTACTTGAAAATATAAAAATATATTTTCAGTGTTTTATAATTTAGACTTTTTGCTAATATAGCGGAGAAGGCAATGGGACCCCACTTGAGTACTCTTGCCTAGAAAATCCCATGGATGGAGGAGCCTGGTAGGCTGCAGTCCATGGGGTCGCTAAGAGTCAGACATGACTGAGCAACTTCCTTTTCACTTTTCACTTTCATGCATTGGAGAAGGAAATGGCAACCCACTCCAGTGTTCTTGCCTGGAGAATCCCAGGGATGGGGGAAGCCTGGTGGGCTGCCGTCTATGGGGTCGCACAGAGTCGGACACGACTGAAGTGACTTAGCAGCAGCAGCAGCAGCAGCTAATAGAGACTGGCCTTCCCAGGGAGATTCATGGAAAGGTTCTACTGTGTTCAGATTTTTATAGTTTTAGAATGGTCTTGTCTATTTATTCAGTGGTGGAAAAGATATTCTAATTTCTTAGTCAGTTTACTTTGGAATGATAAGCAGAGTGAGCCCACTTTGATTGAAGATCACATTTCAAAATCTAGTGACTTCTATTCCATATTTGAAAGTTGCTAGGAAAGTGGATCTTAAGAGTTCTCATCACAAGAAAAAAAAATTATGTTACTGTGAATGATGACAGATGTTAACCAGACTTAGTGTAGTGATTATTTTGCAATGTGTACAGATATTGAATCATTATATATCCTTGAAACTAATATAGTGTTGTGTGTCAATTATAGGTCAATTCTAAAAAAAAAAAAAAGTCTTATATCTTCTAATAGAAGTTCCAGAACTATTTGCCAGTTTTGTTTGTATATTCTCTATTTCCCAATAGGTGTACCTTACAAAGGGCTCCCAGATGGTGCTAGTAGTAAAGAACTCACCTGCTAATGCAGGAGACATAAGAGATACGGGTTCAATCCCTGGGTGAGGAAGATCCCTTGGAAAAGAGCATGGCAACCCACTCCAGTATTCTTGCCTGGAGAATCCCATGGACAGAGGAGCCTGGCAGGCTATAGTCCATGGGGTCACAAAGAGTTGGACACAACTGAAGCAACTTAGCACGCGTGCATGCATATAACTTTACAAATATGCTGCAGAAGCAGGAATAGCCCACTCCAGTACTCTTGCCTGGAAAATCCCATGGACGGAGGAGCCTGGTAGGCTACAGTCCATGGGGTCGCTAAGAGTCGGACACGACTGAGCGACTTCACTTTCACTTTTCACTTTCCTGCATTGGAGAAGGAAATGGCAACCCACTCCAGTGTTCTTGCCTGGAGAATCCCAGGGACGGGGGAGCCTGGTGGCTGCCGTCTATGGGGTCACACAGAGTCAGACACGACTGAAGTGACTTAGCAGTAGCAGCAGCAGCAGAAGCAGAAATAAGAAACTTAAACAGCAGGTCACACTTAATTTTTATTTTTCTAATTTTTAAACCGGTCCTCTCCATAACCATCCTCATGCCTACAGCTTAATCAAGTAGTAGCAATACTGCTCCTTTCAGAGAGATGTTCATGCAGATAAAAAAAAAAGGGTTGGTTTTGTTGATTTTGTTTGGAGGTTTTTAGTTTGCAGGCCCTTAGAATAAAGAATCAAATAACATGTTTTTCTTTCTTCCCTACAGAATATATTTTGGGGATGTTCAGCTGAATGGCTTAGGGGAAGGTATGTATCAAGGTTAAAAAACATTTGTAGTGTTGCTAAGTGTTCCCTGACTTCAGAAATGTGCTTGGATGCTGCAGGTAATAATACATAGCTTGTGATTTTAGTATGTGTGATACCAGTATGGAAGATAGGAGGTCTGGAGAGCCACCAGAGAACGACTGAATAATTTTCCCAAAAGTTCTAGTAACTCAGAATTCTTTGTTATTCTTTATACGATTGTCTGTTTTCCTAATTTTCTGCAGTGATTATGTTAAATGTTTCTGATGAGCATCAGCAATTTTGAAAAGTTGGAAGTGAAACCAAGAAAACTAGGAAAGTTTTATTGTAATGCCCTGACTCTTTTCTGTACTTCGTTCTGGGGTGGCAGCTTGGGTGGTAGTGCAGTTGCTTCATAAATTGAGGTATTTGTGTGAGGAACTCTCTGTGCCACTTTAATGTCTTATTGGCACATCTGGACAGGGTTGGTTAGGACTTGCTTAAGCTTTAGAACTAATAATCATTTTACCTCTTTGAAAGTAGTTTTATCAGGAAATAAATGCTTTTTCCCCTGCCAATATTAGGTCAACATAGAATAAATTAAAATAAAAATAATGTATACACATACACATATATATGAAATTGAGGCTGCTGCATTCAAGGTAGCTAAGTGGGTCATGCCAGAGGTTGTACAAGAGGCTGAATGGTTCAGGGAAAGACGTACTGAGGGTAGAGTCAGTATTGTCTGGAAAAAAGCTAATTATTTATCTCTTTTCCTAGGTTTCCAGACAGTTCGTGTTGGGACAGTGGGTACCCCTGTGGGCACCATCACTCTTTCCTGTGCTTACAGAATTAACTTGGCATTCATGTCCACCAGGTGAGAAAAGAGCCTTGGAATCCAACAGAACTCTTCCAAAAAAAAAAAAGGAACTCTTCCAAAGATATTAAAGTTGTTTTTCTTCCAACCCGTCCCCCTCCTTGCCTCAGCTAGGCCTAGAGTTCAGCATTGCCATTGCTGAACTGAGAGCACCCAGTTTCCAGATTGGAGAAGCTGAGTGTCCCAGAGCCAACATAGAAGTGATGGTTTATTTTCAGGAATGCAGGAGTTGAGGTTCTATGGTTCCTTCCAATAGATAAGAGGCAAAGGGATCTCTGAGGGCTTCAGGGGGTGTGACAAGGTATTCTAACAGATGCGGCAATCTGCTTACTGCATTACAGGCACTTTGAGAGGACCCCACCTATCATGGGCATTATTATTGATCACTTTGTGGACCGTCCCTATCCCAGCTCCTCGCCCATGCACCCCTGCAATTACAGGTGAGGAATGTGGAAAACTCTTTTCCAAACTGTGGCTGGCGGAAACATCCATCTTGCACAGGCCTGTAAAGCACCTTTATCCGTACTTACCGATAGGCAGGGCACACGGATGGAGACCCCACGGGGAGGGAAGTGAGTGGCTGGCTGTATCCTTGCTGCTGCCTGTCAGGTACCCCAGGACGAAAGGTAGACCACGTCTCAGAAAATCTTGGTTATTTTGACCTAGACAGTACTGATTTGACTTTTGGCTTCATTTTACTTAGAAACTCTGAGAGTGGCAGTAATATGGAGAATGTCCTTTGTAAATTAGGTGGTTTTCAGGTCACCATTGGCACAATTCAGTTTTATTCCTTAGAATCAAACATCTCCAGGCCTAGATCCTAGAAAACAGAATTGTCAAGAGATTGGAATAGATGTGTACCAAGAAAGATACTACCTTTCTGTTAAGGACTCATGAAGTTGGATCGGTTTTTGTCTTTGGAGTCTAGATTTTTATTTCACTGCATTCTTTGTTGCTGATGACTCTTTGGCCCTACACTGGCCAGGCTTAAAAAAAATGCTCTCAAATGATATGTCAGGTGAAATGTTTGGATTTAAAAAAAAAAAAGCCATTGTCAACCTCTAGATGCTGCTTCTGAACATGTTTGAAATTATGAAGGACTCAACACACCTCTCTTGACATTAGGGACTGCCAGAAAGAATTCTTACCACAACTTGCGTCCATATCTCAGCTCTCTTTGTGTCCATTCTGAAATTGACTGACATCAGTCAGTTCATGATTTCTTTCCCCCTCACTACAGAACTGCCGGTGAGGACACTGGAGTAACATATCCTTCTGTGGAAGATTCTCAAGAAGTGTGCACCACCTCCTTCTCCACCTCACCTCCCTCCCAGGTAGGGGAAACAGGTTCTGGTGTGGCAGTAGTTATTTGGTACATATATGGGACTTATGAAATGAAAATTTCATGTGAAAATTTAGATAACAATCTCTTCTGGTGGTGGTGGTGATGGTGATTATTTCAAGGGGTTATTTTGAGGAGTAAAGGAGAACTTTTTTACCCAGCAGATAATACTGTAGTATTTCTAGTCTGTAATCTTAACATGCAAGATTACATGTAACTTTTACCTCCCTGGTGACATCTTAAAATTCCCTAGAAAATCAGTCACAGAAAACCCCTATAAAATCAGAATTGTGTTCTGGTACCAGAGAGGCACTGAAACCTACACTTGTTAGAACTAGTAGCTACTTCTTTTTTGTTTTGGCCAAACCCAGCGGCACGTGAGATTTGGGATCTTCATTCCCTAACCAGGGATTGAACCCATGCCCCCATGGTGAAAGCATGGAATCTTAACCACTGGACAACCAGGGAAGTCCCAGTAGCTGCTTCTTCTTTGAAGTGGTTCCTAATATGGTTCCTAATAATGGAAGGAGCAAAAAAGGAGCCAGTGATCATTTAGCATAAAATGCCATGAAGACCCCAGCTATGCAGTTTTCCTTATAGTTACATAGATACCTGCTGGTCTGCATTCCCTCTCTGAACATGATTAACCGTCAACTTTTCCACTAGGACCCATCTTCACTGTCACAGTCAGTTCAGTAAAACACAGGCTCCAAACAATGTGAGCACTTTCCCCAAGGAAGTGTTGTATGATACACATGTGGCTCTGAGACTGTTACAGATAAGGAGTCATTTTTTCCAGCTGACTGAATTTTAGGGCACGTTTCTCCCCTTCCACTCCAAATTGTTCATCATCTACCCGTTGCCTGCCCATCATCTCTATTATTTCCCTCCTCTTTTCTTTCATATTAGATGGTTCCCTAAGTGAATTTTACTTTCCTTTAAATTAGACCTATGCATGTGTGCGTGCTAAGTCACTTCAGTTGTGTCCAACTCTGTGTGACCCTATGGACTGTAACCTGCTAGGCTCCGCTGTCCATGGGATTCTCCAGGCAAGAATACTGGAGCCCTTCTCTAGGGGATCTTCCCAACCCAGGGATCAAACCCACGTCTCACATTTCCTGCTTGGCAGGTGGGTTCTTTACCACTAGTGCCGCCTGCGAAGCCAAAATTATTCCCCGATTATCCTTTTTCACCATCTTACTTTCATTATCTTACTTGGGGGTGTGGGACCCAACAAATTAATTAGCTACCCATACATTTTTGTCCTCTATATTTTCTTCATTAAGAAAAAATTTAAATTTATTCCATCCTGTGCTTTTAGATACTAAATTAAAATTATAGTTCTAATTTGTTTTAAAAGCAGGGGTTAAACACAAAAGCTAACTTAGAAGGACTTTACAGAAATTCACTGTTATTTCTTTTTTTTTTTTTTTAAGATAACAGAATTAGCCAGAAAGTTTAATCCACAGACTGTCTTCAGGCAGGATACATTGTTGTTATATAATCCGTTTGCCATCCTCCAATGGGTACCGCAGCCATGCAGTATCACATAGGAAGACCAGGTGTGTCTTCCTGGGACCAAATCTATCCCAGTTTTTCAGGATACAGTTCAAAGGAGTGAGGCTGGAATTGTTAGCTCCCATCTTGTCCTGAAGAATCCTGGATGAGCCCCCAAGATGAAAGGTTGTTTGCTGAATCACGAAAAGACGACCGGGATTCTTGGCCTCCGGAGGAGAGGAATTCAATCCGGAGCTAGAGACGAGGCTTGATCTCTCAGAGCTTTTGTGCAATAGAGTTTATTAAAGTATAAAAGGGTTAGAGAAAGCTTCTGACATAGGCATCAGAAGGGGGCAGAAAGAATACCCCCACTGTTATTTCTAATGTGACAATTTGAAGTTTAAGAGATTCTTGTGAAATTGTTTGGACAGTTTGGTTTGGGGGTGTAGGAATTGTTATTCTTCCCCCCTTCCCATTAATATACGTAGGCATACATATTGCCGTTGCTCTAGAAGAGGGTGGCTTCTGGTATGCTTGCTGACAGGGAGTGATACTGACCCAAAAAAGCAGGAAAGCCCACTTTCTTACTACTGCACATTCGTGAGTTGATGGTTTTTTTAAATCATCAAAATATGAATATGTCATTTAATGCTCATTTAACAACTGATAAACTCATAAACAATATATAAACTTGGGAGATGTTAGGGATGGTGAGCCTGGGGCTTTAACACATCAGTTTTTCTTTTTCTCTGATACAGTGGAAATTCAGCCTGACCCCAAAGGTAAAGGGAAGTTAAGTTGTTTCTGTAGCTGAGGTTTGCAGAAAGGTTTATTAACATGTGTAAGAAGAGCCTGTATGTTTCATGTTATCAGTTGCCTATTGTGTCTTGTTACAGTTTAAAAGTAGATCACGTCAAGATTTCATCAGAGAGAGCACCCAGTGGGTGAGCCTTGTCACTGCTCCCTGAGTACCTGTAATCAAGACTGTACAGTTTGGTGCAGAAATACTAACTTTGAAGCTTGATGGTAGAACAGAGAGAGAAGAATCATTTACCACCTGGTCTCTTCATTCCTGCAAATGCTGAAATAGTTTCTTCTTTGGTTTAATGTAGGGAGTCGCATAATTGTTCAACAGTTTCTGTTTGAACTTTTGCTATGATCCAGTAAAGATCTGTTAATGGACTGGTTTTGTTTTGCTTTTCTAGTAAAATAAGGGTCATTGTATCATTTGGGCACAGAGCTGAGTTAAGAAATAGTTGTGACTCAGAACCTGTACTGTATCTTGAGGTCCTACCTCCAATTCTAGGCATTAATTAATTAGCTAATTGGCAAGACTTAAAGATGGAACAGCAAGACCCAAAACAATCATCTTACCCATAATTAGCTTTGAAACCCTGAGTTTTGAAAATGCCCCAGCCTTTACTCCATCTAGTTCTTCTACACGTTCAGGGACTGGGAGTGTGTGCACACACACACCCTGAGGCCTACACCTGCACACCACCCCATCTTCCCTGAGCTGATGCAGGAAAGTTCGTCACTGGGAACCTGAGCATTTTAAAAGCGCAGCCAACAAGCATCAACTGTTTAAACCTGAGCCTACAGATTCTGTGACGTGAAGTCGCTCAGTCGTGTCTGACTCTTTGCGACCCCATGGACTGTAGCCTAACAGGCTCCTCCGTCTATGGAATTTTCCAGGCAAGAATACTGGAGTAGGTTGCCATTTCCTTCTCCAGGAGATCTTCCCAACCCAGGGATTGAACCCAGGTCTCCCGCGTTGTAGGCAGACGCTTTACCATCTGAGCCACCAGGGAAGTCCAAATTTTTTTTTGGTCATGCTGCACAGCTTGTGGGATCTGAGTTCCTCAACCAGGGATTGAACTCGGGGCCTCAGCAGTGAAAGTGCAGAGTTCTAAGCACTTGACTGCCAGGGACAGATTCTGAGTCCCCAGGAAAAGGCTTTCAGTCTAATATCTTAATCCCAGCATCCTCATTCCTGTTTAGCATACCCTGTGTCCGTTCTCAGGACCCTGCTATTGGAAGTTTTCTAAAAGAGACCCTCTTTTGACTAAAGGCAGACTAACGCTTGGTTCAGGTTTCACCAAGTCATAGCCACTCGACTCAGCTTTCCTTTCCACCTGCCCATCAGGGAGAACCCCGGGGATAGACTCTCTTCTTCACACCTTTCCAAGCGGTCCTTTTCAGAAGGCGGTCATACAGCTTTCTCCCTGCTTCCCTCCTTACTTCACTGTACATTTCAGCCTCTATTGCTACTGCCCTTTCCAGAGTTTTTTTTCACTTCTTTCTCAAGTCCCTTTTCTTTTTTCTTCTCTGTTTCTCCTGTCTCTGTGTGTATCTGTGCACAGTGTGTGTTTACTGTCACAAAGGCACTTTTTCAGACCCCTACTCCTGTGGTGACGGACACTCTGAGGGTCCCCACGGCAGGACTGGCCTTTTCCCATCAAGTGAGTCCATACTGGGAAGAAGGGGATATTATCAGATGGTTTCTTTTTATTTGAAAACTATAAATAAAGTACAGGGTATCATTATTTAAATATCCCCAAGTGTTCTGTGGGTTATTTTGAGGTGCGGTAATTGATTTTTAACAGGATGCAGCCATTGCACAGCAGCCCAAAATAGGATTCATCATTCGCCCCTCCTCCTACCATTGATGTGAAAAGTACATGGAGTTGTTTAGACCTTTTTTTTTTTCCAGATAAACCATCCAAGAGTGGTTTTCTTTCTTTTTCACTATAAATAGGAACCCTCCCAAACCCAGTGGTAATGGACGGTGTGATTAAAGAAGATGCCTTGTGTCTCAAAGGGACCTCAGGGTCAAAGAAGACACTAGAATGACCTGGGAAAACTGATGGCACTGGCTCCCAGTTCTGCCCAGACAGTGCTCCACAGATCCGCTGGGCTGGAAATGGAACCAGTTAGCTGAACCCCTGGGAGAAGGGGGAGCAGGGAGCTCATCTGAGGCCTTTGGAAGGCACAGAGCTGAGACTGTCGGTCCCACTGTAGATCAGTCTGTTTTCTTATTTACAGAATAATGGCCTGGTCTATCTTTAACCCTCACATCAGGCCCTCCCCCCCACAACGCACTCACTGTGAGGCTGTGGGCTGGGATCCGTTCCTTACTCTCTACTGATCTGGATCATTGGTCATACTCTAGGAGTACCTGTTTTTCCCTCCTCCTTTCTTCTGCCCCTCTTTGTTTTTCTCTTGCTTAGCTCTCCAGCTCTCGCCTTTCCTATCAGCCTGCTGCCCTGGGCGTTGGATCCGCTGACCTGGCTTATCCAGTAGTGTTTGCTGCTGGCTTAAACGCCACACACCCTCACCAGGTATCTTTAAAGATGGGGAGGACACTAGGGGTTCCTGTGCTGCCTCCCCTGCCCAGACACATTAGAGGGGCCTCTTGAGACATCCATGTTCTAAGTGTTCTGAACCAAAGCTCTTCTGTAACTTCGGAGGATTAAGATGATTCTGAGAGGCTGCCTCTTACACTTCAGAAAGGAAAGAACAGCTTCCCGAGTGTTTTCCTCCTCTCTTTCCCTCTGTAGTCACTTCCGTGCATGTCTTCCATTAACTGAGCGTGCCCCAGAAAGGATCAAGATTTCCAAGGTTTCCTGCCCACTTGGTGGCAGCATTGGTGATGGGAAAGCTGGAAAGCCAATGCCATCGTGCTAGGCAGCAAGTCTCCCCCTCCTGCCTGACGTTGCCGTGATTCACTGTATTTTTTCGTTTTCCCCCAAAGCTAATGGTCCCTGGGAAGGAAGGTGGGGTACCCCTTGGTCCCAACCAGCCTGCCCACGGTGCCCAGGCTGACCAGGAGAGACTGGCAACCTACACCCCTTCTGATGGGGCCCACTGCGCCGCCACGCCATCCAGCAGGTAAGTTCACGTCTTGGCTCGGCCTCTCTTCAGACCAGCCAGGGGCCTGTCCTCCCCAACACATGTGCTTATTTGGTATCAGTAAGTAAAGAGCAGCTTTCAGCATTGACTCAGGCTTGGCATTTGCAGGGAAAATGTGGTATCCTTCAAATTCCCAATAAGAATCTTGCATTGCAGCTAGTGTGTGAGGGGGCCTTGCCCTGGGCATCGCTACTGGCTTCTGACAGTAGGCAGCCGGGCTTGGCACGCCTCACCCTGATGCAGGGAATGTGTTTGAGATGTTCCTCTCGTCCCCTGAGATGGATTCCGTGGGCATCCTCAGTATTTCCTGAGACCTTGGAGTGCTGGTGTGTCTGCGGTGGGAGTCAGGATCCATTTTCTTTTTCTACTCTGTCAGTGCCTCCCAGAGATCCTGTAGAAACAACTGTTTTTCCTTACTAGAATACAAAAAGAAACCTTTGTCTTTTCTGATTGCAGAAGTGATACTGTCTATAGGTCAAATTTTGAAGACATGGATTGGGTGGAAAGTTCTCATAATTCCACCCTGCAAAAATCACCACGTTACCTCCTTTTAAAAGGTGACAGAATCTCAGAAGGGTTAAGTGATTGGCCTAAGAGAGCAGTTAGCTCACAGAATAGCCAGGCACAGGCCTGGTTTCTCGGATTGCAGAGCCCAGACTCACTCGCACTTTCCATTTCACCCAGAGTTCTGTGGGAAGCTGGGCCTGTCTTGACCTGCACTGCCCTCTCTTAAGTGGAAGGCCCCAGAGATAATGACGTCGATTGCCCCATCGCATCTTAAATGAACTTTCAGATAATAGAAATTCCTGGGTTTTTTTTCCATTTTGACAGTGGAGTTGGGGGAGGGGGTTTATTTGGAAGGATCTTTCCATGCCATCCATCAGGAAAAATAATTACTTTCATGTCTGGCCCCTCAAACTTCCATCCTCTTATCCTTCCTCCTATTATATAATCAAAGGGGGATCCTCTTAGTGTTGTTTTTTGGAGGTTTTTTGGCCACACCTTGTAGCATGCAGGGTTTTAGTTCTCTTACCAGAGATTGAACCTGTGTCCCCTGTAGTGGGAGCACAGTCTTAACCACTGGACAGCCAGGGAAGCCCCATTGTAGTCGTTTTACACTCTTATATTCTGAGCCTAGGTTCCTGGGGTATGACCTGGAGTAACTTAAGACAGAGGACCCTGTATAGGGGGTTCTCAAATGCTGGTCCTCCCTGGTGTCTGGAGTCTGGGAGCCACTTGGACTGCATGGTTCTCCCCATCTTGAGCCCCTGCTTTGGGGCTTTCCCATCCCCGGCTTCTTGCAGGGCTGTGACTGACAGTCTGAGCTCCTGTTTCTTCTGCTTGGAGTTCCCCACCTTTTGGGACTCAGCATCAGTCTGGAGGGAGGGAGGGAGTCGTTTAGTTGCTTCCGTTGTGTCCGACTCTGTGACCCCCTGGACTGTAGCCTGCCAGGCTCTTCCGTCCATGGAATTCTCCAGGCAGGAATGCTGGAGTGGGTAGCCATTCCCTTCTCCAGGGGATGTCTTGACCCAGGGATCGAACTGACACCCCCTCTTGAGTTGGCAGGCGGATTCTTTGTCACTGCACCACCTGGGAGGAGATGGAGGGCACAGCCAAACTGGATGTGTTGTTGAAAGACCTTGCTGAACAGAGGGAGGACTCGGGCAATGAGAGGGGAGGAGCCATGGTGTGGAGCTCCAGATAACAAAACAAAAAAATGAAGAAGGGGAAAATGTAAACTCTTGAATCTGGCTCTGTAACTGGATTGGCATTAAAATTAGTTGTTGATGAGAGCTGCTTGCCTTCATGTATGATAGCTGGATGCACGGTGACTGATGCGTATCCCTGGTATGACAGAGTAAATTTTATGGAAGCTTTATACAATTGTAACACCGAGGTGCATTCACATATGCATATTTTTAGCTCTTCTAGGAAATGCAGTCCTCTGCTCTCAATTCAGAAGTGAGGGTGACAGGGGCCCCAGCCAGGCTTCATACTGCCATTTCCCACATGGGTGGGCTGGTAGGGGGCAGCTCCTGTCCTGGGCTGTGGCCTCACAAGGTGGTGGGTTGATGGGGAACCCAGTAGGCTCTGCTGTGGTTTGAGAAGGAGAGCCAACATGACCTTTCTCCTCCAGTGAGGACACTGAGACTGTATCAAACAGCAGCGAGGGACGGGCCTCCCCACATGATGTCTTGGAGACCATCTTTGTCCGGAAAGTGGGGGCTTTTGTCAACAAGCCCATCAACCAGGTGATTTTTCTGCCCCCGCAACCTGTGAGAATGTGTGAGCCCTTAAGGTGAGGTCTTACCTGGGGCCTGTGGAACCACTGAAATCACACCTGAAATCAGCCTGAAGGAGCCTTTTCTTTTCTGATTACTGAAAGGAAAGAGAGTTGATAGCTAAGCCCCTCTGATTTTCTGCTCTGGTGTAAGGCAAGGTAAACTTGAGTCGGTCTTTTTTTTTTTTTTTTAAATGCAAAATCGTGTGGGGGTGTGTGGCTGTGTGGGGGTGTGTGGGTGTGTGTGTGGGTGTGGGGGTGTGTGGGTGTGTGGCTGTGTGTGGGTGTGTGGGTGTGTGGGTGTGTGGCTGTGTGTGGGTGTGGGGGTGTGTGGCTGTGTGTGGGTGTGTGGGTGTGTGTGTGGGTGTGGGGGTGTGTGGCTGTGTGTGGGTGTGTGGCTGTGTGTGGGTGTGGGGGTGTGTGGCTGTGTGTGGGTGTGTGGCTGTGTGTGGGTGTGTGGCTGTGTGTGGGTGTGGGGGTGTGTGGCTGTGTGTGGGTGTGTGGCTGTGTGTGGGTGTGGGGGTGTGTGGCTGTGTGTGGGTGTGTGGCTGTGTGTGGGTGTGTGGGTGTGTGGGTGTGGGGGTGTGTGGCTGTGTGTGGGTGTGTGGGTGTGTGGGTGTGGGGGTGTGTGGCTGTGTGTGGGTGTGGGTGTGTGTGTGGGTGTGTGGGTGTGGGGGTGTGGGGGTGTGGGGGTGTGTGTAGGTGTGTGGCTGTGTGTGGGTGTGTGGGTGTGTGGGTGTGGGGGTGTGTGGCTGTGTGTGGGTGTGGGTGTGTGTGTGGGTGTGGGGGTGTGTGGCTGTGTGTGGGTGTGTGGGTGTGGGGGTGTGGGGGTGTGTGGCTGTGTGTGGGTGTGTGGGTGTGGGGGTGTGTGTGTGGGTGTGGGGGTGTGGGGGTGTGTGGCTGTGTGTGGGTGTGGCTGTGTGGGGGTGTGTGGGGGTGTGTGGGTGTGTGTGGGTGTGGGTGTGTGTGTGGGTGTGGGGGTGTGTGGCTGTGTGTGGGTGTGTGGGTGTGTGGGTGTGGGGGTGTGTGTGTGGGTGTGGGGGTGTGGGGGTGTGTGGCTGTGTGTGGGTGTGTGTGTGTGTGTGGGTGTGGGGGTGTGTGGCTGTGTGTGGGTGTGTGGGTGTGTGGGTGTGTGGGTGTGTGGGTGTGGGGGTGTGTGGCTGTGTGGGGGTGTGTGGCTGTGTGGGGGTGTGTGGCTGTGTGTGGGTGTGTGGGTGTGTGGGTGTGTGGGTGTGTGGGTGTGTGGGTGTGGGTGTGTGTGTGGGTGTGTGGGTGTGTGGCTGTGTGTGGGTGTGTGGGTGTGTGGGTGTGTGGGTGTGGGGGTGTGTGGCTGTGTGTGGCTGTGTGGCTGTGTGTGGCTGTGTGTGGGTGTGTGGGTGTGTGGGTGTGGGGGTGTGTGGCTGTGTGTGGGTGTGTGGGTGTGTGGGTGTGGGGGTGTGTGTGTGGGTGTGGGGGTGTGGGGGTGTGTGGCTGTGTGTGGGTGTGGGTGTGTGTGTGGGTGTGGGGGTGTGTGGCTGTGTGTGGGTGTGTGGGTGTGGGGGTGTGTGTGTGGGTGTGGGGGTGTGGGGGTGTGTGGCTGTGTGTGGGTGTGGGTGTGTGTGTGGGTGTGGGGGTGTGTGGCTGTGTGTGGGTGTGTGGGTGTGGGGGTGTGTGTGTGGGTGTGTGGGTGTGGGGGTGTGTGGCTGTGTGTGGGTGTGTGGGTGTGTGGGTGTGTGTGTGGGTGTGGGGGTGTGGGGGTGTGTGGCTGTGTGTGGGTGTGTGGCTGTGTGTGGCTGTGTGTGGGTGTGTGGGTGTGTGGGTGTGGGGGTGTGTGGCTGTGTGTGGGTGTGGGGGTGTGGGGGTGTGTGTGTGGGTGTGTGGGTGTGGGGGTGTGTGGCTGTGTGTGGGTGTGTGGGTGTGTGGCTGTGTGTGGGTGTGTGGGTGTGTGGGTGTGGGGGTGTGTGGCTGTGTGTGGGTGTGTGGGTGTGTGGGTGTGGGGGTGTGTGGCTGTGTGTGGCTGTGTGTGGGTGTGTGTGTGTGTGGGTGTGGGGGTGTGTGGCTGTGTGTGGGTGTGTGGGTGTGTGGGTGTGGGGGTGTGTGTGTGGGTGTGTGGGTGTGGGGGTGTGGGGGTGTGTGTGTGGGTGTGTGGGTGTGGGGGTGTGTGGCTGTGTGTGGGTGTGTGGGTGTGTGGCTGTGTGTGGGTGTGTGGGTGTGTGGGTGTGGGGGTGTGTGGCTGTGTGTGGGTGTGTGGGTGTGTGGGTGTGGGGGTGTGTGGCTGTGTGTGGCTGTGTGTGGGTGTGTGTGTGTGTGGGTGTGGGGGTGTGTGGCTGTGTGTGGGTGTGTGGGTGTGTGGGTGTGGGGGTGTGTGTGTGGGTGTGTGGGTGTGGGGGTGTGGGGGTGTGTGTGTGGGTGTGTGGGTGTGGGGGTGTGTGGCTGTGTGTGGGTGTGTGGCTGTGTGTGGCTGTGTGGGGGTGTGTGGGTGTGGGGGTGTGGGGGTGTGTGGCTGTGTGTGGGTGTGGGTGTGTGTGTGGGTGTGGGGGTGTGTGTAGGTGTGTGGGGGTGGGAGGGGTGGGGGGTGTGAATTTTCCATGAAGAGGATTAATAACCTGTGGCATCACTCCAGAAAAGCTAAGAACCATTGCCCCGTGGCCTCGTAGGAGAGGAGGCCATGCCATTTAGTGCACACGTTGCCCTGCAGTGTCATCGCCTCAGCCTCACTTGAGACAGGAGGGTCCTCCTCAGCTCGGCCAGTGAGGAACACTTGTTACTGAACTGCTGCGGGTCAGCCTTCCAGAGCTGAATTCCAGGGTCCTGTGGATGCTGTGGGCATGTGGTGGGAAGCAGGGGAGACTGGGGGTCTCCAGCAAGACAGGAACCTGAGGGTGGCGTGGTCAGCTGAAGTGTGTGAACCTGCTGGACACCCCCCGCCCCCACCATCTTCTGGCAGCCCCTAAGAAAGCAGATGAACTGGGGAAAGGGGGAGCACTGATACTTTCTCCTGCATCTCTCCAGGTGACCCTGACCAGTTTGGACATACCCTTTGCCATGTTTGCTCCCAAGAACCTGGAGCTGGAGGACGCGGATCCCATGGTGAGTCCGTCACTGACTGAAGTTTGCAGGGACACAGCACTACAGTGGTCGTCCTTCTTGGTGGGCCACTCACTGTTCCTCTGCGGACCATTAGCCACGCCCTTGGCTCATGGTTTACAGCCAGTACCCAGGACCAGCCCCTGCCTCCGCCTTGTTCTGAAACAGGTGAATCCGCCAGATTCCCCAGAGACTACATCTCCTCTCCAGGGCAGCCTGCACTCTGACGGCTCCAGCGGGGGCAGCAGCGGCCATACCCAGGACGACTTCGTCATGATCGACTTTGTAAGTTGCCAGCACCTTCCTTGCCCTTGCTGCTTCAGGGGCAGTAAACCTGGAAGCATCTGTTGCGCTTAAATAGGCCTTTGGGGATCAGATGGGCCAGTCCAGACAGAGGGAAGGGACTGTGGGTGCCGGCTGTGCACATTACGTGGGGAACCTGCCCTTACACGCCACTTAGGGAGACATGTGAAGGCCCTTGAGCAGCAAGGCATTTTGTGCATGTCTTTGATTGAAATTCACCTCGGAATGGGATTGAATTATCCAGTGGGACCTGCATAGGCCCTATTCATGAATGGATAGCCCTTTGCTAAAGAGAGGAATGTGAAGGGGACAGAAATTTGCCCAGGGTAGAGGGAGGTCATCCCCAGGATGAATTTAGCTGCCCAGAAGAGAAAACTGTAAAGATCCCACACAGGTCAGCCTGAAGGAGCCTTTTCTTTTCTGATTACTGAAAGGAAAGAGAGTTGATAGCTAAGCCCCTCTGATTTTCTGCTCTGGTGTAAGGCAAGGTAAACTTGAGTCGGTCTTTTTTTTTTTTTTTAAAGAAACCAGCTTTTTCGAAGGACGACATTCTTCCAATGGACTTGGGGACCTTCTATCGTGAATTTCAGAACCCCCCTCAGCTGAGCAGCCTCTCCATCGATATCGGGGCCCAGTCCATGGCCGAGGACTTGGTATGGAAACCCCTTCCCCTACCACACCTCGTCCTCTGGCCTCCCTTCCTCCTTCCATGGTAATTCCTGCTCCACAGGCCTGGAGATTTCTTCCAGCTACTCCCCCACGCCCACACCTCCCATCTTGCGGTCACAGGACAAGACGGTTAAACCATTACCTTCCTGCGATCACACTTGAGATTTGCATTGCGCCTGGCGATCATTATCTTGAATTTGCTTGCGCTCATTTCCTCCTCTTCTCTGGACTCTCATCCCAGCAGTTCTCACACTCTCCTGTTGTTTGCCTGATGTCCTCTACTTGCTGATGCCACTCAACCAGGCTGCCTCAGCAGCTCTTGCCATCAGCTGTTCAGCTTGCCAGGCAGGTGCCAGTGATACAGGGCAGAAGAAGCAGAAGGACCCGAGTGCTGGTGTTCTTGCCCTTTCCTCAATCATCCCCTTGTTCCCGTGTTCAGCCAGATGTCCTGATACTGACTGTAATGACCACATCTCCGTTTAGGGTGTTTTCTATTTCCTGTCCTTAACGGGCAGAGGAGTGCCTGGCACAGCCACAGATCTAGGGTGCCACATGCCATGAGATGTCGGGGTCCCCCTGCCTGAGGTGGGAATATCACCTCCTATACTGAAATCAGGAGTGGCTCTAGGAATAGGCATCTAGGCTCAGCTGCCCTTGATTTGCCTTAAAAAGAAAAGCCTGCTCAGTAATAATAATATAGAAAAAATGTCATTATTAACATTTATTGAAGCTTTCTAGGTGCCAAGCATTTTTTAAGTGCTTTCCATGAATCTTCAGTGACCCCAAGAGGTAGGTTTTGTTATTTTCCTAGTTTACAGATGAGAAAAATGACATTGGGAACAAATAACTTGCTGGTGATTACACTGAGCCAACAAATCAAAGCTTTGACCCCTGAGAGTCGGGCTTCTGATTTTAGGCTTTTAATTGACTCTCTGAACTCTCATTTGAAATTTGCTTGGAAGGAGCCGGAGTCTAAAAGCTCTTAAGATGGAGCTGCAGCCAGCCCTGGCTGGTTGCCCCGGCCCCCCGAGCCCACCCGGGCAGCTGGTGTGTCTGTGCGGCTTCTGAAGTGCTGCGGCATCAGGTGCCCCCCACCTGCAGGGCATCCTCTGTGGAGGGTGAACTCTGCCGATGCTTGCTCAGCAGTGGAGCCAGACCAGCTGGTTAGGGCCAGGTTTTAATTAACGGTTGATACCTGTGGGCAGTTACACTTACTCCTCCTGTTTGTCTCGTTTGCATTGTTCTCTCTCAACCCCCTCCAACCCATCCCCTTCTGGTGGAAAGATGCAGACTCCCAGGCCTGGCCACTGACCTGCCGGGTCAGAACCTCCTGAGAATGTGGCTGCGGCTGCCTGGTGTGTGTGCCCCTACGGGACTCTGCCGCCGGCCCAGCGCAGGCTGTGAAGATATCGTTCGTTTTCTGAACCTGTGGGGCTCTAAACCCACTGTCTTATTCCAATGTCAGTCTAATCTGTGCCAAAGATATTTCACATTGGCTTTCTCTGTGTCGTCCCATTGTGGGCGAGGTCCTTTTCCATGTCACCGTGTGTGTGGCCAGCCTGGATTCTCTAGGCTTTTCTGTCCGCCTCCCCAGCCCCCACTGGCCGGTGCCTGCTCAGCTGCTCGGCAGCCCAGCCCTGCGGAGCTGGACTGCACCCTGCTCCCTGCGGCCCCGGCTGACGGCTGGCTTCCCAGCCTACTGAGTAAGCAGCTCTTCTCTCCCCTCCCTGCACAGGACTCACTACCAGAGAAGCTGGCTGCGCACGAGAAGAATGTCCGAGAATTTGACGCCTTTGTAGAAACCCTGCAGTAAAAGTTGGTGTCCTTGAGTACCAGCAGCATCCCCTTTTTGTGGTCCCAGGAGACAGAGAGCCCCCCTCGTCAGCTGCTCCCACCCCTTGTCCTGCTCCAGGCCAGGCGGACGGGAGGCTGGTTCCCTCAGGGGACCTGGAAGTCCCTGCTCTGGCACCTCCCGGAGACTGGTGGCAGCAGTGAAGGCCTGCGACGGCACCGGCGAGGACCCCCCTCTACCCGCCCTCCGCAGGCCTGCTGCTCACGCCGCCCTCAGCCCCGGCCTCACAGAGGCCGTCCTCCCGCTTCTCCCGCCAGCCCCCCCGCCCCGGCTCTGCCCAGCAGCCGGCCTGCGTGGCCATCCACCCTTGGACATTTGACATTCCAGCTGGTAGCCCCGAGGCTGGAGTGGAGGCAGAGGGAAGGAGACAGTGCTGGGAGGAGGGAGGCAGGACAATCTCCTGCAGGGTCTTTTCCTCTTTTCGTTCTGGTATCTCCTTCCTCCCTCTCTGCCTCCCTCCTCTGTCCCAGGCCTGTATTTTTGGCAATATGGCGGGCTTCCTGCCCCAGGAGATGAGAACTCTAAAGTCAGCCGTGCCCACCCCCGAAGCTTGGCCCGCCTGTCCGAGCAGCCCTGGCGGCTGCCTATGCTCAGCCGTGTGGAAGCAGAATCCTGCGTCTCTAGGAGTTGTCACTGGAGTCACAGCACAGGTTCTCCTTTCTCCTCCCCTCTCTCCCAGTTATAGAACACAGTCACTATTTATTACTTTCAGAGAAATCAGATATTTTGTAGAGAGAACATGTCTGAGGCGAGACGTTTTCACTTGGGAAGGTTGGCGGGCCCCTGGGGCAGCGCCTCTTCCTCTAGAGGTTCCTTGGACTCGGGGCTGCTGCTCTCAGATCTTCCTTCCCAGGCATAGAAGGTGGGACCCCAGAACAGGGCTGGCCGGAGGCGCCACAGAGCCTCCCAGAATTGCTGCATTTGAACTGACAACTGACCACAGACTCTACCTTAGACACGTACATATTCCTGGGGAGAACCTTCAATCTCCCAGCTTCTCCAGAGAGACCGACCATGTCCTGGCAGCCCAGGAAGTCTTGGGTTCAAAATGTGATGACTCACCAGGGTCATGCCACTGGTAGTGCCCACGGGGTACTGTGTGTGTCCCCCGCTATGGCCCTGGGGAAGGCTGGGCAGGCCCCTCCTCCTAGGGTACCTGTTCTGGTTTCTCGGGGCGGGGCACGGGCCTTCTCCTCCTTCCACCTGGGCCTGACCACCAGCTGTCTTTAACCCCAGGGTCTGTACACTGCCCTGAGGTTTACTAGTTGGATCGATTCCTTGTTGAGAAACCAAAGCTGGGCATCCAGTTGACTTAACCCTTCAGGTGTTGTTACTTGAGTCAGCCAAAGGCCCAGCCTCACTCGCTGACCGTCTGTTCCTCACCGCCTCACCTGTAGCCCCGTCCGAGGAAAACATGGCCACCTGGGTGTTCGCTGGCGGAAGCTGTTCTGCAGCAGGGCAGGCGGCCCTCTGTTGCTTGTTAGTGAGTGTGCAGGGGGGCGTTGTCAGGGCGGGGGTCAGCTCTGTCCCCGCCTCCACGGGGCTGAGCCCAGCTTGTGCACACCTGCTGCTGCCACAAAGGCATGCTCCTCGCAGAGGCATCCAGCGGGCCCTCCTGGTGGTGGGCCGAGCACACCTGTGGCCTGCTCAACAAATCCCAGTTTGCCCCCCAGGGCCCCATCGCTGAGACGGGTGGAGGCCCTGGGAAGCTACTGATGCCCTCACCCCCGCCTCTCAGCCCTCCTTCCAAGGCCGAGCAGGGGAAGACCTCTGAGCTGTTGTCCTCTTTGACTCTGAATTGTTGGCCTCTGCAGCCTTTCTTCAGGACCCCTTCAGTGAGAGGCCAGGGAGGCTGAGCCGGACTTGGAGCCGAGCCTGGGAGGAGCAGAGTAACTGTCCAGGCCGGCCCTTGTCCCTCAGCCCTATGCGGTGGCAGGCATGAGCCCCAAACCCACTTCACAGCGCCCCCCAACAGGACTGGGACCAGGCGCGTCTCCAGGTGGGAGAGCCCCTCCCCCTCCGCCAGCCGACTCCGTTTGGAAATACTAAGCTATTACTTTAAAATGTATTCAAGAGATTTCCAATAAACTTTTTCTGTACTTTATAGCCTCCTGTCCTGCAAGTTGTCAAAAAACCTAGCCCGCTTCCTCCCACATCCCACAGCCCCAGGTCACTGAGAGGCTCCGGGGAGGGGAGAAAAGTGCCACGTGAGGCACAGCAAGGGTTCAGAGCCTGACAGTGTTAGCGGTCCTGGGCTGCTCAGGAAATCTTGTTCGTTTTCTTTTTTTTGGTCGCACCATGGGGCACAGAGGATCTCAGTTCCCTGACTGGGGGTCGAATCCACGCCCCCCTGCAGTGGGAGCTGGTAGTCTTAACCACTGGATCACCAGGGAGGTCCCAGGAAACCCCTCTTAGAGCCTCATTTTCCTTGTCTGTAATGTTCCCATTTCAGGGGTTGTGTGTGAGTAATGTGAGACACGTATTCAGTGAGGTGACGTGTGTGACGTAGACATGCATGTGAAGTAAAGCCCTCAGGACAGCAGGCCGTCATCTTCGGCTCCTCCCGACTTCACCTGCTCCCTACAGCATAGCTCCCCGTTCACCCTGGGCACCAGCCTTTGGCTCAGAGGGAAAGACAGCAAAAGACAGCTGGCAGTGCTCTTGTCCTGTTTCCAGAGAGACCAGGCAGGGGACGGGGGACTCCCCAAACCACCGGGATGTTTGCTGATCTGGTGTGAGGGGTTGTGGCTGAGCAAACCAGATGGAAGGAAAGGGACTGAGTGACGTCCAGGGCCCAGGCAGTTGTGTTGCCCTGCCCCGATCTGACGAACAGCTGGCCCCAGGGCAGAGAAGAGCCCTGCGGGTGTTATTCCTGCCTGGCCGCCTGGGAGCTTCCGTGGCCCTTCGCCAAGCCAGCTCCTTCCTCTATTTTGCCTGTGGTAGGAGAGGGAGCAGAAGGTGGAGCTGCCGACAAACCCGGGCGAGTGCTCTCTTGCTTGCCTCCCACGCCATTCAGGCTGAAGCCAGGCCCCGGGGGAAAAGAGGGCAGGTTAGAAAATTCTAAATTCAGCTCAAAGGGGCTGAAAAGGATGGGCCTACCCACTGCTGCCACTTTGGGCCCTAGAGCCCTTGCTCATTAGCGAACTGCATGTGACGCTGCCCATGATACCTGACCATGCATGCATCCCACCCCTGGATCAGAAATGGTGGTTAAGACTGTCCTTGGAGTCCTCGCTTTCAATTGGGGCCCCCCACCCCTCCTGTAAAGCAAAGTATTCAATTGCCCTATGTCTGGTAGTGTCCTACCCCTTTAAAGCACGTCCCTACACTCTGCCCCTAGAGACCCACCGTTGCCAAGGCAGGGGTAAACTGGCTTTTGAGTCACTCAGCAGAGGCCCCTGCCAGAGCCCAACCCAAACAAACAGCTGTCTCCCAACTGCCTGCCTCATCATTTCCTTGGGTCACCGCCCCTCTGTTCCAAATAGTCACCCAGCTTAGAGTTGAGCAGACCCAGGGAGACAGGTGGCCAGCACCTTCTGTTTGAGCTACCTGGACAAAAGGGGCAGGGTGAGGGGGACTGGCTCAATGCCTCAATGTTTATAACCATTGCCTTGATCATATGGCTTTGGCCCACCTTCCTCCGCCAAATCAAGCAACAAGGAGATAAAAGAACAGGCCTGACCCAGGCCACCGTACCCTCCTGATTGCAATCAGCCGGCAAGCAGCTAACAGCTGGAACTTGGCCACTGTGCCAAGTGAAACTCTGGCCTGTGCTCCTGTGACACACCATTTTAATTGTGGTAAAATACATATAACATAAATTTTACCATCTTAACCTTTTTTTTAAGTATTGATTTTGCGGCACCAGGTCTCAGTTGTGGCACGTGGGACCTTTTAGTTACGAAGTGTGAACTCAGTTGCGGCAGGTGGGATCTAGTTCCCTGACCAGAGATTGAACCCAAGCCCCCTGCGTTGGGAGTATGAAGTCTTAGCTATTGGAGCGCCAGGAAGTCCCTATCTTAACCTTTAAAGCAAAGCAAAACCTGCTCAGAAGAGGAAAGCTGGATCTTTCATAGCCTCCACATGACTGGGTAGCAGGTGGAAACAGCCAAGCACTCAGACTGAGTGCTGGGGAGGACCAGAATGGTCAGATGAGGGCTCCAACCCTGGCTGCTACCAGAGGTTGGGACGGTCACTTCACTCATTCTGTTATGCCGTGTGTACATTATGGTTGGCCCTTGCACTGTGGGTTCCACATCTGAGAGCTCCCCCAAACTTGGATAGAAAAATATTTGGAAAAAGGAAATTTCAGGAAGTTGCAAGAAGCAAAACTTGAATCTGCTGCATGTTGGCAACTATTTACATGGCATTTACGTTGTATTAGGTATTATAAGTAATCTAGAAATGATTTAAAGAAAAGATGTATGTAGGTTATATTGCAAACACCGCACCACTTTATACAGGACTCGAGCATCCTCGAATTTTGGTATCTTGGGGTGGGGGTGGCTGGAACACATCCCCCACATCTAGGAAGGACAACTATTTCTGATCTTCTGAGACACGAAGCAACAGTCTCAGCGATGGGACCAGTTGCATGACAATTACCAGTCAGAGCTGGTTGTGAGTGATGGAAATAGGATTCAAACCCCAGCCTGACTCCAGAGCTCAGGCTGTGGTCCACCACAGTCTGCTGTTTGGGGGATGGAGGCCCTAGTTAATAAGATATAGCGCTTGGGGGCCAGCTGGAATGCTACAGGTGCAGAAAGAATGGAAGGTGACTGTTCACACTTCTAAGCCTGGAAGATGCTCAGCAAGTTGGCTTCATACCAGCAGGATGTGGAAGGGGTCAGACGAACGGGGCGGGGGCTTCCTGCGGCCCTATCTGCCCCTCTTCCACAACCACACTGCACCTCCCACCCAGTTCTGAGCCTCCATGCCCACTTCTATGATCAGCCAGATGCAAAGTTCTCCATCTCAATTTTTACTGAAATATAAAAAGTGCAAAGGTAAAATACATGATTGGTGCCAAGGAAGTCATTAAGTATGAATGTGAACACTTGAGTCACAGTACAAGTCCCCCCACTCCCAGGGTAAAGACTAGTGGTGAGGGCAGGGGTGACAGGAGAGAGACCGAACAGATCCACGAGGCTCCCCAGTAAATGGGACTGTGAGCAACACCTGATATACAAAGGAAGGCAGACAGCAGAAGCCTGGGCCTGGCCTGGAGGCAGCAGCCACATCCATCCTTGGGGGTCCTGATACGCTAGTGTCCTGGGGACAGAGCCCAGTGAGGTCAGGGCCCAGGCCACGCCCGGCTTGCAGATGGGACAGGGCTGATCAGAGAGGCCTCCACGGTGCGGGCTCTGGCCAAGGTCTCAGGAAGGAGGTTCACCAGGAAGGGACAGCTGGAAAGAGGGGCCTCCGCCATCACCAGGTCCAGGGGGAGGTTGCTAGAACTTACCTGGCAGGGGCCAATCTAATCAACGAAGTCTCAACCTGGCCCCTCCAGGAGTCCACAACTGGAGGAAGGAGCCACCACCCATCTGAGGCCCTGAGTCAGCCAGCCCGGGCTGGAGCAGGGCCCCCTGTGACTCCACCACAGACTGACAGAGGAGGCCAAGGATCTGTCCGAGTGGGGAGGGAGGAGAGGCAAGGTGGGGGGTGGGGTGGGGTGGGCTGCTGGTCACCGGTCTGACCGGACCCTAGGGGGCTGTCAGGGCTGAGAGTGGGGTGTCTACTCTGAACGGTGACGGGGACGCAGCCCCGTCACCCAAGCTCCCAGTCCTGGCAGGAGAACCAGGGGGGTGAGGACACCTTGGGGGCAGTACCATCTGAGGAAGGCTGACCCAGGATGTGCGGAAGAGAAGGCCAACATGGGACTCCAGCCTGCTGTCCGTTCACTATGGAAGTGCCAAAGGCTGAGCCGTCAGAGGGGAGAGCAGAGGAACAGGGTGCCTGCCACCGGGCCTTCACCCAGACAGGGAGGAGCCTCAGCACGGCCAGTCCAGCCAGCTTAGCCTTTCGTTCCCCAGCAGGCAGGAAGGAGAGGACCAGCCCCAGCTACCAGCCCAGCCGGCAGTGATTCTGGCATCTCCAGTTGCCAGGGAGAGAGAGGCAGGAGGAAGCAGGGGAGCTGTTGCTGGGGCCAGGCCTCCCGCCCGAAGAGCCAACGGCCAGCTCTGCAGGCTGGAGCCAGGGACCCAAGGAGGCAGTGAGAAGTATAAGGCGAAGAGAGACGGTCTTGTGGTTACAGCGAGGCCTCCAGGGCCAGCCAGGTGGGCCTGACAGAAAGGGAGGAGGAGCCGTCCGGTGAGCGGGCTCCAGCTTCCCTCTCCGTGGGGAGTCAGGGCCCCTTTTCCGGGCAGGAGCCCCGAGCTTCTGTAAGGCTGAAGCCAGGAAGGAGAGTCCAGAGTGGGGCTGTCGGAGCAGGGGGCCGGCGGGGCGGGCACTCAGAGCCCCTCGGAGTGGGGGCTAGGAAACACCTCCCCTTGGTGATCCAGGAGGAACTTAGTGAAGGTGTTGATGGGATTAATAGCCTTGAGGGTGATGGCGGCGTCCTTGGCCCACAGCAGGTTAGGGCCGAAGACGACGGCCAGGTTAGTGTTGGTCATCTTGTTCTGGTCAGAGAGGGCCGAGATCTGCGGGAGGAAGGGCGCGGGAGGAGGGGGCGCTGCAGCAGGAAACCACAGGCCCCGCCTCCCACGCCGGCCAGCGAGCGGAGGAGCAGCGCGCCCCCCGCCCCAGGTGAGCGGTGGAGGCCCGCCCCGAGTCCCACCTGCACCAGGAAGGCCGTGAGGAAGCGCAGCACCAGGTAGTTCTCCTCGGGCAGCGTCCGGAGGGCCTGCAGTGTGGCCTCCACTCTCTGACTCTCGTCAATGTCTGTGAGGAATGGGAGCCCGGGTCACACGGGCCCGTGGCCGGCCTGGTCCGGGAAGCCCCCAACCAGGCTCTCCTGGGCCGCTCTGAGGCCGGCTGCGACCCCCCACTCTGCAGACGCTGGGGAGGGGAGCGGGGGCACTCACTGAGGAAGCCCACCACGTTGGGGTAGAGGTCAAAGGTGAGCAGGGGCTCGGGAAGCTCCCGGAGGAAGGTCTTGAGGATGACTGCTGGCAGGTGCAACTCGTTGTACTGCTCAAAGTCCACAGGCAGCCCTGGAGAGGGGAGGGCGGGGCGGGGGGCGGTGCAGAGGAGCTGGGCGGGGCCTGCAGACCAGCAGCCCATCCTGACCGCCCCCTCGGCCGCAAGCCCCCTCCTCCCACGAGACAGGGGCACAGGGTCAGGCCATCTGGGGAGCGGGGCCCCTGAACACACACCGCGGCTATTCGTCGCCTTCCTCCAGAAACCTCATCTAGGAGGAAGTAGGTCTGGGACAAGCAGGCAGGAGTGAGACCCGTGTAATCATACCAAATGCCACAGAAACCACACGCGCGCACACACGATCTGCACGGCCCTCGGGGTTCCGCACATCCCTGGGGGCCACTCACCCATGTTGTACTTGTGCTGGACTTCCCGGACAACCTGGGTGTTGGCCGACCTCCGGAAAATCCCCTCGGTGGTGAGAGCTGGCAAACGGCGGGGCCCGGTGAGTCTCAGTGCTCTGGGGCGACATGTGGACTCCCCCAACCCCTTTGGCGTCTTGGGCTTCCCATCAGGGTCAGGGCGGGTGCTGCTGCACGTGGTGCCCCGCCCCGCCGCTCCCCGCGGGCGGAGGGCGCCCCGGCACTCACCGTGGGCCCGCAGGTAGGCGACAGTCTCCCGCAGCACCAGAGGAATGGGCTCCTGCTCTGGGTTCTTCTCCCGGAGCCTGCGGGCACGAGGCCGTGAGGGCTCTGCCGCCCTCCTGGACCCTGGATGCCGGCCCCACCCCACCTTTCCCGTACTCACTGCTGTAAGGAGACCCCGAACTGCTGGTTGGGCAGAGGGGGCCGGGGTGGCATGGGCTTGGGGGCGGTCGCGGGGCTCTTCTGTGTGGACTTGAGGAAGTCGTCATACCTGCGGGGGCAGTGGGGAGGGTCGGGCCCCCAGCCTGGCTCTGCAGTCACTATGACAACTCTTGTGTGTCAGACACTGGGCTGCCTTACATGGATGACCTCATTCAGTCCTCGCACCAACCCAGCTTTGCACAGGAGCAAGTGAAGACTTCAGAAAGACTCCCCGAGCCCGGGGCTGAGCTCCCTGTGTCATACGGCAGCTTCCCCCTGGCTGGCTGTTTTACACACGGTGGTGTCTATATGTCAGGGCTACGCTCTCACTTCGTCCTCCCCTCTCCCTCCCCTACTGTGTCCACCAGGGAGGGAGCCTCAAGGGTGAGGGAGCTGTACTGTATACAGAGAGCTTATTCACGTGGCTGTACAACGGAAAGGAACACAACATTGTAAAGCAATTACACCCACGTAAAACTAAAGAAAAGATGAAAAGATTCAGTGACATAGCTTTTCAGCGGCAGATACGGGACCTGAACTGGTTCACTCTGACCCCTGTGCTGCCTCTTTCTCATTACATCTGTGTGCTCTGTGTATCCCGGGGGTCTCAAGGCTGCTTCTCCCCTTGGCCGGCACGCCCTCCTCCCCCAGGCATGACCTGTGTGTGCAGTGTGCCCGCTGGGCACACACAGCCCCACCCCGGCCTCACTTGAGCACTTGGCGGGGGATCCCCAGTTGCTCCAGCTTCACATGCTCGCTCAGCTCGCTAAGATAGTTCACGTAGAAGATCTTCTGCCCGAACTTGAAGCTGTCGGTGGAAGAGAGCGCATGTGGGTCCAGGGCGGGCTGGCTCCGGCAGGCCTCCACTCTCTCTCAGCGGCCTACTCGGATGAGGCAGAGGCCTGACCAGTCTGTCCCCAGGATGGGTGGCTTCCTGGGGACCTGCTTCACAGCTCCCAGCGGGGCATGAGAGGCCAGAACCCACCCTGGAGCCACGCACCTAATGATGGGCTTAAAGAGGATGAGCAGGGTCTTGATGAACATGGTGGGGTGCACGATGTACAGAGCCTTGATGTTCTTCTTGTACCTGCAGAGGCAGAATGGGCGCTCGGGACAGGCACAGAGCTGGGCCTTGATTTACCTTTCCTGATTCGATGACTCCCAGTAAGCCTGCCAGGTTAAGTGCCACTGCGGCCCTATTTTACACATTAGAAAACAGGCTCGGAGAGGTTAAGGAGCATGAAAGGTCACGGAGCGAGTAAGCAGAGAAACTGGGATTTAAGCCCAGGCCGTTCCAACTTGAGAGTCTTAGTGTTCCATCTACCCAGGTCAGGGGGCACCCGCCTCCCCCGGGCATGGAATACCCACCCCTGCCCAAGCAGAGGGCAGCCCAGCATAGGGCAGGCGGAGGTGCTGGCCCCCGGGGCCCCCACCCACTTGCGGTCGAACTCCCGGTAGGCGTCCCGCAGCCAGCTGAAGGAGGGCTTGTTGTCGCTGGTGAGGCCGTGGTGCAGGTAGAGCAGCGTGTAGTCGCTCTCCACGTACTGGTCCAGGGTGTGCTTCAGGTAGCTGCAAGAGACACCCCCACTCAGGCCTTCAGTGTCCGCAGGGGAGGCCCGGAAAGACAGGCCCCGCGCCCCAAGAAGCCACCCCTCCTGCCTCCGCCTGCCCCTCCGCCAGCGACCCGCCCAGTCTCTTCTGGCTGCACAGCTGGTCACCGTGGTGTGGTGGACGAGGAACAGCTGGGCTGGGCAAGGAATAACAGTAACAACAACAGTTCTCCTGAGTGCTGACTAGAAGCCAGGAGACCAGGACTCTAACCGGAGCCACCGCACATACCTCCGGTCAAAATGGGAAAAGCATTTCCCCTCACGGGATTGCTGTGAGTCAGTGATGATGGTGGTCATCATTTATCAGGATTAAGCTTCCAGTGTCTACCGAGCACTTTGCATACAGTATCTCATGCCTTCCTCATTATAACGGAGGCTGACACTATTCCCTTCTTACAAGTCAGGGCAGAGAGGCTCAGAGAGGTCAAGCTTATAGGAGAGCCTGGAGGTGAACTGACTCCAAGTGTAGCCATGTTGATCATGGGACAGGTCTGCCTTTTACACCCGCAGGGCTGGCTGCAGAACACTGGGCCCGCAAAAGGGGATCACAGTGGTTAGAGGACCTCCTCTCCTGCTCCAGTCTTTTTTTTTTTCTGGACAGCTTGTGGACCAAGGACCCACAGTTCAAGTTCCCAATCCTCACAGCACAATACCTACCATCTAATACAAACACATATTTGGGTACTGGGCTCATCTGAGGTGGGGAAGTAGGAAGTGAATGAATATGAATTCCAAAGAGGGAGAGGAGCCCTGGGGAAAACCCTCTTCCTGGTTCGCCAACAGCTCCCAGGTCCCTGGAGGAATTCCACTCCAGGCTGGGAGGCTGGGCAGGCAGGAATGCTAAGGGCTTCCACGGAGACGTGGGGAAGGAGAAAAGGAGCCCGGAAAAGTGTCCAAGGATGGGACTAAGTGCCCGGACACAATTTGACCTAACCCAGAGAGGGTAACCTGAGCACTGGTCCATGGGTGCCAGGCTGGGACAGCACTAGTGGGCATGTGAGGTGTCTGATGCTAGATTTATTATCTTAATTCTGATCATCATCACTGCACAATAATAATTTACCCCTTATACACATTAAGCACTTTGCAAAAAAGTTGCCACATAAAAAGAGGGCATTTTGCAACTGTAAAACAGCAAAAGTTAGGGGCTTTCCTGGTGGTCCAGTGGTCAAGACTCAGAGCTTCCACTGCAAGGGGCCTGGGTTCAATCCCTGGTAGGGGAACTAAGATCCCGCATGCCGCCCAATTTATTTATTTACAAAAATAAATAAGTAAAACAGCAAAGGTTGTAGTGAAAATACACTCATTCTTTGATAAATGCTATGCCATTTGGGAAGGCAATGAAGTGATGTTTATCAGAAGATATAAAATGTTCATACTGTTTGACCTGGTAAAAATGTGTCCAGGAATTCATCCCAAGGAACTAATCAGAGATGGACAGAAGTGTTTTAACAAAAGGCTGTTCATTATAGCCTGTTTTATAATGGGGGGAAAAATGAGCAGCAAACTAAGTGTCCGAGAATAGGGAATTGGTTAAATAAATCACAGGACACCTATAAATAGAATACCCCACAGGATGTTTCTGCAGACAGAACCAATCTGTGAAGCTTGATGTGAGAACAGTGGTTACACTTTGGGGCAGTGACTGGAAGAGCAAAGGGAGGGTTGTGGGTGTGGATGACATGGGTATATTTAATTTTTGAAAATTCATCAAGTAGTATACATAACGTGCTTGCTTTCTTGGATACATATATATCAATAAAATTTTTTTAAAAGGATGTCCTTGAGGAATGTCTAATGCTCAGAAGATAAAAACATTATGTAAGACATAAAACTGACTATAGGGTCCTATATATGTTACAGAAAAAAAAAACAGGATGTGAATACACTAAAATATTAACAGTGGTTTTTCTCTCCTGGTGGTAGGTTTATGGGACACTTTATCCCTCTCTATACTTTTTCTTAATCGCTATCTACATTTTTCTAAATTCTTGAAATCTTGATACCGATGAATACAATAGCATTTCATGTATATTTTCTTATCTAAGGCCCACACCAACCCGGTGAAGTGAGCACAATTCTTATAGGGCTCAGGAGACCTGACCCAAGCACACAGCTAGTTAATGGCAGGGCTTTAGTTTCATTGGTCTTCTGCATCCAAGCTTCAGACACTTTCTGTTTCAACAGCCCCCCCGCCCCGCCCCAATCTGCCTGGACAGCTGGGAAAAGCCAAGCCTGAGATAACCAGACTGGAGACAACATGACAGGACTGACGAAATGAGATGAAAGTGCCTCCTGGACAGGACGGGCAGAGGGGCTGAGATCCTGCTGGGAAGGGACGCAGGATGATAGGATGGGCGCCAGAGGGCTTTCTGAAGCCCCCGAGGTGGGGGCGGCCTTACTGGGCAAGCTCGCTCCTGAAAATCGGGTGCTTTCCCACCTTCCCTCCTCTGACTTCCTCCCACTTGGACCGTCAGCCAGCCAGGAGTCTGTCCCAGGCTTTGCCAGATGCCGAGATAAAACCAGAGAGGAGGGCCTGTGACTCAGCCCCCCTCAGGTGGGGGTCCCGGCCTGTTCCTGGGCCTGTTCCTGGCTGGGCGGCAGGACAGGCCCGGACAAGGCTCTGCCTGCCTGCACGGCTGAGGAGAGACCAGAGGGAAAGCAGTCACACAGGACTGCAGAGACGTGGGCGGGCCCTGGCTCACAGGACTGCAGGGACTCTGCACTCCGCCACCCGCCACGCCTTTCTGCCGCTGCAGCCCCAGACTGTCCCCAAGCCCACACCAGCCCCTCCACATTCACAACCAATCAGGACCCCCCAAAGAGCCGGTAAGGGCAGGGCAGACATTCTCAACTGCGGGGAGTGCTTTGAAGTGGTCAGCAAAGGAGGGCAAGACAGGAATCTGTGCACACGGAGGAGGAGCCTCAGGAGGAAGGCAGCTGTGGCCTTGCCTCCACGGGTCCTGCACGCACTTGCTGTGGGCCCAGCGCTGGCCTGGTGGGGGCCCAAAGACCCACACTTATCAGGACAGAGCCTGTCAAACTTCCGCTTTCAATCAGCCTTTGAACTTGCCTCCGCAGATTTCCAGACCAGCCAGAGCTATTTCATGTACTTAGCATTCAGAGGAGAAGGCAATGGCACCCCACTCCAGTACTCTTGCCTGGAAAATCCCATGGACGGAGGAGCCTGGTAGGCTGCAGCCCATGGGGTCGCACAGAGTCGGACACGACTGAAGTGACTTAGCAGCAGCAGCAGCATTCAGAACCCACATAGGTACAGAAGTCACTTCACCAGATGTGGCACAAAATACAATTAACGGTAATTATTCATGTAAATGGTGAACAATTTCAACTGCCTCACACTGATCACCATATTAATTAGGCCTCACGTTTGGACAGTATTTGACTTTTCAAAGTATTTTGACGAGCAGTACCTCACGCCTACAAGGAACGAGGGCTGTATGATCAGCTAAGAAAAGTGAGAAGAAGGTGGAACAGATGCAGACCCTTGCCAAGGTCACACGGACGGCTTCCAGGACTAGACACCAGGTCTGATTCCTAGCCCACCCCCCAGACGTAAAATGGCTCACTGAGGAGCTGCAACTAGTGAAGCCTGTGCACCCTGGAGCCCGTGCTCCGCAGTAAGAGAAGCCACGGCAGTGAGAAGCCCGTGAACTGCCAGGAGGAGGAGCCCCGGCTCACCGCAACTAGAGAAAAGCCCGCACGGCAGCGAAGACCCGGCACAGCCAAAAACAAATTAATAAATGAAATAGCCCCCTCAGCAGAAGAGGGGAGGCCTTGAGGGAGGTGGCTGGCTTGGCACTCCCAGGGCAGGAAGGGACAGGAAGGAAAATGGCCTCCCTCAGCAGGAGGGACCCGGGCACGGTGCCCACCACTCCCCCCCTCCTCCGTGGGCACTCACCCCAGGAGCTTGCTGTGGTCCAGCTGGTGGCTCGGGGGCATTCGGCAGGCGCTGAACACAATGATCTTCCGCCCGTACTTGTCATCTCCTAGGTGTGGAGAAAGATGGAAGACAGCGGGTGCACGGTCAGCCATGAGCAGTCAGGTGAGGATCTGAAAGGGGCCAGGCCTGGAGACCTGGGCCGTTTAGCACTGGGGCCAGGCGGACAGACCTCTGGGCGGCTGCCTGCACTCAAGGGTGTGTCACTGAAGAAAGAGGGACAGGGTGCTCTCAGGGCTGCTGACCCGGGGTGTAAAAAAATAATATGACTTTCTGAAAAGTCACGCCTGGTGGAAAACAACCCAAATGTCCGTCAGTGGACGGGTGGATAAAGAAGATGTGGTGTCTCTGTGCAACGGACTACTGCTTGGCAATGAAAAGGAAGGGAGCACTGAGGCATTTGCTACATCGTGAATGAACCTTGAAACCAGGATGCTAAGTGAAAGAATGGAAAAAGCTACACGTTGTTTGGTTCCATTTATATGAGCTATTTAGGTAAATTTGTAGCAAAGGAAAGCAAATCAGTGGTTATAGGTGCTGGGAGGAAGGGACTGATGCTTATGGTTATGCGGGTTGGCATGGGTGAAACTATGGATGAAATGATGAAACTAGACAGAGGTAGTGGTTGTACAACAGTGAGAATGTACTGCTGCTGCTAAGTCGCTTCAGTCGTGTCCGACTCTGTGCGACCCCATAGATGGCAGCCCACCAGGCTCCGCCGTCCCTGGGATTCTCCAGGCAAGAATACTGGAGTGGGTTGCCATTTCCTTCTCCACTGCATGAAAGGGAAAAGTGAAAGTGAAGTCGCTCAGTCGTGTCCGACTCTTAGCGACCCCATGGACTGTAGCCTACCAGGCTCCTCCATCCATGGGATTTTCCAGGCAAGAGTACTGGAGTGGGGTGCCATTGCCTTCTCCAGAGAATGTACTAAACACCACCAAATTAAACACTTTAAAACCATTAATTTTACATTATGTAAACTTCACCATAACTAAAGAAAACAAGACAAAAAAAGTCACAGCCACCAAAGCAACTGCCACACATCATCTTATAATTGCATGCTTATTCCAGAAGCACCCGCTCTGAGCAGCCTGAATGTGAAAAACTTCTTGGAGCCACCTTCTCAGAAAGCCTGGGGCCACCGAGGAAATCAGTCTGATGACTTAATAGTCACGTCTTGCTCTTGACTACTAACAGCACTTTCTGATTTTACTATCAGAACTATTGGCCACAGTTGACTGATCTCTGGACATTTCTACAAATCATTCCTTTCTCATTAAGGATATTCTAAAGAACGTGGAGTTCAGAGGAGTTTATGATGCTTTGGAAAAGCGCTCATGGTGTAAATCCCTGCGGGATGTCTGTCCAAAACGAGTCACTATTTCATGGTCTGACCGTCTGGCCTTGTCATGAAGCCAGGGAGCTTCTGAGACGTGAGACGGCCTCCCGAGGCGAGATGCTCTTCCAGGGTCGGTGTGGACCCGGGACCCCAAGCAAAGCCGGGTAGGGATAAGGCCCGGTCCCCAATCCCCCATGTCCCAGGGCCCTTCCCTTCATCTTTAGCCTCACGCTCTCCAGAGTCACCAGACCACACTCACCTAATGCCCCGCCTTCAGAGGCAAATAAAAAAACCACTTACACAGCCCACACAGCCTGTCTGCCTCTCACCTCTGAGGACTAAGGGATTCCTTGACACGTTACTACTGAGTGTCTTCTCCATGTTTAATGAACCATGGTCTTCATGATTCTTCTGGTCAGTGACTTAACCCAGGACTCAGTGCTTTTCCAAAGTGGTTGCCAAGGCTCTGCCCTTCTCAAGGCTGAGGCAGGCTTCTGGAATGTGGGCGGGGTGGCCTCAGTCCCTGCTGGGGATCAGCCTGTCTCCCAGGTATCTATCATGTCCAGCCTCTGGGTCATCCCCTCCAACAGTCCCATCTCCAGTTAGAACACTGCCAAGCCTCTGTCGGCCCTGAAAGGTGCTAGCCAGGACCCTCTCAGAATTTCCTGGGTCAGGTTTCCCATCAAGCGCAGAGACAGGCTCCATTCTCAATTCTCCTTTTAAAACTGCCCCAACTTCCAGCCGTGAAAAATTAGAAACATCTACCTGTGCCTGTCTCTCCTGCCTTGACTCTCCTTTCCTCCTGAACCCCATCCTGAGCTCAGAAAGCTCACAGGACTCTCCAGCCTTGGCCCCCTCTCCGCCCGTGGCGGGCTCGCACTCCACACACTCAGCCCAGTGCACAACAGGCGGCTTTAGCGTCTGCCTCTCACGCCAGACAGACAGACTTCCTCCAGGCAATTCTGCTCCTCTCCTCCAGGCTGTCTCCTCTGAACCCTTAAGACTTGTCCCAGGCAGAAGCCTGTGTCTCTCCTCCTTCCCTGGGGCAGGCAAGGGGTCCCCGCGTGAACTGTCATGATGATTTGACTCTCCTGTACAACTATCTTCGTGTCTGTCTCTTCTGGAGGCGATGAGCAGCTCAAAGACAGGTGCTGCCTTGTCCGTCTTTGAACGTCCAGTGCTGGTCCAGAGCCCAGCAATGTGACGGGTATTCAGTAAGCACCGGTAGCCTGGCACAGGTCAGCCCAGCACGGTTCTATTTCTGAGTTCGCTCACAGTGCTATCTGGGTTATGAGACTGCTCTAGGCAGTTTCCCAAAGCGTGGGGCAGACTTTCCCCCGACTTCACAAGCCAAGAGCCTTCTGCAAGTGCTCCTGAGGAGGAGATGGTGCAGCTCTGTCCAGCAGCAGGTCTATTTTGAAGGAGCAGGTGTCATCTGTTCTCCTGCACAGCCTGGCCCAGATCCCGAGGCGCTGGGTTCCTTGGTGGCCAGCGGGGGGTGGCTCTGCTGCCTGCTCTGAATCACTTCCCACTGACTCCGACAGAAGGAAGAGCAGGCTGGCGGGGGCAAGGATGAAGATTAGACTGGCCAGCCCAGCCTCGTGTACAATCTGGAGCTTAATAAACCCCTCGGCCTCCTACTATGGGCCTGTGGCTGAGGGGTGGGGGGAGGGGGAAGGAGGGTTGGAGGGGAAGGGGAACGCATCATCTACCTGCTCTTCTCTGAATAGAGGAAACACCCAGGGTGCAGGCAGAATGCTGGGAGGAGCATCGAGGATTCTGAAAGACTGTCATCGCTGCCTTCCAACAGTAAGGTGACCCTCATTGGCTGGTGGCTCAGATGGTAAAGAATTTGCCTGCAGTGCAGGAGACCCAGGTTCGATCCCTGGACCAGGAAGATCCCCTGGAGAAGGGAATGGCTACCCACTCCAGTATTCTTGCCTGGAGAATTCCATGGACAGTGGAGCCTGGTGGGTGGTAGTCCACGGGATCGCAAAGAGTCGGACACGACTGAGTGACTAACACACACACACACTGGCTGGCAGGCTTGAAGACTTCGGCAGGGCGGGAGGTCTGAGCTCACAGGGCTCTGGGATTTAAAGAGCTGGTAACAGGTTAAGCAAGCAGCCGGGGTGAGAGGCCAGAGACCTGTGGTTCCAGCACTCAGCTGCCCCAGCACCTTGTAAATGGGACATTGGATCCTGAACCGGGGTTCCACCAACGGGCACCCACCAACACCACGATGTGAGAGAAAAGATATTACCAGCCTGTGCACGTGCTCTCTGCAAAAGAGGGCCCTGCCTTTCATATCCCCCAGGAGGCCTCCTGACCACTCGAAGAATCACTTCACTGGACTGTACGCTCCATGAAAGAAGAAGCGTGCATTTTTCCTCAAGGAATCCTCAGTGCTGACTACCGGGCTTGTTCCAGAGTAAATGTTTTACAAATGCAAGTGAACTCAGGATGGGGATGAGGGACAAAGTGGGGGTAGGGGGGTGGGATGGGGGTCAGGGAGAGGCTGGATGGCAAGAATCTCAGACCAGCAAGGAACGAGACATGGGTAAGCCCAGGGCCCAGCCCCTGCCCTCTCCTCCTTGGAATGGAGCCCCAGCTGGCCAAGTCCTGGATGGCTTGGGCATCTGCCAGTAGGCAGGGTAACTGCTCCTCCAAGATGCATGCATAAAAAAGGCCTGGGAGTCCCCTCTTGATCTCAGAAGAGAACAGATTTCTACCCTGGAGACTGAAGGGAAAGAAGGAGCTGTGTCCCCAGAGCACTGACGGAGAGGGCTCAGAGGGCGGGCCCGGCACTTGTGGAAAAGCACCAGGAAAAGACCAGCCGCCTGAGAATGAAACCTCTGCTTTCCCCAGACACCGATCAGGAACTTCCCAGGGGAACCTAGGGATTAGTCAGCCACAGTGCACCTCCTCCAGCAGGCATTCTGGACGGGTCAGACCAGCACCCTCTCACAACCCGAAAGCAGGCCGCCAAGGAGATGGGAGGTGGGAGCTGGGGCACATTTGCACAAAGGTTAAACTGTTGGCAATACTGCAAGCCAGTTGACATCACTGTTGGTGGCTTGAAATCTGCTATTGGCAGGTAGAAATTGAAAATGCTACAAATATTACAGTAACAGTTTTTTGTTTTTTTTTTCCTTTCTGGAGGGCCAACTATTAAACATTTACCAGCATGCTACTGGGAAGAACCCCCGTGGCCCAGTCAGGTTTGACTGTGGAGCATGCCAGCCATGCCAGCAAGGACAACAGAGGACTGCAGAGGAGCTGGGGACATAACTCACTTTCCCTTGCAGGAGGGGCTCCAAGGCCAGGAAACTGGACTCCCCGGATGTTGCCAAGGTCTTCACCAAACAATTCTTGCTCGGGCAGTGCCAATCTGAACACCTCTTGGCAGTCAGAGAGGCATGCACACGGGGGACGCCCCACCAAAGGGGCCCCGAGCCAGCACTCGGGCCAGCCCACGGCTCACAACCAGCCCCACAACTCGGACAAGGCCCCCTCCGTCCTCTGGAGCGCCGTTCCCTTGGGGCTCTGCACGTGTCCCCGCACAGCCCCCACGCTGTCAAACCTCCTATAATCCTCTGCCATCTCCACTCCCCGGCACCACCAGCTCCCAGCTCCCGGGAGTGGGGCTGCAATTAGGCTGGCCCCACCTGGCTTCCCTCAAGAGCCCTTCTTGATCCACAGCCCAGAGAAGGCCAAGCACAGACAGCCAGTGACACACCTACCTGGCCGGGGCCCCTCAGGCTCATCACACCCTGGGGAAACAGAAACGAGTTGCCGTGCGGCTCGCAGGGGTCACCCCTGCAGAGGTCTGGGGGCAGCCTGCCCCGCTCTGCCTGTGACCTGGGCATGCGCGCCAGGAGGAGGTCAGGAGACAGACTCCTTCACATCAGACACTCCCAACCAGGTCCATCTCTGGGAGCAGGGAGAGAAAGGTCTAAACCTTCAAGGGAAACCTCCTGTGCTCAGGGCAGGACCAGATCACTAAAGAATTCTCGGTCTTGCTTAAGGAGGGCTGAGAGAGGCCACCGCCAAGTTCTCCAACCCGGACCAGGGCAGGCGTCAGGGACAAGGAAACACCTCGAAACGTTAAGGACAACTCTCTCAACTTCCCCACCCCTCCTGAGCCCAGCATTCAGGAGAGACGGGGGTCCCTGCCCCTTCCCTGTGGCCGGATGCCTCCAGGTACCCCTCGGCCAGCACGGCGCAGGGTTTCGGGGGCCACAAGCCATCCAGCTCCCCTTGTCCACCCCAAGGCCTCAGAGCAGGGCCATGCTGTCACCCTGCTTACAGCTGAAGGAAAGACAAAGGATCCTACAGTTTCAATTTCCTCTTTCAGCAGGAGGACCTTAAGGGCAGAAACCAGGTCATCCACATCTCTGCTTCCTCCCTGCTGCAGGGGTTTTCTGGGCCCCGTGTTATGAACAGCAGGGTGGGCACTCACTGAGGCCAAGACTCGAGGGGGCCTCCACACCCGTTCTTAGCAGGTAGCACATGTGTGGGGAACCCGAGGCCCCAGGAGTCACACGGCTCCTAACCCCTGCAAGGAGGCTCTGCCATTCCAGACTTCCTTAGAGTTGGGGTTTCCCCAGAGGGACTGGCACCTCCCTGGGATTCCTAGTAACTCCTGGGGTAGAAAAGTTGACCTGAGGGCAAAGGGAAGAGAGGCGAGTGAACACGTGTTCAGGGCCAACTACGTTCTGGTTGTGAGCCAGGCCCTGACATATGTTCACTGCTGTCATCCTCTCAGCAACCCTGTGAGGAGGAAAGGCGCTCAGCAAGCAGACCTGGAAATCACACCCAGGGCTTTCAGAATGCCTCCCACATGCTATCTGCCAATGGAGACCAGGCTGGGAGGTGGTTGTGGGTAACCAGACCCAGTGGCCATCACAACTGAGTTTGCTTGTTGAAAGAATGCGATGTGCAGGGAGCTCAGCTCGGCGGCGCTCTGTGATGGCCGAGAGGGGCGAGGCGGGGGTGGGGGGTGGAGGGAGGTCCGAGAGGGAGGGGGTGTGTGTATACATATACACTGATGGCCGATATGTGTTGCTGTATGGCAGAAACCAACGCAACACTGGAAACCAACCGTCCTCCCATTAAAAAACAAAAAACAAAAATAAAGTGAACTCGAAAAGAAAAAAAAATGGTACATGGACCCTGAAGAGCTCCCGGGTCAGGGGTCAGGCCTGCCCCGCCCCTGCAGCCCCTTGCCCTCAGGCAGGAGGGGCTGGGTTCCTTAAGCCAGGAATGCGGACTGTGGGGGACAAGGTGCAAGGCTGGGGGGCGGGGGGCGCTCACCTGCCACCTCCACGATCTGGTGCCGGGCGATGTCGTAGTAAGGGTCATCCCACTTCAGGTGTGTGACAGGCTCTGGGGAGCTGCTCTTGGAGTCATCTGAGGAACACAGCAAAGTCAGGGGATGATCCGGGGGCTGGGACAACGTCCCCCGCTGAGATTCGTGCTCTCTGTCCCTTCCCCAGGTAAGGCCTGTGCTCCCGGCCCCACCCTCATCTGATCAGCTCTGACGGGGGTGACCTGTTTGCCCCCACCCCGTCCTCCCAGGGTCTTCCTTCCACAGGAAGTGCAGGGGGAGGGGTCTCCCCTTCTAAGGCACCCAAGGCTGCTGACATCCAGTCATGCCCACCTGACTTGGGAAAGTCAGGCATTTCATCTGAGGGCCAGTTCTTCTCATCGATAGAAGCTAGCTTCAGCTGGTTCAGAGCCTGGCTGGGGTCATCCAAGGTCAGGTCGTCCTGCAGCTCTGAGAGCGGGTCCATGGCCAAGCCTGCACCCCACCGCTTCACACGGCAGAACCCACAGAGAACCCTGAGGGACAGAAGGGAGTTGGCTGGTCAGTGAGACACTTTCTTCACCCATAACTTCCACGGCAAGCCCTCCGGCCCCCACTCTTTGCTCTCCTGTTCTGTCCCTGTTCCTCAACATCTCTCACCTGTGCCAAGAGCACCATGGAGTGCCTGGCTTTCCTGGCTCCACAGTTTTCTGGCATGCTGTCAGAAAAGGCAGCTGGGACAGAAGAGGGCACGGCTCAGTGCCTGCCTTCAGGCCCCACCAGCTGGATGTGGAAGGGCTGCGCCACACCCTGCACTGCCCGTTGCCCAGCTGGGTCAGCTGTGCCATCCCAGCTGTGGAGGGTCGAGGCCCATGGCCCTCTCCTCCAGGGTCATAGAGCACAGAAGCCTCCCAGATCCCAGCAGTTACGGGGAAGAGATTGCACAAGAATCTAAGGAGCACAGGGTTGCTCCAGACCCCTGCCTGAAACAGGTCAGCTGTGGTCCTGGGAGCAGGAGGTGGCCAGAGGCAATAAGGCCGAAGAAAAAGGCCACAGCCAAGGGGCCCAGCTGGGTTTGCCCCAGAACAGGATCGAGGAGCAGGAAATGCAATCTGCCTGCCAGTCACCATGGACAATCTGCAGGCTCCTGGAGGCTCCCAAGCCCACTCTACTCTGTGGGGAGCTCCTGATGCCGGTTTCAGACCACCTTAAGGCTCAAAGGGTACAGGTGGGGAAGGAGGAAGCCCACGATACCCAGAGTGCAGAGATCCAGGAGGTGGAAACTAGCACAGCAGCTGCCACATGTGGGCAGGGAGAAGAGCCAGCTCCGACGTTGGGTCTGCTCAGGTCTGGGGTCTGGCCTTAGGGACGTGGCTGCGTGCAGCCTGCAGGCAGCACCTTCTGCTCTCAGCCCTGACGAGAAGCCACCCCGTCTCCCTTCACCAGCTCACCAGATGTGTGAGGGAGGGGAGTTTTAATTCAACCCATTCGTCCAACCCCGGAGGAGAGGCTGCTCTTAAGTCCACTGCATTCCTGGAGGCCCGAAAAATGACATATATGGTCAGAGACTCAGCAGGGCAGATAAGGAGTGCAGACAAGACCCAGACGCGGGTAGGGGAGAAGAGGCAAGAACTGTGGGCCCAAATCCAGACCCTGGACACCCCTGAGCGACGTGACAACCTCCTGTGCACGTCTCAGCAAAGACTCTGGGTGGCAAATCGGCGGCTCCCTACTTCCTTACGTAGCAGCAACCTGGCAACAACCACCCTGTTACCAGAGCAACCACACTGCCTCAGTGGTAAGAGCTCTTTGAAGGTCTGGAGCCAAAACTGAGCCGCCAAACAACTCCCCCGCCCCAAAAAACACACACCGCAACTTCTTTCTCTTCCTCTTCCTGTCCTTTGGCCTTACCTGCTACCCTTATTCACTGCTCATCACCAGAGCACAAGTCCCTTCCCACAAATGCAAGAAAGATGTCCTTTCTTGTTTGGGAATGCATTTCTCCCACCGAGTGCCGCTGTACCCCTCACCCCAGCTCCCCACTCCATTTTGACCCTCCAACACCTAATTCAGGAATAAGCATCGCCCCAACATTCAGCCAGGAGGCCCTGAAGGCTCCCCCAGGGGGGCCCCTCTCACCAGGTAACAGGGACAGAATCCAGCTCGCAGGAATCCTCTCCAGGCCCGAGCCTTCTCTCCATCCCTTCTGCTGGGTTATTGCCCAGACACCAAGAGTTCCTTCAGCCCTGCCCCTAGCTGTTCCAGAGAGATCTTCCTGCTCACGGCAGGTATTTGATGACGTGAAAAAGGTGTGGGATGAGATACACCAAGACCAGAACCACAGAGCTGACTGGGTCGCAAAATGCTGAGCAAGTCCTCTTCTTACCTAGGCCTAAATTTCCTCGTATACGGTAGTGAAGGTTCCTCTCAGAAATATAATTTGTCCAGCGTTCTAAAATACTTCTGCTAAAGTGGACAACGGGATTAGAAGAAACAGCTGGGAGTTGAAGTATGTGTGAGGGAGGGAGAGGGACACTTTCTCAAAGGGAGATGAGCTTAACCCCACCTCTTACAGTAACTCTTCTATTTTGTCACTTTTTCCAAATTGACCTCTCCCCTGCCCCATAACCTCCTTTTCCAGCACAAGTAATCATTCTAGTTTCCACCTCCCAGCCAGTCTGGCCTCTCTCATCACTTTCCAACCAATAGCTCTTGCACAAGTGAACCCAGAAGTTCAGCTCCCATTCAGTGGGAGGGGAAGAGACGCTAGTACAGGGAAATTGGAACATAAAATAGTGGAAAAGAAGTATCCTGGCTGCCCAAGACTCCTGTCGCTTACAAGTCCTTTATTCTGCAAAATGCTCCTTTTGTTGTTATTCAGTCACTCAGTCATGTCCGACTCTTTTGTGACCCCATGGACTGCAGCCTGCCAGGCTCCTCTGTCCATGGGGATTCTCCAGGCAAGAATACTGGAATGGGTTGCCATTTCCTTCTCCAGGGGATCTTCCCAACCCAGAGATGGAACCCATATCTCCTGCATTGCAGGTGGATTCTTTACCACTGAGCCACCTGGGAAGCCTTTACTCTCAGAGTTAATTTTCCCTTCTCAGTTGGTAAAATGTCAACCTTCACAAAAATCTTCAAGAATCACTTTAGGCGGAAGTATTAACCTTTGGGAAGTCCTGGAGCTCTCTGAAATTCTGGAGAAATTAGTGGCCTTTTCCTTCAGCAAAATCAGCATGTGTGTGAAATCTTGCGTGAAATTTAAGGGATTCACAGGCCCTCTGTGAATTCCTGTTTAAGAAATCCTGCCTGACCTACTCAAAATTACATTTAGCACAGAGTAGATGCTCAATTATTTTTTGAGTGACAGAACAAGTCAATTTGTATCCTAAGAGGGAAAGGGAACCAACCACCCATGAGCTGGATACAAATTATCTTTTCACAACAGCACCAGTGAGGTATGTAAAACACAAGAGAGGTATGTAACACCCATTACAGTCTGAGAGACCTAGCACCAGAAAAAAAAAAAAAGGCAATTGCTTAGGGTCATCCAGCAAAGTCACGATTCTAATCCATGTCTACCTTACGGTGGTCCCTTTGTGCGGGTCAATTCCTTCAACACTTCTCTAAGGGACTGTTATTCATGCGATTCTCAAAGTTCTACAAAAAGAGCAAAGTAAAGCTTCTTCCCTAATCTCTTCCGTGGACAACTGGAATAAACAACATGAAATCGTATTCTCTGGCGTTGGGATCGCCCTCCTACGTGGGACTCCGGAACTGTGAAAACGCAAATCTCACAACACAGCGGCAAAACTTCCAGCTACTATCACATCTGCACAGAAACTCATGGTTTATCAAACCTGGCTTGGGTGTAATTATCCCATGTCACGAATATGAAAATGTGACCCAAGAAGTGGCAAAGGTGGAATACTTCTTCCCCCAAACCTCTTGGCCTTAGTGCTTGCCCAGATGAGACCAGGGAGACTTCCGCTCCCACGAGCTTGCTGATGACAGCAGCGAGGAGGCCAGGAACGAGGAAGTAAAGTCCTCTCGCTTCAGATTCGAGTGGAGCAGAACCCGCGCAGCGGGAAGGCCAGGTTCCCAGGCCCCACTCCACCCTCGCTCCCTTCCGCGGTTCTGCTCCGATCCTCCCCATCCGAACCCCCTTCCTTCAGAAGACCTGATCGGTCCCTTTCCTGCCCCCGTCACCCCCCAGGGAGACCCCGCGCCCCGCAGCTCACCGTGGAGGGACACCGCTCTCCCTGCCACGCCTGTCAAGGATCGGCAAACATCCGGCTCCTCGGTCTCACGGGGAACCGCCCCCTCCCAGTCCCTTCACTCCCCAGCCACTTCCGCCACACCTCCAAGCCACTTCCGACCTGCCGCAGGGTCCCAACGAGGCCTTCCCGGCAGCTCCGCCCTTTCCGTACGTGCGTGCGTACGTGCCCGCCCGGAGGAGGAACAGTGTTACTGTCCGACGGGTCCCTCCCGAGGGAAGCGCTAGAACAATTAGTTCCTCTTTACCGGATATTCAGATCCCCGGGGGGACCTCCGGAATTCTAAGCTCGTATTGTTCTTGGACAGAGATTGGCCTCACCAAGTACTCCCAAACTCCCTGTGCACCCGTGAGGTCTGACTCTTTGGATTCTTTCCCGAGAGGAAATTTGGATGTCCGCGGCTGTTTCCGGGGGGGAGCGGAGAAGGCGAAGCTCACTTCCAGCGGAAGGAGGCTTTCTGACCCGGGATGGAGGTGACGGAGGAGCTGCTTTTGGGGAGGGGGAGACTGCAGTTAGGTGAGTGACCTGCGGGTGTCTCCGACCCTCCGCCCTGGTCTGGCAACACAGGACGTTCTCTGGTCAACTCTTTCTTCCCCGACCCGTTTCCTCTCGAGCCTAGCATTCCCTTCCGGTGCCCTCCGAATCGCTGGGGCCTTCTTAAAAGCTCTTGAACCGGAGGGCCCTCTTAGAATCCTTGGAGATTCCTCAGCCTCCTAAGGCCTAGCTGGACCTCGAGTTTCCTTCCTCGCCCCACCTTTCGGCATCCCCACCACCTCTTGGGCCACTTCCTCTCTTCCCGCAGCCCCGGATCCACGCCTGGGCCCGGACTCGGGATGGAGCCCTCCCAGAGAAGGCTGTGCACCGGGACTCAAAGACGTCCCGCCCGGACCGACCCGAGCCATCCTCGCTCTAAAGAGCCTCCCCCGGGGCTTGGCCCTTGGCCCCTCACTCACCGCGGAACAGCGCTTGGGGGTCTGGTGTGTCGGGGAGCCCTTGCAGCCGGGACTGCTCTGGGGGCCGCTGGAAGAGGAGTCTGTCTCCGGGCAGAAGGGGAATGGAGTGGAACCAAAGCCGAAGGAGGTATTGAGGCATAGGCGTCTCCTCATCGTGGTTGAAAATCAGACGTTTCCAGATACCGTTCCAGTTTGTTAGAGGGTGCAGGGTATTTCAAGAGGTAGGAGGTGGTTTGTGCGCTCTCTCAGGGATTGGTGCTTCCCTTCTCTTGCGGTAACTAAGAAGGTGCAGAAAGTTGTTAAAAGGCAGGTTAGTAGAGGGGTCTGACGATCCAACGGTTAAGACTCTGCTTCCACCACAGGGGGCAGGGGTTTGGTCCCTCATCTTCGGGAAACCAAGGTCCCACATGCCACTGTGGCACGGCCCAAATGTAAAAAAAGAACAGAAAAGTTGGATTAGAGTAGTGCCAAAAGTCAGGAGCAAAGGTTTTTGGAATTACAAAGCCATGGAGTTAATTCCATGTCACATAGCTAGTCAGATGCCGTGCGTCATTGAACTCATATGTAACTCTTACTGCTTGTGCTGTTCAGTTTAGTAATCCTCCACACCTTGGGAGGAGGTGAGGGACAATTTTTTTTTTTTTGGTCTTTATTGAATGAAAACTCAAACAGCGTAGTCCTGGAGAGGCAGACAGCGACGATTAACCTTCCAGATCTGTCTCAGGAAAGCTTCCATCAGGGTTTTTTGTGTTGTTATTTGTTTCACCCTGGCTGCCTCCAACACATAGGAGAAGGACTTTTATTGGTTTATTTCAGGCTGCGTCACTAGGCCCGTGGAGAGATGTGTGTGCTTGTGAGCAGAGTGCAGGCTGGACTAGGTAAGTTACAGGAGAGTGTCTAGTGGAGATGCTCCTCTGAGGCCTGTTGTAGTGGCATGGGGTGGAACCGGAAGTGGTCTGTAACTCCCACCCAGGGGTCTTTTGCAGTGAGTGTTCCCAAAGGCACGGGGTCCGGTAGGACTCAGACTGCCCAGGAGGTAGGGCTTCCAGGGAGGGCCGCTGGAAAGGGAGCTCTTGGGCTAGCCCGTCCTCTGCTTTGCAGTTTGGTGCAGCGGGGCAGGCTGGAGGGCGAGGGAAACGTGGCCCCAGTACGGATCAGCGAGAGGCTCCACCTGCAGGTGTCCCGGCTCGTGCTGCCGGGCTTTGAGCTGCGGATGTGGCCCCAGCTTCCCTCTGAGGGCCTGAGCCCCACCCAGCCCAGGCTAGAGGAAGCGGCATCCTCGGCAGTGGTGACAGAAGTGGAGTCTGCAGGGCGACAGGAAGTGGCCTCCCTTGGGGAGGATGCAGCAGAACCTTGCCCAGGTATGTGCCAGATAAATGCTGCCTTCCCACGTTATCACCTGAATAACCTGTGTTGATACGACAAAGCAGAGCTCATGGTGTAAGACGGCAGGGGAGAACAGTAGCTTTTCTGAGGGGAAAGGGCAAAGCCTGGATGTTTACTGAGATTTTAAAGCGTGGTAGAAGGTGGAGTTTTCAGTGTGGGATAGCAGTGGGGTGGGATCAGGCTTGGGATAAGGATCATGACATAATGGCAGTGGCTTAGGATCATGGACGCAGCAAGACTAGAATTTTCAGGTGAGAGGTTTAAAGAGTTTGGAGATGTGAACTGTCACTGGATGCTTTTTTTAATGAGTAGTGAGTCTTTTCCATGGGATGAGCAGTATAGTTGACGCTTGAACAACACAGGAGTTAGGGGCATTGGTGCTCTTTGGGCAGTCGAAAGCCTGAGTATAACGCGTAGTTAGCTTTCCATATCCAAGGTTCCACATCTGTGATTCTGCATCTACACATTCAACCACCCATGATTGTGTAGTGCTGTGGTTGAAATTTCTGTTGAAACAAATCCACGTAAAAGTGGACCGTGCAGTTCAGAGCTGTGTTGTTCAAGGGTCAACGGTATAGATATTTGCATGTTTTATCTTCCTGAGTTAGGTTTCAGAATAGTAAGGTCACCTGGATGAAGACAGCAAGCTGTGTGTAAAGTTTCCGATTTTTGTACGTTTTTTTTTTCTGTCTGGGCTGGGGATGTGGGTTCCTTTATTTTCAGATGAGCTAAAGTGAGGAGGTGGTGGTCTCAGCTCATCAGAAATGCCTGCCTGTACCCAGAGGGAGCACAAGGGCACGCCTGGATGGTCTTCTCTGGGGATCACTCAGATGTCTGGAAGCCCGTGATTCTCAGAGCCTCCCCAGAAGGGCCCTGAGACCGGCCGTGCTCCAGGGAACAGATCTGTGTCACGGCTCCGTCTGCAGTTCAGGGCTGAAGAGAAGACGAATTCTTGTAACTCCTGGTGAGACCACCATGACCACCTGCTACCGTCTCTTCTGAGCCCAGCGCCCTGCTCTTGCCTTGCAGATCCTGGTCACCAGTCACCCCCCAGCATCCAGGCAGAGAGTGTGGTGAGCCCTGGACTTACGCCCCAGACCCAGGCCCAGGTTTCCAAGGAGAGCCTGCCACTTGGCCCGTTGCCTGACGATGGCAGCACGGACGAGGAGGACCCACCCCAGACCGAGATGCCACCTGAACCTCAGAGCAGCTCCGCTCCCCAGCAGGGCCCTGCAAAGGGTGAGGCCAGTTCCTCCTCTTCTGACAGGGCCCCCCAGCTGTGTGCTGACCTGGTCAAGAAGTTGCAGAGCCCCAGCGGTCAGCGCCCACCCAGAGCGAAGACCTCAGAGCCCAGGGCCCAGGCAACTGGAGAACAGCAGCAGCCTGGCTCCCCCGCCCACCTGCGGGGCCCCCCCAGCCCGGCAGGAGGCTCCCCGAAACAGGCCCGACGGTACCGCTGTGGGGCATGTGGCAAGGCGTTCCTGCAGCTCTGCCACCTGAAGAAGCACGCGTTCGTGCACACGGGCCACAAGCCCTTCCTTTGCACCGAGTGTGGCAAGAGCTACAGCTCAGAGGAGAGCTTCAAAGCCCACACGCTGGGCCACCGCGGGGTGCGGCCCTTCCCCTGCCCACAGTGCGACAAGGCCTATGGCACCCAGCGAGACCTCAGAGAGCACCAGGTGGTCCATTCTGGTGCCCGGCCCTTCAGCTGCGACCAGTGTGGCAAGGCCTTCGCCCGCCGGCCCTCCCTGCGGCTGCACCGCAAGACTCACCAGGTGGCAGCGGCCCCCACCCGGTGCCCCTGCCCCGTGTGCGGGCGGCCCCTGGCCAGCCAGGGCTCCCTGCGGAACCACATGCGGCTGCACACGGGGGAGAAGCCCTTCTTGTGCCCACACTGCGGCCGCGCCTTCCGCCAGCGGGGCAACCTGCGTGGGCACCTGCGGCTGCACACGGGGGAGCGCCCGTACCGCTGCCCGTACTGCGCCGACGCCTTCTCGCAGCGGCCCGAGCTGCGGCGCCACCTCATCTCCCACACCGGCGAGGCCCACCTGTGCCCCGTGTGCGGGAAGGCGCTGCGGGACCCGCACACGCTGCGTGCTCACGAGCGCCTACACTCGGGCGAGAGGCCCTTCCCCTGCCCCCAGTGCGGCCGGGCTTACACGCTGGCCACCAAGCTGCGGCGCCACCTCAAATCCCACCTGGCCGACAAGCCCCACCGCTGCCCCACCTGTGGCATGGGCTACACGCTCCTGCAGAGCCTCAAGCGGCACCAGCTCAGCCACCAGCCCGGGGCCCCCTCCAGCCTGCCCTGTGTGCCGCCTGCCACTCCCGAGCCCACCGTGGTGTTCCTGCAGACCGAGCCAGAGCTGCTGGATGTAGGCAGCAAACGGGATGGCGCCCCAGCCCGGGACATCCTCCAGGTCACCATTTCTGAGAGCCAGGAGAAGTGCTTTTTGGTGCCTGAGGAGCCGGGCCCTGCCCCCGGCCTGGTGCTCATCCATAAGGACCTGGGCTTCAGCACCTGGGCGGAGGTGGTGGAGGTGGAGACGGGCACCTGACACCCTCGCCTTACCTCACAGAGCTCTGGAGAGAGGCTTGGGTCTCTGAGCCCGTGTGAGCCTCCTCTCTGGGTTCCCGGATAGAGGCCAGTCTGTGAGAAGCAGGTCAGGGACTGCCCTTCCCATTTCCAGACAACCACATTGTTCGCCAAGACCCTTAGTAAGGTAAACCACCTGGAGGTCTTCTATAAAATTTCTCTGTCGGCTTCCAGCAGAGCTTGTTCTGCCTCCCTCCCTGGGAGCTCCTTGAAGTGCCTGCTCTTTGATCACCGTGGAAGTGACCCTGCCCAGGGTGGTAGGCGGGTCACAGGCAGCACCACTGCCCTGCCCGGGTGCTTAGTGCCAGATCCTGTCCCTCCCATCTAGCTCCCTGAGGGACATGGACTTCTCTCTGGTCATAAACAGAATGACTTTGAGAGTTTAAAGGCCAGAGAGACTCAGCTCACAAGTCTCTGAATCAGACTGAAGGTTACTTGGGCAGCTTTTCTCACCACCTAAGGGCTGTGAGGTTGGCTTCTGTTCTGTGCTGAGCTCATCCGCCTCATTGGAGGTGGCTGGGGCCAGGTCTGCACCTTCTGTGCGTCTGGCCAAAGACACCCCTGTGGAGGGAAGGAGCGAAGAACGAACATATGTTTTGAATCAACTGTGGGCTTGGCCTGCCTGAGTTGCTGTGAATGAGGCAGAGGCAACACCCTTTACAAAGCTCAGGTCTGCAGGGGCAAAGAGCGCTGGATAAGAGTTCGGGAGGAGTGCTTCCCAGTGCTGTGAACGTGTTTAATGGGATGGGTCAGCTTGGCATCAGGGAATGTGCCCACAGGAAATGGTAATAAACAGCCTTTTTTGTGGGCCAGTCCGTTCTGTGAGTTTACTTCTATAATCCTCATAGCAGTCCGGTGAGGTAGTTAAGAGGAAACAGGAATGAAGAGCTTTCAGCGTCCTGCCCAGAGTAACAGAGCTAAGATTCAAACCCACGGAGTCTGGTGCCGGAGTCAGGCTCTTAACCTCCACGCTCTACTGCCCTGCGTTTCACCTGCCACTTGGTGGATGAGTCGGTGCGGGGGAGGACGGGGGTGTGGGGAGCTGCATGTGAAAACGCCCCGGTGAGGGTCTGGGGCATGAGCCCCCGAGACCAGCGTGGCTGGAACGGGGAACGAGGGGAGAGGAGGCAGGGCCAGGTCACACAGGCTTGCTTCAGGAGTTTGGAGTTGATTCTCAGGACCTTGAGGGGCTCTTTGAAGGGTCTTGAGCAGGGGGTGGGAGATGGGTATTTAAAGAGACCCCTGGAGAGGATGAGCGGGCGAGATGCAGGTGTGGGAAGTCAGTGAGGTGGCGGGGAAAGTTGGCAGCAGTGGGAATGCACTCACTGACCCAGCAAACACAGAGCGCTTCCTGTGTGCTGGGCGTCAGAGGTAGCAGTAACAACTGTCTCTGCTCTCACGGAGTTACCGTCTCTGTGTAAAGAGCCAAGAAACAAACACGTGTCAGATCCTGGTGCGAAGAAGAGGAACGCAAGGAGGGACTGGAACGGGGAGTGAGACTCCACAGAGGGTGGTCAGGGAGGGCCTCCAGGAAGGTGGCCTCGCGCTGAGAGGAGGGAGCCGGGTTAGTGTCTGCAGAGAGCTGGGCTCTAGGCGGAGGGAGCAGGGCCGCTAGAGCCCAGCGAGGTCAAGCAAGAGCAAGGGTCAGCGTGGCCAGGGTGGGGTGGAGAAGGAGGTGAGGGCTGGGCAGCGACTGTAGGTGGTGGCGAGGGCTTGGGGTGACATGTTCTCTGGAAGGTAGAAGTGACCGAAGTCGGAGAGAGAGCTCTGGCTCTGACTTTCTGACTTAGCGGTTTAGATGGGCCTGGGGTGGGAGCAGGACAGCTGTGATGTGGGCTGGGCTGGGTTGAGTTGAGGAGGGAGAGGTTGCCAGTTAGCAGAAATGGCACTGCCTGTGGGGAGAGGGGAAGCCCGGCAGGAGGGACTAAGGCAGCCTCTGATGAGACGGGAAAACCTGCCGCGTGTGAGTCATGGAAACTGATGGAAGAGCATCTCGGCAAGGAAGAGGGCACCAGGGGCTGTGCCTGTTGAGAAGGTGGGAATTTGCAGAAGCTGCCAGTGAGCTGAGTGAGGGCAGCTGGAAGCCAGACTGGAGATTGCTCTGAGAAGGGGGAGGCAAGAGAGACAGGGGAACTCACATTCTTGTTCCCTCCTCCTCCTGTCCTGCAAATTAGGTGTCGTGCCCCCATTTCAGACGATTCGGAGCGGGGTAGTACCCGCTGAGACCACACAGTCAGAGCCAGGATTGCAACGTGGCATGTCCTCTGGCTTCCCATCACTCGATCGCAGCGCCACACGAGCCTCGTGTCTCCTGCTTTGCCACTGACTAATTCACCCACTCACCCAGCCTGAATAACATCTTGGCAGAGCGTCATTCTGAAATTGTCCCAGGAGAGGGAAGACGGCGAGAGATGGTGACGATCTGCGGAAAGAAAGCCCACACCATCCAAAACCTGAAAAACAGCTTCTAATAATAGTTTTGAGTCAGCCAACCCCCTGACTTGGCCTGGTAGGTCTTATTCTTTTCCTTCTCCAGTTTTGGGCAGGTCATTCCAACTCAAGTGACCACTCAGCTGTGTCTATCAAGTGTTAGGTAACCTGGGACATGACTATTGTTTGAGATTGAACTGTGCAGGGCAATGGGGGTACTTTGGGTTGCTGGAGAGGCCTGTCGCCCACAACCACCTCAGGCCAAAAGCTGGGGTGTTTATCTCCCCCTTTGGTACATCCTCACACAGATGGGGACCTTTTCTCTCCACTGAGACTGTCCCTGGTGATGCAGAGCAGTGTCAGATCATGTCACCAAATTCAGAGGCACCTGGATTAAGAGCCTGTCCTCAGAAAACGCTGACAGCTGAAGTGGGAATGGGTGTCAAAAGAGCATCGTCCAACTTCCTGCCGTTTCAGATAAGGTAACAGAGGCCAAGAGAGAAGTCCCCCCCATGGAGGCATGAGGCCAGTGAAGAGCAGAACCAGGACGGGGCCCCAGGCCCTCTGAAGCCCACCTTAGTGCCTCTCCGGTGGAAATAAAATACAGTGACAGTTCTTGGGAAAACTGATCACTGGAATATGGTTTGAGAAGACATCCCTTCCCCCATATCAAAATAGTTCCTGTTTCATTACAACATTGTAAGTCCTTTATCCCCTACTTCTTTTCTCCATCCACTGATGAAGTCACTTTGAACTGTTTAGTGTACTTAGCACCAAATTCGAGTGCTGCTGCTTGCTGTAGAGCAAAGTTGCCATGAAAATGTTGCTGGAAGCCTTTTCACAGATCTAACCATGCAGTGTATATAGCTGCTAAGCCAAACATCAGAAAGGGCAGGAGACAAAGGATCTTTTATCCTGACTTGCAGCTTTAATACTGTGAGAAAAATCTTAACAATAGAATAAAATTTGATTCATGGACTAGACAAGTGCAGGTGTGGATCACAGCTTTACCCTGAACTAGCTGCATAAACTCAAGCAAGTTACTTTTCCATACCTCTGTTGCCTCATCCGTAAAATGGGATTAGCCGTAGTTCTTACCTCATCAGTACTACATACCTGGCACATGATGAGCACCTAATAAGTTGCAGCTGGTTATTAATAATATTGGAGGGACTTCCCTGGTAGTCCAGTGGTGAAAACTCTGCACTCCCAATGCAGGGGTCTGGATTCCATCCCTAGTCAGGGAACTAGATCTCACATGCTTCAACTAAGACTCAGCGCAACCAAATTAAAAAAAACATAGTATTGGACCAGCCCCCTTAACTTGGAGGACAAGATTGAGGTACCTGTTGCCTATAGGTAGTGCTCGTTTGGACAGGTCAGCGTCACTCAGTACTTTTGTACTCAGGTGCACGTCCTGTGGATATACAGTAGTTGCCCCACCCCCCCACACATTGGTTTTCCTTTCTATGGCTTCAGTTACCTACAGTCAACTCCCATCCAGAAGCATTAAATGGAAAATCCTGGACATAACCAATTTGCAAATTTTAAGCTGTGAACTCATTCTGAGGAGCACGGTGAAATCTCTTGCCCTCCCACTCAGGATGTGCGTCATCCCTTCATCCAGTGTAGACGACCCTCCCGTTAGTATAGGAAAACGCAATGTGGGTAGGGTTCAGTTCTATCCATGGTCTCGGGCATCCACTGAGGGTCTTAGAACGGGTCCCCCTCGGGTAAGTGCATGGTGCAGTTACGCTGTAGCCTGCCAAAATGCCAGGACGGGGTTGTGTCAGAAGAGTGATGGCCCAGGAGGCAGGTCCTGGTCCTCGCTTGACCACCACCTCTCTGTAAGACCTTGACCACTAGCTTCCCAACTCTGAGGCTCCCTTTCTTCAGTGACCTGGCAAACAACCAGATCCATGGATCCCAATCTCAGCTTCATCAAGAAGCCTTTTTTGGCTCACTTTTTTTTTTTTCTCCTTCTGTGGCTCTTAATGTTTTTTTTTAAAGTTTTAAGAGAAATTGATTTATATTTTTAAATCAAAATAGTAAACTGCTGATCAACCTAAGGAAAAAAATACAAGGCAACCACCTAAAAAGATATAATTTCAGCCAAAAGGGAGAAAATTCCTTTTTTATTTTTGGCCACACCATGTAGCTTATGGAATCTTAGTTCCCCAATGAGGGATCGAACCAGGGTCCTTGGCAATAAAAGCTTGAGCCCTATCCACTGAACTGCCAGGGAATTCCTGGGGAAAAAAATTGTAAAAATTATTTTTATAATTTTTTGAGTTTTTTTTTTAATATGCAAAAAGGCCACCATGTAGTACATACCCAGAGGCCTAGGTTTCAAAATGTCTGGATTTAGTAATATCTGATCTCCTTTCCGGCTCTGAAATTCTGTAATTCTATGTCCTGGAACACAATTTGGCTGTTTTCACTGATTATGGAGCTTCACTTTACAACATAATGTTGGCTTCAGCCATGATTTTCTTTGATACCAACGTGCAACCCCTCATTATGGCCTTGTTCTCAGAGGAAAATTCAACCTGCTTGAAAGGTGCAGGTATGTGTTTGTGGTGAAAGCAGGAATGACAAGCTTGACTGTAGGGACCTCCTGGCCCCAGAGAATTCCAGGGAAGAGGTCCCTGGAGGCTGGGCGGCTTGCGGTGGGCCCTGAGGCCTGAGCCTGTGCTCAGTCCACTGGGGCCCTTCACCCACGGAAGTGCTACCCTGTCTCAGAACTCTTGGATCTTCCCAGAGCCACATTCACAGAGGGGTGCTCTCCCCCAGTCCTCTCCACAAAATAAAGAGTGGGTACAGTCTGGTGTTCACTCAAGAGAGCAGGAACATTTAACTACCTCATCAGCTGTGAGGCTTTCTTGGTGGCTCAGGTGGTAAAGCACCCGTCTGCAGTGTTGGAGACCTGAGTTCGATCCCTGGGTTGGGAAGATCCCCTGGAGAAGGAAATGGCAGCCCACTCCAGTACTCTTGCCTGGAAAATCCCATGGATGGAAGAGACTGGTAGTTGACAGTCCATGGGACACGACTGAGCGACTCCACTTTCTTCTTTCAAGAGAGCAGGAAGGCTGTCCAACTAGGACCCACTTGATAGTCCTGGCCTCCATTTCTTAAGGAATCAAGTCCACTTTCATCATGAACATTTTCAAACACAAAACATGTAAAAGAATAATGTAACAATCCCTACCACCTAGATTTAATGATCATTAACATTTTGCCCTGCTTGTTTCATCTGTTTATTATAAATCCCTAAGTATAATCTATAACTTACAAGGATTTAAAAAAATAAAACCATATGTCAGCTAACACTGAGCAAACTAAAAATAATTCTTCCATGTCATTGCATATCTAACCTATGTTTAGATTTTATTTGTCCAAAATTAGTCTTTTTACAGTTGATGTGTTCAAAGGTCTGAACCGATCATGGTCATTCTGTTCCCTTTGTCCATTTGTTGTTAGGTCTTTGCTCATGTTTCTGTTCTGGACAGTCTCTGCCACCACCCCTTTCATTTCCATGTCATGAATTTGTTACAGAAACCAGGGTCATTTGTCCTGTCAAATGCCCTCCTTCCTCGTGGTTGATGTCTTACTTATTCCTATAAACTAGTAATTAAATCGAGAGGTTTGATCTAGTCCAGGTTCACTCTTTTAGGAAGAACCCTTTACTGGCATCATTGTGGATTCCTTGTTGCATCATATCCCATAATCCATGCTGTTTATTGAGTGCCAGGCCTTGTGATACTTTACAAACAGTATAATATGCTTTGGGGGAGTAATTTAGTTTTGACTTCACAACAGTAAACTGAATCCAACTAGGCCTGGAAGGAGACAAGAAGTATTTGGAATTCAAAGAATTACAGGGAGAGCGCAAACAGCAAGATTTGAGAGCTGGGAGGTGGTCTCTGCAGGGACAAGAGGAACCATGGAGATAAGATAAAACACAAAATCAAATTTATCATAGTGGGAATTCCCTGGTGATCCAGTGGTTAAGACTCTATGCTTCCAATGCTAGGGACTCAGGTTCAATCCCTGGTTGGGGAACTAAGATCTCACATGCCGGGTGCCACAGCCAAGAAAATACTAAAAAGAAAAAACCTCAGAATGGCCGAGAGTCTTCTTGCTGGTCTTGCCATCCCTAGCTCCAAGTGCTCATGGCCTCCACAGTATCCATGCCGTCTCTCTCCTGACCAAAAAACCCAGTCTGGCCATCTAACCCATCGTTCTTAGCTGTGCTGCCAACCAACCAAGCTATTTGGGTTGGGTCCAACATTTGCCAAGGACCAGATGTCTGGACATGTCCCAAATGAAGTTCTCGTCAGAAAAGTTCTCCCCCCTAAATGGACGTGGCCGTGGGTACTATCGTGGCTTGTCCATTCATCATCCTGATTCATAAACCCAGGGACAAGCCTGGGAAAGCAGGAATCCTTATAACCAAATCTCATGTTTTCTCCTTGGGAACATCGTCTGAAACAGCTTGAGGAAGACACGGCCAAGCCTTGCCCCGCACAGCCGTGTCTGTGCAGGAGCGAGCCGTGGGCTCAGCAAGGCTGCAACTCCAAAGAAGAGCCCGTAGAGAGGCTGGTGTGACCTTAAGCTTTTCAACAACAGCCTTGCGAAGTGAATGTCGTTATACTTCTGGTTTTACAGATGCTGAGACCCAGGACCAGCCTCCCAAGTCGGCACTCTCCTGCATGCTGCGGTACTTGGCTGGCGGGATGGTGGTTTCTGACAGGGAGGGAACAAGGCAGGGCAGTCAGCAGGCCCCTCGCTCGGCCGGAACTCTCAGTAGAAGGGGCCACTGTTGGGTGTTGTGTCCTTCTCCTGGCCAACACCCTCTCCTTCCTCCCAGGTTGACTCAGCACTGGCTCAAGCTGCTTCTCAGCAGAAGGAAGATCACCTGCCTTCGAGCAGGAAGGATGAGGACTTTCCTGGTAGTCCAGGGGTTAAGACTCTGAGCTCCCACTGCAGGGTACACAGGTTCAATCTCTGGTCTGGGAAGTTCCGCATGGCCACGGTGAGGGGGCGGGGCTCCCCTTCAAAAAAAATCGGGAAAGATGAAACTACATCCCTCTTCAGCCCTACCCCCTTACTTACTCATATGGAGTTTTTAAAGAAATTAATGAGGTGAGATCTTTTTACCACTCCACTACAAGAAAAAAGAAAAAAAAAACCCAATGGAATAGGCTCAATATCATTAGTCAGCAGGGAATACAAATTAAAACCACAGAGACACCAACACATCCCTCAGAATGGTCACTGTGAAGTGGATATATGAGCTGGTGTGATACAAGCTGCTGAAAGACTTCAAACATTGCTGGTGAGAGTGTAAACCAGTACAACCACTCGGGAGGACTATTTGTCAAAGT